>NC_138580.1:33488976-34088976 GCF_964289735.1 Phaethon aethereus
AGCCACAGAACATTCTTCTTCCTAGTACATAAAACTGAACATTACATTGTATCTATGAAGGTAAAAGGCAATAAACAACAAAAGCAACAGACTAACATGACAAGAGATCCCTAACTAAAAATACTGAGGAATCATTAAACACTCCATTTTGAAATAAGAAAATATCTATATAACATGTTCACTTTCTGAAGTATCTTAGGCTTTGTCAAAGAAAGCATACTTTCTTCCTCATGATTTATTTTTCTGAAAATTACCTTTAAAAACCCTTTGTAGTCCACACAAGCAGTTTTTTCATTCTGATAATGTATGCAGATTGTATTACAAACACCTTTGCAAACTCAGTAGTGAAATACCTTACATTTTTCCTGAATAAATGCATATAAAAATACAACAATGAATTCCAAGAACAAGAAATCAACTATTAAAACTACATATACACTCTCACTTCCAAGCAAAATATTTAAAATATTACACAATTTCAATTATTCTACAGTCTTCATTAACACCCCCCCATTGTTGCTGTTTAAAGGCCACACAAGCTAGCTGATAATTTAGCTGACTGAAGGTTGCTTACAAAAGAATTCTGTGTGAATACTGACCACAGCCTGAATTGTGAATTAAAAAAGAAAGTCACCTACTCAAAGGAACCCTGCAGCCTGCTCATAACACAATTCAGGTGTCACTGGATAGCCAGCTTCCTCGCGTTTACTGAACACTCCAGAGTTCTGCAACCACCCGAGTTTCATGGACTAAGCTGCAGGGATTTCACAACACAGATCTGAATAGCAGGAGCAGAGGTAAATTTAAGATCATAATCACTCCAGGCTGTAGCTGTAACATCTCCAATCTGACTACTGGTATGAGCTGCATAGGAAACACAAGCGTATGGGCACCTTGTGCTACCAGTGCCTTCCAAAATAATCCCTGACAGAAACACACACCAACACATCCATTCCAGGGCTTCTCTCTGAGGTACTATGTAAATACTACCATAGGCTGTAGAGACAGGATTTTCTTGTCCTACTGCGAATTTTCTCTGGAAACTCTTCATGCAAGTCTCACGGTGAGAATCTACTATTTACAAAAACTTCTAAACATGCTACGAAAACTTCTAAATACGCTACAAAAACAGGCTGTTTACTGCAAAAAAACATAATACACAAAATTGTGGGGGATCCTCCAGAAACCATAGCTTCCATGATGTTTCCATTTTTATGATACTTTAAAAATAATTTAGGTGCTCTCCAATGAACCTTTATGAAGAGACAGTAATGATTTTGTAAAACTGTTACAAGATAGATTGGATGTTTCTCTACTCAAAAAAGAGATGTTATTTTAGAAAACACTAGAGTGAAAAATGTATATAATATATATAATTTCCTTTATTTTAAAATGTCATTTTATATGCTAAGATAAATATGTTAAACATCATAAATACACAAAATAACAAGGAATTTGCATGCATATAAAATTACATGTATTGTGTAATGTAATTTGTGCTTTGTTCAAGCAACATCTACAAAAAAGAATGACATCTCTTGACAAGTTGACGTTACTTTAGAGACAGTGTCTGTCTTCAGTAATTTAATGACCAATGAACAGGCACGTTGGTCCTTACTGTATACTTTATTAAATTAAAATACATATAGGTCTACTTTTGAATAGCTTGGATCCTTTATAAACAGGGGACAATATGCTACTAAAATTTGAACAAAAAAAGTAGTCACATACTGTGAAGACAGCATTTTTCCAGATTACAGGAAACAGCTTTTTCCATATTACTTTGAAATGAAAGATGAAAGTAAGATTTGGTCAGGGGTCAGGCTAAGGTTCAGTCAGAAACATTGTGATGAGTCCTCGAGCTGGGATGAGCAGATGATGTTGCTAAACACTGTCTGTCCCACTGGTGCATGGACTGCATTTGACTCATCACACCATCCACCTTCTTTTCAACAGAAACAGATAGGAGGGAAAAAATGAACAGCAGAGCACAGTCAAAGTAAGCTGTTATTCTAAAAGGAGTAAAGCGTGACTGTCAAATGCATTAATACTTCCTAACACTGCTAGTCCCAATTAGCAACTGTGCTTGGTTGCTGTAGGGATGGTATGTGATCGTGAATCCAAGAGAATGTGGGACATGCACAGGGAGGTGAGTTATCACAGCACCAAAGAGCCTAGAGGTATCAAAGTTGTCTGGGAGAAGGGACTCACATGAAATTTCTTGATAAAGATACGTGCAGTACTATATCAGTATTTGCAAACAGCTGTGTTAAAGCATTTTTCACAAGCTGGGGGTTACACACTTCACTGCATCAGCACCAGAACTCTCAGTGCTTAGAGCTCAGAGTGATCTGTAACATGACTTAATTCTTGTCAAACCTACACCTATCAAGTTAAAAAAATAAACAGTGCTTCAGAAAGGACTATTACTAACAATTTTTAAGAAATACTACAAAGTTTTTACAGGAAATACTGGACTAATAGTTTGGAATGAGTCATGACAGTCTGCTGAGTAACAAAAGCACATTTTCATAACAGTCACTAGATACCATAGTGATTCTTAAACAGAGTCTGTGCACACATTTGGGTGAAGAGCAATTACAGCTGCAAAGGACATAGTATTTTTTTCTGAGAAAACCAAAATATCCTCATTTTTTCTTCAATCTTATGTTCTTCTGCAAGAGTGACTCTCCTTTCAATAGCCTGATTTCAACAGAAAAGAAACTATCTTTGGCTTGTTGGGTGTCATCCCCCCATCTCCTGCCAAAGGAAGGTAAGCCTACCTCATTTTGAATCTTTAAATCATGGTTTGAACTTTTTTCAATTGTCACACCACACTTAAAAGTGGCTACGGGTCTGATTAGGTTCTTTACCTGCTACCTTGCAAAAATTAGGTCACAATTATCTCTGTCTTTAAAACTAGAAGTGCTAATCTACATCCTGTGATCATACTATCTATACCTTGAAGGTAGCTGAGGAAACTGGAAACTGTCTTCAGAGGGTCAGCAGAAATATCTTCTATCCGAGTCAAATAAAGTATTAATGCAGATATTCAAACACTGGGTCCTTACTTTGGCAAACAATGGTATCAATGATGGAATCGATCTATTCCTGTAGCCATGTATCATTTCAAAATTCAAACTGTTTATGCTAGCTAGAGAGTGAAGAAGCAGCTCTGGTTCTGGGGAGGTCTGATTCTATTGGAAGGTTTGAGCTGAGAGCCAGGAGTCTCTTTGCTTCCCCCATGCCTGTCCAGAGTCAGTCTGACACAAGGTACAGTCTACACCTGTCCCAGCCTCCAGATGCAGAGGAAATGAAATAACACTAGATCAACTGTGTCAAAGGTCGTAAATGTAAAATTGTAAGAAGTGCAGAACAACACTTCCAGAGGGGACTGAAGAAGAAAAACTAAACCGTATAGAGAAGGAATAAGCCTATGGAAAAACCTGCTAAAATTGTACCACATAAGAAAAGTTTCTACATATTTACACGAACAGTTGCCTCTAAAGGACAGAGTTGTTACAAGTCAGACAGAAGAACCCCTCCAATGCATTAATATTATGGAATTTTATCTTTTTTTTTTTTAAAGGCAGGAATGATTTAATTCTATCCTTAAAGCATTAATAGTGCTGTTTACTCAATGTGTAAATGTTGGTCTGCTTGCACCGGCATAGCAGTCATATGCATGAAAGCTTTGATCTCTAAGTGATTGTACTTCATATTACACCTACTCAACTGAAAAGTTAGTCTGCCCAGAGCTTTCTTAGTTGTTTTTCAGTCAGAGAGTATTTGGGACAAATCTAGTGATGCAGATTCACAGAAACGGAATCTTAGTTCACAACAAAAAAATGCTCAAAACTACAAAATAAGTGTAATTTTCAGGCAGCTGTTGACTGTTGACCCTGTTTTCCTCACATTCTTTAGACAGAAACTTCTCTTTGTTTAAATCAACCTGAAAGTACTTCCATTTGGGCATTACTGTGAATGCTGCATTTCCTCCTTACACCCCAAGTTTATAACCTGACTGGCCCTTTGTTTCAACTGCTGAATTTCAAGCAGATAAAGTGTAATTCACTTTGACATTTGATCTGTTTTCTGACTTACAGAGAAGTGTAAATGTTGCCCACTGAACTGAATTTAGGCTTTATGTAAGTAAGCACCACCCCACAGAAATTTGTAGGACAGGCTGCATTTTGATATAAGCAAAGGTGAGGATTGATTAGAAAATTAGCTGCAAGTGTTGTGCTTATTCAAGGTTCCCTAGAAAGGGAATGAGAGAATGACAGCTCTATCTAAAACAAGCTATGCTGTCTGTCCTGCAGCAGTTCTACGACCATTTGTGTACAACTGCACATCCAAAGACCTGGCTTTTTTTGATGGTAATTTCTCTTAGTAAATTTAGGCTCACCACAGATCCCATTTTCCTTTCTAACTGGTACATCAAATTTTCTAGAAATTTTTCCCTTTATCTAGAAAAAAGGATAGTCCTAGGAGGGAAAGAGATTGAGGGGGATGGTATCCTAATTAGTTAAATAGGACCAAGGATTTAGGGTGGAAAAATAGGTCCTTTTTCAAGAACCCAACGCTGACATCCTAAGCAACCTTAGACAAGTCAGTTAAGTCATGTGTACACTGCAGAGTCAAGAGAGTAAGTGTAAATCCCATCAACCATGCATTTTCCTTCCACAGTACTGGTTTTAACTCACCCTCTGCGTCAAGCGTGCAGTATGGTGAAGAAGTATCCCTCCATCACTTGCTACAGTGAATCTAATATCCCCTCTCCCCCCCGCCGCGTTACTAGATATCCTGCTATGTTTGTTGGCAAATTAGATGTAAGAATATCCAGGTCATCTTGTCCTCAGTCTACCTAGACTGTCACAAATATAAAGCCAGTGAAGGTGGCCTAGGCTTTGCTCCTTGCAAGTCCCATAACACAGGCTGAGGCTTTGTTCAATACAGGGCTTCATGTTAGAAAAGGAGACTCATCCTTCCCTTCTTGTGTGTCTCTCCCCTATCTGTGGATACCGGTGGGAATCTGTCATAAGCTTTTACAGACCTGAGCCTCTCTGTGTAACTGCAGTATGACGCTGCTTTAGATTCAGACTTTAAGGCTTTATATAGTATAAATAGAAATGGGGAAGATTAATATACTTTACACAGAAGCATGGAACTGAAGATGGAAAAGCCGTAACAGAAATATGCAGGAAGAATATGCTGGTTTATTTTATTGTTTCCTGAGGGTTGCTACTCTCCTCCCTTCCACTCCATCAGTACATAAATTATGCTCACAGTTCCTTACACCCACTGAATACCAAATCTCCTGCCAACTTCCTTCTTATGAAGATCATGAGTTAGGGGAACAATAATAGCCACATTCTTAGGCTATAATAACAACATTTAGAGGTATTTGTCTTTTCCATTTTCTGACAGATCCATTACTAGTTCATTAGCCTTTAGTGGGTAGAGACATTCAGTAAACAAATGAAAGTAACTCCATTTAAGAGCTAGTGAGCTAAATACAGCTCTACTGCTTAGCCTGCTAATTATACAGAGTGTTACAAGTGCGCACTGAAACAGATCCATTCTTTTGCTGCAAGTTCAGAATGTCTCATCTTAAAATTTCTAAAAGCTAAGGCTCACCGAGATCGGCTTTCTTTGTCAGACTGTCAGTGCCTACAAAGATGTGAAATGGAAAACCAGTCCACAAGAATTTGTGCTACTTTATCTTGCCATAGTTCAGTAAGTGTGGAGAATATGTATTTTCATTTCAAAAGATCATTATCTTCCTATTCCACTGTATTTCCTTGATAAGGTGACAGACTACTCCAAGTATTAAAAAAGTATAGTAGTTTAAAGGCCAATTTTTAAAAAATTTTTAAACATGAAAGATTTTAAGAAAGAAAGAAAGAAGGAGTGGCACATGAAAGTCCAGTCTTTATATTTGTGATACCAGTTATTCCGGAATTAAATAATCCAGTATAAGATAACATTCACCATACTAAGCACTACTTCTCTTCCTTCTCCACATCCTTTTCGCCACCCCACATTCATGTTCCTGTAGAGAAATCAGGGAGCTGATCATCATCCAATACTTGGACAATAACCTCTCTGGGGCAGGCACATATTAAATAAATTTAAGTTCACCAACACAATGGGACTTTACCTTAGTTGGAATGGGGGTAAAAAGGAACTTTACCATCTCCAGCTACTGCAGAAGTCAACAGAAACATAGTTTCCGTAACAGGAATGCAATTGGTCCATCAAAGCTAATCCCTAGAGACAGCCACATCCTACTCCTTTTTGAATATTTTTATTAGGACTAGTAAATTTCTGTGCCCCATCTGGACAGTAAACCAGACTGCTTCTCAAAGATTTAACAGGGAGGCAGAAGGTTCACACACCATTTCCCCCCCACGTCACTGAGAGGCTGCTACTTCCTATCCAGAGCTTATCTAAAACTGATTCAAAATTAAACAAATAATAAGAAATTGCAACCACTATTTTAACATAACTGTTTCTGTTGGGGGTGAAGTTGGAGGGAAGAATGATGAGTCAACATGAGAAACCCAAGCTTTTTTACTTTTACTTACTTACTTTTTTTACTCACTTTTTCACTTACTTTTTTTACTCACTTTTTTTACTCACTTCAGGGACTGAATTATGTTGTTGGTGCAAATGCTGGCTGTACTTGGACAAGGTATGATGTAAATGTCAGACACAGACATTTTGGGAAGATATGTTATTGCAGGGTCCTGTTGTAAAGATGCTTTTAAGAAGCTGTTGCCTCTTTCTAATTGATCACAGGAAGTGCATCTCAGAAGCAGTGAGCGCTGGGATCAATGACAGGCTAGTTTAATGCAGCTCTTAACAACCTGCAGAGATTAGGAGGCTGTCAGAAAGATAACACTGGAGATTTATAGATTGTTTTCTGAAGCCATTCTCAGCTCTCACAGGTGCTCTGTTATGTTTCTGTATGCTTGGCTATGTAGTATCTCCCCTTACAGATCCAAACTGTACTTCTCTATTTTTGAAGAAAATAGCATTGCACCCTTATGTACTTGTAACAACGTGGGTGGGCAGTGAGGGGGTGTCTGGGAGCCAAGTCAGCTAAGTAGTTAGAATGGCTCAGGGATAAAGGGGAAACCTGAGTTACAGCTGCAGTTTCCTCTGTCATTGGAGAAGGCCATAATGGGCCTAATTCAGCTACTGCAATGCCACTAAATCGATGGAGCAGCATTATCAACAAATGAGCCCCCTGTGTGCTGAGCTGGGGCTCAGGTTGCTGCAGTGTTTGGGTTTGAAGGTCCAGCTTCTGAAAGGTAGCTGAAGTCCTTGGGGAAGCACTCCGCTCCATGAGAGGAAGGACAATGCCTCTTTTCTCACATTTGTAGCTTGGGAAGGAGTCAGACTGCTGTGTGCCAAGCACAGAAGGGAAAAGGTCCTCTGCTGACACAAGGGGGGGGAGTTACTACTTTGCGCTAGCTGAGGATCTGGTCCCCTTCCCTCTGACTGAATGAGCCAACAATTCTGTTAGCTGCCCTTTCCACAGTCTCTTTGACATCTATATAGTACTCCTGCAGAGGAATTTTTATATTTATGGGATTTGCCTATTTTCCCTTTAAATACATTGCATTTTTTATCTAATGTGAATTAGACAGGGCTATCCATTGTAATTATTGCTGAAGATCATGTCACTTGTCAGTACTCAGAACAAAGTAAAAATGAATTACCTGAACAGTCACTATTTGGACACAGAGGTACCTTGGTCAAAGGAGAAGAGAAATTCATGATGTGCAGGGAAAGGTTACTGCCTCAAAAGTACATAAATTGTAAAGATAAAACCAGTTAGCCACTCCTTTAAGGAATATTAGGAAGACTTTCCTGTGACTTTTGCTTTATTATTGCAAGTCAGGAACAGAGACCTTAAAGGCAGAAGTATAATGTATTGGGCAGTCTCAGCCCACAGATTAATGTACACTTCTTTGCCAGCTCTGCAGAGGACCTGTCATCATTTTCATAAATAGATGACAAGGACAAAGATAGACAAAGACAATTATCTTAGTTTCTCATGAGCTCTGTGCAATGTAAAAGGTGATGACTTGAAACCAAACCCCAGAAACTTGAGATATATAGTAGTTACTTGCTTACCCATTTTCCCCTGGAACAGAGAGGGGAGGATTCCTTTTAGTGGGTAGGTATGGAGGTTGTGTTCACGGTCTGTTTGTTATCAGATTGAGTTTTAAAAATACTCCTTTAGGGAAAAAAATACTTTAAGTCACCTAGGCAATCAATAAATGAGGTGGTTAATATTCCATGATTCTGTTCATTATCAATTTGGATATGTTCATTATTGCTTTTTTGTCTATGTGCCTAGCACGCTTTTAAGTGTCAAGACTTTTAAAGAAGTCTGGGAACTTCACAGGACCATTTTAAAGTAAAAAAAAAACCCCTAAGGAATTACTAAACTTCTACATGACATTTGGAGTCTATTTCAATTAGAGAGTAGAGAAAGGGGGAGAACAAGATACTTTTTTTTTTTGAGGGGTGATGGGCACCCAAACGAAAGTACATCTTTATTGAAACTAGCACTGAAAGGTTAGCTGTAGGAAAGAAGCGAGATGGTAAGATTCATAACTTACAGCAACAAAGGAATCTCATTATGTGGACTTAATACACAAGACAGTTGTTTCCCCATGCTGCCATCTGGATTAGTTTCAAGGCATCCACCTGCAAAGGTGACATTTTGATCTGTGAAAGAAGCAACACTACAAAGTACTGGAGGGACTAAATCTGAAGTTATAGCTTAAGACATAATTTCTGTATACCACAATGTGCTTGAAAGAAAAGGTAACAAAGCAGGGTGTAACTGGTGGCCCACAGAACTGTTCTTATCTTCATACTTGCCAGTGTGCTTTCTCCAGACCACTAGGAGAGAATAAACAATATAATTCAACAATTCCTGTGAGCAATACAGGAAAATCCTACTATATCTGCACAATCACACAAAAATTGTGACAGACAGGTGTTGAACACTAGTCCCTCCCAGCTTGATCATCAACAAAAAAGAACTAGGAGAGGAGATGCTAAATTAGTAAGTATAAAACCAATAGTACATAAGCAATAGATACCATCAAATAAAACACTGTGGAGATGCCCACTTCTTTCAGACTGGTAAGAGGATAGAATGGAATATGGAAGACTGACAATAAAAACACTAACTAAGCCTGTTTCCTGGGTATAAACAGTTGCATTTAAAGAGGTGGGAGTAGTCAGTAAAGCTAAATATAAACCATTAAGCCTTTGATAAAATCCATGTGTCAGATCCGAAATAATATTTTTTTTCCACCAGCCTTAAAGTTATATATTGAAAGCAAATATTAGGGAAGATAGTACTAGCAGAAATTCTCTAAAGTAGCCAAGAGAAATACCATAGAGAAAAAGTCTACATCTACACTATATTCACTTGAATTTGGTGTGAAAGAATTCTCCAAGACAGATAAAACGTGGATTGTGATTGTCAGCATCTGCCCAGGATGAGGCCTTTCAGAACTGAAATAAAGCAGCAAGGAGTACTCTGTTAGAAATTTAAGTGGGGATTTCAGTGTTAAATGCAATTTTATTTTAAGACTGCAGGATGATTATTTCTAAAGTGTTACAGACGATAGGAAATGCATGAGATCAAATCATCCACAAGAAGTTCAGAAATTTTTTTATATTCAAATCAAATGAACAGTAACATTGAGGGGTTGTTAAGGCTCATTGTATGCAATAATAAAAAAAGACCTATATTACTTGAAGGAGTTCATGTTGATTCCACAAAAAAAACACCTGTTTTTGCAGTTCACTATACATTAGACACATTATCCTTCATCTTATTCATATCCTTTGTCCCTGGACATAGAAAACTGTTTAAAAAAAAAAGACAAAGAATGTTTTGAAGGGGGACACAGACCCCAAATCTCATCAAGATATAATTTTGTTAAGTTAGAAAACAATAGCAGCTATGTATATCATACATTAAGTTATAAGACAGAACGAATGATGAAACTTGCTGACAATTTCTACAGCAAAAAACCTAATAGTCTTCTCAGCACCTCTGATGCCTGAAGATGTACAGAGAAACCAGCAAAGTAAAACAAATCCCAAAATGATGGGCCACACATTTTTAAAGATGTATTTGCCCTGTGACAAACTGTCGGTGTGTGGTGAGGAGCAGCTGTACCATGAGAGGTTTCACACCAGTGCCAGGTGAATGCATACAACCGCCCTAGGCTACCCCTTCTCCAAAACCCTGAAGCAATCAATCATCTGCAAAGCCTGCAGGTCTCGGACAGAAATCAGCCAGCCACAAGAGGCTGCATTTGTTGACAGAAACAGAAGTAACAGACTTAGACATAGTATGGATGTCTCAACAGCATCTCAAGGATAGCCTGGACACCATTGAGTTGGTTTTTTAATTCCACATTAGGGAACAATGTTATAAGGGGCCAGGGAAGAAAAGTAGGGGTTGTTGTAGCTCCCTACGGTTTTCCAGGAGACTCTTAAGTAAATAGCTACAATTAAAACCAGTGTTGCCATCCCCCAGGTTTTATGGCACAAAACTAAACAGCATAGTTAGAGCACAGTGAAAAAGAGCTTTGATACGTCTTGGCTCTGAGTGATTACTGAACTACATGTTCCACATGTATTGGATAGCTTTTATGTTAGATGTATGTAGATGTACTTGTTTAGATATACTACTTAATGTAGGTCTGTATTGAGAGTGCAAAATGTGCCTGCATGGCAATTCCGTTGGTAACTGGAGCAGAAGCAAGCAGCAGCAAAGTAGCAAAAAAATGCTGTCAAGATGCTGTTCAGCAGTAACCCGGAGTACAGGAAGAAAAGAGAAGCACAGTTTCTACCTGTGCTCATTGCTGGACACTTCAGAGTTGCTTAGCTCAACTGGAAGCCCACCTTGTGCCATCACAAAGCTTTTTGCCAAGAGCTGCCTGTGACTAACAGTGATCAAAGTTGGTCTGTCTTTCCTTTTTGTGTTTCACACTGATACACAGCTTCTTGTATAATTGGTCATTTGCCTCTGCTGTGACAGACCATGATTAACTTGCATTACTACATCCACTTTGCATGTTTATTACAGAATTTTGAGTACAGAATGCAAAACTGTTCAGTAATACTTCCTTTCAGGAGAACAGTATGGAAGTTGCAAACAACTGGTATGCCAAGGAATAAACACGATTTTCTCATTACTAAGATATTTATTTTCATAATAAAGAAAAAATCTGGATACTATAAAACCATTCCACTTGAACAAACACCCAAGCATGCACAGAGCCCTGTAAGCATCAGCAAGGCATCTTCTAAGACTTGACTCCCTCCCGAAAGCTAGCTGCAGGATCAGGCCTACATTTCCATCAAACGCTGAAAACAAAGCCATTGCTGTTTTGCTTTTAGTTTGTGTGACTCAACTGGGCTGTCTAGAATTAGAAATGCTTATAATAGACAGTCAGCTGAGATGCCATTGCACAATAATAAATATATTTGGCCATTTGATGGCAGTGTTAAATTGTGCATCGCAACATCTTTTAGGTTCAGGTTTTGCTCTTAGGACCATACACAGCTCTTACACCAATCCTTCTAGGGCTTTTGCTTCACATCTCAAACACCCTTTTTTTTTTTATATAATTAAAAAAAAACCCCAAAGCCAAAAAAACCTCAGGAATAACTACAATATGGGTTACTTTATCTGGAAGAAGGTGTTAGAAGTATTGATACATAGTCTTTGAAGATGCCTTTGTGGTTTGGATGACTTGAGGTCCCTACTGCAACATTCTGGATCATTCCATCAAATTAAAAAAATTAAAAAATCTTGAGTCATTTGTAGTCAGAGAAGTCCTTATAAAAAGACTAACTAATCTCAGGGAGAAAAAGGGTTCCTTTATCTCCAACACTACACATATGAACCTGTAGCAAGAAGCCTAGCAGAAGGATTTGCATTTCACTCCTATACAGCTCCAAGATGCCCAACCTCCAGGACTCAGAACTAGTTACTACCTCTGAACACATGATGCTACATAACAAAATAGCAATCTTTCACTTCCAGACAGTCTCTGTAACTGTATCTACAGCTCCAACCACCTGTCAGCACATAATTCAGTTGAGGGAATGATTCAGCGTGAACAATTTAGTTGCATGTTTTACCTTTTTTTTTTTTTTCATTTCTTTTTGCACATTTACAACAGGTGGGGCGTGGGTTTTCTTTCATATTTATTAATGGCTCAGAATTACTAGATGAATCAACTCAGGAAATGACTCACATGGAGCCTGCAACATCTAAGAGAAGCTATCACATTCATAGCGCATATTTACATTGGTCTCACTCTGCATGAGGGCTCCCAAGATTTTCCCAGCATGCAGGTGAATGCAGAAGACTCTGCAGCAGCAGAGACAAGTCCTACCCCAGGCTATTCTTCAGCTGTAATTAACCCAAGAAACTGAAGTTATTCTACAAACATCCTAAAGGTTACAGGGTGCTCACTTTGAGCAACTCCCTCCAACATTCTCACTTCTCTGTAAGTAAGTGACATTACATCCATTGGTCTTTAGCTACAGAATGTTAGGAACAGCAAAAATAAACCTCTCTGACTTTCTAGTTTGGCTAGCGCATGCAATGAATAAGAGCCTAATGATGCAAAGGTGTATCTAAAGTACATGATTTTGTGGTGGCTAATTTAGATCTGCGGTGGGTTTACCTTAGCTGGCTGCCAGACTCCCACACTCTTGCTCCCCCTCCCCAGGGAGGGAAAACAAGATTAAAAAAAACTCACGAGTGAAGATAGACTCCGGAAGATTGCTTACCAGTTACCACCCAGGCAAAACATACTCAACTGAAAGAAAACTAATTTAACTTCTTGCCAATTAAAATAAAGTTGGATAGTAAAAAACAAAGACAAGATACGAAACACTTCCTCCACGCCCCCCTTCTTTCCCAGCTCAACTCCACTCCTTCGTACCCAAGCCCTCTCCCTCCCCCTGGGCCTGAGGGGAGGGTCAGCACACAGCAGTACCTCTCTGCCGCTCCTTCCTCCTCACAGTTTTCCTCTGCTCCAGCATGGGTCCTCTCCAGCCCACAGGTCCTTCAGGATACACCTGCTCCTACCTGGGCTCCTCTCCACAGGGTACAGTTCCTTCGGGGTGTATCCACCTCCTGTATCATGGGGTCCTCCACAGGCTGTGAGCAAGCCTCTGCTCAAACACCTCCTTCTCCCCTGGCCTTAGCGCTCACAGCACTTCCAAATTTTTTTTCTTAAACTTCCTCCCTCACGCTACCATGTGGCGCTTTTTCCCTGTCTTACACTCCTCCTGTGGTGCCACACCCGTGGCTGAGGGGCCAAGCTGTCCCTGCAGTGAGGCCCAGGGGGCCAGCTGGCACCAGCTGGAACCGGCTGCGGCCGGTTGTGCGGCAGCCCCAGCGTGCCTCAGAGGCCGCCCTGCAGCCTCCCGGCAACAAAAACTGTGCCGCAGGCACACAGGGCGAGGCCCTTGCTAGAATAGAGGCACCAAGCAGAGCACAGACTCCTGAGATCAGTTACTGCAACACTGAGGCAAAAAGCAAGGAAAAGTCTGCTAGGGGAGGCAACTGTAGGAACAGGCCCAAATTAGGAAAAGCTCTAAAAACCTCCTTTTCTCATCCCATTGCTGCCTAGTGCCTGGGACCAGGAACCTTTGAAATAATCCAGGTCAGTGTTAGCAGTAATTATACTCACCTGGCAATAATTAGAGCCCTCATTAAAGGACAGTAAAGGAGGCCATGTTGAGGGTCTTGTATGTGGGAAGCAAAGATGGCTGATAGGCCTTTCTCTGCTAGAGCAAGGCAGGCTGTGGAGGGGCATTCAATCACCAAGGGCAAGAACAGCCTTGATGGTTTCCTTACAGGACTTGGGGATACCGAATCAGGGGTCTGGAAGGATAGTCGTAGACCTGAGCAGGTGCTCTTTAGCACTATGGGGCCTTGCTGTAGGTGCAGGTGAAGTGAGCAGGTCCTTGAGGTGGTAAATGGTTTCTGCAGAGGAAACTGGGCTTCTGCTGTTTTGTTCTGCCTGTGCTGCTGCCTGACTGCCCTGTGCCCTGGGAGTCAGGGTGTGTGGTGAGGAAGCCATTAGTGATCTCTCCTCTCTGCTCTTCACTTCTGCAATGTGGTAGGGCTAATCCTAGATGTGTAGGAATAGCTACCCTTTTTAATTAGATTTGAAGTGAGGAAATTTTACCTACTAAGCTGCTGAAGACCTTTAAGGTTGCTTTGTTACTGCAATTCTCAACTTTTACAGGGTGAGCTGCCTATTGAAGGAGCTAGTTTGAAAACACCTACAGTGTGTCAAACTTTTTTAACCTATTTTCTATGTTAATTTCTTTGAAAAAGGCTCGAAGTCAGCAACTCTTCCATATTCCCATACCTGCCAACTTCACTGTGGATGATTCAGAGGCAATGTGAACTGGGCTTCATTTTGAATAGAAATCATCAATACTACTTAGGTACAAAATGCTGAATCAAAACCCTGAGTGTTTTATGCTCTCTGTGGATCTTGACTTCATCTAGTTTACCTTAGCTTCCCGCAGATAAACAGCACTGTAGATTAAATGTGTAACATTATCCTCGTTTAATCTTTGTCTAATTGTAAGTAAATAAATCAAGGCAGAATCTCAGAACAGGAGTATTTCAGACACATGTTCTTATTTGCTTGATTGGTACACAGTGACCTGGGTTAGCTGGAGCAGAGTACTAGCATTGCTACTAATAAAGAATTTTCCAAGGTCAAAGCTAGGAGTGACTTTCTGCTTTTTTTTTTTTAATATTTCTGGAGGAAGTTGAGAAACTTTTTGTATAGTACTCTCTGCTATTTGTAACTTCGAAAGTGACTGATCTTTCAATTTAAACACTTTCCTTGAGGGAAGAAGACTTGAAAGCTTATGGTTCAGTTATCCATGGTTGAGTAGGGTACCATGCTGTGGAGACTAGGCTGTTAGGAGGAGAAGATGGCTTTCTGACTTAATGTTCTTAATAGCTTACGTTTATTGACTTAAGCAATGACTCTGAGTTCACTAACGTGAAACATGGGTAGAGAGAATCTAATAATTTTCTCATTTTGAGTTTTTGCCAAAATAAACCTCTGAAACCATCATATTTGTGAATGTCATCTGAATATTTGCCTTGTCTTACTGTTTACCTTGTGTCCTATAAAATCCACCTGTAATGATCTTTCTGCTTGATAGGCTGCCTTCAGTTTTTTAGAGCTTCCTTTTTCCTTGGGCATCAAATATAACCAGATAGCATAGTGACCTCAAGCAATTGTGGTGAACATCAGATGACATTGCAATCATATTAGCAGCCCCTAAATTATTCAGAGCACTTTCTGGTAAAATGGTGCTGCAGGACAATGAAAGCAAAGAACAATTCCCAGCAGATTAGAATTTTTTTCCCTCTTGCTGTCTGTAATTATTTCTATCAGATAAGTTATTTGCTATGCAAGCTTACCTTCAAAAGCATGTTTGTTAAAAAGAGAAAGGGGAAGAAATCCTTTGTAGAGCCTGCACATGATTAAATGGCTTTAACAAAGCATAATGAATAATGATGACAAAGACCTGTCAATTGGAATTTTAAGCATTTTGGCTTGTGAATTAGAAGAGCGAACGATATCAGAATGATTACATGTAGCAAAAAAGCTGGTATTGGCGAATATTACAGATGAGCTGTTACTAATTTGCATATAACAAAAATAAATAACATTTCTTATGGACTTTTAATGTACTTACAGTACAGGAAAAAAAGCAGTATGGAACTATTGCCTTTATTAGCATGTTCTGCAGCTCTCTGAGAGTGGGACTGCTATATGGATTCTGCTCTTGGACAGCCCAAGAAAATGATTGAGGCTTTTTGTTTTTTCTTTTTTAAAAAGGACCTTAGTCAGAAGTAGCCAGACAAGACTGTAGTATCCAGACAAAAGTATACGTGAGTTCCAGCACTGCTACAGGAAGGATGACTCAAGGAGGGGTGTCTGGGTTTCTTTGGGTCATGGGTGGTGATTATTGTCATGTTCTGTCCTCAAAACTGTATGCAGGAAGGTGGATATTTGCATAAAATTGCATTGAATTAAATACTTTTTTTTCCATTATATTGTTATCAGTTATCTGGTAACCAGGATTTTCTATAAGGAATGCATTAAACTAAGCACTTATTTAAACTATTTTGTTGTAAACACTGTTTTCTGGCAGATGTATTTTTGCATGAAAACTTTATTCATTACAGAAATGGGGGGGGGGGCTGATTTTTTTTCCTAATGTATTCTTCTATATGCTAATGCCTAAAGTAATACAGCCTTTCTAAATACCATGGTTTAATTTTTCTCATTTCATGGACAGAGATAGGGCAATATAGGTGAAATGAATCTGAGCGGGGGAGAGTTTTCTAAGGTGTGCTTATACCTTTCGTCATTATATACTTCAAAATTAAACCAAGTAGGAGGTTATACAGATGCTTAGATATACTACTATTGTAGACAGGAGCTGAAGAAAAGACAATAAATGTCATAAAACCTTAGTTTTCCATCCAGTTTTCCTTGACAAATATCCTTTTCTTTTATACAGCCTCTCTGTTCAGGAAGGTCCATAGAGAGGAATGGCTAGGCGTATATCACTTTATCACTCTGACGACATTCGTTAACAGTGTCACCTTTTATTTAAAGCCAGAGTTTGCTCTAAGAAATCTATTTTTTGACAATATACTATGTGGCTGAGGCAATTTTTAACATCTATTACTCTTGTGTATTGTGCTTGAAATTGATGGTGCTGAATGTGTTATGTTTCTACTATCAGATACTCATTGTGGGAGATAGAAACACGATGAAGGCCACTAACATATCATCGAAGAAAAAGAACAGAAATCTGATGGCTTTCCATTGAGGGACAGCTGATGAAAAGGGAGGTTAAGTAAGCAGAGTATGTTGGATACTATTTTTTCCCCACTGGAGAAATGTGTACCAAAGTACCTCAGAGCTCTCCATCAGACCAGTTCTGGTATCAGTGCTGTGAACAATTTCAACAGGATACTGGCTGAGTGAAGTAGAGAGAGAACAGAAAAGAAGGAAAACAAGGCAGGGCAGAGCAGATATTGTAGAGGATATTTTAAAGAAAGTTAGAACTTTTTTATAATGAACATGCTTACATATTCCTTTTGAATATAAGTAGTTCTGTATAGATAGCTTTCCATTAATAAAAAAGAGCAGTGAACTGACTATGTGTTGAAGCTGTGCTCTGGATTTTAATGAACTTGGAGCAGATTCCCTGAATTTAAGCAATAATCCTGTACTGCTGTAGTTTATCTTCTGTTGAGGAAAATCAGCACTTCTTCAGCATGTACATCAGTTGTTGCAGAAGCCAAATCAATCAGACAGGCAAGGTGGATCTGCCCAGACTTCCATCCAAAAATGAACTCCCCAAAGCAGTCTTAAAACACTGACTCAATAGCCTAGTTTTATTAGCAAATGAACTAGAGCTCCTCTCTTTGTAATTAGAGGACACTTGGTTGCCTGAGGAGACGGTGTCCTTCTGTGACTCCCTCATATCTTGCCTCACCCTGAAGCCTTTGGCAGCACCTCTCTGTGCTTAGTTGCTCCCCATGGAAAAAGTCATCTCCTCTTCTTCCAGTCATTCCCTTTCCCAAGGAACAAAGTGTGCAAACTGGGAGCAAACCAAGTGGGAACCATCCTTCACACACAGAGTGATTATTGCTTGTACAGGATTGTTTGGAGATAAGTACTATTTTATTAAATTCTCACTCTACTAATATCAGAAGATTTTCTAAGTTAAGCACTGGTCCATGCAGGTTGAGTATTTACTACATGCCTCAAAAATTTTCTTTTTTCTTTAAAATTTATGTAGCTTCTTAGGCTTTTTTTAATGGGGAAACTTTTTAAGATAGAGAAATGGGGGGGGGGGGGATGGGGCTAAAAGCCTTGAAATACAGCTTTAAATACCAGTTTAACCCTATAATTTACCTCTGGGTTTCAGTACGTAATGAGGCATCACTATGATATACATCATGCAGGCCTATGAGACGGGAAAAATAAAAGCAGTACTCAAGTAAAGTGTTGACTTTAATTTTGTCTTGTCAACAGTAGAAAATATGATTGTTTGTTCTAAGGTAAAGGCAAATGCCTTCTAAAATTGGCTACTAAATTCTGTTTTCCTTTCATGTTTCTAAGATACATAAAATATAGCTGGGTCTGAAATGGACACTGAAAATGAGTGGTGATGAGCATCCTGTGGTACTAAGTGAAATCTTGTTTCTGGTGAGTTGATAGGGTATCACTGACTTCCCCTGGATCACGGAGTGACAATGGAACTTTTCTTATGACAGCACTGACAGCTTCATGTAACTGCGTTAGTTTAAAGTGATGTTGATTTAATTCATTGAAATGAGAGTCTCTCTTCAGTCTCCATGTAGAAAACAATGTGCGTTCCTGCTGCTATATACAAATGTTAACAACGACGTGTTGAAACACAAGCTCAACAAATGATTTAAGCATTTACTTTAGCCTGCCCCACTGCAGCAAAACACTTAAGCACATGCCTAAAGGTACAGACATGCTCAAGTGCTTTTCTGATTAACGATGGACCGGAGCCCAAGTGTCTAATTTCAAGACTAACATTGTGTCTTATTGCTAGATTGGAAGAATTACTCATTCCAGTACTATCCACAGAGATTAACATCACATTTCACTTCCCTTTCTACGTGAATGCTGCTGGTACACACTGGATGGGCTGAGCCCATGGCTGGAGGAGCCCTGAAATGCTGACGCACAATCAGACTTGCCACCGAGTGATGTTCTGAGTTCCTCAGAAGGCAACCAGAATGACCCCCCCAAAACGAAGATTTATAAACTGTTGCTTCATCATTTGGATGAATGAATCCTAAAAATCAGTTTTCAGGAAATGAAAGGGAGGAAATGGTTAAAGTGCTTTAATATCCTGTCAAAATGTCACATGTGCAGGAATGGCACGTGTCCATTTTAAAAAGAGAGAAATGTAGAAAGTCACATGACAATCAGTCCTGAGCAGAAAAAAAAAACCAAGGGAAGAAAACAAAGGATAAGAACATTGTCGTTATTGTGAATCCTCATTTTAGTGTCCAGAAGGTGAAAACAACAAGGTCAAGGTCTGAGTTTAAAGAAAAATGTAGCCCCCCCCATTGCGAAGGCACCAGAGACAATGTCAGACTTAATTGTCAGATTGCTGTCCAATCAATGATTTCTCTGATTAGTGACCCACTGACAATACCACCAAATCAATGTGTTTATTCCAAGTGTTAGTCCTGATGCTCTAAAAGAGTAAAAATCAGGAAAAAATTACAACATTAAGTAACTGAAATCCTCTGCATACCAATTGAAACTGTCATTTGGCTTGCTTATTTACAGGGTTTGAAAGGTTTATTTGACAACAGAAGGGCTAATAAAAGGAATCCAAGTCATGTTTAATTACATCAGGTTTATCTTAATTAATCAGTCCACTGCTGTGCACTCTAATATCATAACATTGTATTTTTGCATAATGGAGTACAAAAGATTTCTTTATTTCTCGTTATATAATTTTTGGCCAGTATCTGCGGTGGCACTCTTCTTCCTGAGTTCACACTCATAGATATGAGGGCAGAGTATTAAATCTTCACAGAGCCACTGTTTAGGTGGAGAACAAAAACGCCCTGAAAGCTGAATGGAATAACAAAAAGACAACAGAGTCTGTACTCTAATTAATTTTAGATGAAAAGGGAAAATTAGAAAAGGCAATAAAGGATTCAAAGCCCAGAGGTATCTGGACAGGAATTTGGAAAAGATTGTGTAACTGTGGAATTGATGATAAAAGTCTGTATACCAGTGCTTGATTACAACCAGAGATTATATAAAAAAATGCAAGTTATGACTTAATCTATGCCAAGAGTAGATAGATATGCAGTATCTTCCTGATAGTTGAGACAAATGTGGAAGGGGGAAAGTGGATAACACTGATTTCAATTTTAATTTACATGTCAAATGCGAACTGTTTTAATTACATCTAATTGAAATGATTTATTGCCTTAAGTGGTAAGGAAAAAGGCCTGCACAGAAATGCAATTTCTTAATCTTTGTACTACACCTTGTTCCGGTTCTTCATTTGTTTATTGTGTTGAATGCAAAAACAGGAGATATGTCTGTACCATGCCTTTGCCAATCTGACTTCTTGAGCTGAGCTTAATCATGATATGAAGAGAAGGAAGTGCTTTCTGTAGTGAGGAACCAATGATGTGAAAAGCTGAACTGACACCCTTCTTTAAAAATAAACACATCTTAAGTTCCCAAACTAGGAGTAGGTGTGTAAGCTTAAAATATGTACAGCTTAAAAGATACTCTGTAAATAGACTTCCCTTATTTAACTGACAAAACTTCATTTTGGAGCTGATTATTTTTGTGGCTGTAGGGAGTGCTGTTGCCATCAACCAAGGACTCTTCCTCTATTTTACAACCAACCCTCACCACAGATGTCCTGGAAGAAGGGAGTGGCGGATCTGTCATTGCAGAGAAGTGACCTGGCTACAAATCTGCCCTGATTCCAAGTGTCTTCTCATTTCTCTGGCCAAAAGAAACTTTGAATTTTTAGTACAGCTTCAATGGATGGATAGAGTGGGAAACTCTGGG
Source organism: Phaethon aethereus (assembly GCF_964289735.1). Lineage (NCBI taxonomy): Eukaryota > Metazoa > Chordata > Aves > Phaethontiformes > Phaethontidae > Phaethon > Phaethon aethereus. Next base: position 33,509,697 of record NC_138580.1, read on the forward strand.
TAAGGCAGCCTCTAACTCAATGGCTACGGCTGACTTGAGATGATGGCTATCAGCATGAAGTCAAGCAAACAGAAGCAGTGTTCCCCCTTCTATTGGAGAAGCTTCAGCGCAACTGTGCAGTAGTAGAGCTTTTGGGGAACATAGAAATTCTTTCAGAGTCCAGTCAGTGTTCTGAAATCACAGAAGGGACCTCTGGAGGTCATCTGGACCAAACCCTCAGCTCAAAGCTGGGCCTAATTAAATTACTTTTGCGGGTGGGAAAGAACCACTTTACAGAACAGCTGTATTAGCCCCTGGCTGCCCGATACGGCAGCATCAAGCTCTGTGTCTCAGCAGTGGTGGGGTGCAGCTCCAAAAGAGCATTCCCAGCTCTCCAAGAGCAAGTGTGTCTGCCACCCTGCCCTCCCCATAGAATTATTTCCCCTGCTGACCTGGCCCGTGGGGCTCGGGGGGACTTTTTTGTGGTCTTCAAAGGGTATTTGCTCTACAAAACCCTTTTCAAAGTCAAAAGCTGGTGTTGGCTAAACATATTGAGCATTGAACCTTGTTCTATTTGCCTCTTACCATACATCTGCCTATAAAATAAAAACTATAGATTATTTCTCTAAGAATATCCATTGACTTTAGTGTCAATGAATTTGCTGATTGAAGCGTGCTTCCAGGGAGCTACTAAAAATATACTAAAAAAACATAGAAATAGATACTTTTTCCTGTGTGTTTTTAATCTTCTATAATAGGGATAATTCCTTGTTTGAGTAGTTTAAAAAAAGCTAAAGAGGAATTATTTTCTACAACAAACTGTAAAACTTTTCATAAAGGAATGGAGGTGAAAAAGCAGTTGCAGTAGCTTCTTACGCCATATATAACTGACCTGAGGGAAAGCAGCCTGCCAGAAATGTCTCACAAGGACTAACTGTCCACATAAAATTCCTCTGCTTGAGTTGATGCTTGCAGACAGGCAAAGGCTGATGTCAAAGTTCTGAAGGCCAAATTAAGGCAAAGTTTTCCTAGGTTTCTTTGAAGAGCAAAGCGTTTCGGACTATCTTTCAGCTCCTGTAACTGAAGTCTCCTTGACAGCCTATTATTTGTTCAGTCATATTACATTCTCTTGATTCTTTCTGACAAAGTTATCAAACGCCCCACTGGGACCACAGCCAAAGCAGCATTCACCTTTATACAAAGGGCCAAATCCTGATAAAGAATGCACAGCTGGAGTAAATGGAGTGTTTGGTCAGAATATAGAGCTAAATGGAGATTTCTGCTGCACCTTGTCACAGCTGGTGTAAATCCAGGCCACAGAAACTACAGGATACAGGGAGAAATAAAATATACAGCTCAGCAGTGCAGGTTTCTCCCCGAGCTAACACTCCTGTGCAAATCACCACAGTAGAGCTTAGATTCATTATAAAGAGGTGTGCTTTTATTCTCCCTTTATTGGCTCTCTATTATCTATTCCTCCATTCATAAGGAAGATGGTATTTCTTTATTTTTATCTTGTTCACAGATGCAGTGGGAGCAGTAATCAATCCTTATTCAACAGCGGATGCAGTATAGTCAGTCATAGCACCAATTTTTTTTTTATATGCTTATTAGTCATTACTTCTGATATGCTTATTGCTCTCCATTTTATTGCAATTACTTGCTCAGCTTTTCACAGTTTTTCTTTTAATTATCTGGAGTCCCATGTTTTGTATGTCTGAAGTGCTAAGTTTCCAACTGCCCTTCATTCTGCAGTATATTCAGCCCTGTTGAGGTCTATCAAAACAGATACCACCAGTCTACGTTCTCTTATCAAGTTTTGAAGAATTCAGAGTCACTCCTGGAGATGAGCGTGGTGACCTTTGATACCCATCCCATACCTAGATTTAATGATTAGATGTGCATTGCCATTGCACGGGTAGCTACCATGGGTACACCAATACACTAAGTACTACACAAACAACATAACTCTTGCTGTGATTTCATCTACATTTAAACAGAAGAGTCGTTCGAAAAGAAAACCAAGCTCTTATACCTACCCCTGCATCCTAGTTCCTGTAGCACACTTGTACTTCTTAATCAATTGCGGTCCAGTCATTACATAGCTTCTACAATTGGTTTATTCATGTGTGTGCATAAAAATGCGTATGTATGTACATACATGCGTATGTGCAAACACACACTCTCACAAACCAAGAAACAACCAAAGATGGCGAGTCCCTTAACAGGAGACTAGTGAGTGTGAAGGAGGAGAAAGAAGAAAGAAAATGAATGTAAGCGTGTAGGAATTTATTTTGTTTTACTGGTACATTTGGATCCTGTTTACAAGCTCCTGTAATAACAAGGAAACATTCCCTATGATTCACACAAAAGTGGCAGTTTTGGTCAGTGCCACCTCCTGGCTTTCCACCACGAAGACGGACCTCCAGAACTGTCCCTTGCCTTTTCACAGGGTAAAATCCTCTGCTGTACATTTCACCTTGTAAAAGGTGACAATCTGTCAGCTCTAGGTTCAGGTAGCTGCTTATCACAACTGCTAGTGATTTTCTCCAAGTGGAGGAGTGCAGACAGATAAGGAGGAGTGTCAGTGCACTGCAAATACACCATCATCTTCTGCTGTGGCAGACAAACTAGAAACATGTGCTCTTTTAACCTGAAGCGAGCATTACATTGGCCATTAGGAAGACAGGTTTTTGAATTGAAGGATTACTGTTGATTACTGATTACTTTGTGAACGAGATTATTTAATGAACTTTAATTTCCTGTAACTAATTCGTTCTTTGTGATCCAGAAGTCATTTTGGAACAATGCGACAGGTAATGTGAATAAATACCTGAAGCATCTTCTATCTCCATAAAATCCATCTAAATCAGGACATATATTTTTCTCTTTTTGTCTTTCCTGACACTGCATCCCTAAAGTACTTTGCAGAATAAGGTAATAGGGTTATAGAAATAAAATAGCAGGAGATGGAGATAAATTGAAGTGCAGAATAAACAATGGATGAAATGCGTATTTTTCTTTCCGTGCCATTTTCCAAGGTGCTGTCAAATATTGCAACTTTGTCAATGAAGTTCCCTTGTCCATGCTTGGATTTAAGACAGCAGAGGTGCGATTCATCTGAGAGCATAAGTCTTCGTCGGTATTTTGACAGCTTCTGCTTATTTCCACATCAGCTGGGGTTCTCCATTCAGTAAGAAATAATAGAAATGAGCTGTGGGTATCACAGCTAAAGCAAAAATCAGCCCCTAGGACTTACTATCTGCAGCCAGCACACAGAACAGCCAGGAAGGTTACCCCTCTTTATCTATATCGCTTTAAAACTGTGTGTGTTGCAAAGTACAAACTAATACATTTTTTTTGTAGGCAACAGCAACCTTTTCCTCCACCTACAATTTGCTCTTTATATCTGATGCAGGAACGTTTCCTTGCCTACAACAAACCCCGTCTCCTTTGCAACCGCTCAACCCCGGTGGGATTTCTGTGCAGAAGCGAAGTGATGTGGACAGGATACCGCTACGTTCCTGCTGCTATGGGCAAGCCTCACCTTGAATCAAGCTAAGCCATTTCTCGAGGCCTTTGCCTTTTCACTAGTGAAGATTTTCAGCCAAGAGTTAAGAAAGAAGAAGAAACCACCGAAAGCAGGAATGCAAAAACATTGCATTATCATTCCCTTTTCTAAATCCTCCTTTCTGGGACTCTGTCATCCTTATGAGCTAAGTAACAAAATGCTCTACTCTTCTCTGTATAAAATCAGCTATTTCATGTTTTCTAGGTCAATTCAGATATTTTTATTGATTATACCTGTGACCCTTTAACAATGACACTATCTGCAGAAATCAAAGTGGAACATGTGCAAATAAAAGTAATCTTTTTAAATAAAGTCATTCCAAATAAAAAGGTACATGCTGTTCCATTGATTGAAGATTTATTTTTAATGCAGTTCATTGGCATTTATTTGAATTAGACTGTGTCAAAAATCTAGACAAAATGTGAAATATGATAACTATTATAGTCCTTATTAATATTTCATATTTTAATGTGTAGCTACAGTCACAAATAAACAGCAAAAAAATAATTCTCTCATTCAGCTCTCACAGCTTGTATTATTTTTATGAAAACTAGGTTCTCATTATATTTGCTGATTTTAATCAGTAATGTGATTTTACTCTCTGTGCCAGGCAGTTTGTTAAAAATGAGGCATTTCCTGAAGAACTCCCTGTTATAATCTTTAAGAAGCAAAAGCCCTTACCTTAATTTCATAGAGAATGATCACTCAAACTTATTCGCAGAAATAGTCTGGCAAAAGTCTGTCTTTTCATGTGTCAGTATCATCGAGAAATTACTTTTTCACACCAACTCCATATCGCAAGGTGTAACTTAACATTTGAACTGAAAGGTATCAAATTGTGTGTAATAAGGAAACCATGCAAAGGCACCTACAGGAAGAATATATGCAGGGTTAAAGGTTTGCTTAAAAACTAAACTGAAATTCTTTCTCCTGAATGTTGTTGAAGTAATGTTGTACCATTGAAGTAAGTTGCAAAACTATCTTACTTCGCAATCTTTAAGCATGTCAAACTCCTACCCAGGGAAACGTTTGTTAAAAATGTGCTGCGGGCAAGCAGAAGACAGTATTAAATTCTACAAAATTAAATCTAATTTTAGAAAATATGCTAAAATACTATTGACAAAAATGTCTGTGTGTGCGCCTCACACAGGTCACAGCATAGCTGTTCCCAACTCCAAGAGAAGACTCCATCATCAGAACTGGGAACCAGACAAAAGGTTTGGAAGCAGCAAGAGGCGTTACCTGCACGCTGGGGCTGTACCGGGGCTACCAAGGAGGTGGGATCTCCAAGCCTCGCTTTCCCAGGGAGGAGCTGCTTTTACTCTGATGTGCTTTGGTTTGTAACTGGCCGCTAAGAAAGGCACCTTTCCTCCCTGTGTCCAAGGGCATCATGAGGAGTGATATGTTACGGTGTCTGTTTATGAAGCTGAACTCGGGAATTCGTCTAACTCCGCTTTTGACTCTGAGGACATTTGTCTGCCTCCACAGCAAATGAAGTCCAGAAGGTTGCTATCTACTCTACCTTCCCTTACGTGTTTTAAAACAGTTTCTGCCGATTTGTCGTCATCACCCTCTCATTCTCAGGTTGTGGGATTTAGGGAATAACAGTTCTGAAAGCACATTATCCACTGCCTTCATGATTTTGCAGATCTCTGATGTATAACATCCCAACTCAAAACTGTTTGATTTGTGCAGTTCAAAGTAGAAGCAAAACCAAACAATTTTTATTAGGACTTTGAATGATTTAATGAAGAGTAAGAATTTTTTTCCCAAAAATTATTTTCCTTTCTGACACTACTTTTGAAACCAGAAGAAACAAGCCCACTAAAAGTATTTACATTGCAGAGGGGAGGACATTCCACAAAAGACATTGTGAATGATGAACTTGGGGCGGGGGGGTTATGTGTGTGAGTGGCGCACAATCTTTATTGAATATTGAAGCAAATATTTCTGTTTGCAGAAACCATAAATAAAACCAATCATACGTAGTTTGGATAACAGCCGATGACCCAGCATTGTGAGGGCGATAGGTTATGAGCAGCTGTAACACCGTTACCACCTTCATAAATAGGACATAAATCAAGATGTATTCAGATGACAACATCCTCTGCAAAGCAGTTCTTTTAATAATGACTACATAGTAATTTAAGATTATCATATTACTGCATGGGATACAAGCAGGTAAAATAATCACTCTCTGAAGATTAAACAAATGGAAGACCATGCTAGTTCAGGCTAGTTTCCCCTCTTCACTAGATATTGCTGCTCCTGTTAAGTCTGTTTCTGGCAGATGTAAAGTAGCTCATCTGAGTAACTACTGTATTTCCAAGACCTGTGCATACACTGAGTATTCTTGAAAATCTAGGCCTAATTACGAATTTTATCTAGAAATTTGAAATATTGCATTTAGAAATTCAGTAGTGACCAGCTCATATAACACATCTTCTAACAATAATGAAAAGATTAATACAGATTATATCTAAAAGTGGGAAAGTAGTGTGCACATGCCAGTTTCCCAAAGTACAGAATCCGTATTTGCCAACTATTTTGTTTCAGATGTTAGATATCTCCTAAGGATAGCATAAAAAACTTGGGAATAGACGATCACTTTAGTAACGGCTGGGAAATTAAGCCATTTTATGGCAACTGCTATAGCTGCCCTCATATACTTTATCCTCTACTGACCTGAAATACAGCTGATGATACTTCAAACAGAAGAGGCTTATGGAGGACCAAGGATCAAATTTCTTGCTGTTTTGCATCTTGTACCTTTGTTTACCATTGTGAAAAGGGGAATAAATCTGCTGCTTTTCAGGTCTGATTGTACTATATACCCACTTTACACAAAGATGAAGGATGACACAGGTAGGAAGACAATGGGGGATATGCCCACAGGGATTTATATTTGTACTGTTATACATTTGGGTTTTTGAACACTCGTGTTTTTCTCTTTGGATAGAACGCTGCTTAGGGAAAACACTATGCACAGTGTAAGGGGAAACCAATACATTATTTAACAATTCTGTGTCGGCATGTGCTGATTCTTGTTCGCAAAAAATGCCATGTACTGGGAAACTAAATAATTTAGGATGGCTATCCTGTTCCCAGATACATGTATAATATACAAATTAGGAAATCTGTGTTTTCTGTCATTGTCAGTAAAAATCAATAAATGAGATTTTCAGTGACGTGTAGAGGCAATGTGGCAGAAAACTAAACAGAGTTACGAACACTGAAGTAACAAAGTGTTGCAACATATATCATATCGTAGTCAGTAGATTAATAGGTAAGTAATACTACTGACACCACTGGATCCTTATCCTGAATTTTTGAAAAGTGCTATATGTGAATTTATACGGTAAGTGTCTATGGGGGAAAAAAACCTGTATTAACTATACCATTTTGAGTTTCTACAACAAATGACAGAATGTTCAAACTCCCAATATTGCGTATATATTAGCTGCTGGAAACTGATATTACCATTTCAGCTGCTGCAAATGTAAGTTATTAAATGTCATCCCCACATCGGTACACAAAACAAAACATGACAGACGTGTAAGTGTCAAACAGGATCTGTGTAGTCTATTGGTAATCTGTTCAGAGGTATAGCAGTGCGTTTCGCTTGTAGCTGTGAGTCACACTGTAAGCCAGATTGTCAGACACCAGCATTTAAATGTGTTCTATGTTTCAGGGGGTTGTTGTGGTTCATAATATTTATGATTCAATACACTCGGTGCCTCGGTACTCCAAGAGGACTGCTAGCTGCTATAGGGCGAGATAAATTTTCAAAATCCTGCTTGCAGATTCACAAACTCCAACTGACCACGCAGGGGTGCCCCCTCCCCCTGGGCAAGTTTGTTTGGGCATCTTCAAGTGTGCACAAAGAGCCTCTGCAAGCAGCAAGTAAAAAAGCTACCTGTTTTAGTAAAGTAAAAGTATAAAGGAGTAAAGCTTTATGCTTTTACTAAAGTATACTTTTGCTGGCCAACACACTCAAAAGACAGCTAGGCTCTAACCAGCCAGCTGGGCTGAACAGTGGGGTTGTCACCATCCCTTGATGGATGCAGGAAAGGCTGCTGTCGTCTGTCCTCACTGCCACGCAGGTAACCAGTCACCTAACCAACGCACAGCTCAACCTGATGGCCCTGCAGCTCTTGACTCACCGCCTTTAGGTGAGTCCTCCTAAAGGTCCTTTTTTGCCTTTAGGATTTTATGTCTTTCCATGTCTTCTTCCTCTTGAATCCTTGAGCAACCAATGACCCAATCTCAAAAAACTATGTCTCCCCATAATTTTACCTTTCTAATTTCTCAGTGAGCTTTGCTCCGGCTCTTTCATGACCTAGAGATTTTCTTAGGCATCTTTGCCAAGCTCCCAGCTGTATGAGAGAGCGTGGTGGGGCTGGACAAGCAGGAAATCTTCTCTTCAGTCCAACAGTAAAGATATTAAATTCCTTCTCCCTACACGGAAGACAACATAGACCTTTGGGAGGGCTGGTGCAGCTTTCCTCCCCGCAGCTGATATTTCCATTCTGTGCGGCAGTGGGGGTTTCTAAGCAGAATGGGAAGCAAACTTCAAGTGAAGATTCAAATGTGAATAATATTGTTATTCTCACGTCATTGAGGAAACGTTCAGGCTGTAGTTTGCTTAAATGAACTAGATGGTTGCACTGTTTGAACTGTATTCACCTCTTTATCATGCTCAGTGGCTAGAGTATCCGTGGGGTAATGTCTCCTTAATCATTTGCTTCAAGATAACAAATATTCCACTTTGCAGTGCAAAACGGAAATAAAATAAAGCCTGAAATAGGTGATTTTGAGGTCACAATTGTCAAACTGAAAAACGTCTGACATACCTGTTGGGTAGCAGGAATGATGGAAAGAGGGTACAGATCTCTTGCCAAGCAGAAAAGATAATGAATGGTGAAACAGTGATGATTGTCACTCAAATAGTTTTCAGTAATGAGATTCAGCCTGTGTGATCCTAGCAACAGATGCTCTCAAAGCCCCTGTCACAAATGACCTTTAAGCACAGTATTTGTTGCAAAAAACCACAATATTAACTGTCTCCTCACAGATTCAGATATCCCACATAATGCTTATGTTCTGCAGAACACTCTTTGAGATTCCAGGTTCCATTTCTTCAAATCTGCCCTCCACCTCTACTCCCCCCTTACGGACTGTAAGAAAATAAACAGGACGTAGCAGGAGAAAAGGTTTGCTGCTATGGTGGAATACAAGTACTGATATTTGTCCCATTAACTGGAGAAAAAAGGCTATGCAAAACATTATGGGCAGCTATGTAGCAGGTATGGCTTTAAATTGCCATTAGCATCATTCAGCCATTTAAGTACCAGTGAAAAGGGCTCCAGTTTAACTCTTAAAGCTAAAGAGTCTCTTCTGCTGCAACAAGGCCAACAGAACACAGAAAAATACAATGGATATAATAGAAACTCTTTTTTCTTTCCAGACATCCATCCAGAAATTCAAGATCATTTACACAGGAACAGAGAAAGGCTCTTTCTGCTCATCCTCTTCCTACCCACCCACCTCATCCTCCTTAGAGAGGGGAAAGGTGCCAGAAATGAGAGGGGAAGTCACACCAAATGCAAAGCCCGCTCTTGAGTTTCTGGCCCCCACGAACGCTACTGCAGGCTACGCTGAGGCCCAAACATCCTTAATTTTCTGACTTAAAATTCAGATAGAAGTTTAACGTGCTGATTTCTGACGTGACAGCCCTTGCAGAGACGAAACGGGGGAAAGTGCTGTCAAGGCGGTCACGCTGTCTCTTTTGACTTCAAGGAATTCCTTGGATTCAGTGCGGTGTCTGCTCTGCCCAGAAATCCCAGGGCAGGTTTGCAGCCTGTCCTCCCCCTGCCCGCAGTGCCTGGGCCGAGACCCCTTGGGGACACAGGGGGCTGAGTCACCGCTGCTCACCCACGGGGGTCCCACCGCCCTGGTCACCCACGGGGGTCCCACCACCAGTCACTGTGGGGCATCCCGGCACTGCACTGCCTCCTCCTCCCCCTCAACTCCTACCACGAGTTGGCCCCGGCACCCAGCAGCTCCCTCTCAGAGGCACCAGCAACCTCCCCAGTGTGAAACCAGGACCTGTCCTCTCACAGAGAAAAGGCAGAGGGAGGAGACGGAAGAGGAGGAGGGTGAGGAAGGGCCTGGTTTGAGTCTTCCTCGCTTGACGCAGCCCCTATCTGCATGGGAAGTGACAAATGGCAGTACCATCTCCCTGCTAAGACTTCCTTTAAATGGACACTGAAACTCCTGGTCCTGTTTCTGCTCCTTCCCCACCTTAAAAAATTAAGCACATTTACTTATATGAATATACTTCAATTTAAAGCACCATTTTTTTTTCTCTTACGAAGTTCCAGCTATTTTAAACAAACCCAATTTCCAGACTCATTCACAGGAGCTGTCCTACTGATTTTTTACTAATTTTTTACAATCTTCACACTATGAAGGATCTAGATTGAGAACATTTTTGAACAAAGCTATAATATTTATGCTCATTTTCAAGTATATAATTTCCTTTGCTTTTTTCTTTAAGAAAATATCCTCATAAAATACAATCCAATTTTAGCATTCTTTTCACTTCCTTTCCAATACCTCTCTTCCTTCCTTCATGTGCCCTGAACAGCATCATGAACTTCTGTGGATTTGTCTGGAATGAATTACGTATATTATATTGCAGACACTATTTCTGCACTGGACAAAGTCCTCTAGCTAGGACTACTACCGTTTTCTAACTGCATTTGTTTATCCCGAGGAGTTACTGTCGCGTATATAATCATACTCTGCTGCCAGAGCTAGGATTCCATAAATTACAAAACTCTAATTGGACACAAACAACTGTGTTGCATATGAAAATGAAAATAGTAGCGCTATCAAGGAAACAATGAAGGGGCAGACAGATAACTGAGCGAAAAAAATTCCCCAACAGCCCTTTTAATCTCTCCACCTGCTTTTGTCTGGGTGGTGGCCAAATGGAAAAACGAAACAAGCTTTATGATTTATTATTTGGGATTCTCGGATAGGGGCTGTAGAAGTAACAGGAATATTTATTAATGTTTGCAAAGAGTGTAATTTATTATTGATTTTTTTTTCGCAACCTTGTTTAGCTACTGGCATGTGGAGACTATGAAAATGGAAGAAATATTTATTACTTTAACAGCTACAACTGCAACATTCTTTTGGCATACATAGCCTACTGAATTAATTCTTTCTTCTGTTTGGTTGTTAATTGGAATTTATGTTCTTGTTGTGAAACCTCACATATTCTCATTTTATCAGCAGCAACTCAGATTAATACTACAAAACCTCAGATACTCTGTGCAAAGATCCATGCTTGACAAATTAATCAAGAAAAGAGTTTTCTATTATTAGTGTTCCGTATTTTGAACAGGCATTAGCTAAACGTACTTTGTATTTACATATCTGAAATGAAGCGCCAAAGGATAAAGTCACGAAATTTATTTCAGTTGCTAAAGTTATCAAGAAACTAGGAAATAATTGAAAAAGAATGTGTGTCAAACTCCTTGGAAATAGTAATTTAAAAAATAATGCAGATAGCCAGGATGTCTCAAGATTAACAGCACTGAAAGAAAGAGAAAGAAAGAGCAGAATGAACATCTTCACAAAGGTGGATCCGTAACCAGGCAGGACGGGCAGGGAGCTGCCTCCCGGCGTGGGCAGGGAGGGCAGAGGCAGACTGCGCTGTGACACGGTCAACGCGCTCGCACTCTCCGGACAAGCCGGGCCGTCGGCAGCCTGGTGCCTGCAGGGATACCTAAGACAGAAAACAGAAGAAAATAGTTGTGGGTTTTTTTCTTCATTTTCTTTTTCCTCTCTGATTTTAGCTCTGAAGCCCTGACCCATGGAAGGTCCCTTCTTTGTACCAGGAAGGACCTCCTGGGTTTATGTTCTTGAGTTTCCTCTTTACATATTGTTAATCAGCTTATTGCTTTCTCTTAACTTCTGAGTTTTGATAAATTGAAGACAGTCCTGTAGCTACGGGAACAATGGAAGAAATACAAAATACGTTTAATGGAAGGAATCCAGGTGCTCGAGTGGCTTTGTTAATCAAAGGGACTGTTACAAAATTACTATCTTGACAGTGAGGACAACTAACCATAATGCTATTTAGCGTAGACAGCATTAGACTCTCCCTCAATGTTCATTTAAAAAAATTTTTTCCGTAAAAGTCTTTACCAGAAAGAAGGAAAACATAATTTGGGGAAGTTCTACATCCTGTGCAACAGAGGATCATCACAACTGCTTTACATTATCTGCCCTTTATACATTATGAATCACCATAATGTTTGAATACTTTATTTCCCTCACGGTTTGGGAACTGACAGGATGTGCACATTTGCCCTTGGGTTTGTTATTTCATACTTCTGCCTACCACTTGCATGTATATTTTCATTTTACTTGCTCCTGTCTATTCTTTATGCAGGAAACAAGTCTATTTGAAGGAATGCAGAATGGTGGCCTGGCCAATTCTAAAGTGATCTGTGTCGTGATACCAGTTAAATAATGCATGAATGGATCTGTGCTAGCCATAATTCACTGCTAGTACTATTTATTTCTTTATCATGTGTCAGTTCCCTTTCCTGTCAGGATATCAAATGGCTACAAAGTGCAGCGTGCTGTTTTCCTTATCTTTGAGCTAAATGTTCCATTATATCACATTTTAGGCTTTTAAGATCGCATAATGAAGCACACACAAAATCTAAAGTGATCTTGAGTAGTATATCCATGATGCAATATGTTAAAAAGTGGTACAGCACCAGGACTGAATGTTATGCCGCTGCTATATCTCGTTGGTAGAAAGAAGCATGACTTAAATCATTTGGTCATTAGAATAGCAGATACTTTGCTGTTGGTTTACTGTAGGATTTCAGGGAGATTTATATACATCCATTCAGAGACCTGTAGAGTTCAAAGAACTTAACTGGGCTGAGATAAGTGTCTTTGCAACTCTGGGATTCACCGCTAGACACTGTTTTCTGGCTTAAGCCACTGTGTGTGCTTGCTTTAAATCCCTTGGGCTTAACCTTCGAATTTTTACAGCACGAACAGGTTAATCTCTTTCTCTTATAATATTCTTCCTTAAATGGGAAACATCACATTGAAGATGTGGCATACTTTTAATCTCATTGTTCTTTTGGATTTCAGCACCAGACCTGAAACTCTACATTTTTTAATCAGAAAGGCTCATGTGGCATTAGCGTAGCTATGAAAGAACCTACTTCTCTTCTTTTGTGGAGTAAGAAATGGATTCACTGTCTAAGATGCCTCCCAGAAACATGTATTTGAGCTGCCAGCTTTATATCCTCTTTTTTATATTTTGGTTTTCAACTAACAATGACATATCTATATCATTGTTCTTAAAATAAACAATCTAATAATAAGTGTTCCTCCACAGTATGCCACCAAACAGATGCTTGAAAGAACAGCAGCGATTCCAATAAAAACAAAATAGAAATCTTAAAAGGTCACATCACTTCCTGATATTTTAGGTGTCAAAATTCAACTGAGCATACATATTAAAACTTAAATGTGTCAGTCATTAGAAAAACTCCCAGAACCTGCAAAAACATCTGAGTCGCCATCCTGGTTTCGGCTGGGATGGAGTTAGTTTTCATCCCAGCAGCTGGTATAGTGCTGTGTTTGGGATTTGGGATGAGAATAATGTTGATAACACACTGATGGTTTAGTGTTGCTAAGTAGTGCTTACACTAGTCAAGGACTTTCCAGCTTCTCATGCCCAGCCAGCGAGAAGCTGGGAGGGGGCGCAGCCGGGACAGCTGACCCACACCGCCCGGAGGGGTACTCCATACCATATGACGTCATGTGCAGTATATAAACTGGGGGAGTTGGCGGAGGGCGGTGACCGTGGCTTGGGAACTGGCTGGGCATCAGTCAGCAAGTGGTGAGCAACTGTATTGCGCATCACTTGGTTTGTATATTCTTTTATCATTATCCTTATTATTCCCTTCCTTTTCTGTCCTATTAAACTGTCTTTATCTCAACCCACGAGTTTAACTCCCCGTCCCCCCTATTTCTCTCCCCTATCCCGCTGGGCAGGGGGGAGGAGTGGGCGAGCGGCTGCGTGGTACTTTGTTGCAGGCTGGGGTAAAACCACGACAGTCACTTACCCATTTCTGACTATGCAACAAAATACAGTACGCATCAAAAATGTGTACTGAAAATTATTATCACACTTGAAGTGGCTTTTCAGTATATATTGCTCTTTACAAACCCTAAAGCCACAACTCTGTCCTGTACAGGTACACGCAGGCACCGCAGCTGACATGTGGGTCTGTGGTTCCAGTCTGGGCCTCTGAGGTACTACCGTAATTTCCTATGAATTTCCCATGAAACATTTACTTCTTCTGCCCTCTCCCCTCTAAATCCACAAAATCTGCTTTTACCTTATGGCCCGCCCTAAACCAACACATCCGTTCCCTTTTTGCTATGCCGACCTCTCAGCAGGATGAATCAGCTAAGGTGCAGCAGCCGAGCAGAGCCGAGGGCACTGCATCTTACTGCCTCATGCAGGCTCACCCCTTTGGATGCTGGCTTTACGATCTCGTTAATAAAATATTTAAAAACCTCATTTTTATGCCCGTAGGGAGCATGATTTTAATCACAGACATAAAGTGTTACTTGGACAGAACAAAAGAGAGACAGATGAGCGGGTTCCCGTGCAGACTCTCTTCCCAGAAGGGCCGCAGGGCTGGCTGGAGGGCAGCGCCTGTGCGGGCAGGCAGGGCAGGCAGCCACGCGCGGCAGCAGGGGTTTGTCCTGCGGTACATTGGTACCGACGCCTGAGACCGGGCATCTGCGGACATCGTTCAAGGTGTTAACAACCCGAGGAGCTGCCGTCCCAGACAAGACCAAAGCTGTTTGGGACAGGCATTGCACTAGACTCTTGACTCTGTTTTTTCACACACACAAAAATACTCTGGTTATTTCCTCCCACTGTTGGAAGCCACCTTACTTCACAGTTGAATTAGTCTTCATCCACTTTTAGATTTTTATTTATTGTTTGGAATTATAGCCCACTTAGTCTCAAGGTAGCAGAGGCTTGCAGTATTGTGACAAAGTGAACCTCAGAAATTACAAAACACAGGGACAGTTGAGCTATAATACTTGCCACATCTGCACTTGGAAAAAACACATGGTCACAGATTTCCGAAGACGCGGCAAATCTAAATGACAGCAGACAGCGTGCCGCAAGACACCAAGCTCATTTTCAACCTCTTTCCTGTTACAAAAGACTATACAGCTACAGGACCAAAAAATAAGCCCAGTGATCAGAAGCAGGAGCAACACAATCTCCCTGTTGCATTGACCGGGCAGGTGCTGTGAATTCCTCTCTGCTCGGCACCACGCAGGTTGGGGGACCCCGAGTACTGACTCTTTAGCTTTAACGTACACAGCTATAATCGCAGATCTTTTACATGAGTACCATTTGAGTTAATCCATTAGCCTTGCCCAAATTAGCCTAGCTGTTTATAAGATGTTAAATGCACTACAAAGCCTAACATGTTTGTTATGCTCTATAATCAGAGCACCTGTTTAAAAGCTCACTGCAGCTGTACTTCCAGATTACAGGCCATTAGGCAAGTTACGCAGTACCTTATTTTATAACCTAATCTCTCTTCCTCTTTCACATTTGAATTTTAGAACCATAAAAATGAGATCCCCCCACCGTACACCTTCCCCAAGTCCTTTAGTGATTGAGATGAGGAGAGCAATATTAATATTTATACAACGCTCAGATCTAGCTTTCAGTTGCTATGGTAAAATACAGTCTTAAAATATTTCATTAACTTTTACCCTGTTTAACACCGTTCTCCCCTCTTGAGACTATACGGACAGTTTGGATAATTGTGGGACACAATTTTGATGACAGAATCTAAAATATTTGGGGTTTTTTATTCAGTTATTAGAAAACGGAACAGAAAGACCTTGGATTGGATGGAGTTTGCAAAAGTTTACGGTGCCATTGTAGCAGGCATCAAGCCACGCGTTAGCTACCTGAAGGGTCACAGGAGAGATGCGCGGTCCCTGGGGCGGCAGCAGGAGGGCAAGGCGGGTATCCTGACCTCTCTGGCGGCCTCGTCGTGCCGCTGCTCAGGGACCTGACCCTCACTCCAGCTGTTGATTCTTCTCAAGAGCTCTAAAAAGATAACAATTCATGGGGAGAGTTACTATAACCTTCATTTAGTCCCAAGGAGTATTTTCCTTCACCTAAACAAAAGTCTCTATCAAACAGACTATTATAGGATAGTTAAAATATTTCAGGGCTGCTAGAGGTAGCCTAAACTAATGACCCCCAGCTCAGTATGGCCCACGAGAGAACAGAAAAGACACATTGCCCTTACTGACATGGGGGTAAGATTATGATGCATACAGTGACATGTCACTGAAATAGCTTCTCCCAGCTCAGATGTTGCTTTTTTAAAGATTTATATAAATTACAGCAATAGTGGCAGGTTAGCTTTTTTTTGTTACCAGAGTTGCAATCCATTTCTGTACCTGATGCAAGCTTAACGTGCTGGCATGCAGTACCTCTTTGTGTGGAAAAACACTACAGTCACAGAAGAACATCATAGTCCAAGTTATAAATAACTGCATAATAAGTACTGTAAAGTACAAGCCCAGTCAGGGCTATCTGTGCGATCCCTCTCAGGCAGAGAGGTCAGTGTGAGGGGGGTTAAGCTTCTCCGTTTTCTCAATCTGAGCGAGCAGCGTGCAGCCGGTGCTCTCTCCTGCAATAGCTCTCTGGGGAAGATGCCCACAGCTTCAGGCAGCAACCAACTCCGTAAGGTACCAAAAAGCGACAGCCACCCTGAAGACAGTTATTTTAAAAACCAGTGTGCCTCCACACTTTCACTCTCCCTGGATGTCTGAAATAACACCTAAATCTAGTGCTTCTCAGACAGCAGCATGCGTATTTGTGATGCTTTGATTAGGAGTTAACGTAGGATTTCCCAACAACTGAGCTCAAAGGCAATCTCCAAATCACCAGAAGACATTTATTCACTTAACTCCTTTAGGAAATCTGGTGATCTGGATGAAAATTCATACATAATTACATTATCACTAACATTTTTAGGTTGTTATATTGTGTTTTTCTTTTCTTTTTTTAAATTAAAAATAAAAGCAAACTAGATTCACTATTTTGTTTGTTAAAAGGCCTAAAAGGTGTTACAGTGGTGTCTTGAGGCTTTTCTCAGGTCTAATTATTCCTGCACGTTCATTGCAGCGTTGATCCTTGAAGCCGACTTCCAAACCAGAAAAAGTCTATCAGAAATCCCATTTTAGGTTACAGACCATGATCATTTGAAGCCACAAAGGCCAATCCCTCTCTTGGATGTGTCAGGATGACAACTGAATAGACCTCTCTCTTAATTCCCTGACTATCTGCATGAACACAGATGTCTATCGCTCTGTTGATATATGTCTCTCTATTAAAAAAAGTTTCAGTATGCGCTACGGGAATTGGCTAAGTTATCCTTTTTGTGCTAGTGATGGAGTTTTAAATTTTGGGTTTGATGGGAAAGAGTAGTTATTGAGAGTCATCAATTCTTGAGTAGTAACCTCTAGTCTCACCGGTCACATATTAGGTATCTTCTTTCCATCATCTATTACACACAATATAATCAAAAAAAGAGGCAGCCATTTTAAAACAAGGTCTAGAGTAAGCTTTTCTAAGAAAACTAAGGAAAGGGTATACTTTAATCCCTTCTTTACTGTGTTTTCAGGAAGATATATGTAAACAAAAGCTTTAATTAGCTCTATTGCTTATTTTTGATATTTGCAGCAGTCTTTCTGAGTGTTATGCAAATTTCTGCTGAGACACTGTACAAATAATCCAATTACAACGCATTATCTATTTATTATGTCAGAATTTAGATTTATTATGCCCTGCTTGGCAACTTCTTCAGTACTATGTAAACAGAAACAACCACCACCAAAACCAAACTCAATCACTCCAAGTTTTTTTACAGAAAGATCATTAAGCGATAATAAAAGATAGTTACAATATAAATGCACAGCACAACTATAATAATCATTAAGAGAATTATGTCTCTGCGTAAGAGGGAAAACAGCATCACTGATTTATTCCTGTTGTACATAAGCCACAGGAAGGCCTGGGGACCATACGGAAAATCAGGTTTCCGTGCCCTGTTCGAGGATTTTGGTGGCTTTGCGCTAGCCTTCCTGGGCCAGGGGTGGAAGGGGGGATGGAAGGAGCAAATGAGTGCTTGCAGAAAGGCTTCAGGTGTTGTAGAACTTCATTTTTGCTCTTATTTTATGAGCCTAACACATGTTACTTGATTGCAGCATACCAGGCTTGACCTTAAATCCCCCCTTAGAAAGAACACAGTATGCTTTCCTCACACATCATTGTCATACAAGGATTTTCACTGCAATTTGCCCATTCAGATGAGCAGTCTCTGACAAATGACCGCTTTAACATCTCCTAGAACATCTAGCTGGCCTCTTTCAGCAGGATGTGCTCCCAGCTTGAGGCACAAGGCATCAGCTACTCTGGAGGAGGGCTGCCTTGCAGTACTCTCTTCAGATATCACACTCGTTTCCAAAGTACCAAACCTAATTTTCAAATCACTTAGAGGTTAAAAGTGAAGAAAGGGAAATAACCACGTCACAATAAGTCAGCCAGAGACAGATTTAGCCCCCAAAGCTGCGATGGAGTGGTTGTTATCCGACCACCGCCCTCTACGCCTAACTCCAGGTGCGCCACCCTCTGGAGCAGGCGGCCATTAGCCACGATCCGTGCGGTCACGTCCCTTTTAAAGAGGCCCCGGGCGCCCGGGCCAATCAGGATGACCGACGTTACTGGCGCGGGAGCTTAAAAGCCGGCGGCGCGCTGCCCCTGCCGCGCATGCGTGGCCTGGGCTGCTGTAGGCCGCTGGGGTGGGTGAGTGATGCGCGCGCGCTGGCGTTGGGGGCGGCGCGTTTAAAAATGGCCTCGTCCGTCGGCGCGTCCGCCTTCAAGTATTGCGCTTTAGTCGGGCTGTGTTGTGCCGTCGCTCTGTGGAGGGCCCCGAAGGAGCCCGCCCGTCCCCGCGGGGTCGGGGTGACCTGGGGAGCTGTTCTCGTCCCGCCATCCGGAGCGTTTCAGTCACCTTTCTCGCTGTCGCGACAATAGCGTAATTGTCTTGGTGGGTCATATCGGCGTCCAGCTTCTGTGAAAATGTTCAACCGAAATCCGTGTGTGTGTCTGTTTTGTGTTTTTAAAGGCTTTGTGAGTTTGTTATGCTTATAAATATTATTGCTTCCTGTTAGGCTTCTAATTTCGTGTTCAGTATCTTCCACGCCATTAAACTAACAATTGCAAAAGCTCAGTTTATCTCTGTTGCTCTTTTTGTATTACTTGTGTTGCCCATTAAAAGGTTATCTTTGTACTCCTCTGCGTAGCCCTCTCGACCCCTGTCAGGCACGATGCGTGCGTAAGCTCTGCCACTCAATGTAAAATGGCAGCCCTGGCTTTCAGTCAGCTTCCCAGTGCACGCTGGATCCTGTGCCACAGCACCCGTCAGGTAGTCTGAGCCTGTACTCATTTTAGGTTGTTATGGTCAGGTTAGGTCATAGGAGTGCTTATTGGAGAGCCCTTCCTGGCTGGGAAGGTCAGCCTGGCATTATGTCATGCGGCTGTTAAAATTCCTGTGTTGAGTCAAGCCACAAGAAATGCAAGTAGGAAAGTGAAAACTTGACAAGCTTAATGGTCATTTGAAGCTACTGCGATCTATTAGTTTGTCCTGAGAAATAAAACTTTTAAGTTGATTGTACTCATCAAAAACAGATCGTGATGTAATCCGTCTCAGATTTACTCAAGTGGCAGTTATAGCAGGACCCTCCTAAGGCCCTGTATATGTGCTGTCTCCTGAGCACTGGTGAAGAGCACCTTTGGACCAATGTTTTCTGGTCTCAAGAAGAAATGCAAGTCAATACCTGACTATGTAACACAAGCTTGAGCCAGTGTGTGGCTTTCTGGTGAGGGACCTCTGTAATTATCTAGTTAGGCTTAGTAAATACTAAGTAACTCTGATACAAAGGAAAAGAAGGTTTTTAGCCAGTAAAAGGAAAAAAAGGAAATATAAATTTTTGAAAATTGTCAATCTATCTTATTCCAGAGTTATCTGTAAATGGATCTTAACTTGGTGTTACTTTTATTTGAATTATTTTATTTTAGCATACAGAAAGAATGCAGAGTTTGTTACATATTGTGTCCATAATTTGCAATTTGGCATTTGCTTTGTGAACATACGTAAGTGATATTTCTGTTCTTCGGTTGGAGGAGTCCCTAATTAGAAATTTTCAGGAGATTTTTTGTGAACACTTCATGTGTGTTGCATATTCATCAGAGCATTTGCCACTATAAATCTATGTGAGTGTTCATTAAGTTATCTTCACCTTCAAATAGTTCAGAAATTGCTTGACTAATCACTTAAAGATAAAATTCATCAAAAGTGATATGGATTCACTTATTCACCAGGTATTTACATATGTTCATCAAAATAAATTAACTGTACTAGAGATGCCACTGACATGTTTCATGTTTAACACCCAGTTCATGGGCTGATTTCAACTGCAATGTTGCTAAGCATTCTAGTAAACTCACTTTCAGAATTGTTTCCTAAAATTCATCCTTCCCTATTGTGATTTTCTTGCATTATTTTTCCTGTACCACAGTAAAAATTATTATTCCCTGCATTAACATTTTTCTACTATTTTGTGGGTTGTCATGCTTTTGCTTGGTAATTGCTTTGTTTAATCTTCTTTAGTGAATTGTATGCTGTGGTTCTTCCAGTTTCTTTTTTACTTTTGTTGAACTCCATTTTGTAAATTTCTGGAAATGTATTGTTCTAAAATGAAAACAGTATTTCACTGTGGCATTAACATATCCTTGCTTTGTCTGTTTCGCACCTTAAAAGGTGTCTAAAATACCTTTTGTTTTTTTCTGACTATATCATTAGTTCATGTCTGCATATAATTTTCTTTTCTATTTTTCAATATTACGTCTTGGATTTCATCTTTCAGTGTTTTTCTTCTCATGGATTGTTTGCGTTCTTTGCTCTTCCTTAATTATTTTCTGAAAATTTTAATTTTGGCTAGCTTTTGTGTTGTCTCTTTACTCTTGCGGTGTTCAGAATTTTTAATTTAGTATCACCTGTGAATTGCATTAGTGCACTGAGAGGTTTATGCTTGTGTTGTAATGCTGTTATGAGTGGTTTGTACTTTCAATGCCTAGTGGATTTAAGTTTTTGCTTGAAACTATATTTCAGTGGAGTCACTATAGCCAGACTCGGGCAGCTGTAATATAAAAGCCTGTCCTGCCCATAAAAGTCTAGTCCGGAACCTAGGTAGGTGTGGAGTTTCAGCTTGGGAGCTTACCTTTTGCATGGATGCAAAGCATGGGATGAGTCTCTCTTGACAGATTAAGGAATCCAGATGAATGATCATGCTGAATGGATTTCAACAGGAAGCCTCTGAGATTGGCAATTGCACCTCAACTGGTTGTTGATCCCTTTAGCTGTTCTTGTTAAGACTCTCAGAAGTTCCTGGATTCATCATGGGAGCTGGATTACTGGTGGGGGGGAAAAGAGGCTTGATAAAGATTTGGCCATTCCTGGAATCAGGCAGGTAAACCCAGTTATTCCATGCCTATGTCCATGGTGGTGGTGTCACATTTTCAGGCTAAGATGACACATGTGCTGGGCTTGCTGCCTGCCAGGTGAGAGGGATGTAGGTCTTCAAAGCCTTCACCTGAACCTCCAGACCAGGGTGACAGAACTAAACTGCACTTCGTTTGAAGCTTGCCATTGCTTCGATGGGTTTTTGTGGCAGTTACTCAGAAATTGATAACACTTGCAGGATAATTTATTGAATGCTCAAAGTTGAGCTGTCCTCCTCTCTTGCAGAGGGGTACTGCAGGACCAGTGCAAGGAAAATTACCTCTAAACAGCTGTGTCCATTGGAGAGAGAACTCGGACAAAAGCTCAGGAAATACTTACACAAAATAACAACAGGTTTTCTGATGTGTCTCAGTCCTAGCTGGATTGCTCTCTGAATGATAATGATGACAGGAACCTTAATTCTCTCATGGTGTTTGAGTCCTGGATGGGAAGCAGAAATGTGGAATTTGAAATCTGATTTTTTGTTGATTAATACTGCTTTCCATTATATACTGGGGAAGAGTGTTAAAGATTGGCCATGAAAGATGTTGTGATACTGTGCTGTGCTAGTCATGAGTAACTGAATCAGCATCCAGTTTTCAGAATTTTTTAATATTAGTTTATTATCAGTTAGTCTATTTTATTGGGGGGGGGGAGGAAATCATAAAAATATCTGTCCTGTCATTGAAAACCAAAACGGTAAAGATAAAGACAGTTTAAGGCTTCCACTGAAAAAAAGCAGAAAGAAAACATCCCTCAGCATTCTGTTCTCCATGTGAACAGAGAACTAAAGCAATAAAAAAATGGTTCTTTATTGTAAATTCTTACCACTGTATTTAAGCTAATTCCAATTGATACTGTATAGCTAAGAAAGTATTTTTCAAGACTGTCAGCCTTGAAGATGTGAGTGAAGTAATACTGACAGTGATTCGAAATTTCCACTCTGGCATTTTCAATTTGATTAAAGGTTTGAGCTTTTAAAGCTAAAGTGCATGTTTTATATAACACAGTAGGGGCCCTGTTGTCAAATGGTCTGAGGAACTGTGAATCGACAGCTATCATCAAAAATAGCACAAATCCACCAGCAAGATCTCCTGAAAGACTATGGGGTGTTATTATAGCACCTAGTGGAGTATAACATGTTATTTATTCCACAGACACTTTTCTTACAGCCGTCAGTCCCTTTGTAACAAAGGTTCTATCTAAAGGAAACACACGTAGTTTCTCTAGGGCATGTGAGTCCTGGTCAAAGAAACTTCTTCAGTATTTCTTACGCAAAGTAACAGCAGAGACAAATTTATACTGTCATCATATCTCAGTAGCTTGCACACAGTATTTTTTAGTATGTGTATGATATCAAGTACTGATACGGGAATACAATCTTCATGATGGGACTGTTATTGTGGTATTGGGTGCAGCCTCCCCATTTAGTACTGCTAAGGGAGCACAGGTTTCAATCTTATGGAAAAAGGTGTGCCTGCATGCCCCAGGCTTCCACGTGTTCTGGTCGGATAGGTTGAAGGCAAGAAAGCATAATCCAATTCTTGCTGTGGTCAGTTATTTTACTCTTCATTTGAAAAGCAATGTAGGGAAACAGTATTTTTGCAATCTGTTACTTGGCCCATACAAGAAAGTGGAAAATAGGTGAGAATTTGACCCCTTTCCTCTTCCAGGTAAGGCCAAAAAAAAAATACCCTGACATTTACATGCTGAGGCTGGCTCTTCTGAAGTGTGATGAGTGGGTGTTTGGGTACCTCCTCCTTGGTGGCACACCAGTTTACAGTTCCTTGTCTTTTGAATTCCTTCATCACTGGAAGTGTTCAAAAAACATGTAGATGTGGCACTTCGGGACATGGTTTAGTGGGCATTGGGTTGGTGTTGGGTTGATGGTTGCACTTGATGATCTTAGAGGTCTTTTCCAACCTTAACGATTCTGTGATTCTAAGTTAACTGAAGTTAACATGACAAGCACATCTCATGCCCAGCAAATAAAATGATTCACAAAGCAATTTCTTTCTGGGTTTTGTCACTGCTTTCTAGCCCTTTTCAGAAGTCTTGGTAATTAGGAAATATTTCCTGCTTTGTCAGTTCAGATTTATTTGTTCTCTGCTAGTATCCCCCACATGGTTGGAATACAAATCATTTGCTGGAAAAAATGAAAAGTGATGAAGAGGAGGGTGATTAATGACTTAACATTTTATTTTACCAGATAAAACAAGAGGAGTTTCACTCAGTTTGCCTCCAGATAGTGTTTTGTATTCATTTTGCAACACAGTTAGAACTCAATTGTATCAAAAGTGAAAATTCATAAACCTACAGCAGTTTGTATGATGAATGATTGATTGCATATAGCCAGAAAACTCTTGAAAAGATAAACTAATTCTGTGATGAACAACGCATTTCATACTCAATTAATTATACAGTACATTTTGTTTCAAAATATTAAATGCCTAGAACAGTCTTCTGCCTGAAAGCATCTGGGCTTTGTAATGAGACAAAAGTCTTGGGTTCAATCAGCTGTCTGTATGAGAGTTTAGAATGACTTATGTCTGAATTAAAGAGAGGTTTAGGGCAGTGATTTCCTGGCAGGAAATTAATAATGAGCTAAATTAGAACATGCCTAGAGATGATTTAAACAACTTAGCTGGTATTGTCTGTGACAGGCTGTCAATTTTTTTCCCCCAGTTCTGCTATTGTCTAGTAAATAATTCAAATCATTAAAATGTTGGTAGTGCACTGTGACTCATCTTGCAAACCCAGACTTATACATACCATCTTTCAAGCAAATTTTTATGGAAAAGCAAAAAAAACCAGAAGGAAGTAGACAGTCATATTTGAACATAAGATGGGAGATGGGTAGCTGGAGAAGCATGTTCTTGCAGTGCCCAGGGTGTTGTGGGTGAGCATGGCAAAACAGCCCTAGTGTTTCTGATTGAGATAGTATTTGTTTGACAAAATACAAAGCAGCACTAAAAGCTAGCATCAGAGTGGATTTGAGTCCTCATACTGCAAAGGATGAGAAGACTGAAGCAGAGGGAAATAGCTAATGTCTCTGGCTCCTTCAAAAATAGTATTGTACTCAATCACCTTTTACTCCCTTTAAGTGTACACCAAAGAGAATTAAAAAAGAGAGCTGGAGAGAGGGCTTTAAGGTTCAACATGCAGATGTTTGCATTGGTGGTAATAAGTACTTTCCCGAAGCAAATTGTCAGGAAGTTCTGTCTGCCTGGTCAGGCTGTGTCATGCCAAGATAAATTATTTTTGACCTTTTTATTATTACAAGGTAAAACAGAACCAAAATCATTTATCTTCCTGTCCAACTCTTAAAAATTAATATCAATTCTACAACTTCAGGGAATGAATCAAAGAGGGCAGGAGTAGTTAAATGATGGCCAGTGACACTAAACTGCCTGCTGTGTGCTGAGAGATCTTGTTCAATAAAAGTGGCAAAACAATACAAACTCATATTTAAGTGGCTCCTGAAAATGCAGGGCAGGTGGTATCACTGACAGTCATTTCTGAGGGGAGAAAAACAAAAAACAAACCCGAAGTGAAAACCAAAACACCCACTGAGCAATTTTACCAGGGAGGCAGAAGGATAAGGGAAATTGTTCATATAAACTTCACAGTGGAACAGGAACTGTATATAGCCCTGCCTCGGAAGTTCCTGAGACAATGTAATGTCCCATTTTCTGTTTCCAAAGGTTGAGTGAACTTTGAACCGGAGCAGCTTCACAAAACATGGGGTCTTCAGAAGTGCTGCAGCGTTTCCCTGCCCTGCTGTGTCCTTGTAGGTGTCGGAGCAGAAATAACTCCCAGGAGAAAAGCAGAAGTGTGGTGGCATGTAAGAGCGTGCCTAAAGAGGAAAGGTTCCCTGCAGCCTCCGCTTGGCAGGTTGCGCTCACAACCCATTTGCTTTAGAATTGAGTTTAAATCCCCAGTGCTGCTTACTTTTTGTACATGGATGGATCCCATAGGACTTAAACAGAAAAACTTTTGCATCCCAGAGGAATACATGAAATACTGTACTACTAGTCATTTCCCTCCAAGAAAAAAATTATTGGCTAAATATTTATCAACACTAATACCTTGCAGAAAGTAGGTTGCTTTCAGGGTATTCCAGTGGAATGTTTTTCACCTAAATTTCCAAACAAGCATAGTTCCATTAACTTCAGTAGAATTTGATCAAAATAGATCATGTACAGTGTGGATTTTTCAGACTTGTTCATAGTGGCTTAGATTGCAGGAGCTCATTTTCCATGCATCAGCATCCTTCAGAGGATGAGAAAGGCAAGTATGTATTGGGGGAAAATTACAGGAAGGAGACAAAACAACACTTCAATATTACTATTGTTTTCTTTGTGGCCCAGACTTCTATTTAGGGGTATAATAAATGCACATTTCTTTCGTGGAGAACTAACCGAACAGTAGATAAAAGTAATGGATCTGTAAACATTGAAGTTCTCCTATTTGAAAATTGAGGTGGAAATCGTAATGGAGAATTAGAGATGGAACCCAAGTATGGGAGTGTTTACATTGTCTAGTTTACTGATGTTCAGTTATATCTTAATGGGCTTGTTGCACTTAGGATATTATTTACAGGCACTGTATTTTTAAGTTAAGTGAGGTTACTTAAAATATGAATGCCTATTGCCTAGAAATACAAACAAAATAAGTAAATGCTACTTGTTTGTTTTTTCTCTTCTCACATTAATGCAGAGTTGTTTTGATGCTTAATCTTTCTCAAAAACATTTTCTTTATCTTAGCAGATAATGAAAAGTATTTCTACTCAGTTTTCTTTGTGGGAGAAAACAACAATAAATACCTTTTATAAAGTGCTTCGAAGTCAAGAAGTAGCACAGCAGTTTTATGGTGAATACAATGGCAATTACTAGATCCAAAGCTCCAAAACTATTTGCTGCTATGTTCCTGCGTCTTTTCAAAGGGCAAGGAAACTAAGTGCATACACTGCCTCATATTGGAGCAAAGGAGTGCAGAGCGACATTGAGATTAAAGGCCACTTTTCTATATGAAATGGGTCCAGTAGGTTTTGGATACTGTCTTTGAAGACTGTATCCTCTGGTGCTGAAGACTAACAATAGTTCAGCTGTGGGTTTTCATAAACCTGCCATACTGGGTGACTTCATCAAGACAGTGTTTCAGACAACAGAAGTCTAAAAAGAGGAGAGATGTAACTATACCAATTGCATAATTCTCCAGAGATTACACACGTCAATTTACAACAGTCCCAATTTCCAAGTGAGTTTGATATGGGATAAAAAGCCGTGTTAGAAAGCAGTTAACTCAACAGATTGTTAGAACATGGAGAATATCTATCGTAACAAGGAAATTCTTAAAAATTTGAAGGCACAAAGGAATGTCAGGGGAAGAGTTCAGGCACTATCTACAAAAAGTTGTTTGTTACCATGAGATTTGATAAACGTTCTGGATACTTTCAAAGTCATGTTTCCAGGTAGATGTATGAAAGAATGCAGCAGGACCCGGTCTCCTTAGCTTTGGCTCCCTTTCTGTTTTGACCCAAGTGAAGTTTGGCAGAGCATGATAGCTTTCTAAATTTCTAGCCAGTTCTCAGCTTTCCTCTAAACAACCATTTTCTCTTTCTGAACATTGTCTATTTAGTTGCTTTATCTTAATATAAGGGTTTGGTTTTTATGTTGCCTGTTTGTTTACAACATTTGGTATAAATTTAAAAAACCCAGCAAACAGGAAGCTTACTTCTTTCTCTTGTATTAGTCAATTATATAGTCAATCTAAAGAAGGCATTTAAGAGTTGAAACTCCAACAACATCAGATTGTTACAGAAATTTTGAAATTGCAAAAGTTTAATAGGATTCATCATTTCCCAAATAATTCTGGGGTTTTCCCCAAACTTAAGTCATTCAGCTTTACTGACTCTGTATAGAAAGCTGTCCCTGCCATAGTGATACAGTTTACCTGAAACAAAATAATTTTTCAGCCTAAGGTCTCAATTTTAAATTGCTGTAATCTTGCTGTCAGTGTTCTATGATTTCAACAGGTTGGCATCTGATTTGCAATGGGAGTAGTAACTCAGATGTGCATGCGTTCAGGGCATCATCTCGGTGACTGCTCAGACATCGGTCGTGCCCCCAATCCTGCAGTACCTGTTCGTAGCTGTTTCTGTCCCCTTTCATAAGTGCTGTAATCTTTCCTATTTAGGGCAGTCCGCATGTTTATTAGAAGGCTGGTTTTCAATTACCTTCCAAATACTGCCATAGATTGAAAACATGGATTAGCTAGACAAATGATTCAGAGCTAATTAGTTAAAAATAGATTCTCTTTTTCCAAATACTCTTTTAGTCCCCTTCAGCTATTTAGCACTTTATAATGAGCAGAATTACACTAGTATGCTACCTTTTAAATAAATTTTCTCCTTAAAGATCAATAAAGGCCTTTTAAAAAAATCCAATAGTCAACATCCATGACTTATACAGGTGACTAATTCAATGTGATCAACATACCAAGTGATTTTAATTCTACAAGTGAATGCAAATTGTTGCTGTTTACTAGAGCACTTCTATTAAAAGTTCATCCATGAAAATTAGCCTGTCATTATAATTTTTATTTTTGCTTCTGTACACCTTTCAGAGAATGCTTTCTGCATTTGCTAGAACAGGCCCTGTTAGAATACAAATTACTCTTGCAACAAAATAAATCATTCTGAAAGTAAATCTTAAGCAGAAATGTACATTTTGGTTGATACAGCAGCATGGTTACAAGAACATCAACTGTGTAACAAGGTACATACCGAACTGGTTTACAAGCCAAGCAATGCTATATACACTTAGCAAGCACAATTTCAAGCCTGGGTTAGGAGCAACATTATAACTCAAACTTGATTCAATTACCCAGACAGTAAGAAAACAACAGAATTAAAACAGAAAATAACACTGGAGTTGTGGTGAAGCAAAGACATTGGAGAGAAGTGGCCCTTGCGTGCATGTGGATTCAGAGTTTTGAGTGATTTGAGGAAGTTTAGACCTGGTGTGTTATGAGTGTCATCTGGCAGACGGGGGGGTGGCAGAAGCTATTAGCAAGCAATGATGAGGTCCTGGGCCCAGCAAGGTCACTCAGTCTGATTTTTGCAAGAGACTGCTGTGGAGCCAATACTTAATTCTGAGCATTGAAATCAGATGGCAGGGTGCTTTGGAGGGCAGGGCTTAAATTTTTGGTAGAAACTGTAATAACTTGGCACAAGCAAATACTGTGCTTTCTGTTTCTAGTGAAAATGTGGGACAAACAATTGCCTTTATTGTGCAGGAAGTATACTGCTGTGTCTTTCACTGGAACAAGGCCTGTTTCCCCCGATGCTCCTAAGAAAAAGCTGCTGAAATCTGCGAAGTAACTAAGCCTTGTTTTTTTTATAGTGGAGAGTTAGATTTTTTTCTAAACACTGAGGTTTATTAAATGCAATACATCACTATGTCCTATTATCTTACATACAGAACATCTGACTATTATTGGAATAAGTCAAGGTTTTCAAATTTTTTTCTCTATCCTCTGTTAATGTGTGATTTAGAGTTGATGACCTTTAAAGTTTTCTTAATTTATTATAACTTACTATGCTGAAATAAAATGAAAATCAAAGTTTCCATATAATTAAAGGAAAGCTTTTAAATAAGATTTACACAGATCACACAACTTTCCAGTAAATGTGTTTAACATATCGGGGAAATACAATATTTTTTGCTGCTTAATCATATTTAGTTTTCTTCTAGAAAATGAAATTGTATTTAGTTTTCTTCTAGGTGTCTGCAAAATACCCCAGGATTGCAATCAGATTACAGTTTTTAAATTGTCATGAAGATGGATTAGATTTGTTGTACCGTTCACTATTCTCATTACAATTATCATCACAAGAATGAATTCATAATATGTCATTTCCTATTCATTACAGACATTGTCATTGTAGAATGTGAAATGAGCATTAAAATGCCTCACACATCCTGTACGACATGACAGTACTGTAAATCAGACCATTTTGACCTTTTCAATGTTCAGTTATTTGATATGTTGGTCAGCCCTATTCCCTGTTTACTTGCAATTGGTTGAACGTGCTATTGGAAAACCTTTGCCTTCATTTGAGATATTAAGCTTACAATAGGCCTAAAGTGGAATTAGGATGTCAAAGAGTTGGCAGACCATATGTTAAAGTCTTTATCAAGCCTTGTGTTCCCGTTAGCATACATATTTGAAAATATCAGACAAGAGAGAGAATACTAGGCTGAAAAGGATAGAGACTCAAAAATAACTTGCCAGAAATAACTTTGGAACATGGCAAATTCCTGTAAAAACCCATGCTGGCACTTAACTTTAAAAAGATCAATCACATTCACCTTACAAAACTCACATTCACCTTACAAAACTCATAAGACCATAAAAGAAAAAATAGTCAAAATGGTATAAAGAATAGCCAACACACAAAAAAAATATGTTCATGTGCTGTGTTAGATTTTGTGACTATCTCACACAGAGTAAATGCATTCTTGTTAACAAATATAGGATATTATCACAAAACTATTACCCTTTCCTTATCTTTTCCCCTCCTTTTCCTTCCTGCCCCAAATAAAGCCACACATTTTCATCTGTAATGTTCATAATAAAACAGCTTTGCTAGGTATACAGCAAGGAGGATTTTGTTCTGTGAAAGGTGGTATGGGACATCATTCCTCCTCTTTGGCACCTATTTTTACTGTGCCCTGGTATATAATAATCTGTAATGAAGAAGTCTAGCCAGTGGGAGGAGTAGTGGAGTAGAGGATAAAATGTTTGTTCCTCTACATTTGGGAACCAAGTTAAACATTAAAATTACTATTTTTAAGATGGTGTGATATAGTAACTGAATAAATGACAAACACTCTCTACTGCTTAGCCAAAATTTTCAAAAGTAATAAGAAATGTGGGGTTTTGCATATGAAGGGAAGTTATTCTCAAGAATTTATTGGCTCACCCTTTTTAAAAATCTTACTTAACACATCTAAACTTAGGCACCTTGCCTTTTTTCACACCTATGTTATCTATATTAAATCTTAAGTCTAGTAAAACTATTTCAATACTTTTGATTTCAAAAGCTGAAAATAAAGTATCAGAACTATAAAAATAAAAACAGGGTTAGAAGAAAGATACTCTTGCTGTTGATGATGTCTGAGAAATTGAAGGTTTAAGCTAGTGAGCAGTGAAACAGGAAAAAATAAAATATAGTTGCATGAAATATATGTTGGTGAAAATCTTGATAGATTTTTGGCTTGTACAGAAGGTCTTTCAGTACAGCATTACTCATTCACCTAAATAGGATTAAGAAAAATATCAGTAGATTTGTGCAATTTTAGTATGCATCAAAAGCCTTTGAGGGCAGACATGTAGAAATATGAATACTAAGGGGAATTGGAAAATCATTGAAATGACTTCCATTAAATACAGTCTTATACCTGAAAATGTATTGGAAAAGCAGGCAAAAATTAATTGAAATCTTTGAATTTGATCTGAGATTAAAATCGTACCAAACATAAACCATTGGTCACTGTGTGCTCTAAAACCTTCCCCCTGCCTGACTTTGTCCCAGGATTATAAAAGCTGCTTTAGAAGAGCAATGTTTACCTCTGCAGCCTACCAAATGGGTTCAGTTTTGGGAGACATGTTCTGAACAGCTCTGCTATTACTTTGGGTTTCCTAACAACTCATTTTGAATCCACGAAGAGTACACGTAACATGCGTTGGTATGGTGACATGTATAATGTTTGCTCAACTAACCTTTAATTTTGGGTGCAAAACTTGAAAGCACTAAAGGAAATTAAAGACTGTGAGCAGAAAAAGATGAAATTTCTGGGTTACTGAATCTTCTTTAGCTTTTTGTTTCAAATGGATGTTAAAAGCATTTGAAATACAGTAAAATGTCTCCAGATCAATCTGATATCAAAATATGGAAAAACGTGTGTCTCTTTGATAGCTTTGAAATGAGTCTCAATAAAGGAATTTCAGATACTTTTTGTCTTTTGCAGGAACTATGTTAATTTTTTATATTTTTCTGTTTTCACTGTTAAGCGTTCAGACTACTACAAGCTTTGTACTTCTGAAATTTTCCCTGTATGTTCAGCAAAGGAATCTTTTGCTCCTGCTTAGTTTGACTTAGGATTTTCTTGCTTTTCTCTGTGTTCTTCAAGAATCCAGGACAACTTGCTAGGATTTACCCTGCCTACAGGAAGCATGTGGAAATGTAGAGTGCCAAGCTTCCATTTGCATTTCTAAAAACTTTTTTCTGGCCATAAATTTTTTCCTCACTCTGAAGCAACTGTTTTTCTTTCTCATTTGAAATTGCTTTTTATGTATTAATACATTAAAACTGTCACTCAGGTTCACTCTGGCCAATTCCTAGCTGGCAAAGAAGAATTCAATGGGAGGATATTAAGAGTAGCAGATAGCCTGGTTCCTTTATAGGGAAAGTTTAATGCTTTTGAAGCTAGGAAGCTCTTAAGACTATGCACTGTTCACGCATTTAATATACTTGACCATGATTTGAATTAAGCCCATATGCCTTTCTGTGTATTCACATCACATTTATTGCAGAAAACTTGTAGCACCTAGAAAGGTGGCATTATTCTGAACAATAGATAGAAGAAAGTATTTAGCTTCTAGATCCTCCTCCTTTTCCTCATGGTGATTTCGAAACAACCCTCTGGTTATGTTGTGCTTTCTCATCCTTCCCCTTTGCTGAGTTCTTGCTGCCTTTTTTTCCAGAAGCTGATTTTGAGAGGAAGGTGGGGGGAAATATGGAAAAAAAACAAACAAACCCAAAACTGGTTTAAAGTGTTTCCATTTTGTTTGACTA
The DNA here is from genome assembly GCF_964289735.1 of Phaethon aethereus. Taxonomy (NCBI): domain Eukaryota; kingdom Metazoa; phylum Chordata; class Aves; order Phaethontiformes; family Phaethontidae; genus Phaethon; species Phaethon aethereus. Next base: position 33,541,841 of record NC_138580.1, read on the forward strand.
CAGAAGCAGTTATGTTTGGTCTAGATGATGTTGCTCTAGTGGGAACAAATGATTCTTAGTAACTTTAACGTTGCCAGGAAATGCAAAACTTGATGAATTGTGTATTACAGTTTAGAATTGCCCCGGCTGTTGGGTGGTGATGAAAGTCTCTGTGGCAAAAGCAATGAATGAGCTGATTTTTAAGGCACTCTAAGAAAAGAAATGAATGCTCAAAACTTGGCTTCTCTATCACACAGAATAGTCTTGCTTTTCAAAGGTAGGGAGCAATAATTAACTTAAGATCCATTTCCTCATATTGTCTGTTAATTTTATAATAGAAAGTGAGAAGCTGATTCAAAATATCTCCTGGATCTGTGATATTTCTTAATTTCTCTACAAGTAGGGCCCTGATCTTGCAAATGGTTATGGCCCATCTTTTCCACAGTTCTTATTTTTATCCTTTCCATCTTGGAAAGACATATTGGAGGTTCTCACTGTTTTCACTTCTATTGGGAAGAGGGGCAGTGTGTATGGAGAAGGAGCTTAGGCTGAAAACTCCAGAAGTTTGTTAAAGCTGACGTACTTGGACGCTTTTCTTTCCTAGTCAACATGCTCAGTAGTTTTATCACATCAACACCAGAACATTTGAGTTGGAAGGGACCTTTAAAGATAATCTAGTCCAGCCCCCCGAAGTCACTATGTTACATCCAAGTTTATAGCAGAGGGCTGAAGAAGACCTTCTTGAGGCCAGTCACTTATGATGTACTGTGTTATTAGCTTTTTACTGTCTCATCTAACGATTTATAAAAGTGTTTTCTTACATGAATTATTTCACCGTTATTGTCATGCGGGACCTAATAATTAATTGTCCTAAAGAAATAAATTTCTCACCGACATGTCGTTGTTTTCTGCCTTTGCTTTAGAACAAAGCTGATGTGCTGTAAATCATTCTCAGTCTGCATATTGCTTTCATCCTTAATTACAGCTATTTGAAGACCAATATCTCTTGCAGGAAAAAAAAGAAAGCTAAAAACTTTCACTTTACCCAAGTACTAAAGAAATCTTTCAAATAATTTAGGTTCAGCTGTCTAATTTGTAAATGTTGGTTGTAAATTATGTAATCAGATGGGTTTCAATTAAAATCATGTGCTAAGTTCGTTGTACAGAAATTACACACATGGGCTTGCTCACTGGGCAATTGATTAAATTGTTGTTCTTAACACCAGCACTTCATTTTGTGGGCATAGAAGGTGAATCAATCCTGTTGGAGTAGCGCATTTCAAAGATAAAAATGCCTTACAGGTTAATAGCTCAGTTAAGAATCTTTGTAAGGGATCTAAGTGAGACCCTCCATTTTCCTTCTGAAAATTGTGTATGGCCTCTGTTGTAACAGTAACCGTGGCAAATTCAAATGAAATCTCTTTGGTTTTTGCAGACCTGAAGTACAGGAGAACTCCAAAAAAGAAACTAAAATGCCTTTGCTCAAAGCAGTTGTTCATACGATTCCAAGAGTACAATTCGGGAGTTAATTCTGGTGGCAGGGCCAAACAACAGGGAGATGGTGCATTATTCTAGCCTATATTCTATAGTCTATGCAAACCTCTTGTGTTGGTGCTCCGGTGGAAATAGTTTCCTATTTATCCTGCTTATCACTGTGTACTTAAAGCATTATCCTAAACCAAGTTGGCACTCTCTGTAATCCAATTGGTCCTGATCTTCCGTAGCCTTGAAAGGAAGGAGGAGTGTATATTGACACTTTAGATTATTCTGTGTTACTGTATTAAAAGTCAAAGGGAGGGATATTTTACTTTTTGTTGAGTGATGAGATTAGTATCTTGTCCCTGGTTCCAAAGTCACGGTTCAGCAGAAGAAAATTCTCTGTGCTTCTACACCAGTTACCATCCCATTACAGTTTTACGTGAAGGATAACTTAAAAACTGGGCCAGTGATGAATTTTCAAGGCTGTAAATTTGCATGTGGGCAATAAAAAAATGTAACCGAAATGGTCGTGCACTCCTGCAAGAGACTTGTACCTCAGAATAGATGAAGTAAGATTACTGATGAATGGGGCAAACTATTAATCTAGAAATAACAGGGACACAGTGTCAGGCACACAAGTGTTGTTCAGCTATAAAGAATATTACCTACCTGGAAACTTATTGACACACACAATTATCATTGGAAAAAGAGAATTTAGAGGGATCCATTTCATTATATTAAAAGATTACTAAAATAGCAAAATTATTTATTTTATAGGATGACAAGTAAAAGTAGAAAACAAAATCTTAAACAGCTTTGTTTTACAGCAAGCTATAGAAGTGTTGGGCCCCCGGATAAGAAATGCAGATGAATCTGAAACATACTGAACACCTGCAAGGAGGAAGTTTCACCTTGATAGCAACACTAGAGGAACTACCCTAAGTGATACTGTGTGCAGTGAGAGGCTGCTCAGCCATGTAAGAGATGCAGGCAAAGAGGTGGTGGAGCACAAGGAAAATTTTTAAGCAAGGAGGCAGGGTATTAGGAAACGAATGACTCTGAAACACAGGTTTATCAGAATAATTTTCTTTGAGTTTTAGTATGCCTTCTCCATTCTTGAGGGCTTTCCCTGAACGGTTGTACTGCTGAGAGTGCTGCATTCCCATTGCAAGCCATGATGAAAGGGCAGAGTATCAAACTGAGGAGGTGACAAGTCATTACCCTGATTCTGGAAGATAATTCATTTCAGAAGTGACAGTTTCAGTATACACAAAGGTACAGAAAGATTTTTTTTCCTACTTAAACAATGTTTCCTTCTTAAATGGTGACATATTTCTACTATTCAAAGAATAAAGAGATACCTGCCTGCCAAAAACAAATCATAGCTGCTGTCAGACAGAGGCTTCTCCCTCAGATACCTTCATATCAAGTACATTCAGCACTCAAATGCATGACATGGCATGAACCTTTGTGTATCGAATTGCACTGGAGCAGAAAGGCCTTGTGCTGGAAAGGGAATCTGGGACCGTGCTTCATATGTACTCTCCTGTCCAAACCTTTGAGAAACTATGACCTGAGAACATACATTTTTATACCTATATTTATGCCTGTATTGGTAGACCATTTTATACCTATAGCATCAATGTACACTATTTAAACAGACAATTTAGATTTTAATGTTAGATTAACATTTAGATATTATTGCTTGGACTGCTATTCAAGTCTGAAAAAGAAACTGTAAGCAGAAGAAACATTCAGTAAACTGGAATGCTTAAAATAGCAGAGACTTAAAATCATAAGGAACTACTTTGTCAGTAATGTTGCAACAAAATGCAGCATTTCCAACAGGTTGCTTGAAGATAATCTCTTTTGTCTTAATATGCTTCCTCATACATAGAGTTGAGGGTAGTCAGAGAAAATTTTCTTTGCCTTCTCTGGCTCTGTCTCCCACCCCTATTGCCCTCTGAGGCATAGGCTTACGTACGGCAGGGTGTATTTTTGAGACTACCTTGTCTGACTCAAGTTATTCTTATGATGTAAAATAATATCAGTCAATTATTTCTCCTTGATGCCTCCTTTTCCTAGAAGTCCCAGCCTTTGTTGCAGACAACCACAACTTTTCAGGCAAGTAATATGAAAATTACAGCCAAGAATACTTTGTATGTCCTGAGAATATGCAGGGTCCTAGGGTGATGTGCACCTACACAGAGAGTGGACCTGCAAATTATATGGACAAGCTATTTAGAAAACCGGGCTAAGTATCCAACATATCCTTTTATTTTATTTATAACTTAGAAGCCTTCAGCCAAGCTAGGCTAATTATGTAAATGGTACAAGAAGATGATTTTGCTTCTGCTGGTTCATTTTCCTCAATGTTTCAGGTTACTAAACAGTTTTGGGTTTGCTTTTTTAAATTTTAATCTTTCATTTAGTCATTGTTTCCTGAGGTCTGACCGATACTCTAGAGGGACTTAACATACTGCACCTATGCTGTTCTTTTTTTCAGCTAAATTGCTGTACTACAGCAAGCTGCTAATAAAAGAATTTCTTAATTCTCCTTGTCTAGTCACAAAATCGGTGGGCCCCAGCTGTTAATGAAAAAAATTCGTATTTGCAAAGGTTTTCCTTACATTACTTAGAAATATTACGGTAAACAAAACTCACATAATTTTAAAAAAAGTAACCAAGTTCAGTACCTATCCTTCTGTGTTTTATTCCTAGTATATTCTTGATGTGACTACCCTGGGATGAAAACAGTCGCTTTTTTTATAAATGTCTTGTATTACCAAAACATTAAGGAAGATTGAAAAGACAGAAAAAACTTGTATTGCTCTTTGCTCCTCATTTTTCTTGAAGTGAGTCTTCCTCTATAATGGATGCATAGCCATGAATAGATCTTTCCTGACAGACTTCCAAAACTTAAAAAAACAACCACCCCAAAAGCTCGTGTTGATGTTTGGGGTACGTGCCCTTCCTGGCCCCAGAGGATCTTGGCCAGATGCCCTTGTGCAGACTGTGTGTGCAGTTGTGACAGAGCAGGTTTAACACAAGCCGGAGCAGTGCTGGCTCACTGACTGCAGCCTGACTCGATCATCTGAGGATGTGCTGAGGCAGGTTTTCTCACTGCCTCCTGTCTAGGATGGTGCAGGTGCTGCTTCTGTCTTTATGTCATAGCATTTTAGTGAGGTGTGTAACATGCAATAATACAGCAAGACGTGCTGGTAACAGCAACTCTTTCAGAGAGGGCCTCCTTCTCCTAGATCATGTTCTGTCTGCTCAGATAGCCATTACTGCATTAGCGGTAGGAAGCAGCGTGGTGAATGACTGTGTACTAACCAGCTGCATTTACTGAAAGGTGAGAGGAAGGACAAATAGATAATAAGGAACATCCCATTTTTTCCCCTTTCTTGTGAAAGACTCTAAATTTCCTTAACTTTGCAATTAAGAAAGTGACAATTGAGGATTGCTGTCTTTGTCAGCTGGGAGATTTCAGAATTTTGATGGAAGCTCATGTAATGCATCTTCCTGAGTTCAGGCTGCCTGTTCAGAAAAGCATTTCTCCTCAGAGAATCTCTAGCACTGTTTAGCAGTGTCACTGCTAAATGGGAGCAGGCTGTTCACTGCTCTGTGAACACTGAGCAGCACAGCCCTGTGAGTACCCGTGTGTTTTTAACTGTGACTATACCTACATATGCCACAGTAGGTAGTGGGGTAAAAAAGTCCATGCAAACATGGAAATGGGAACGTTTCTTTATACGGCACAATGAAATGCTGCTTGGGTCTTTAAGGTGTGCCTGCTTTATACTATGCCTGCAGCAAAAAGCCTGTTTGAAAATGAGGTGAGGACAGAAGCTTCATTTACAGGGAGCTATAATACAGATATATCTGTATGAACACAAACTGATGCCGAAGTTAAATATCACATAGATACATTTTGAGCTTGCTGATCACTTTAGGAAGAAGATAAATGATGATGATCTTGAGGTTAGAGGATTAAATTGTGGGTGCACATGCATTGAAACTAACATTCCCAATACTGTTTTACAGTCAGCTTTGTGGTGATGTGTAGGACAACCTGAGAGTGTAAAAATACTGTATTTAATATTTAGGATTCTGTACACATTTGGTATATTTCATTTTGACAGCTCTACCACACTGAGAAACCAAATTCATATCAATCCTTATGAAAAAGTCAGTGTGTTTTGTAAGCTTTTAACATCACCTAAATATATACTTGAAGCTTATTGTAGATTTTTTTTTTTCCTAGGGTAAGACAAGTTAACAATATCTGAAACTTCCTATGTTGCTGACAGTAGGTTAAAGTAAGTTTAAGCAAAAAAATCTTTGGGCTGTTTTTAGTCTAATTCTTTTGCTAGAAGCTGAACAATAAGAACTGTCTCAGGCTTAGAAAAGCAAAACAAACAAAAGATCCCCCAGCAGTTTCAAATTCTGTCCTAAATTTTTGCCCCATAAACCAGTAGGTTTTCAAAAGATGTTTTTACTGAAGATATATCCTAAGTGTATGGTTTTGTTTCCTTTTTACCTTCTCTTGGACCTTAAGAGTGGACAGGGCTCATAACACTTTCTGCACAGGACGGCTGAGGTGCTGTTGCCTCAGATGGCTGATCTGGGATTGCACTGTGCCTTTCTGATACACAAATGGCACCTTAAAGCCATCTTGTAATTTGCAGTCATATTTGCTTTATCTTTACCTTAATTCTTAGCCCCGGGCTGTGAGACAAGCACTTACTCATTGGTGCATTAACTGCTGTAGTTCCTCAGTCATACCCTGGACATCTACATACAGCCGGGATGTGGATGGTTAGCTATAGAAAAGCTATATGACTTGGCTTTTTCTCTGATATTGGTGCTTATCTGTGTAAATCTATCACAAAAGCTGCCTTAGAGCTGGATGCTCAACAGTTGAGGATCTGTGGCATCAGTATGACCCAGCAGACTAACAGCAACTAGAAGAAGCCGAGGGAAATGCCTCCAAGCTGAAGGTCCCAATGTATCTTTGTCCCCTCACAGATTACTTCTTGTGTCATGCTCAAAGTATGAAAATGAAGTAAGAACAAGGAATGCTGAATGCCAGCTAGCACCGAAAGGAAACATGCTGTACCAGATGACAGCCAAAAACCTCTATCCAGCAAGGAAATACCCAGAGCTTCAATGGCCATGAGCACTCTGTTCAAAAGACAATTTTCTGGTATTGGTAGATGAATGTTGTATTCCTTTGGGACAAAACTGGATCTGGGACCTGGACCCAATACAGCTTTCTTGCCAAATGCTGTTTATATATTTCCCACCTTGAAAAATTGGTTTTGGTAGAAGATTCCTAAAGCTCAGTTAAGAACTGCCATAAGAGCGCTATGATGCTTCATCTGGACTGGCAGAGCAGCAGGGACATATCAGTGATTAAAATGACATATCTTAATTTGAAGCTGAGAAAGTTAGTTCTTGAACTTTATCGAAAATCTGTTCCTGCTTATTACCCAAACCATTTGGGATAGCCTATTACCTTAAAAAACCCTCCATATAGATTGCTACTAGATCCCCTTCAAGACTTCTACGGCTGCAGGAGGGAGGTAGAGAGCTAGAGTTTTATCAGTTATAAAGAATATGAAGGTTTATGAAATTATAGAAGAAGAAACTAAAATATTGGGTTCCCTGATTCGTAGGGAGGGATCTACTTCTGCTAATTATACAATCTCTTACAGAACATGGATATTTAAAGAGTTTGTCTGAGAAATAAAGGTAAAACTTTTGCATTAATAGTAGTAGGTTTCTATACACAGTGTGTGGGCATTCCTATATTTTTCCCTTAATAAATGTCATATTAAATCAGATTAATGCTGATTTGTTTCATGGAATCATTCACTTGACAGTTTTTTAAAGTCAGCATATTTTTAAGGAGTTTAGGGAATTTTTAAGTTCGCTATTTTCAGAATTAAAAAATGCATTTTTAAGAATCATTGATCAGAATTGAGACTTCCAGGTTGTGATTTAGAAGACTCTTGATCAGCACCTTTCTTATCAAGGGTCGATATTCTATCTTTTTTTCAAGGAAGAACATCTGTGTAAGTGTCATATTAGTGATAAATTAGAGAATTAAACCCACTAGGCTTCAAGAGTCCTCTTTAATTGTTACCTATCCATCAGTGAACTGCTGCAGAAAGAGTCCACAATTGTGTTACTCTGCTATCAAATTATGTCATTCACTGTTGTCATAGTTGCCTGAATAAAAAGCTATTGTAATGAAAGCAAATACTTGGTTTGGGCAGAATTTTTACAGCTTTGTTTAATCTCTATTGTGGCCTGTTCATGCATCTTCTTACTAAGCAAGGCATAAAATACCAAAGGAAATGCTAAATGAGAATCTTTTAATAAGTAAATTTTTAAAACTATTGAATTAAACATGGCAACATTTCTTTCCTGGATGACTTAATGTTCATCCGTGCAGAAAATTTTGAATGTAACATTATTTAAGCAATTTAAAAGTGAATTAAAGATTCAACCATTGTATCAGGTATCTGACTTCAGGCTAACATTTTAATCTCAATCATTGTTACAGTGTTTGCCATTCAAAAACTGAGAGATAACGATGAAGGTTAATTCATGCAGAACGAAGACTCAGTTCCTTGTTGATAAGTACAGTTGGGTGTCATGGAACTGCAAAATATGCTAAAGCAGTTGTTGTTTACCTTGGCATATTAGGTATCAGTTACACGTGTTTGAATAATTGCTTTTAGCTTTTGCGTTTCAGACTTATTTTTGGGTTTATGTTGTTTTCATAGCTGCTATACTGACCACAAGAAGACTGCATTTTTTTCTGTTGTAAGGAGACCCACAGATTTTATTGGAACCCTTTGTAAATATTTTTACAACAGCCAATTGGCAAACAGTTATCTGGGGGGACTCGGTTTAAAAAAAATAGTCATCACTCTTTAGCATTTTTCAATTTGCTAAGTTATCGTCCTTATCTGACGAGTTTTCATCAGTGACTTGATTCATCTCCTGCTTAAACAGGTGCAATTTCTTCACCTAAGCTACTCCTGAATTTTAACTAGGAACAGTGAACTCAATGAGATTTGTTACGTCATGTTCAGACATGCTGAATCATACTGAGAAAGGCTCTTAATGGGGGTCTGACATGGTGAAAAACATATTTCTTGGAAAAGGAAAACAAAAATTGTCCATAACATGAGCAAAGCATTCACTATACATCAAATATGCTAAGAATATGTGATTAGTGTATATGTATAAAATGCATAGAAGAATGTGCAGTATGTAATTCTGCACCTAAAGGAAGTCCCTACAGCCACAGAGCCTCTTTCAACAGGTTGGAAGCAGAGGGCAAGAAACTGCTTCTTACAGGACAGTCTGCCCCAGGGAGGACTTTTCCTAATTCTCATTGCTGAGGTCAGGTGCTGTTTGTAACACAAAGGTTACTCTTACACTGAACACATTCAGTCTATAGCTGTGGACATCTACGAAGTTCCTATGAATGACTAATTTTTTTTTTTTTTTAACCTTGCTCAGGCCTAGAGCATCCCAGGGCAGTGTGATCCATGAGCTAGCTGTGGTGTCATTGTTTTGTTGTCTCTCAGCAATACTTCACAGTGGGTGTTCACTTCTCCCGGGTTTCCTCTTGTTTGGATGCCTTTTCTAAATAAAACAGTGCACTTTTGAAGTAGCAAAGAAATAGCACTGGTATAAATCATACACTTTAAAATTAAATCTCCCCACATATTTGTGATGCACTTTCCCTTTCCCTTGCCTAATGCAGAAGTGAAATATTCTTTCCCTTAGGCAAGCACTGGCAAGCCTGTTTCTCTACTATTCTTCTGTAATTATCAACAGAAAGTAACTGGCTCTCCTACAAACTGAACGTAATGACTATAGTTCTGCTTACTTTAATTAGATGACCAGGTTAGGAAGACAATTAGTCATTCCCCTTAGTGATAACTACAGGCAAATTTTACTGTATAATTGCATATTAATACACAGCTAGGTATTGTCATCATGTTTGTCAGATTCTGAACTGTCAGATCCTGGTATAAAAGTCCAGGTGTAACAATTAGGTCCCTTTTGTTTCCTCACGAGGGAGAAAGAGCAAGGAATATGTATTAGTCCACAATATGGGAAACAAGCAATTAAGTTAACAAAACTTCACAGAACTGTCTTGAATCCCTACCAACATTGGGTTTATGTCAGTATTTCTGCCTTTAATACACAGATACAGTGAAATCAGATGATGCAGATCCTGCTTAGCAGAAAAGACAGTCTACAGTATTGTGAACTTCTTAAATCCATCTAATGAAGTCAGGCTGTATTAAGTGCAGTAATCAGAAAACCCCAACATTTGATTATGAAATGGTTATAAACATGCTAAAAATCTTTATTTTTTTATTTTGGTAATGAAATGTTTACTAGAAACTAGCTGAATTTCAGTGGGTAGAGGATTACACTGAGCAGAAGCTACAGGGATGATTGATTGTTATCAGTAATTACATGTTCTGACTAAACATTTTCAGATTCCTAGTGTTACCGTTTCTTATATCCAAGTGATTTTATTTTAATCTCCTTGAACAAAAAATGGAACAAAATGGAACAATAATAAAGGAACAAAACCTTCTTACAAAGGCCCAAGCTTTATTTTTTTAATGTTTGGCTATAGTTACAGAGAAGCTTTAATTACTGATTGCTCAGACTACATAGAACTGGCAAGAAGAAAGGTCACTGAAGTTTTCCTACTCTCTCTTGAGTGCTTCTTTATAATAGTTCCAACTTAGAGGGGAATGTAAGCGATTGTCCTTAATATTTACTGTTCTGACCTCACTCAAAATGAGTTCTGTATGCTTTTGCATGACTGAAGGTAGACTTGGAAATGAAGATTCTCTCCCCTTTATTTTCAGCATTGGAGAGGCCATGCTCCAGATAATCTCTTCTGGGAGGCTAGAGGGTGAGTATCACCATTTCAGTAAAATCTTTTCCTTCTCCCAGATACTATATGAACCCTTGGTTAAGAATATAGGAGGGAAATGTACAACTGTGAAAACCAGAGTAAGGTGTGTCATTCATAGTTGCGATAGCACAGGCAGTCTCTACCCACATTCAGAACACAAGAAAACTTCTGGTCCAAAGAGACAGAAACCACCAGCAGCAGAAAGACCTGGTAACACACTTGTAAGTTACTAGCAACTCTAGTAGATTTTTGTGGTTTTATTTTATAATACAATATAAATATTTTACAGATACCTAAACTTGTGGTTAGACAGTGGCAGCAGTAAAAGGGATGCATAGATACTTAAAACAGAAAATACATCTAATACAGAAACTGAGTGGAATTTTTCCTCCTTCAACCTAGAGAATCTAATAGATTATTAACTTGCACAGGAGTTAGGAATCAGCACATAGACATACAGTGTGAATACACTATGCAAATAGCTGAGTCTGGCCACTGAACTCAAATACAAGTACATAAATAAATTTGAATTGATTCAGAAAGTACTGAATTAAAAAAAAATAAATCCTGGAAGTGAAGAAAATTTAAAACTAAACTGAAAACTTTAAGGCATGTTAAAGAAAGGCAAAAGAAAATAAAGAACTAGATTCACTGAATGTCTGGAGAGGAGATGGTGTTAGCCTGCCAACATTGTCTGATCTAGTTCATACAAACAATTACGTTTTCTTAGATGAAGACAAATTAGTGGGGAATGAAAATGGTTTCTTGTTTTATAGTGTATTAAAACAAGTTGTACATTAGGTGCTGACCACACATTTGCATTGAATTGTGCTCTCTTTGCAGGTCTCTACCTCTACCCTGCTGAACAATATTTACTGCTATCACAGGCTTTTCAAAGTTACGATGTATTTCAAAACTGAATGTTTAGTTGATCTTGGCTTTTGGATGTTTCTTTTTGATTTGTTAAAAAAAAATGGATGAATATCTGCTACCAAACTTTTCAGGGTTATCTAGGATGACTGACTTTCCTTTAAATTTGAATCTTAGGCATCTACCATGAATTTAAGATGGTTCTTAAAGAAGATTATATTCATTTTTATTGCAAATATGGCTTTTTCCAGCACCTTTGGGAGAGCAGAAAGGCAGATGAAAAGAGAACATGATGCAAGCACTGAAAAGACCAGAGACGCACGAAAACGTGAACTGCTGAATTTTACTGTCTAGCTATAATGAGGTATTGCTTAACAATTATGTTAAATCATGCAGCTGTTTCCTAGTATATTGTGCTAATGCATCTGAGAAATTATAATTTTCTGATTGGAGAACGTTATGTGGAGGAAACTGTAGCATTCCGCACTCCTGCAACAATTCATTTCATGATTAAAAAAGGAAGACAGTATTTTTGCAGCTGGCAGGAATAGGCAATAAAGGATGACAATTCAAGGAGGCCTGTTAGTCACTGACACAATAAAATCATCCCAAAGAAAAGATGCAGAAGGAAAAAAAGCTTGAAAGGCTACCAGTGACACACAGCAGCAGCTTATGGGTTTCTGTGTGAAGTGACTATATAGTCTGCTAGTAGCAGAAAAAGGTTTGAATGTTTCAAAGAGAAGTGCTGTCACGTGTTACTTCAAAGGCAGGTGCTCAATTTCAGGGAACTGTTAACCCAAAACTTTAGCAAAAATTGCATGTACATCAGGGATATACATCAGCTTAAAAAAACCTCCCAAACAACAAAACCCAACTTTGCTAACCAGGAAGTCTTAATAATATTTAACTTTTTAAAAAGATTAGCTTGAATGAGGATTGAGTGAAAATTGAAGATTTGGAAAAACTAAATGGTATTGAAAATGTAAAACAAAGGAAATATGCTGGCGTTCCAGATTTTGCATGTGGTATGTGCTCATGGGAAAGATGGCTACATAAAGCAGAGAAGAAATTAGGTATGTTAATTGGAGCAGGTGGCTTATTTTTATTATTTCATTTTTGACCAGCTTGAATTCTTGAGACTACTTAAAATTCCAGTCTATCAAATTCATAAATAAATCTATTACCCATTGTTTAAACTTATTTATGCAAAAAAATCACAAAAAATCTCTAGATGAAAACACGTAATAGCTTTTGAGAAAAAATGAAAGCTTTTCAATTAGCATGTATACTTCAGATGATCCTTTTATTCTGCTCGTCTGTTTTGCATGATTCTTTTGTTTTAGTCAGCATTTCCTTTTAAAAAAGGTTGAATTGGGAGAAAATATCATTTTATTTCACATTTTATGAGTCTGAATAACATAAAATGAGGTTGTGCCATGCTTCATGACCACGCATATTTAAACATCTTCTATAAATACATTTACTTACTTTTGTTTTAATCTTGTGACAAAGCACTGCCTGGAAATGATAACGAAGAAACCTAGGAAAATACCATTTGGAATCACTATTGCTTTTGTTTCTACCAGTTGTTCCATAAAGGCAAAGCAGATTTGGCCTTTTAATTTCCTTGCATGATCTAATTCTTTAAGCTACTTTGTACTGACTTTTTATATTGAGTTACAGTATTATTAATCAGAAAAACTTAGTCTGTGATCAAGAGAGTTTCAAATCTTTTTTCAGTCTTGTCTACTATGTATCTAAGCTGAAGTTCCCCCTAAGCAGAGGGAAAGACTTTCATCAAAGAAGTATTTCTGTTTCCTCATTTCTCATGGAATGATTAAAGAGTTTTTACCCATGGACAAAAATGGTATTTTTTTTGTTTTGAAAAGAATTAAAATTTGGGAAATCCTCCAGAACACAAAAATTATTCTTCAGAAACAACCTTGAAGGGACTTAAAAAAAAGAAATCTTTAAAACAGGATGCATTAGACCACAGTGTTAACTAGTTAGTTTGGCAGCTGGTTTGAATTAGTTAATAATGTGCATAGCTACTCAGCCACCATACCCTTGCTATGTGGTGCTTGCTTACATCTGTTCTTGCCCCTTATGAAGTAACTGGTAATTTTTGTGATGCTTGGATGTTATGGGCCCTTCCTTCTATCTGTCTTGTGTTTATGAGGTTGAGCCAGGGACTTTCTACCTTACCTGAGTAAGGTACGTTTTGTCCAATGGACCAAAAAAAAAAAATTGGTCTCCTCTGAAACATACCTCCCTTTTGGAGGACCATAAGCCACTTGAAGAATTAACCCCTCTCCAGAGGTTTTCTGTTCTGAGATGCAGTTTGTCTTCTCTTTCTCCCTGTAAGCTAAGTAACAGTATTGCAGGTAGTGGATTGTAAACTTAAGGTTGAGCACCAAAACTGTGATACAATGTAAAGCATTTCTTTTGGATGTGTCTACTTTGTACAATTTTTGAGCTTTGTACAATTTTAGCACTCATTTTGTGCACTTTTTTGTGAGCACACAAGCCAGCTTTGTTCTTTTGTTCATGTCCACTTGCACCTGCTGCAGAGATGGAAGAGGCTTGGTCTTTGTTGTGGTTTAACACCAGCCAGCAGCTAAGCACCATGTAGCCGGTCACTCATTCCCCCATGTTGGGATGGGGGAGAGAATCAGAAGAGTAAAAGTGAGAAAACTTGTGGATTGTCATAAGACAGTTTAACAGGGAAAGCAAAAGCCACGCACACAAGCAAAGCAAAACAAGGAATTCATTTACCACTTCCCTTTGGCAGGCAGGAGTTCAGCCATCTCCAGGAAAGCAGGGCTCCATCACACATTACAGTTACTTGGGAAGACAAATGCCATCGCTCTGAACGTCCCCTCTTCCTCCTTTTTCCCCCCAGTTTTGTGTGGGATATCCCTTTGGTCAGTTGGGATGTGCTGATGTGGGTCAGTCCCTGCTGTGTCCCCTCCCAGCTTCCTGTGTACCCCCACCCTGCTTGCTGGTGGGGTGGGGTGAGAAACAGAAAAGGCCTTTGTGTAAGCCCTGCTCAGCAATAATGAAAACACCCCTGTCCTATCAGCACTGTTTTCAGCACAAATCCAATACATAGCCCCATACTAAGCTACTATGTAGAAAATTAGCTCTATCCCAGCTGAAACCAGCACAGTGTTACAGGAGCATGCACTAGCCAAACAGGGAAGAGCTGAGGGGGAATATATTGAATGAAGCCAGGTGCTGTTGCTCTTGGGCCTATCATGTACACTCCCTTTAAAAAAAATCAGGAGGGAAAAAAAAATACCTTATAGACAATTAAAAAAAAAAAAATCAGGAGCAAACCAGGGAAATTAGTGTTAAAATACTGTTATCACTGCACTGCTATGTTCACATGTACAATGATAATGGTATGTGTACAGCCATATATATGTGATATATGGTGTCTCTCATATAAGTATACCTTTTTATTTAGATTCTATTTAGATATGAATAGATATAAATGTCTATAGCATGTTCGTAATAAGTTTCTAAATGTAATGCAGTTTGTATGTTGGTAGTATGAAAGGTATAAATAAAGGAAACTGATCATGTGCTAAGTTCAATTCTGAGTCTTACAAATACTGTAATATTTTACAAATTACTTGTGTTCCAGCCACATAATAACCACATATAATTTACACTTCTTAAAATGGGAGTTTACCACAAAAGTTGTCACAGACTTTCAACTAGTGTCATAAATATTCCACTGTAATCCATACGCGATGAAAAAGATGAAATCTTTCATTGCCTCTCCCCTGAAGGTATATTCTTCAATTTTCATAGTTATAGCACAATGATAAATTAGAGCTTAATGCTGTTGTGCCACTAAGCTACCCAAGATTTTTCATAAGCAACTATCCAAATGTTAAAAAATATAAAAAGCAGTCACACTAGTGTGCAGCACAACATATTTTTTCCTTTCCCAGAAGTATGAAAATGCTTGACCCTTTCTTCTAGTAAATCACTGGCAAAAAAAGAAGCTTTGACTTCTTTTTTTCCTTGGTAGTTTCTCTTCTTTCAAACAGATCAATTAGAAGTTTTTATACTTAGATGATGTAGACTGATAAAACACATTGAGTTTCTCAAGCAGTATTTGTGGAAATTTCCTGTGCCTTAGGCTCTAATGCTCTGTGCAGTTTTACAGTGAACAAAATATTCTAAGGCAACACACAACATACAACAGTTTTTTGACAGGGATTAGTGTATAGGTGGTGAGGTACCACAATCTGTGAAACAAAGGTCTTGAAATAGATTTCATTTTAAGTCAAGTAGGCAAAGCGTCAACCCAAGAAACAGTGATGTTAATAACAAGGATAAAAGTCAATGTTAAAAAAAAGAGACTGTACCAAAAAGGGATACATAGACACTACAGACGTTCAGTACTTACCTATATGTATAGAGGTAGACCAAATTTAGCCATTTTTTTGTGAGGGACTAATTAATTTTATTAGAGTAAGTAAATTCAGCTGTGAATGTTTGAGAATCTAATGACTTCCAGAGATTCAGAATGAATTCAGCAATAAAAGCTAATTAGAAGGGAAATAGATGCCTAAAATATCCCTGGTGTGCATAAAGAAAGTGTATAAAGACCATTAATTGAAATTAAAATTTAACAGTAGCCTAATGCTGCATGACATAAAATTCCATCTGTTGTGCAGAGCCACTAAACAAAGATACATGGGGAATAGTGTGTGGTGTCTCAGTTTTGCAGCTAGTCAATGAATGTATTTTAATGTCAAACCACTCCACACAATGAGGAGTCTGGTGTTCAGAAGAGTCAGTTTAGGGTGTGATGATTCCTGTAATTACTAAATTAGAGAGAGAAAACTAAAAATGATGCTGCATTAGTAAAACATTTTATTTTTAATTGAGTAGGTGGGGTTTCTTTTTGCTTTTTTTATCCTTACAAGTCTAGAACAGGTACCAATGCATTTTAGTACATACAGACTGTAAAATCTGTGTCCAAACCATTTTCTAGAGGTGCCTGTGTGGCACAGGCATCCATGCACCTTGCAGGCTTCAAATGGAATCAGGAGCATGAGCAAACTCAGTGTCCTTTCTCATAGCATCTCATCTGAAACACCATGGAAGTTTCTGCAAAACATGTGTAAGGAAGTAAATGACACTTTGAATAATTTACCCTAGAATGGCTGGCTTCTTGTGCTGTTCACAAAATGTTTGTGATTTTTTCATGACTGATTAACAGTGGTTGCTGTAAGCAGTTTCAGCACACACGTCTTGCATGAATTCCCTGGAAACAATTCTCAAGATGTGGACTGAGATACTGATGAAAGGTGGTTATATTGCACTTGCATTTCCATAGTAGATGAACACAGCTATAATAATTCTATTTTGATGACTAGAGACATGCAGCAATCAAAAAGGGTCTTGTTTGTTAAATGACATATCTGTTAGTTTATTTCTAGAGGATTTATAATTATTGAGACATTTCCAACACAATGATTTTACTTTCAGGCTTATGTGTTAGACTGGAACAACAGCTTTTCAGAAAGTGAATCTAACAAAGTGATTGTATGATTCCTAGCACAACATGACTGTGGACTGTGATTGTTACCTAAGGCTAACTGGATGCTGAATAGGCCATAATGTGAAATTAGAGACTACTTGAGTTTCATATAGTACATTTTCTGAATGCCTACATGTACATTAGTAACTCAGCACCTCCATCCTGGGACATCTCTCAATGCAGAGTTAATGGCTACTACAGAACACATACAGTGAAGGAAAATAGCAGGTTGCACAAAGGAGAGTCACCATCATGATGTGTGGACTGAGAGAACTTAGAGAAAAAAGTTACCTAAACAGAGGCCAAAACAAAGATGTGACTTGTTTACAATAGAAAATTCTGTGAGTTAATAGGAAGGAGAGAGAACTAGAACCAAAGATAAAACCAAAGATACAACAAATTCATATTGAGCGATTTTGGGGATATCTAGCTTAAGCTAATTAACCATCGGAAGAAGCAGCAGCAAAATATATGGAGATGATCTCTTTTTTTATTCTAAGACCAAGGTTCAGTGCTTTTCTGGGCAATCCTTTAAATCATTAAAAATATGCAAAATATCAATGTAAACAGGTTGCTAATGAGGATATTTCTAACTCTGATTTGCAAATTTACCCAAAAGAAAGAGCAGGGAGGTTTTTACAGAGAGTAGAAAAATGCTAATACAGACCTAACAACGCAGATTTCTTGTGAGATCCAGTAGTAAATGCAACAGTAATGGTAAACAGTGGCATTAAAATGTAAAGAAACATGAGGTATAACAAGCTATTGCCAGATTTCCAGCCACTGTCTTTGCCAAGCACAAACCAAGTAATTCAGCTGCAGTATGTTCTGTGAGTTACAGAAGAGATCAACTGGCAGATGGGGCAGCCATGGCAGGAGGTGGGATAAAATTTCCTTTCTTGCATCTACCTGCTCTGTGTCTTGCAATCCATTCTGCATACTTGGTTCTTGCTGGCCCATCCGCTTGTTAATTGCCTCCCATTGATCTCGCTCGGTGTATTTGTGAGCTACAAAATACTACAGTAACTTTACAATTAATTTGTTAATAAGAAATGGTGCATCTCAAGTCGCTGGTAGCTCAGTACTTTAGCCCAGATCTTTCATTAAGCATACCCGTAAGAACGGGCAGCTGTTCCCAATATTTCCTAAAGTTCTTGTCATTGCGGGCCTTAGACTTAGCATTTGCTGAAATATTTATTCCATTTTTACTGTTTTGATATCAGTATTTGATTCAAAGTACCTGTCGTATTACTTGTACTATTCCCAAAACATTGATTTGGGATGAAAGAGCTAAGTGACTGGATATGTATTTGTAGCAGCAAAGTATGTATCCACACTACATTTACTGACTTTAAATTGTGTTTAGGTAGTTCAGTGCATCTGTATGAAGCCTGTCAGACTGTGCTGAACCAACTGTCTTTAATTCCTCTTGCAGTAGTGATCTTCACTTATAATTAATTGTAAGGTATATATATAATATTGTCCATTAGAGAGATACCTGACAGTTTCTGTATGCAAATGTCCCTCTCAGCCAAGGTGTAATGATTATGTACATAATATTTATAAACATATGGTAAATAATTTTATAGAATGCATTTCCATATTGCAGGATACGTGGGAAAAATATTGTGAAAGCCATCTGTAGGCAAGTAAGATAATGAGGGGTGTGACAGGCAGGCTGCTAACAGTGAAAATCCTAATATCTGCTGTGCTGTTACTGCACTTGTCCTTTTTCATTGTGCAGACAACGGCAAAATGCGAACCTGTTACTCCTAGAGCTTCAGCTTTTGAATACCAGACATTTTTCCACCACTAGCCTTTAAAAATGCTTCTTAGAATTGTGATTAATTAATCATGTTTTGTAAAAGTTTCATATCTCCTAAAGCAATGTATTGACAATTTGTTGATTATCTTTCTGTCTATTTAATGAAAAAAGTGTTTCGCCTTCTATGATGATTTCATCCACTGTAATCCTGCTCAGTTGCTACCTATCTGTACCATGGACTTATGGCCTAGTTCCTTGCTGCAGAAAATGTAATAAACGTACTCCTCTTAAATAGTGAATTCTGCGTAAATTCAAACTTCAGTCCCTAAAATTGGATGCCTAAGATACGTTTCCATTAGTGGCCTGTACGATGGGATAAAACCCTTGTGTGAAGTGTGTGGATGATTTGAAAATGGAGGGGGATGGTCTATAAGATGGATGGCAAAGGATGACCAGGATGTCACAGGGACATCAGACAACGTTAGGGGCATGCGCTAGCAGGAACCTCCTGAAGTTGAACAAAGGCAAATGCCCTAGAGTAGAGTAACCCCATGCATCAACATGCCTTTGGGGCAGCATGGCTGCAGGGCACCTCTGCAGGAAGGCACCTGGGGAGAAGCTGGAGGTGAGGCAGCAGTACACCCTGGAGGCAAGGAAGTCTGGCAGCACAGCCCCACTGTACTTGCAATTTGAGGAATGTGGTGTTCAAGTATTGTCAATGTAAAATGAATGTGTAGGTAAAGCTAATAAAGTTTACTTACTTTGTTTTTTAAACATAATAGATTTAAGTACTTACAAAAGTTAAAGAAGAATTAGATATTGCTTTAAAATTTGACAGCAAGACAGTTACCATTAATGTGTCATGTATCTCCAGAAGATTAATTTGTATGATGGAAGTATTTTCTATGTCGTTATCCAGAAGCAGAACTGCAAAAACAACACCAATTTCCATCATTATTTTTTCCAAATACCTTGTATAAAATCACAACATATCGAGACATAAAAAACTTGTCATAAAATTCTCTAAGAATGAACATGGGTAGCAAAAAACCCCAAAAAGTTATAAACATGATCTGCACTTGCTTCTTGATGTTGGGAAATTGGTGTCTATGGTAACCTAGACACAACAGTCTTGTTTATCAGATAGTTTTATCTTCCAAATGTTTGTAGGATACTTTATGTCCAATTTAAGTCTGTCATATCTGGAATGACAGCAGCAGTCCAGTTTTAACATCCCATCTAAACTTCCGGCATTCATCAGAGCACCACCTCAAGGCCTTTTTTTTCAACTTCTCAATGAAGTGGATCCCATCATTTTCAAATTAAATTTTTTACCTTTTTTTGGATACATTGTTCTGGTGAGAGAGCACTATTGTTGTAGTGCAGAGTACTATTGGCTGTAAAATAAAAACAATTATATATCTCACCAAAAAAACCCAAACATCCAAAGCACCAGGGAGAGTTAACTTCTTTTTTTCCCCAGAAAAAGTCATCTTTATGAAAAGTCAGTCAGCTAGGCTGTTCTGAAGATTTATTCCAAACAGAATCTCCCTTTCTAGATTTATTTTCTTCAGCTACATCTATGGCTAAATTTGGTATACTCCTCAAGAGATTTAGATTTTATGCCCATGTTTTAAGGCAACTGAGAGACCTGTGGTTTAATATTTTTTAATGTTGTTTCCTGAAGCTATTGTGTTTGACTGTTCTTCCAGGAATCAATTTTTGGGGATACACAGTCAAGTCATTTTTATTGCAACCCATTCCAGTCATTAAGCAGCATAATTTCAGCTACCATGGAAATGCTGATTAAATCTACAGGTTTTATTTTGCCATTTTAGCTGCAACTAATAGCTAGTTTGGTTAGGTATCGAAGGGACATTGAATTTTTGGAATGAACATGCAGTGAGACTGCATCCCAGAAAGGCATGGATCGCTCTTCTCCACACTTACCGCTTGCTAAATGGTACATCGATATCCACGGCTCCTTCCTCCTCTGAGCACTGTGGTTGCCAGTAACCTTGGGATCACATATAGGGCTTCAGTTTGAAGTGAGGAAGGAGGAACACCCTCGTTAGATGGAAAGTGTTAATGCCACGGTTTAAGAGCAGCTTCTGTCAAAGCGCAGTTCAGGCTGAGGGGCCGCTTGCTGGCGTGAGGGAACCTCCCGCCTTCTCTGGGCGCCCTGGAAAACGCCCGGTGTGACATTGCCCAGGGCTGCTAGTTCAGATAAGGCCTCCCAATTTTAAAATTATTAAGATTGCTGGTGGGATTTGAGTTAGCAGTTCAGGCCTATGCCACACCGTCCCGGACTGTACGGGGTCTGTGGGGCGAGGTGTTGAGCAGTGAGAGGCTGCAGGGCGGCTGCTGAGGCGCGCCGGGGCTGCCCCACACTGGCCACAGCCGGTTCCAGCTGGTTCCAGCTGGCCCCAGGGGCCTCGCTTCAGGGACAGCTGCCCCCTCAGCCACAGGTGTGGCACCTCAAGGGAAATGTATTTAGGGGCAAAAAAAGCCTTCAGGCAGTGAGGAGGGGGGATAAAAGGATTGGAAGCAGCTCTGTGAGCACCTAGCTGAGAGAAGAGGTGGGTGCTGCAGCAGCAGAGGTTCTCCTGTGGTGAGAAGCTCATGCAGGAGCAGGTCTCTGACAGGAATGGTGGCCCATGGAGAGGCACCTGTGCAGGAGTGGGTGTATCCTGAAGGACCTGTGGCCTGGAGAGGACCCATGCTGGAGCAGGAGAAAACTGTGAGGAGAAAGGAGCTGCACAGAGGTACTGCTGTGTGCTGACCCTCCCCTCAACACCTCTGTGCTGGGAGGAGAGGGAGAGGACTGGGGAATGAGGGAGTGAAGTTGAGCCTGGGATAAAGGGGTTTTAAATTTTGTCTATGCTTCTTACTATTCAACTCTACTTTAACTGGCAGTAGATTAAGTTAATTTTCCTCAAATTGGCTCTGTTTTGCCTGTGACAGTAAGTGATTTCTTTGTCATTATCTTAACATGTAAGCTCTTTCATCTTGTTTTCTCCTCTCTACCCTGTTGAGGAAGGGGGTGGATGGCTGAGTGCCTGGCAGCCAGCTGAGGTCAACCCACCAGGGTTTGTACAAGAGACAAGGAGATGTCACTCCCTTGGTTCTGCCAGCCCCTTGGGTGGAGTCCTGTATCCTGAGCATCCCTCAGGGGATGAACTGACATGGCCAATTGAGTGAGAGGAATACTGTTTTAAGTACTTCTTTTCTTGCATAATTGGTGTGTTTTGTGTAAGTTTTGAATAAAGTGTTCCTTTGTCTTTTTGAAGAGGAGAAAAAAAAATCTGTATTTTGTCTCCCAGATACTGTCATGAAACTGTCTCTTACATTGCAAAAGTAGTATTCCTGTTAAAAATGTCACCTGAGGGCTTTTGGTTTTGCTTTTATGTTTTTATTTGTTACTACATGTAGGTAGGAATCAAAACTAGATCAGTAATAATTTCTCTGTTGTGGTGATAGTAGGATATCTTTAAAATTATTCAGAAAAGCTTTCTATTTAGCTCTACGTTTCCCTCTTCCTCCTGAAAGGGTGTGTTATTCAACGCAACAAAATTACTAAGAAAAATGCAGCTCTATCAAATACTTCATGTTCCTCTAAATTTTTGTCACTTCTGGATCAGATTATAATCTCAGGTAAGTATAACATATTGCTTCATTGCTGATATAGTAAGAGATGAGGAGGCATGAAGTTTTTTCTTGCTTTCAGCAGGCCTCTTCAGAAGCTGGATTATTTACATGGTGTCAGGCATTTGAATGGAGCCACAGTCAAATTCCAAGTTTTTTTATTTACTTCAGATGCTTTCAGAGTCACTCTCTAAGACCTCTCTGGTCAGCATGGGCGTGCCATGGGTATAAACATACTTGGGGTGCATCTGAGATGACCAGGTCTTAAGTTAGTAAAATATTTTGCTGGATTCTCTCCCACAGTCAGTATTGAAGCCAAGACTGATGAGGCCCTTGAAAATATGATAGCTATTCTTACATCCTACATTTTCTCTCATTCCTTTATCTATTACTGCCTGGTACTGTAAGTGTTTTACCTCATAATTAGTATCACCAAAACTTTGTATCTAATCTTTAGTGCATCAGTTGTATGACCTAAGAAAATGGTTTGCATTTTTATATTACTCTCTACTAATGCTCCCAAATAGTGAACAATTATTAGTTAAACTTCACATCCTGAAGTTTAACTCAGTCTGATGAACTGAGACACAAATGTTGAGTTACTTGTCCCTGGCTATATAAAATTAGTGACCAATATGAAGAAATAATGTAGCAATACTGTCTTCCTGTCATAATTTAATTCTCCAAAGCAAGATGTAAACACTCTATGTATTTAACACAATGACTTGGGCATTTTAAAGCGTGGAGCTGTTGATGTAATTTATTTCTTTGTACTCCACGATTTTTAGCAAGTCCTAGTGCAGGAGAATGTGACTTGGCCCTGACACATGGAAATAAAGAGACAGTCTCTTAATTGAACACAGTAAACATGAGTAAGAACAAACATTTCAATGACTTATAAACGGTATTTGATGGAGACTGCTGCTGACTTAAAACTCCTTCAGCCATGCTTCAAACCCTCATGGCATGGTGCGGTGTCCTGGTTTCAGCGAGGATAGAGTTTGTTTTCTTCACAGAAGCTAGTGTGAGGCTATGTTTTGCATTTGGGATGAGAAAAACACAGTCATATTATTCGTATCATTAGGTAATCTTAAGTACTGTATACAATGCTCTTATATTCCACACCAACTTATTTTGAAATGGAACCTGTGCATTACAGTAAAGTTGAAAGGCATACAGTCTGTTCTGAAACATGCAAATAATACATGCAGGAATTAAGGAATTAAGCACATGTATCAAGAGGAGAATAAGTCCTGAAGTCTAATCTCTGTCTAGCTGTTTCTCAACAATAAATTCCATTTTATCTGAATCAATATTATTATTTTTGCTAGTAGGTATCCTGAAATTTGCTAGTATGAAAGTTCAGGGCAACAGAAATTAAAGCTTTTTTGCAGAATAAAATTTTGAATTTCTAAAAGACTCTGAGATTTCTAAATAACACCATGTGGTAGAACTGTTCCTTAAGCCAATATGTTTATGGATTAACTAAGTATTGCTTGCTGTGTTTCTGAAGTCCCTTCAGAAATCTAATTTACAAAACATAGCCAAGAAAATACCATATGAAGATTGGTAGCTGGCTGTTTGGCATTATCTTTTGTTGAGTTGTAAATACATTTTTCTTCTTCCTGTCCCATTTGCTGTACAAGGCCTTTGATGACTTTGGGTGGTGATTTTTCTTAAGAAATCCTCAGGATGTTTAGATCAAGGAAGAGGATTTAGATGATGGGGAAAGATTAGATTCAAAACAATAACGTAGATGCTTTTTTTAAACTGTGGTAGCAAATATAGGTACTGCTGCAGTACCACAGACCATCTGCAAACAATCCCTTACTATTGAAATGCAGCCCTGTATATTTCTGGTTTATAAATAAATATAACTCCAAGCTTAATTTGATGTTAACTCTAAAGGCTTGTTTATGTTTGGCTTCACTTGTCAGTTGTGACGTTTACCTCTGACAGATTATTTCTGCTCTAGAATGATCCTTTCACAAGGCAGCTAAAACCCTTTTCTAGATGGTTTATATACTATAAAAGACCCAAGTCTTTGGATTTTGCATGTTTCTTCAACCTCTGTGTCTTTCTGGCTTCTGCATTTAATACTTGTTATAGTCCTAGAAAGCAACTACTTTTGAAATACAGAATGGCACAACTCTACCATTTATTCCCATAATTTACTGCCCTCCACTGTCTATACCATCTTCACAGAGTTTCTACCTTGCATCAGAATATCTGACTTTAAATTTAATCCACTGAATTCTGTGGTATGACAGGTCTACAAACTTTGGATGTTATATTGACCTTGTTTGTTTAAAAAACCCAACAAACAAACCACAGCAAAAGAAACCCAAACACCCACCCACCCCCTTAAAAAAACCAACCCCCCAAACAAAAAAACTATATGTTTTTTTTAAAGCAAGTCTTGAGAAAGTCTCTTCTGTTCCAATCTCATTACTTTTGTCAGTTTGGAGTCATTGCCATGTTTTACCCAAGGCTTCTCTTTCTCTTAACTAATTACTGGAAATGGTAACAAGTTGCTCCCTCAGTAGAGGAGTACCCCCTTAAAAGCACTACTTCTGTTTCATACTCCAAAGGCATGTGCCTGCCTTATTCAAGAGGAGGCATGCTAAGCACTGTTCATGGGAATAAAACAGTAGTTAGCTGACGAGAATCAGCAGTGTCAGATTATTGCTTTGACTAAATTGTTAGATACAATTTTTCAGTTGTCTTTTGAAGGCAGAAGAACCAACTGTAGTATGTCATCCCAAACCGGTGAAGTTAGGCACGTGTTCTTCCTTTAATACAACTGGTTCAAGCTTCTGACTATTTTCTGGTATCCTTCCTGTATGGTTCTGCCACAAGTAAGGAAAACTGGAAAAAAGTTACAGGATAAGATTTCTCAGTTTTCATTGCCCTTACTCTATACTTCTCAGTCTATGTATGAATGTGTACTTAGTAGGTTTTTAGTGGATACAATACTGGAAGGGATTTTAAGAAGTACTATGGCAGGATCTGTTATACCTTCTTTGTTCTTAACAGCCATTTCTTTTACCTGTTCTTAAAGATTTTGTGTTAAAGATGATGTTCATATCACTCTTGCTGGGAAGGAAAGTGAAGGGCTGAAATAGAGGTTTATTTTCTGGAGAGGAAATCGCATCCTTATTATTGCAGTTCCAAGTTTTTCTTATCCTATAGACCACAGATACAGGCATGTTAATTGCTTCTGTTTGACAAAACACTTTTGCATACTTATAAATTATCATAATAATTTTCCTTATTCTCTTTGAGCTAAACAATTCCAAATATTTCTGTCTAACTTCATGGGTAATAAAACCTAACTGTTTCATTGCCCTTGTTTTATTCTATCTAGTTTACCATGTTTCTTGGAAATCCAAGCTAAGAGCTGGACAGCATGCTTCAGCCAAAGATTTATCACTTTTGGCTATAGGGAAAGATTGCCTGATGAATCTTGACACACTTTTATTTTCAGCTGTCTGAGGGGGGTATTTGGCTTTTACTCGACAGTGACTCATGTTCATCATTGTTGCATAATAAACCTCACATCTTTTCTGTAAAACTGCTAACTACTTGATCCACATCCTACATTTGCATAGCTAATTATTCATGCTTAGGTGCAGAACCTTGTCTTCTTCCCCCTGGATAACCATCCTATGCTTTTCATCTGCTTTCCCATTTGTCCGGTTCATTTGAATTCCTAGCTTGTCCTCCAGCTTATTTGTAGTCCCTACAAGCTTTCTTACCTGCAGATTTAAAAACTCATTGAGATTTCACAATTCTATATTGAAGACAAAGGTCTTAATACTTGGTACTCATCCAAATCTTGAAACGCAGTGTAACCAGGAAATGCACTCAATCCTTAAACAATGAACTTTCTCACTGCAAAATTTTGAGTTGTCTGTTACCAAGTGATGTCAGCATCTGGGGGTCTATCTTAGCTTAAGATGAAAGAATGCCCACTGTGTTCTGTAATTTACATTAAGAGATCCACATGAAATAAATGGTAACTTGGGACCAGTTTCTTGAAAGAGCAAGAAAAATGATAACAGACTTCACCAAAAGAAGAGGTCACATTTTAGGCAGGCAGGTGAAAAGTCTCTATTAATTTTCAAAATTTTGTGCATTTGGTTACTTGAATTTAAATGCAATTTTCGGGTGTTTCTGTAATTCAAAAGTTTCAGATTGCCTTACTATCTGTGCAACGCACCTATGTTACTAATGGCAAAGCCAAGCTCTTGAGGCTACCTTTTCAAAGGTTATTGCCATCAAAGACTTGTTACCAGTCCCTACTGGAAATTATCCCTCCATGCCCAAGGAATGTTACTAGAGCATCTCTGCTGTCTTATTGCTGAGTCAGCTGAGGTAGCTTTCTGAGACTTTTTTTTAATTATATGGGGTCTAGTACCAGGATGGCTACTGTTTTCAGCTGGCTTTAAATAAAAAGATGTGTTTGAAGTTAATTTTAAAAATTTTTTTAAAGACCCTGGCAGCTTGTGGAGGGTTTCTTTTGTAATTTTAAAGAATAGCCTCAGTGAGAACTTGAGCTGAAAATCAGAAATGTTTGCAGAGTTCAGCTTTCCCTCTGTATCTTGTCATTCAGTGCTTCTATAATGTTTAGAGTGGATTTCCAGGAGCACAGGCCAGGATACAACTGAAAACCTCTTAAGGAAGTCCTGTCCCTGCAACTTGGGACCTCTATGCCCTGTTCCTACAAGGCTTTAGTTTTTTATGGGTTGAATTTTAACACTCAGCAGAGGTACGTGTGCAACAAATCAGGAAAAGGCTAATGTAGAATATCCTCAGCACTCTTAAGAGTCAAAGATCAACCATGCTGTTAAGCCAGAAAAACCTACATTTCACATAGAGTGAATTTTTTTTACAACTGTCAGTAAGGTCACCATGGGGCACAGTCTGTAGTGCTCCTGAGATGACAGTTAGAAGATACTGCATTGAACAATCCTCCCAGCACTCATGTGACAAATTGATAGGGATGGGTTCATCACAAGACTTAATAAAGTTCAAAGTAATTGTCACTGGTAGTAATGTTTTTTAATTATTCTGAGGCACAGTGAATAAGACCATTAACTAGACTTCATATTGCAGGAATTTTTTATCATTTAGTAAATAGCTTTGTGGTGTCTTTGTTTTGAAAAATATATCTGTGTATATGCTGAGGGGAAGGAAATTATATTCCAAATTGTATGTTCTGTCCCATTCTAGCTTCTTGAATGTCAGTGCCTTCTCTTGTTTTGAAAGCTTTTGAAAAGGTGGATTGTAATTTAGAGCCAGAGTATGTCTCCACACCATCATACAGGATGACTGTACTTTATGAATGCTACAAGGAAGGAACTGTGACCCCAAGGAACTCTGTTTATTCATGTGACTGTTAATATGCTTACAGACTACAACAGTTACAAAATTGTCATGGTTCCTGGACTAGATCCACTGCACTAACTAAACATTCCTAGAGTACACAGAAAATACATCAAAGCCACTCAACACACTCCAATTCCAAAGTACACATTGATGTGTTGCCTTAAACCATAGTACAGACAATACTAGGAGGAAGTTCAGACCGGTTCAGTGAGAATTGAAATCTACATTAAAAAACTCTGCAAGAAAATTAATTTCCATTTTTAATCCTATGTGATCAAGAAAAGCATTTGAAATATTTTAAAATGTTGTGGGGTGTCAATACCCAGACATACAGTTGTAATTCAGGAATAAGGGAGGAAGGGGTATATCTTCATCAACTATTGAGACGTGAGACAGAAAAATAATCACAAAATTTGCCTCAAAAAGTCAGTCCATACTTTATATGCTTGCTGTCAAGCCAACAAAAACATAAACAGAACAATTTGTTTTATTAACTTCAGAGTAGAAGTTAACACGAAATTGCTTTAGAAGAAGGAAGTCCTTGCAGCTCTAAGTATGTGGTGGTGAATAGACATAATTAAAGAACTCAAGTTAGTCTAAAATTTGTTGAATTACACTGTTCCACAACTGGCAACTTATCACAGTCTAATTCCTACAGGGAAAAGTCATACACACAGGAAGAAAAATAAAGGCTTGTCATGAATGCTGCTGCACTTTGTTTTCCTCATTTTATATAAACTTTAAAAATGTTGTTTGTGCTTTTGTATAAGGGCTCTTCAAAGGAAATGGAATTGTCACTTAATTATATAATGGCTTTCAGTATCTACAGTTATAAACAGTTATAATAGTATCTGTTTCAAGTCTTTAGTAATATCATTAAATGCAGTGAGAAAGGCTTACAAGACTTAAAACTATGATAGTGCACAGATAAATACATAAGAATAATACAATCTTCTCTCTTCATCTTGACTAAATGTAGTTAAAGCTTTGTTAACAGTGAGGGTTAAAAATCAGTTATCAGTCTCTAACCAGTCTCAATAAAACCAGACTGGTTATCTAGGAGGAGGCTTAGCAGGGCTGGAAAATGGTCTAGGCCTTTTATAAGGAGTCCAGAGAGCAATAACACTGTTACGGCTGTTTCTATATCTTTGGTATTTTCACTGCTTCTCTTGCGTATGGAGATGGGACTCGTGAAAAGCAACGTTCTTTTCTTTTCTAAAGAAAAATAAAATGGGGGAAAGCATTAGCAGCAGACATGAAGGATGAGAGGCTATGCTTGAAAAAGAAGGGGAAAAACAGATGAAGCATGGTGATGTTGAACACTTACCTGGAAGGACGAATCCCTAATGGGAATTTTTGGGCCTGGGTTCAGTGCCTGAAACCAGTAGAAGATTAGCAGTGTGACTCACACGTAGCCATAATCAAGAAGGAATTAACTTCATTTTTGTATTAGTCATTGGAAATACTTTTTTCTCACTTGCTTGTGTCTGTCTTCAAGTAGATGAAAGAAGCTTTCTTTTAGAAGTATTTTAGAAGTATTTACATTGTCTAATATGGAGCACCCCACTTCACACTTTAACAGCTTTTTACTGCTTGGTACCTTTCTAAACACTCATTTAGCTACCTTAAGCTGATTTTATTCCACCCTCAGTTCAGCTGCGAATTGTTATTGGTCACCCAACCCATTAGCTAAGGCAAAACACACAGCAATTCAGCTTGACATACTTAATGAGAATTCTGAGGCTGCTTAATTTATCAGCCTTTAACATTAGGAGACTTTCAGCAAAGCTTCAGTGTTATGAATGTTACGTGCTGAATCTTTTGACAATACATAATGATCCTCATCATTGTGAAGCCTGTGAGTAGAATAATCTGATCAGTTCATTAAGACTGGAGAGGCCTGAACACACTAATAATGCCATTGTTTACTCTCCAAATGCTGAAGACAAAATTAATTTCTGGTGTAATTCTGTAAACTTTAATACAGTGGCTCCATGGATGCTTCCAGCCTAAAGAAAACAAGTCCTTCCTTTCAAGGAATGCTGAAATTCCACCCTGACTGTCCTTTTTGTATAATTACCCTCTTGATTGAGGTGTATGTTACTGGAGACCGGTATAGAATGAGTTGTACATGCAATTTTGCTTTATAATGCTGATTTTGAATCGCTGAAGTATTAATAGGGGAAAATAGTAGTTCATCTCTTCTGAGCTTGATGGAGTTACACCAGTGATTATTTTGTCAATGTGACTTTACCTTGGTAATTTCTGGTATATCATATATTTTCTGGAATTACATACATGATGAAACTGTAGTGAGTCTATAAAGATGTGCTTTGAAGCTAGAGAACATGACTAGATCTGTTTGTTTACTTATGATTTCCCTGCTGTTAAAAATGAAATGGTGAGATGTGCTAAAGCAAGCTATTTGGAAAATCTACTCGGACCTAGTGAATCTAACCTCCTTCAGGATGCACTCCTGTGCAAGACTAATCAGAACAGCCAAATTAGGTTCCTGCTCTTAATTTCTGTTTAAGGAACAAGTCTGTCTTCAATGACTGTAAAGGAGGCAGACTACTACTAATTTACCTTTATTCAACATACTTCTGTCACATCAGACTTGATGATTTCCAACCATGAGCCACAATTGCAATTCAAGGCCCAGGAGCTGGCAGAGACCTACAGGAGGTTTCACAGACCAGGATAGCATTTTAATCATTTGAAGATGCTGATTGCTTTATGAAGCCTTATTTGTAAATTTGTTTGGATGTCACCAGGTACCTCTTCTGCCAAACTGTACAGCTGTTTGCAGCAATAATAACAAAATTTTGCTCTCTTGGGTAACTTGCAGCAGTTGCCCGACAATTGGTAACAATTGATTACCTGACTGCTTAGTCAGGTAACCTTGTAATATTTTAGGGAAATTACCATCCTGGTCAATGTTACTGGAGTAATTATCAAGGGGTAAATGAAATGTGAGTGATTGACTTAAAGATGTTAAATCTTTAAATATAGCAGTTGATCCATTTTTGTGAGGTGTGGGGGTGTTTAATATTATCAAAAGGGTCACAGAATTTGAAAAACTATGACTTAGAAAAAGAGTGGGAGTCTTCAATGTTCTTCAAAGAAATGAAGTCTTGTCTTTAAGGCTATTTCATAGAAGAGACTTTCAGACAGAGATTTCTCTACCCAGTGTGTTAAAATCACATTTCTCTACAAACAGAGGCTAGTGGAGCTCTGCCAATTTCTGTGCCAATATAGAGAAATAAAGTACTGAAGTCCAGTGGCCCTTGATGAAGGGCATTTCCTTTTGGCAATTCCACAAGTTACAGTGTGAATCCTGTACTATTCACTTCCACACCCACTCAGTTAGAATCAACTTCATGATTACAGAGCTGGAGCCATACCTGTGATAACTCCTTTCTCTCCTTTGGTAATCAGAAACACAATTAGCAAGGATTTGGAAACCTTTCATTTTGGAGAAATAACTATTTGTCTGCCTGTCTATTCATGTCGACATCAACAAGCAACTTCATCAAATCACTAAACTTGCAGCTTAACTGAGTTTCTTAACCAAATTGCTAAACTTTTCCAATAAACTAATACAATATCGTGTTGAAGCACATCTGGGGCAGACTGCACTTGGCATTTATAAATGTACAATAAGTAAGAATGTAGAGCAATGGATTCATGATTATCTTGCTTGCCTATTGTCATTAGTAAGTCCTCCAGAAATAATCTTCTTCCTTAACCGCAAAGAATCAAAATTTCAGTGACTCTTCTTTAAATGGCACTGATTACCGTACTTCTTAGAAATCTGCAGACTTAAGGTAAGGAAAGGTTGTTTTCAAGCATTTACAGTTAGTTTTTATTGTTCCTGGTATATTACCTCAATATTCTAGATTGTTACACAGATTGTGAGGAATCAAAATATGGTAGATCAACAATTATCATGTTTAAGAATTCCTTTCCTTTGGCAGGTTTTATAGAAAACATTTGTTGAAGTGAGATATAAGCAACAGATGTATCAAAATGGGCCTTTCCTGAATATCCCTGCTGTCAGTCATTTCTCATCAACTTGTTCCTAACACTGGTAACTCTAGTTCTTTTAAAACTTTTATGTGGTGTTCAATTGTAGATGAAATACATAAAACACATTTATAATATCTTAGTCCAGTCTGTCTATGCACAGGTTTTTTACTGGTCACATCTGATCAGGAAATACCTTTGGAACTATGTCAAATGTAGAGCTAGAACATTTGGAGCTACTTACTGGCTCACAAATAGTTCTTTTATGAAACATGATAATAGTTTTGTGGTTTTTTTTAATCATAATACTTAACCACAATAATAGGCATAATTTGGATTAATACCCAGTAAATCTGAAAATCTACAGTTATTAACTATTTTTTAAAATGGACTAAATACTCTGAATTCAGTTAGACTTTTAAGAAGTCTGATTACTGTGTTGTAGTGCCCTTCTTTCATATATTGCTGCTAAATGACTAAATGATTTCTACTTCCAACACTCAAATTCTCTTGCTAGTTTCTTAGCACTTCCTAGCAAACATTTGTCACCTTTTTTTTCCTCCACGTTTTACTCAATCCATTTCTAGAAAGGGCAATGGTAGTTTTTTATTCTCTTCAGTTTTTATGAAAAAAAGAAATAATGTTTTTATTTTTACCCACCCTGCTTTTATTACAAAAGCATATATGATAAATATTCAAGGAAGAAATAAATTTTATTAAGAAGTCAACAAATCCCCAAAGAGACACAGGTGTTCATAAAAGTTGATACTAGCATATGGAAGTTAATATCCTCATTCTTTCTCTATAGTCATAAGAGACAGAGATTCTGGATACTTGAATTACAGTCGAAGTATGCCTTCTCATTCCCATGTAAAAACAGCTAGATGTGTCTCCCCCTGACTTATAGCTTGACTCTATGAATAAACATGCATTTTTGTATTTTCAAGGGTAGTATTTTTGAGGAGAGATATTGGAGATCTATGGAGAAATAAAAGTTTAGCTGCTATTGGGGAAAACCTGGCTTGATTCTGGCATAATCAGCATTAAGTAGCACAGGAATAATTTATTTTGTTCTCACTTACAGTTTTGAATTTACTCATTTTATGCAAGAATAAGATGCCCACCCAGACTAAGTAAATACAGTTTTTCTCAGTGTGGAGCATAAGAGACTTTTTCTAATTCTTCCTTCTTCACCTGAATCTAGTGTGAAGATCTCAGTCAAGTTTCCCCTACCCTGTTAGAGTGTGTGCTCATTCAGCTATTTCATTCTGGACAGATGGAAATTAAAATGTCAATCTCTACAGTTATTTTCCTCTTCCTCCAAAAAAGTGACATAGATGGAAGGCTAACCACAATCTAAATGAAATATGTAAGGGATTTTTTTAGTGAAACAAAGGAAAAAGGAATATCTCAGAAGATGAGATTTTTGAGGAGGTAAAGCATGAATTTGTTTAGATCCCTTTTTTTTACTGGGCTTTTTCCCCTCAAATAGTGTTGTAGCAGGCTTTGCCCAAGACAGTATGACTACTGCCCACAAGCAAAATGGGAGTATTAAAGGAAGAAGCTGACATGTTGCTTCTTTACCACACAAGGTTGAAAATAAAGATAGAAGTTACCTGAAATTGAATCCTTTGCATGAGAGATCTTTGCTGTTGTACTAAGACCACAATCAAATCATGTATTCAAAAGCCAGGTGTTAAATCTTCTCTCTTCTGTATAAATTAGCAGTTTCTCCTATTTTATTAGTGTTTTTATTAAAAGGCACATACCTGTTCCGGTGAAGCAGCATTCTAACAGCGTATGGACATTTCCATTCCTAATGAAATAAATTAATTTTTTTCTGAAAAAATGTGGTCTGTTTTCCCCCCGTATGCAATGTCTACTTTTCAGCAAAGACTTTCTCCCTGGGAAATGTATTTTAGACATATTAATATGTTAAAGGTTGTCTTTTAAACACACCATATGCGGTTTTTTCCAGTGCAATATGCTAGATGAATGCATATTTCATTTATATAACACCCAGAACAGATTATGATAAAATGTTTCATAGAAGATGTGATAAAAATGTCACCTATTGCTCATTTATAGTATGTTTCTCATTAGAGCCTACATATTTAGGTCAGATAAAATTGCAAGGAAAATAATTACTCAAATGTCAGTAAGCACAGTGTTTGTTCTAAACCACTGAAAAGATGAAAGACTTCTGTTCCTAACTAGAAAAGGTTTTAAATACAGGAAGAATTTGAAGTTGCAATTATAGAAAAGAAAAAATTAAACCTAAGACTATTTGGTTCTGATTTAAAATAACTATTCTTGTCATAGAGCCACTGAATGACTGTTTACTAATCTGTTGGACACTGCTTACAAGTGTGTAACAATATGAGATTTTTGCCATGCCATCCTTTCTCTACAGAATTAAAGAATAATATAGGTTGGAAGAGAAATCTAGAGGTCATCCGGTCCATCTTACATGACTTATCTGCTGGAGAGTTAATTGTATATAATCTCTTCAACAACATGCTCCACTGAAAAAGACTCTACATAGGAGGGGGAACATGTCTCTATTCCTTACAGTTTTTCCCACTTGTAGAATTTGCAGAATAGTTCTTAATAACACTGAGATTATACTTGCCCTAAGGTGGCTTTCATATTCCATAACACATTGACACCAGCAGAAAAAGAAAACTTGCAGTACTTTTGGAGAACAGTTAATCCCAACTGCTGAGTCTTACAGTGGTGGTAGGATGAATTTAGACTTACCTTCCCTTGAAACAGCCAAAATAGAATTAATTTCAGCTAATCATGATGAGTTATATATAGTAGATAATATAAATATTTTTTTATGCTCTTTATTCCACACCAGTGGAATCTCCAGGATTTACAAAGGATAAATAAATCAGAGCAAATATTTCGCCTATTAGCTTCATGTTTTCAGCAGAGATGGAGATGTATTTTCCTTCAATGTAAATATCGACCTCCTCTTCGTTTTGGTCAATACTTAGTTCTTGACTCAATCTCAATAGATACCTGAAAAAAGATCAAGATTTATTTATTTAAATCAGTGGGGATTATGTATATGTGGGGAGCAAGTAATGGGTTTCCAGGAAGTTTCTGTTAATGGCTTACTTAAATTTCTAAAAAAACAACACTTCTCAGTGGAATAACTACCATCTTCAGCCTTGCCTTACCCTAAAATTTCCATGTTCTCTTTCAAAGTTACTGTATGTTTGGCCTTTGTGCGTTCTAAGAAATCTGGTAAGATTTATGAAGATCTCGTAGAAAAAGAGAATAAGAGGTCTTTGGCAGATATTATGGTTGGCTGCTTTGAGATTTGAAATTAACATGTTCCCAGTGTAGTCATGAATTTCCCGTATATTCCTCGGCCCCCATTCACCAAGTGTGGGAAAGAGAAGCTGTTGTACCATGCAAGATCTGGAAGATACCTTCCCCCCCTTTCATGTGACCATGCATTGGGCATGCCATATTCTGTGTGGCTGGTGTTTCTCTCACAGGTTAATGAGGCCTTCTGAAATATTGGTCTTCCTAAGACTGAATTTTGCCTGTATAGGTCTCAGGGTTTTTTTTTTCTCTTCTATGCTCACTTCTATTTTCTTATGATTTCAGTAGAAGTGGTGGGAAAGAGAATAAATGAACTGGAATAGTGTCTACTAATAATGGCGTGCATTTATCTCCATTACTTTCATGCACATTAAATATGGATAGAATCAGATTAATATCTTTAGAAATTGGGGAAAAAATATGAATAATATTGGGGGCTGAATATTGTTCAGGTTCATAGCCTTTTTCAATTCAGTGTTCCTAAGAATCCTTCTTCATTAGAGGAGAATTGTTTGCATGGTTTTCCAGATTAGTTTTAAGGCACTTCTTCAGCTGCACATTGTTATGTGCTTGTTCTTCACAGCTCTTCAGCATACCTACAGAGGGCGGGGGGAGAAACAAAACAAAAAAACAAACCACAAACCAAAACCCCACCACCCCACTACAGAAAACAGCTATGGTTGCAGTAATCTTAAGAAGCAGATAGTTAAAAGGCAGTTACAGAGATGCATCACTTGCTTCAGTTGCAAGTAATAAATTTTGAATGAAAGCTGAAAACAAACTGCTTGTGGAAAAGTTCACTAACTAAATTTATTCACCAAAACATGAGCAAGCACCTAAATTTTTTTTTTTCTGTTAACAGGCTGAATTAATTGGTTAAATTATTTGTTGCCAAATAAAGGGTTGCTTAATGGTCTGCAGACTGATTAACCTGTCACTTTGCACAGTAATATACTGAATCCTTTCCAATTCCCCTTTATATTAAGCCCTTATTGTTAATTTGAAGAGATTAGATATTTATTTAAATATATTTAATATTTTCTTATAAAATGCTTAAAATCTGCTTCAGAAACTCATTGATATCAGAGAAATTAATCTGATATTACTATGGAAAAAAAAATCTTAAAATATAAGGAATCTTTACAGATGATGTAGTCCAACCCCCTGCTCAGAGCAGGGTCAGCTAGAGTAGGGGTTGCCCAGGTGCATGTCCAGTTGGGTTTTGAGTATCTCCAAGGATGAAGACTCCACAACCTCTCTGGGCAAGCTATGCTGATATTTGACCACCCTCACAGAAAGAAAGTTTTCTTTCTTTTTTTAAAAATAGAATTTTAAAAATTTCAATTTGTGCCTACTCTTTACTCTTGCCAGTATTTATGGACATTGAAGGTCCCCTGAACCTTTTCTTATCATGGCTGATCACTCCCAGCTTTCTCAGCCTTTCCTCACATGTCAGATACTTCAATCACTTTGACATCTTTGCAGCCTTTTGCTGGACTTGCTCCAGCATGTTCTTGCCTCTCTTGTACTGGGAGCCGATAGCTGGGTGCAGCACGCCAGGTGTGTCTCAGCAGTGCTGAGTTGAGGGGAAGGCTCACCTCCCTCAAGCTTCTGCCACTATTCTTCTGAATGCAGCCCAGGATCCTGTTGGGTGCCTTACTTCTCAACTTGTTTGAGTCTAGAATTTTTAATCAAAATGAGGAATAACACAGAAATGGAGCAATCTTTTACTGTGCTGCTTTTACTGTGTGAATATATATATATATATACACGTTCTGTGTTAGATCACTTATGAGTCTTATTTTTTAACCACAAACAGCAATGCAACAATAAGTGACGATTAGTATTTCCCTGAACTTTGGTACAGAGCCTCCAACACTGGATAAATATAAAAAAGAACACAGATTTCTCACCAGATAATGTACTCTGTCAAGCAGGGAATCTTTTAATGCTTTTCAGGCAGAACCAAATTTCTCCAAAGTGGGTAGTATGCTTGCTTATTATATGTCGTCTATTAGCTATCGTTGAAAAATCAGACTTAGCATTTTAATAAAGAGAAAGAAGTTGATAGGAGGAAAAAAAAAATCTG
Source organism: Phaethon aethereus (assembly GCF_964289735.1). Classification (NCBI taxonomy): domain Eukaryota; kingdom Metazoa; phylum Chordata; class Aves; order Phaethontiformes; family Phaethontidae; genus Phaethon; species Phaethon aethereus. The sequence continues at coordinate 33,578,955 of NC_138580.1, forward strand.
TGTAGCCTTGCTTTATCTTTCACACAGTATTTGGGACTTCTAGAAGCTGTGGTGATGCCTGTTTGTTAAAGAACACACACAAGCCTGAATTTCAAACGAAATTCCAGCTAAAAATAATAAAAACCTTCTGATGTGATAAAAGTGCCTATTCTTTAAATAGAGATATCCTTTCCAAAAGCTGGGTGATAAGAGGTTTAAGATAAGATTCTGTCATTCCTGTTTAACCAAGTAACCAGTCAGGCTTTAGTATTAGTGCTCCTAAACACAGTGCAACACCACGAGGGCATTTCTGACTTAATGTGGATGATGATCATGCTTCTGAAGCAAATCTCCCCATTCCTGCTTATTGTTCCCAGGTCCACATTACAGAGCCCTGTCAGGGTATGACGTGGATTCCTTTCAGCTGAAACAAAACTGGAAAACACATCCTGATAGAATGCACTCCAGCTCTAAAAAAATATTCAGTCCATGGGACCCGATCAGAGGTTTTCCAAAGTTTTAAGAAACAGTCACCGGGACTGAGTCTGGTTGTCAGCAACTTGTTACTTATGGCTAGATAGTGGAAGATGTAAGTTTGGAAATCAGCAAAGCAGAGAGTAGAAGAATTTCTGTAAATACAGGGAAATTAACAGCAGCATTACAAAACCCAAAGAATTAAAAGATTTAATAATTAGTAAATTATCTCTTTTTAGATAATGCACTTTAGTTTTGTTCTCTGAAGGAACTACAACATAACAGAGATATCCAAATCTTTGCAGTCCCAAGTAAATACATGTTAAGTGTGTTACCTTTCTTTAGACGGTTGATTCTGAATTGATCTGTTTAAATTCTCTTCAGATAGCAATTAGTCATAGACTGTCAACAAGTAAAAACAAGACTGTGATTATTAACTCACAGGGATATGTTGCTGTTCATAATCAGATATAGATATGATAACCAATTTTATAATGTCATGAAAATGTTCAAGCAAATTACAACCTTGTAATAGCTTGATGGCAGTTTTATCTTTGATATTATCTTTGTTGCTAGTTAATATTGGCATAATACCTTCTTAAAATGGTTGTCTTTCTAATCAAATGTAGTACATGGTAGGGAGAAAATATGTGCTAATGAAGTAGCAATGCATACTGAAAGTGTTTGAACAGTTCTACTTCCAATTTAAAAAAACAAAACAAAATCCCCAAGAAACCAAAACCCACTGGACCCATTATTAATCCAAATCTATTTGTGGACAAGCATCTGTCCACCTACATATGAGTCATCTTTCAGCATTTATTTCTGATGCTGAATAAGTATACTGTTACAATGGGATTTTTTTAATCCAAGCTACTGGTATCACAGGTACTGAATGTTCCCATAGCGCTATGAATTGCAAGCAGATGGTGTGATTACAGCAAGAGAAAGTGGGATGAAAATCCCATTCAGATAGTGCGCTGGAACACCGCTGAAGGCTAGTGCCAGACTTGTATGTTTTAGAGACGATCTGAGGCCTGTCCAAAGGTATTCACCAGTCCTTTTAGCCTGTCCCTTTCTTCTGTGGCACCCAGCTTCTGGCACAATATTACCACTGTGCATTTTGCTACAATATCCTTGTTTGCTGCTTTTTAAAAAACTGTTGAATGTTACTATCAGACAGTTGGATCTGGTTCCCAGAAGGGCAACCCCTTGCTCTGGGGGCCAAGTATGGCAGTATCACTCCTGTGTTCTGAGCAGCCTATGCACAGGTATCTTTGCTGCACGGAACGCTATGGAGAAGCCTGGCCCCAATTTTAATTTGGGTCATTTAAATACCTACTTTCAAGCAGCAAGTCTGATGGAAAGGTTTAGGCAATTCTGAATAGACAATGTTTGGTATGCCTCTGCTGCTTCTTTCTGGTTTTACTTTGGTTGTGTTGCTTTGGAGTTGTGTCAGAAGTGGGAAAAAAACCCCAAACAAAACCAAACAGGAGATGTTGTTCCAAATCTTCACTGATTACACCAAACACTAATCATGTAATATTAAAGATAATCTTACAAGTTCTTTTAAAGTAATTTCTTCCCCAGTTAAATTATTTTTATGTATACTTTAAATGGCACATTTTCAGTAGGTCTATGAGGGGATGGCATTAGATGATGAACAAGAAGCTAGCAAGGGTACCAAGCACAATAGTCCCAGTAACAGTCCAGAAGATCAAAGCAGGAGATTATGGGGAGAATGTAGCAATTTAAAAGTTGAAAAATACCCATTAAATACAAGATGTGATTGCATCATCAACTTTTTCTCATTCTTGTGATTATTCAGTATTTCTTCTGTAACCTTATGTTCCCAAATACCAGCAGTAGTGGAGCTAATGGGATCTCCTAATTATTATTATTTCTGTGGTTCAAAATTCACCATGGGTGTTTGCATCTGAACTCCAATAACTTGGACTTTCAGCTGGCCTTCTAACCAAGCTATTCATGGCCTCAGCTTCTAGAATGGGGATGTACAACACAGCTGTATCGGGCAATGCATATGTAGCTCATCATTATAAAACAGGTTGCAGTGGCAAACGATAGAAGTGGTAACATCTCTAACTGTTGATCATTGACATATCTGTTTAGCTCTCATTACTTCTATACTGGAGCCATGATCCTCAACGTTGGATGCATTGTTAAGAACAGAAATGTGGGAAAAATATAGTCTGGGAAGAAGCCAGTGGAATTAAATTTACTGGCATGATTATGTATGATAATGACTTAGATTTGTATAACCTGTGACTGACTAAGAGAAGGTAATTACTATTCCAGCCAGGAAAAATAAATAAGTATTCAGCAATATTTTTCAGACCCTCACGCTGAAAGACCCATTGTATGGCCACCACAGAAAAATCTGAATAAATATCGTCCCATTTGGTTAAAAATGAAAGAGGGTAATATGCTGTAAAACGTGGAAACAACACAGCATTGAGAGACGGAAAGAGACAGCAGATGCTGTTTTCCAGACTAAATCTCCTCTGATGCACTCCAGGGACCTCATTTAATCAAGCATCATTCTCACACTTCATCACGTATATTATTCAGAAATGATGAGGAATTCTGGGAATAAATTAATCATTTATTTCAGGATAAATGGTTTTAAAAATTTATTATTATTCAAGCTATTTTGAAAAATTTACTTTTTCCTTTATTTCTCCCAGAGGCTCCCAGCTCATCTTAATCGGAAACTGCTACTTGCAGGGTCCCAAAGATCAGGATCCTGACTCTCTTTCTAAAAGTAATTTTTCTGAGACATACCTTCTGTTATTTCATTCTCTCTACCTCTGATTATCAGATTTTAAAATGCTTCTTTCAGTACACTCTGACTTAAGGGAATGCCTATAACAATCCTATGATAAAAAAAGATTTTTTTTTTTTCCCGGGCTGTGTGCATTAAAGTGAATTAGCATAAGAAAGTCTCTCCACCAAAATCCTTTCCTTTTTTTTCTTTCCTCATATCTTGTTGACTGTTGGTTTTCCCTGCCCTTTTACATTATCCACTGCTGTTTACCTCTAGCACTTTACTTGTCAATTTTATAATAACAGTGCAGCATAACTTGACACTGCCCAGGTAAATATAGTCAGCACCTTCTTGAAGAGCTTATACAAGCTGATACTTCTCTGGGAAGGATTCTGTCATATTTAATTGCCTAGAGTGGTGCCTTATGTCACGTTAGGGAGACAGCCATGAGCTTCTACCCAGTTGCTATAAAGTATCAGAGTATGGCTTTCATGGCTAGATCACATATTTGTAAATAGTAACTCTCTTGTTCAATTATTTTTGATAGAGGGATTTAGATTAGGTTAATATAACTTATACACCCTCTGTACTTAGTGATGTCTGGGCGATAAATTGGACAGCCATGTGATGAACTGCATTTATCCTGTACAGTGTCTCTTCACTCTGCACGCTAATCCACCCCGGGTACTTCAGACCTTTGCCAAGTGTTATATAGTCAGAGGAAAGCATGCATTATGAGTACTAAATGAAGTTAGGTTTAGCCTGAAAATGCATGGGGAGAAGAAAGGTTATTACAGAAAGAATCACCCTTTTGTATGTATAAGTATATTGCACATATCTGTATATATTTTTTCATTCAAAAGTCAATTTTTAGTTTCCAAAAATTGTCTAGCATTTACCAGAAATCAAAGAGCATTGTCACTAAACATTTTCTGGTTTTAGTCAAAACATATTTTTATTTTTGTAAAGGGGAATAAATACTGACTTTTGGAAAGAGAAGAGAGAAAGATTTCTATTAATTTCCTATTAACAGAAGAAAACATTGTTCCACAAAAATTAAAATAGCAAAATATGGATAATTTTTGGTCAAGCCATTGAATCTTGATGGAAGTTGAGGTAATGTATTACAAGTTACTCAGTCGAGCAGCAGGCATTAACTGTTGGACATTTCTTCTAGACTGCAAAGATACTTTGCAGCCCACCTTCATTGTCACCTGAATATTTATCTGAATATTCATCTCCCAGCAAGTTGACTGGGAGATCCCATGGGTCCCCTGCAGCCTGGCAACCCTTGTTTCCTCCCTGCAGAAAGGGAGGAGCAGGAATGAGGAATTTAGTAATTTTTTGCTTTCAGGCTTTTTCCCAGCAGCACTTAGGGTGGGATGTGGCTAAAGCAGGCATCTGACCCTGACAGCAAAGATTCCAAAGATGGGATGAAAAAATCCTTAATATGTGCGATGTCAAGTTTATTTGTGCATATGAATAATAAACTTTAAAAAGTTTAAACATCCAAAGTGTCCTGCTCCCATTATGTGCTTAGGATGCTCATCCTCCATTTAGCAACTGTACAAATTAATGGGACAATCAGAAATTCTAAAGATTCAATTGAAAATAATGAAAAAACAATATTAAAAAGCAAAAGCCCTCTTGAAAATCCTTGTAGAATTGTAGAACTAGTTGCTTCCAAATGCTCAATTGTTGTAAAAACCATGGGCTATTCCTGGAGAGCCCTGGACGGGACCAGTAGAGCAGTTTCACGTTCCACTTCATATCTGTTTTCTCTCTTTATCTTGTGATGTCTGTTTTCCCATACTTTCCTTCTCTGTCCTCTTCTTTTAGACAACAGAAAAATCTCAGCGTGCCAAGCTTTTACCAAATGCAATAATTTTTGTTATTTGTTTGCAATATTGGATGAACATGAACTTTAGAGCAGAATGATGAACTTCACATGCTGTAGTGTGGTGGCTCACCATAAAACAAGTTCCATTCTTTAAAAATAAAAATGGATTTTTTTAATGGGCATTCTCATTATTTCAGAACAGCAGTCTCTGAAAAGCCCTCAGTGTGAAAACCCAATGGGGACTGCACCACAGAGATGTAGGAAAACTCTGTATTACTTTGCAGTTACTCATGTGTGCTGTGCTGTGATTCACTGCAATGAACTTCATGAACAAGAGATTTGTGTAGGTGATATGGTGTTTTAATGAACTAAGTGATCACATTAAAAGATCACAGTTCAAATTGTCATTAAACCTACATTCTATAAGCAAAGTGAGAAGGCATCTAACAGTATGTGCTGCGATATTGTAAAAGTTCATTCCAGCTGGAGGTCTAGGCTTAGAAAATACTAACACCAATTTGTATAGTGCATGATGGGATATTTAATGCCTTTGTAGAGCATATTTCTCCGGCAAGCATTTGGTATCTAATGAAATGCAAAATGTAGGGTAGACTGAAAGCCTTCCATCTGCCAGACTTTTCATACCTGGAATGCAAAGCACAAAGAGAGGAGAGGTGCAAGGTGGCTTTCTTTAAACAGTATCTTCATGCTTCTAGGCAGAAAGAGTAAAGTCCAGACCCAAGAGATTAAAATCTTCATTTTCAAGCAATAAGCCAACTGCTTTGTCACAGTGCAAGGCTCTAAAGAAGTACTCTCCATTCCTCCCATGAAACTGTACCACTAGGAAGGACAGTTCAAAAATCATGGAATGGGGGGAAAAAAAACAATCCTGGGAGCAGACACAGTTACACCACCTACTGAATAGAGAGAATATCAAGCTGGGAGGTACCAACCTGCTCCAAACATTCTGCAGATATATGTGCATTTAAACCAATGTTTATTGAGTGAAAAACTGATAGACAATTTTTAGGTTCAGAGTCCAAACCAAGATTCTCAATGCTGTTTGTTCATCAGTAAGGGAGTTACTATCTAACTGTCAAATATTACTTTTAAAAAACAGTGAAAACATTCTGAGTTAAATTAAATTAGTACACTTCACATAAATGCAACTTTTCCTCTTGTATATGATTTTCCTCTTCATCTTTTTTTCAATGCAACACTTATCAAAGTTATTTTTCTTATTTTTCTTGTTTTTATAGCATTTTTAATGATTAAAACATTTATATTTCTGAACCTTGTCCTCTCTAAAAAAATTATTATATTAAAAAGCATAAATTCTAAAAATAGCAAATTAAATTTGATATAATGAATGTTGTATTAAACTGAAACTGGTATTAAATGATAACATATTAAAGGTATTTGTAACACCATTCTGCCAAATTATGGGATTTCATGAATATAACATCTTGCTACTCTGTACAGCAGCTATAAAAAGGAGAAAAGTAAGCACAAATCTGAACTTTCAAACTTGAACCAAATTAAACCAAAATCCTTCCCGTGTTAGGATGAAAGCCAAACTACATTTTGGTTTTATTGCATTTCACCTGATTTGATTTCCAGTCTGAATTCATAAAATGCCCAAAATAATATGACCAGTCCTCTTTATTCTTGCCTAGATAGATTTTGATCTTGTGAAATTATAGCTCCGTGTTAAAATCAAAAGAGTAGGGATACAGATGTCAAACTGAAACACTGGTTTCTCTTCCACAGAGAAACATAAGTCAGTATAGGCAGGATGAAATGTAATATTTCCACACTCCAAATCTCCATGCACAAAATGGTAGTTATAACTACATGTAGCCTTCTCTTACTAATGTCTTGCTTCTTCACCATCATCTTATCGCTATATCATCACATAACACTTAAGAATGACTCCACTGGAGTGAAATGGAAACTAGATGCTCTTCATTCACTGTGAGTATGGCAAAGACAGAAGCATGGTCTTCATGGCTTCCCCAGCTACCACCAGCCCTAATAAAGGAGTACTTCCCTTGAGGACAGTTCTCTCTCTGTATTTTGTCTTAGTCCTCAGTCTTAAGCCTCTCAGCAGTGGGAATCCTCAGGGAAGTGGCTTTGGGGATGCAGTGGGCAAGAGAGGAACTGAAAACAGGATTTGTAAAGTCACAGATCTTCACTGGCATGAACTGCTTGAGTTCCACTGGCTTCAGGAGGTCACAAGGGACTGCAAACTTTTTTCAGAAATGAGTGCCTTACCTCTGACCTCATTAAGATGTGAATAGTGACTTACAGCTGAAAGTTTCTATTTTCTAATACTTATTCCTGAGCTTTCTATTTGCACTCCTGGGAAGAAGTGGGAAAGGGAGGGAGGAATTTAAAGCTGCTTGTTTAGCTAAGTTAGTCTCTGGTGAAAAGTTCACTGCGTCTTTGGATATTCTGAGTTCCTCTGAGTTCAGAAGAAATTCTTTTGATAACTAACTGATTTATTTTGTCATGGAAAGGAAAAAAATGTTAGGTCACTAAGGTTTTGTACTCCACACCTGACCATACAAGTACAATATTGCAAGCACTGGACCTATACCACTCAAGAGCTTTTTTTAATTGAAGTCAGCCTTTGGCTGGCCTAAAGGCTTTTCAGGTTTCCCAGAAATGTAAGACATGTATGTATTGCAACATGGCAGAAGAAAGTAAGTGAATATAAAGAGAGGGGTAATGATGGTTATTGTTGGGTAAATATGAACTGAAAGGTCAGTTTAATAAGTCATAAGCTTAGGTTATGTCTAGTAGATTTGAACACATAACAAAACCACTGCACACACTGACAAATTAACACAGTGATTGCAATGCTTAAATTTATTAGACTTTAGGCTTCTGTTTTCCAGTAGGATCAGGTCCCCATTTTGTCTCATAAACTAAGCAATTTACATACAATTAATTACATTGCTTTGTGTTACAATTTGAAAAGATGAAAAATATAGTCTTTCTGATATATGTGTGTCTTTATTTACATGTTTATAAATAATTTATCTAGTTCTGAATTCATGAACACCAGGTAGGTGTACCGTGAAAGATACAGGAATGTTTATTGAAGCCAACATTATAGCAAATGTTCACTTGTTTTTTGGTATACCTTTAACTGATTTCATCATTCAAAGAGGGAAGCTACTTTCCTGTCCTGCTGCAGTGGTTTACCTGCATCTCTTTGTGAGCTGCCAGTTTCTTACTAATAGATTCATTTTCTCTGGGAATGCAATTAAGTACCATGGTTGGAATCCATGTCATCACATGTCTACCAAATACTGAGTCAACACAGGATTGCAGCCTGGACTCAAAAGATATATTCCTTCCTGAGATGGTGTCCTTTCTTTTCTGCGTTTAAGAAATTACAGTTTACAGTAACCTAAACTTTCATTAATATTGTGGCCCTAATTGATGTTTTTGAAGTTACAAAGTATTACATTTAATACTATAATTTGTGCTCTAATTGCACTAATGGCATGAATAGGTTAACTGGAGTAGGTCTTAATTATAGATCATGTAAGTAAGCAGGTTGCTTCCATAGCTCAGACACAACAGGCTGTTCAGAGGATTGTCAAACTTTTTTCAAGTATTTCAGGAAATTAAGGATAAAGATGACACTATTTTTTCTGTGGCCAAGGCAGTGGGAGAGAATGTTGCCACGAGGATACTGTTTGCTCAGTATTTTACCCATGGACCAGTCAAGGATGAGGATTGCTGATCTGGAATTTGTCCACTAGAATTTATAATGGAATATGATACGTGAGAGAAAACTGTAATACGTTAATCTGGAGTCAGAACACACTAAGCCTGCCAAAATATTAGCATTCTATACATTCTGCTTTTCTCTAAGACTTATATTTCTGATAATCTTTTGAACATCTCCAAAGAAAACATATGACCTTGCTGATAAAATTCATATTTGGAATTTGTGAGAAAATAAAATAGGCATGTTCTAAAAGCAGGTCCCTTTATGGGCAAAGCTCATCTTATCACTGCCCACTCAAACGTACCATCACCTACTATATTTAAAATCCTGTATGACAGTTTTGTGGGTATCCAAAAGTACTTTTTTGCTGTTTCCAATGACATGTCATGCTGAGTATAATTATTAAATGTAAGAATTATTAGCACTGCATACACCTAATGCTCTTTCACTTAACAGATGGCTTATGAATATCTGGGACAACTTACTAGCCCTAAAATGATTCATACCTCAGCTATCTGAACACATGGCTACCTTTCATCACTTGTGCTGGCTCTAAGAGCTGGTTTAATAACCCAGTTTTTAAAATATTTTCTGTTCTTTAAACAGTATATGCCATGAGCATATTTTTTAGTAAGGTATGAAACCCACAAATGTAAATTGTACTTTGAGCTTAGAATGACCAGTCTTTCTTTCTTTTAATGTTATTACCTCAAACTTTTGTATAACTTCAGTCAGATCAGTATCATTCATCTGATGAAGAATGACATCCTATTATGAGTCTATAAAACCTGTCAGAATTTCCAAAATATTAATCCATTTGTGCCTAGCATTCCCATACTCATCTTTTTATTTGCATGTTTGGGGTGGATTACTTTCTCGCTTATTTTCTCACCTTCTCTCTATTTGCTTTCCTGCTCTTCTTTTCTTTCTTTCTTTCTCTTCTGTTCTTGAATAGTCAAACCACTTGCTGCTTTATCATTTTCTTGTTCTGCCATACCTCACACAGTACTAATTTCTACATCTCTCTGTTTCTCTTCAGCAAATTTTAGCTTCTGTGGGTTGCTTCATAATAACCAAATTTATTTGAGAGTGTGTGAGTTCTGTAAGTTTTAAAAATCTGTGGTGTATTGATCCATTATCTCAAATAGTTCTGGCCATGAAGCAATGATGTGTTTCGTACAAAGAAAGTCACAGCCAAATTAGGTTTTCTAAAAGGTGAGTGTGTTCTAAATCATCAATGCCATTTTGTCTTCCGTATGCTGGAACAATGGAGATATAAGTTAGAAAAAAATATGTCTTATATTGTAGCAACATTTTCCATGGAATTTAAGTGCATACCACTGATCCCTCATCAGGTACAAAGCAAGGATGACTACTAGTTCGTTATATCATTTAGAAACTCAGCTGCAACCCATTGTAAGAGGGCAGTATACTGAACAAAAAACATTGGAAAAAAAAATGAAATAACTGTTTGCAAACTGCAGGAATAAGGATTGATGTTTTCATGCATAATTTACAATTGTTCAAGAATTTACATATTGACAGATGTATTCTTTATTGAACACAAACATCTACCAAAGCGTGAATAGAAAAAAAAAAACCAACAAAAAAAGTGAAACTGTTCATGGAAGGACACTTGAACAAGGTAGATGGTAACAAAGCCAAGAACTAGCTCACACTTTCATTTCCTGAAACTTTTGTGAAGCTCTGGACAACTGACTTACTGGCAGTTTTGTCATTAAATACCAGTCCTAACTGGGTCTTTTTTATGCAGCATTTTTTTTTTCGTAACGGTGATGTAATATTGCAACAATCAGGGAAAACTATATGTGTTCCCACAGTACTTGGAATTATGCAGAAAACAAAAATGCTTTGAAAACGCTGAAGAATTTTCTCTCCATTAGCTAGTGCTAGATACACATGGATTTTTTGTTGATTAGCAATGTTTAAGAGTTGGGCAACTAAAAATGGAAGCAATGCATATGGGGAACAATCTTCAGCTGGTGTAAACTTGCAGTTTAATAGGAATTCAATGGAATTGCCCAAACTTATACTGGCTGAAGGTCTTTTTGATCTCATAGCTTGCTGCTTATTCCAAAACAGATTCTGAGAACCATGGGGATGAGGGGATGTGAGCTCCAGAAATGCTTGGTTAGTCTGGGTGCAATTTTGTTTTGGAATTTCACACAGAAATTCCTGTGTGAAATTTTGCCTTCCTCCCTCTCATGATGATCGCATAAGATGCTGGAAAAGAGATTTTACTGTGCCTCTTTCTCTGGAATGAGAATGCATTATCCACGGAGCAAGGAAGAATAAATATGTCTTAGAAGCAACTTGCTGAGCTAATTGTGGTTTTTAGTCCTGCTAATCATTATTAGAGTTCAAGGTAAATATGGTGAGGCACTGATTTTGTTATTTTAACACTCTATGTATTCACCAGTCGCAAACATCAGTATTTGCTCCACCCTCAATGGTTTCAGGGTTAGACATTCTTAAAACACTCTCTCACTCTTAAAACACTCTATCCTCTGAGCCTTCAACACCCACCTCCATCCGCAGAAGTCAGGGATGCTGTTACCCTGTCTGGTCTTACTTTTCCCTTGGCTTTTTTTAAAAAAAAACACACAACAAAAACTTGATCCATGCAATATTTTGAATGGAGAGCAAAGAACCACAGTAACTAATATGGCTTTTGGCAGAGGTATGGTAGCATAAGAACATCCAATAAACTCTTGAGTCTTTGACTCAAACACATTGCATGTGCTGAGCTCTGCATGCAGCTCTGTAGGGTCATTGTCACAGCCAGGACCATGTCGCAGCGAGCACAGCAAGACTGCTTTACATTTGGACCTATGTTGAGGAGCAGACATCCATTTCTACTGTCATGCTATTTCCCTACTATCCTGCATACAGTAGTCCACCTTATGGTTTCATCCTGATTTTTCACTGTGGAAAAAAACCCCTTGCTATTAACATAGACTAATAGTCTAGTTTTTAATTTTCCTTCAAGTCCCACCCCCCCCCCCAATTCCATGAATATCTTGTAAACTTCTTTTGGTAAGCTATTTTTCTCATTTTACATATTAAAGGCCTATCATGTTAATACTGCAAGAAAAGCAGCCCAAAAGTAACACACTGAAAGGAAGGTATTTTGGCGTAGCTGTAGGTATGATAAAAGAAAACCAATTGAGGTATGTATGTTTCTAATAGTGATTTGCTCACATGTGCTGCAGATCTTTGTTATTACAGTGGATTCTAATGTTTCTCTGGAGACATCAATTATTTACTCTACTTATGTTAATGGTGTGTCAATGTAATTTATGACATGCAAGCATCAAATTGCAGGAAAGTATGGTAATGCACTGTAAATTGTCTGAAATTGCCAAGTGATACTGGTTATGGTATCTACATTTCTGTTGTAATCCCAGTTCTTTGAGGCATGTATACTCGTGGCAATCTCCAGCTTCATCAGTCAGACATTTCTGGCTATGATCAAGAGTAATAAATTAGGTTTCTGCAATCTGTGCTTTTGAAAGATAAAGGAGCAGATCCTTAGCCGGTGTAAAATGTTATGTACCCACTGAAATGTTATGTACCCACAAACCTATTCTACATGATATTGGCCAAAACATCCTCTTAGAGGCAAACTATGAATGAGTATTAAGGAGGCAGGCTAGTAACTGAAAATCTGCATTTAAACATTCAAAATCTAATGAAATCTTAGATCTGGATGCAACCTGTCTTCTTCAGACCTATCTCTCAGTTTCAACTCTTATTTGCATTTAGCATGATTTTTATTCCGGGATCATTCAGATGACAACTATTGAGGAGAGAATCTCATTAGAACCTTGTTTGGCTTGAAATTGTTGTTGCTTTTCTCAGCTCTGAGTTGTTTATTGCTCCTAAGTTTAGCAGACTTTTGTTTGTACCTTTCTTTGTGTGAAAATGCCGTATGTTGGATTTTGGCCAGGTTAGTGACAGCCAGAAATGTTTTTAGTTGGTCGTTCATCATCCTGCATTATGCTTATAAAATCTTTGTCCAATTCTTTAGTAGACAGATGCATGTCTTCATAAAATGTTACAGTACATTTAGCATTCATTGGTGACCACAGTGATGGTGGAACAAAATCAAAGTTTCAACAACCACCTTTTCCTTCACTATAAATATGTTCTTTATAAGATTTGTTACTGGCACTAATATTTACATACTTACTCCTTTTGCTACTGTAGTGCTTGGGAACTTTTGTCTGAAAGAAAGAGTTTTCTTGGCAGCTCTCCCAGACTTTGCCAAGAAAAAATGATTACAATTGTTCATGAAAGTTTTATTAACATACCTTCCTTCTATTTAATGCATTATATTAGAACATTTCATTCAAACTGATCACACAATTCCGATGATTTTTAAAGTAATTTTAAACAAAAATTACATTAAAGTTCTAGGATTTTAAAAACAAAAAAAAAAAGTAAAAAAATCACTGACTTAAAAGAAAATCTAGAGTTTGACAGCCAAATTTGAAGAATTTTACAAAAATGTAAAAATGAAAAGCTGATTTTCCTTTTTTCTTCTCAAAGGGTGTATCTTGTTCCCAGAAGACATTTTTTTCACATTTAAAAACCAGATTATAGAATAATACTTTACTGAAAAACCATAACATTTAATTAGAAAAAATTAAAAAACTGGAATATTGCAGAATTTGAGACAAGATTGTGGTTTTGCATGTAAACTTTGTCTTGGTCACATATGATTTTCCATTAGCTTATCAGTGAACTTAAGTGGTTCATATCTCCAGTCTCCTTAAGTTGAACACCACAGTTCAACTTGAGTACTTGCATGTGAAATCTCTCTTTATTTGATTTAATGATGTAAAGTTTTCTTAATTTCCTTCATTACAAGATACACTTAGGCAAAATATCAACACTGAATTTTAAGTATCCAGCAGCTAGGAAATTCAGTTGTCTTTTGTTTTAGGCAAGATATCCAGTGTGTTGCAATATCACCAGCACGGAACCAGGTAAGTCTAGCAGATTAAGTAATAAACAGTGAGAGGCTTACTGGCTCTGGAGAGGTTACAAGCACAGTCTTTTCAGGAACCTATAGAACAGATTTTCTGTCACTTGAAATCTCAACACTATTACTATATTTATGCAATTTTATTTATAATCATAATATTGTAAAAAGGTGTTTTATATAACTATATTTATATACTTGATAGTGCCCATCTCAACATTGGTAAGAAAGCTTCTTGCATTTCTTTAGTATTACCATTCTCAAAGATTATAATGGATAAATATCAATGATAGCTCAATGTCTTCATAAACTTTCATTGACAAAAAGATAGATGAGAGAAAATTTGGCAACACTTAACAGCTGTCTCATAATTCATAGCTCTTATTATTTACCAGTTCCCAGACAAATTTTAACTAATTAGTTTTGTCTGTTTGCTTATCCTTGGCATCCATGCTTGACCCCCAATTTAATTGCTGCATTTGCCCATATCTCAACATGGTACTTCTGTAGATTTTTCTGTTCTGAAAGGACCTGCCTGCTTCATCCTCATCACAGTACTAACACAAGTGCTAGAAAAGATGCTAAAAGCCTACACATTGTGCCTGTGTTACACTGTCAGTCTGCATATGTGTAATTCCCAAATGGGAGCTGCATCAGTATTTGCAAAGATCTCAGTCTATTGTATGCCATAAGATAGGTAGACAGTAATTAAAAATTTGTGACAGGAAAAATCAAATCCCCAGTGACATACATTATCAAATCTATGCAGAATACAAGGTGTTGTGTCCAGATAAATGAAAAATGAAAAGGATCATAGATAATTTGACTGGGCTGAAAATGGTATAAGAAAAGAAATAAGATTAGCAAAGATGTTGCATGAAAGAAAAATGAGTAACCACAGCACCCAAATAAAATCCCCAAATATTTTATTCTTAATATCTGTATGAGCTACTGGCATCACAGCAAAGCACAGATCCACACTTTATTTTTGCGTGCGTCTGCATTGTGCAGCAGAGCTCAGCGCCTCGAGCTCACAGAACCTGAAGTGGATGCACAGCACAGTTCTGTACCTCACACCTTCCCACACTGGCTGCCCAGTACCAGTAAGCACGAGGGCTGGGGTGTGGCGCGCGTGCGGTCCCATGGCACCACGCTCTCTGGCCCTTCCTTCGCAGGATGGTGACCGTAGTGCCCAGCCGCCTCCCCAGCATCGGCGGGCAGCGCAAGGCAGAAACCACATCCCCCAGGCAGGGCCAGCTTTTCCTCCCTGTTTGAGGGAGGAAAGGATTTGAGCCCAGGGGTGTCAGCACGGCCCTTGGGCACACATGTGGGGCAGACCTGCCAGCTGCTCTGCAACCTTGGGAGCATGGCACGGCCAGGTCCAGGCATCAGCCTGCTCTGGCCTGCTTCTGGCTCGTGTGGGTACTTCTGCAATTCATTCCCTCCAGCTGTTGTCCCTGGGTGAGCACAGGTACAGCTGGATCAGATTTAGCTACCTCCTTTCTCTCCCTGTTCCTCAGAGGCAAAATCATATTTGCTTGAAATGGATTGGAGGGACAGTCACTCGCTGTCATGTTTCACAGAGTACATAACAAGCCTAGATCTCTTGTCAAGAAAATGAAATGAACTTGCTATGTCTGGATGACCTTCAGCAAAATGAATAACTATTTTGTAAGCTTTCCATGACATACACCTAATATTGAAGAATAGCGGATAGTCCATCAAAAAAACCCCAAAACCTCTGCTGTTATCCTTTGCATTTTGCTCGAAATTCTGCTTAGCATTTGGATTGTTTGAAATACATTCCCTTGACTTTCTGTTTCAATTCTGCAACTCACATTTATTGGATAATTGGTGAAATTACAGATTCTACTGGCCAGAAAGTAAGATTGGTGTTTGTAGTACTTGAGCTGAGTGGATATAATGTCCACAGTTCACTATTGTACAACAAACGTGTCTCATAGCAAGATTTGCAGGAAAGTATGTTTTTTTTAAATAAGAATGTTTTATCATCACTAGCACCTTGTGTTCGCAAGAGATTGTTACAATGTACCTGGTAGTAATACTAAAATTAGACGAATCAGACCTGACATAGAACTGCAGTACAGGGAGTGCTACATTAATTTCAGCTACTCGTTTGCTGTCTTGTCTACCACAAAAAAAGGCAAAACCCCCCCACCCTGCCTTCCCTGAACGTCTTAAAGAGGGAGAGGGAGAAGCCGGGGGGGGCAGCAGAAAGCAAGAGAACAATGAAACAATAAAAATTCAATACTAACAGAATCTGTCAACCTTAAAACAATGAAAAGATTCAGAGTTCGGAAAGCCATTGTCTGCCATTTGTACAGAGGGGAAGAGGGAAATCAATATTTATTTCTTGGAGAGTGCCAGCCCCAGCATGTGGTATTGATATTTTCAACAGGATAGAAAGGCTTTTCACAGCAAACCTTTCACTTTTCTACCATTAGAGAAGGTCTGTGCATCAGCTTGCATATTACTTGGTAACACCGCTCTTGTTTAATGTTTTCTTTTGGGGAGTTCTATGTTATTTTTATTGGCATTACCAGTAAAAGTTTTTGCATTGCTATTGCAGTTTTAATGCAAATGAAAGCATAAATAAAGGGCTCTCGCTGCTGCACCGCACAGGTGACTGCCCACAAAAAAATTTGCAACCAAAGGGTGCTGCAGCAAAGCCACGCTGGCCATGGGTGACAGGAGCTGCTTTGTCCACACCAAAAACCTGAGGCATTTGCTGACTGCAGCACTTTCTGGTGGGCCCTTTTTGTAATTTTCTGATCTCATCGCTGTCCTGCAACCCCCCGAGACACATCTGTGGATTACAGAGGCACGGCAGGGGATGACTTTTAGTTGTTATTCAACCTTGACACGGTTGGGACCTCTTTAATGGCAGCTTGTTTTGTCAGCTCCAGCTCTGAATGGAAGGAATTCATCCAGAAAAGAAATGTATCCTGAGCTGGTACTATACCTGCCTTGGAAAATTCTATTTGTGTTTGGCCCCTGTTTTCAATGTATCATATTACCTGAATGCTTTTATACAGCTTCTGTATCATCACTCAACCGCTGCTGTGAGGGGTTGCTACCACCCCCCTCAAGAGCGAGGGGAAATAAAAGACTCATTACCTCTGTTCAGAGGAGGAAAAATAACTGACCTCTGTTAGAGTGGATAGGAAAGGATATGCTGATGTAAACCGTGCTAGAAATAAACTCTTACCTATTAGCACTAAACTCTCATCCACTGTCCCAGAGTAAAATTTTACAAAAATCAGCAAGGTCTTGGGGGTTGGTTTTCAGATAGGAAGGCTCTTGCAGCCTCTCCAGCAGGTCTGAGCCCTGCTAATCGCGCTGTGGCTCTCTTGTCCTCCTCAAGGGGGTTGTAAATTGGGCTACTGGAGCACACAGCACATTTCAGTTCTGGTAGCAAGGGAAATCTTCTCCTTGTCCTCCTCCGACAGCTTCAAGCATTCTGTTTTTGTACACTATTGTTTTATTCGGTTTGTGCCTCCCAGAGTGCTTCAGGCACTCTTGAACATCCTCTGATTCAGGAAGATTTTTTTTTCCATTGCTGCAGGCTTGCAAGATCAACTGTGAGTTATTTTATCTTTTCTGCAGAGAGCTAGGACGGCTCTGGGTTGGACTGGCAAAATACTGCGTTTAAAGTCCAAAGACTGTATTCCAGTTCTTGTCACTACAGTCTGTGCCAGGTAACACTAGGTGGATTAGTGGAATTTAAGCATATATCTTGCCTGAAAAAGTATTCAGATCAACCAGAAATAAAAATTCCCTTTCCTTTCAAAGAAGAAAAACAAACAAGAAAAACTGAGGGTAGTATCTTTGTGACACCAAGTTTGACCTGCATTACATTGTTTTCATTTGAGGGAGAGAAAGATTCACACAGAGGTAGACTTACTACAATTTTTCCAAAATTGTAATTTTTGCTTCAGTAGAAATCATTCAGTGAATATTAGAATTAAAAAAGAATTCCAACTGCCCAATGTGGAATTATTAATGAACAAATGATTTTCTGTGTGAAAAATTAATTCCTCCTTACTGGTCAAATACTTAAGCTACAGGAGTCTTTGGCTAAAAAATTATTGTCCTAGGATATGATTTCATACTCATCTCAACTGCAGACACAGAACTATGCGAATTCAGAACATGTGAGTAACACTGAAACCAAGACTTTGTACAGAGCACTCAGAAAGTGACCTAGAGAAAATGATTAGATTTGTGTGAATTAAATGGTCAACATAATCACTAGAACTTAACATCAATCTTAGTACCTAAAGTTCGATTTCCTTGTCAGAGACATAAAAATAAATCCCCTAATTGTTAGGGATGATATTGTTAACAATTTCACCCAAGAAAGGGTGATCCTAGTCTGAAAAAAATGATCATTGACATTTTGAGATGAGAATTAGGTGCCAGAAAGATGTTTCTGACCTAAATTAAACTAAGATAGCAAAAATGATTGAATGTTTTACCCCAGAAGTAGAAGAGAAAGTAAAATCACCTGAAGGAAAAATGTGACATACACTTACAAGGTTGAACAGCCAACCATCCATGGGCCATCCACATGAAGCTTGTGGGAAAAGTTCCAGCAGCCCTGAGATGTTATTCTCAGATTCATGTATCACAATGTGTTTGTGGGGGTGATCTGTAGGAGTTTGACTTCTCTTTTTGAAAAACAAATGCCTTAATATCTCTGGAAATCTGGCCCTCAAAACTTGAGGGGTCTTAAGTCACTATGAAAATTCTTGGTTTTTATCTTATTGAAGTTCACATCAATCTTTCAAACCCAAATGCTGAATTCATGTTGTCACTTACCTTGCTAGAAATATTGTTTAATTTCCTGATACTGTATGTCTGTTGAGTACAGAACTGATTACATGCTTGCTCAGTCCCCACTCCTAAGGTTCCCTGTAGGACTACCAGTTAAAGGAGGGGAGGTGTGTGTGGAAAACGAAAGCAGCTTCGTAGGAAATCCATCCATGTTCAACAATTTCCTTCACAGATCCCAAAAGAAAAATGCCTTAGGAAGAGCTCCCTCATTGTCTCTGATCAAAATGCATCTGCTAGCAGCTGATCTTCAAATGCTTTGCACAAGAGACGCAGGTTGCTTGTTGGTTTTGTGCTACTTCCTACAAGCAGCAGCCACAGGACACCTACCACTGTCTGTTCTCTCATCAAAAGACACAAATGATCACCACCTGCTGTGTCTTCAGACGCAAAACCAACAGGAATGAAAGCACAACCAAACTTGCATGAAAAGCTTCCCCACAAACATAGAAAGATGGTCTTTAGGGGAACAGGGATAGTTTTCCCAGGCTTGCCTTACTAAAATACTGAAGACAGAGGAAACTGCCTCTCTCTTGCTGATGTAACAGCTCAGATTTTCCATGGCTACAAAGTCTCCTGGTTTGATCCTCAGATTTCCATTGTTAGGGGCTTTGTCATTACGTCTATCTTATCCACATTGTATGTGTACTTTATCTACAGTCTGTTTACGGCCTACGAGAAGCTGACTATGGATGGGAAAATGCTGCCATACCTCAGAAATCTGATGATTATCTGCCCAGCTCCTCTCTTGGCACAGGAAAAAGTGGTTTCTGCCCTACTCCAGGCGCTCAGAGAACCAGACTGCATGGAGCTCCCCAGTGTTAAGTTCATGCCTTGATCTGGTGACATTTTAAAATTGCCGTCAAAACAGCAGGTTGTCAGAAATAATATTCACCTCACAGAGTCTCCGGTGGGTCACCCAGACAAAAAGGGGGAGTAATTCATGCGGTCGGATTCTGGCTGTTGCCCTTGTTGAGATGGCCAGGGTGATTGTTTGTGCCTGCAGGGTGAGGAGAGGATCACAATAGGGTTAATGGCTATCAGGACCTGTGAACTAATATTACCCTAGGAGCTTTGCAGGACATCAGAATTACATATAGTGTTTTTATGCAGATCCTGAGCTCCAAAAGACCCATTTGTACAGGTCTGCTGCTAACACTCACACTGCACACCCTTGCTGCCAGGGTGCAGCAAGGCTGGCTGCTCTGCAGGGGACGAGCCAGGAACCAAGCGTGATTGTGCGGCAGGCGGGAGTTGTGGCTTCTCCAGCGAGGAGCCATGCAGTGTGGCAAGCCCAGGTCACAACCGGGGCCAGTCAGAGGTCAGGGTGGTGCAGTGCAGCTTAAAAGCTGCTCACAAGGGAAAATTGGGGTCAGACCTTGCTTCCAGCTCTCTTCACAACCACTTTTGTCAGCAGAGGAGCTGACCTTGGGCCAGCTCAGCAGCCCAGGCGGCCCTGTGCAGCATGCTGCTGCCCTGAGCTGCAGCCGGAAAATGGGTGTGTGCAACCTTGAGCAAGGGAGGATGTGGAAACACACCCAAACTCCAGGTAACTTCATGCTAAACAGATGGTTTAAATCTGTGGGTTTTTTCCCCTCTCCACTGTTTTGGAAATGTAACTGGTTGTCTGAAATGCAATCAATGCACACTTGACTTTTGAGAATGATACATATAAAAGTGTTATGGAACAGAATTCAGTGAAGTCAAGTATTTGTGAGTCACATTGTAGACAATTGGTTGGATTAAATAAAAACTGACTGTTATTACAAAAGTATGGTTTGATTTTGATTCTGCTCTGCAATTTATCCAGTTTTTGAGCTTGATTCTTTGTGGCCTAGCTCACTGAGGTGCTTTTTATTACTCTTTGCTTCTTCGTTTTCTTCTTAACATTCAGTGTTTCTGTTCAGGAAACCTTTTTCTTGAGTTTTCAGTATGTTATTAATAAGTTCTCTCTCTCCCTAGCTTGCTTTCCCTCAATACATTCTTCTCTTGCCTATTACTTTTGGTTTTATTTATTCTTAATGGGCCCAGTTAGAAAACAGGAATCATTATTTTAGCCTGGCTTAACCACGTGTTGAGTCATTGCCTGATTCAACATGCTTATTAATTTGCTTGAAGAATTGGGACAATAATGATTCACACAAGGACTCTGTTATGCTCTCCAACTTAACTACATTTTTGTTTGCATAAATGGTTTATTTTCAACAGTGGAAAGGTTGCCAGGTGAAATTTAGACACAGTATAAGGCACTTTGGCTGAGTGGGAAAGAAAAATATGAATGACAGGACAGTTTATAGCTAGCCCATGCAACTGAAATTGCATGTTAGCAGCTCAGTGTCACAGCACCCACTTAGTGAAGGTAAATGGAGGGGAAGCAAAGGCCAAAGAGAAAAAACCCCATCTCTTGCAAATACTTGAGGCAGCACATTAGATGCTTACTCATCGTACCGTCTTCCATATGCTGGGTTACCAAGGAGTATGTACAATATGGATTTCAGATGCATATTTGTGGTAAATCCTAGTAGTGTTATAAGGTTCTGAACAAGGTACCAGCAGAGGTGTCATCATTACCTATTTGAGTGTTTTACTGTTACATTTGTCTACCTCACATCTTCAAACACTTCTGAGGCCTCAGTATCGTAGTTAGATGGCACTCAAAGATCTTTCGAAGGTTGAGGATTGGAAATGACCAAAGATTTGTTTTCTGATTTTATCTTATGACTAACTGTAGCTCAGGATCTTTGTTCTTAATACTTTGGATATGAATAATTAAATATTTAACTGTACACTTCTGCATACAATTGCTCGGGGTTTCTATTATAGTTTATTCATATTCATGATCAGTAGCTATGTTACTGAAATCGTTTTGGTAGTTGGAAATTTTTTCCAAAGACTTTCAGCGGCCTCAAGTATTGTATTCACATCGTTCTCACACATATTATATGCTTGTCAAAGCAACCTCAAGCAAGGAAAGCTAATGTTTAAAACACAGGGAAGTATTAAAAGACTTTAGGATAAATAGGAGTGCTCCTCACCCAGCAAACTGCTTGCCTAAGGGAATATGGGTATGCAACTTCCCTCATGGCCAGCTTTGGTTAACAAATCATTTGATGCAGAGTAGTTGGAAGGACTGGGTGCTATAATAAATGTTACAGTGAATAAGAAACACTAACATGTATAAGTACATTAGCATAAAATTTAGGACCAGCTCCCCAGTGGGAATTTAAACTAGATGATGCTTTCCTCCTACATATTGACTTAGACATTCTGATTTAAAAAATTGTTGAGCTACACTTGGGGAGGTTCTGAATATTTCTTGATTTTTAAATGGTATTTTTCAGGTTAATTCTGTCATTTGACATTTAAGCAAATGAGAGCATTATATGCTTTCTGAAGTATGTAAATTGGAGGCATCTGTGATGGGTACAGAATACTCACTCATTGACTAGAATCTAGACTGCAATTAACTAAACTAACATTTATTTATTTTTAGGTGCATACCTTCTAAGAGGATGCTTCACACATAAGTAAGTAAACTTAACATTATGTCACAGGGACAAATGCAAATATATGTGATTCATTTCTTGCTATGCAGATTTTTCTAGTGACACAAAATATGGTTTGTCTCTGCCTGTCTCTATTAGAGTTTCCATTTTCTATACTCTGTTTACAGTTTGTTGCAAATTAAACAATGTCAAACTGACAAGCTGCAGTTTTCTTCTAAATTTACTGGCTTGTTAGGGGTGAAAAAACTTCTTTTGGGAGAAAAAATGAATGTGCTTTTTCTGCAGCAGGACTTAAATGAAAGCAATTCTCCGTGCTGTTAGCATAAATGAATTTGGCTGAAGTGAAACGCAAATTAAAGCTATTGTATGCACTTCTTTTATTAAAGGCAAAATCTGGATTTCCATAAGTTGTTGTTGGCATTTCTACCCATTTATGTTCATTTTGCTCTCCAACAGATTACATTGAGTTCAGTGGCCTAATTCCAACCCCCTTTGCATCAGTTCTGTGTTAATTCAAATCTACTGGGTCAGGTACCAGCTTACAGTAAAGTGAACTGAAGCTTTCTCTCGTTAGCCTAAAATCCCAGGATTTTAGGACAGGAGACAGGACAGCACAGAGGAGCCACTCCTCTTCTGTTTAAGGCTTGTGGTTTTAGATCCCAGTGGTATGTTAATGCTGCATTTTATGGGTATATATTCAAGTCTATTCTTCCAGTATTCTGGCTTGAAAATAAAAATATGTGACTGTGTTAATGAGGTAACCTATGTGAGCCATGGGAAGAGAAGGAGGAGAAAATGTTTGTTGCCATTGCCGTTGGGACTCTTAATGCTTTAGGAGTTGATTCAGGATAATTAAATTGCTGTGCTAATAAATCTCACAAGAAGCTACAGATATTTCAAAACACTTCCTACCGTCGTAGTGTTACCTGAGGTAGTGATACCTGTCTGAGGTCATAACGCAAGTGCCTGACATTCAGTCGTTCTCTGATTATCTTAGTAGCCTCACACCGCACACACGTATCGTGTCTGGTCCCGTTCGCTTCCGCCCGTGCTTTCAGGGCCAGCCCCACTCTGCTCGCCTGGGGCCTACGCTTTCCCCTCTGTGGCTGTTCCAGGTAGGCACATTACATAGCCCCTTGGCCAGGGGCTTTTAAAGCATCCCGGGCTGAGCAACTGCCAGACGCGGTCTGCTAGCTGGGGTGTGCTACATAATCCTTGCCTGTACCATTGAGCGTGGGGAACTTCCCAAACGCCAGCTGCTATTTGTTTTTGTTCTGAGGGGCTTTGTTTTCACCTCATAAGCAGAATTGTGTTTGACGTCTGATGAGCTGATTGATTCCGCTAGTTCTGCATTTGTGGATTGCACACATTTGCATTTGTAATGCTAACTGGTCCTTCCAGCTGCATAAGGAGCACTGATGGGGACCTTTTCCTATGTAAAATGCACTGAGTGGTGGCTGTTGGGCTGGATGCCTCTTCCTTGATGCTATAGTCCCAATTAATTTTATTGAGAATGTTAATTGGATTCAGTCAGTAAAGCCATTTTGTAGATGCTACAAAATTGAAACTGTAACAAACACATTATCAAGTGGATGGGAGGTGGTGGTAGTTCCTTCCTTCCCAAACTAGAAAGGCCAGTTTTCTAACACCCTCTCGCAAATGGCTGCTCCACAATAAACTTCTCAATGTTAAAAAATCATATTGACATCTACATAAAATACTTCTTCTGAATTTTCATTTCTCTAGAACATTAATCACTAAAATTCTCATTGCAATCTAGATGGGAACCAATGTTGAAATGACAGAATTTCACTGCCAGTCCAAATACAGGGATTTGCCTCGGTGAAAATAGACTTAAGTTTGGTGCAAAGCTAGATGGGTCTATGTAGAAAAGGAAAAGATGAAAATTCATGATTCCTGTGCAGTGTGGAGAAAAAATAACATATGACCAAATCACATAATGTGACATATCGTATTTATTAAATTGTAGTGTTAAATAATGTTTTATTGTTTTCCTATTAAAATGTCACTGACAGATATCTGAAAGAAAATGCATTTTGTTAATGAGTCAACATAAGAAAGTTAAACAAAATATTTGGATGTTTTTCCAATAAGATTTTTTAAGATTCAGAAGTAAATGCAATTATTTTGTACAAGGAACTGGTGAAACTGCATTTTGCTACAGAAAGCTGTTTAGTCAGAACATCTGACTAGCTCTATCCAGTGATTTCTAGATAATTATTGCTGGTTCAAATAAAGTAGTTTTTCCAGACTTAATATATGGAAACTATGAGAGAGGGAGAGAGATAAAAAGTGAAAAGGCATTTACAGAACCTGAAATCTGATTTACTGGGGCATTTAGCCATGTGCATGAGCACGTGAACTGCAATCATCTGTGGCAGTATTCGTTTGACTAAAGGATCTGGCTTAAATGGGAATATACAATTTAGAAAAAATTGCATGAACATATTCTCTAATTGAAGCAAATGTTAAAAATAAGAACTGCGGAGAAGAGCTAGTGATAAAATTTATTCAGAAACCAGTAGAAAATTTCACTTTTTTCTAAAATTATAAAAGCATATTTGTGCCTACCCTCTGCCTAAGGCTTTCTGAGATGCAGCCTGAGGAATCATCTCATCAAATCCAGACGCAGATTTCAGATAATCACACCTCATCCCCTCTACACCTCTGACTCCATGAGCCGAGAGAAGGAATTGGTCCAACGTGACTTGTTTTGCTTTGGGAAACTGTTCTAGATTTTGAATCCTATGGCTATATTTGGCAAAAGGCATGTGCTTTGTGTCATGTCGTGGCTTCTGTGACATGGCTAGGCTCAGGATCCATCTCCTTTTACCTCTTTGTTTTGTCTTGCTCAGCTGTAAAAAGTAGGTGTGTGCATGTGTGTATGTTTGGGTGTGCAGGCATGTGAGCAGACAATTCATCTTGTTCATTGTGAAGGCAGGTATGAAAAATTTGAAGAAAAAGACTGCTTTTATAGAAAAACTCAATTCTAATGTCATAAAAAAATCACTAAGGAGCTGATTAGTGAGGAAGATGACTTAATGCTTCCTAATTAGATTGATGGAATTTACCCTGTGCCCTTAATCCATTATGTATTAAGGAAAAATAGATAAGGTTTTAATCTGAATGTTTTGTTTATTCCCAGTACTTAATTTCGAGGTTGTGATCTGTGCAGTGTAATTTCCTTTTGTTTCTTTATGTTAATAGTTCAGTATAAATATCTTGACTGGTTGAAACCAAAGTGGAAAGATGTATGGTATTATGATAGAAATCTGTGGGCAGAAGTCTGGTATTATGACGAAAATCTGTGGGGAGAAATGTAATTAAGCAAGCAGGAAAAGAGAAAACAGCATCATTTAAGGGTTACAGTGTTGTAAATCTAAAAACAAGGGAACAAGGATGATGATAACATCCAAAAGTGGCCAGTACGATTTGATGATTATGTAATTGCTGGAACCTACACAGAGATGATAAGAGGTGACAAAAATCTCAAAAAATATGGATTAAATGCTTCTGGATCTGAATCCTGATTTCCCCAATGTGTAGCCGCTTACAGCCTCTGTTCTAATTCCCATCCATCTACAACAAAAGATGAAATTACCAGAATAGCTTTCCTTCCAGCCTGATTAAATGGAGCAGGAAAACAGACAACATAAATGGTAATACATTATAATTAGAAACTTGTTTCAATGTAATAATCCAAGGCATAATTTGTGGCATAAATCCTATTTCAAGAAAGCACTTAAGCGTATATTTAAGTCCATCTATATTGACACAAGGCATTTAAACATATGCTTCAGTTGAAATGTGGCCTTAAATCAAATTAAATATAATATTGAAGTGTATATGCAAACTTACGGTATATCTTTAGGAAGGTTTTCCCAAGTGAGGGTAACTTTAAGAGCTTTTTATTTTGACTTGAATTAACATTGATTTCCTGAGCAAGAATCAACATAGCCAGTTATCTATGGTGTTTCATTTCCATCCTTCTGGAAAACCGTTTGGATGAACCAGTGTAGTGTTTTTTTCCTTTGCTTTCAGCATTACAGCATTTTATAGTCCCTTCCTTTAAAAAGAAGAGCTTCTTTGCTCCTTGCTGGTTTCACTGCACAAGAATCATATGTTAGTAGGCTGATAGTAGGAGGAATTAAACCTTTCAGAAGCCTCATATTAGTATATTTCAAAACAAGTAATTTACACCTTTGTGCAAATTGGTAAATTCCTTTTTTTTTTGCTGTTGATTTCTACACATCTTCACTGTAATTGGGCATGAGATTTGAAGACACGTGTTGCTGGAAGTTTATGATTCCAGATAGATATTTTGAGGTGTCAGGTTAAGGGACAAAAGATTTTGCTATTGCTTGTCAAATGTCTTCCTCTGAAAGGATAGAAGAAAGCATGAGACATGTATGTTATGTGGAAATCAGTGCCAGAGACTCTGACAAAGATTAGTTTGTGGACATATCCATGGAGGAAACGACCAGTTTCTAGATTCTTAGCACTGCATAAAATAAGCATTTGCATGGCACATTGCCAGTAGCAACTTGTGCTTACAAGTCCATGTCAAATAGCTCCAAATGCAGGTCCTTTCCATGGGTCCTTGTTCTATGAACAAGGGATGTTCAGTGCTCTCCTTACCCCTCCTTCTACCAGGACCTTCCTTCTGTAACTGCATTTCCCCAAGTTTTCCTTCCTGTAAAAACGTTTAAGAAGACAATTGCTTAAATGAATAAGGCATCTACTAAACAAAAACATGCTCCCAGAGTTGTTTTTCTTTCAAGAGACTGATAGTTTATTTTCTTTTCATATCACATCACAATCACAACTCCCATCAGAGAAAAAGTCATGAAGTATATTCTCTATGCCACTAGAACTTACTATAATTTGTATATAATTCCCTGGAAGATGTGATATTTTATAAAAATGTGCCTTGAAAAATTATTCACAGAATCACAGAATCATTAAGGTTGGAAAAGACCTTTAAGATCATCAAGTCCAACGATCAGCCCAACACCACCATGTCCACTAAACCATATCCTGAATTGCCATGTCTACATGTTTTTTGAACACTTCCAGTGATGGTGACTCCATCACCTCCCTGGGCAGCCTGTTCCAACGTTTGATCACCCTCTCAGTAAAGAAATTTTTCCTAATATCGAGTCTAAACCTCCCTTGGTGCAACTTGAGGCCATTTCCCTTTGGAAATTCTGTCTAATTCACTCATCTGTCTCATACTTTGTTCCCTTCTGATTCTACTTCTCCAATCCTCTAAGCAGAAGTGAGAGAGGAATAACCCCTGATGACAAAAAGAAAAATAAATTGAAATTAATAATCAAGCTAGCATAAAATAAAATTAATATTATAAATATTGATTATTTTAATTTGCAACAAATACTCCTTGTAAATAAAGACACTACTGATTGAATAGAAACGTGTTAAAATATTGCACTTATATAGAAGAGCTAAACAAAGACATCACTTTTGTAATTATGAAGGTGCTTTTGATTTTATTTTCTTTCTTTACCACTTTCACATGCAAATGTAGAATGTTTTTGCACATGTCCCTTATTAGTATTTGAGCATCTCTTTTTTTATTCTTTTTTCTTTTTCCTCCTTTTTGTGTTATTTTCCACTTGAACTGTTAGGAAAACTAACTTAAAAAGATAAGAAACTAAACCAATACTGATAACAATCCCTTTAAAAATAGTTATAGAGGAGCATAAGCTGAACATCCAAAAAGTTACTTTGAAGTGTTTTTTACTAATGTAGTAGCCAGTGGATACGACAGGAAGAGAATGAAAAGCTTACATACAGCACTTCAAAATTTCCCCACGCAATTTAACTTCTCTGTGACTTTTGTGCTATTAGAACTTGGAAAAAACCTTTCTCTAACCAAAAGCAGGGCCTTTATTGTGCATTTATAAACCCTGTATATGTGTGTAGGGTTTTTGATATATAAAAAATACGTATACATATTCATATGCATATAGATGTGCGTATGTGATATGATTGTGCATGTACACACATACGTGTGTGTATAGATATAGAAAAGATTCTGTGCATTTAATGTTTCTCTCTGTATTCAGGGATTTCTTATGTAGAAATGAAGCAGTAGCTTAAGAACTGTTCTGACCGTGTTCCTACCTGCGGTCAAAGTGCTGTGGCACTTTGAGGTCACGCAAGAGAGCTGTCAGGCCCATGGAGGCCATAAAAAGCTGGTCCCAGAACATATGCACCAAACCTCAGAAATACCAAAGCAGGTACCTTCCCTGTCACCAGCAGTATGGCTGACTTGCACACTGCTGGCTCCCTGCTGCCCACTTCTGATGAATTTAACAAGTGTTGAGTGTGGTCAGGTTAAGTCTCATGGACCAACCAGTTCTATATTATTTGATATAAAAGGACCCCTATTTCTGCCAGCACTGAGCCATACTCTTACCTAATTCTAGTTATTGTAGATGAGCTCAAGTTACCGACCCTGAGCTTTACTTAGTTAAGAAACTAGTGCTTGGTTTCAGAAATGGTTTGTTCTAACTTTTGACATAGCTTGTGAACCTCCCTCCTTAGCAGAAATCTAGGTAAAGAATTAGGGAGCGTTAAACAAAAGCTACTAGTAAAATCGTATTTTTACTCATAAATAATATGCTTTTAAAACACTCTCTAAGAGCAAGCAGTGTGAAGGACACATTCAGAGAACAAACAATTTCTGTTAGGAACTGATCTAAAAGACCTAACAGATCTTGGGTTTTTATAATATCATAAATAATTTAACTTATTTTAATTATTCTCAGGAAATAATTTGGAAGTCTTTACTATGAAGATAACACATATAGGACTTTTGTTTTTAAAATATCAAACAGATTTAAAGTGATACTTCAAAAGACCTGTATTCAGCAGCAATCAATGTAATGTGAACTAAATAGTTCAATTGTGCTCCTATGAACATAAAAGCATACCGTTTGTAAGCCTGTCTCATAGCAGCAGCTAAACATCAAAACAATATAGAAATTTTAAAACAAAAATAATTATGAAAAGAAGTGATCTGTTCTTTATCAGATAACAAAAATATTTTGAAGTTTTGTTTAAATACATTTACTTCCTTGCAAGCATATGTGTATGTGTGCATATAAGGCAAGGAGCAAGAACACTTCAAATGCAACAAATATATGTTTTGTGGCTGTTAGAATCTAGCCTTGCTAAATTGCAGCCCATTCCACCATTGATTTCAATAGTACCTGGCTTAGGTACTATTGAATTTAAGATTTAAGTCTTTCATAAAATTCAAACTTTAATAACTTTAATTCCCTGATGGCTGCAGACTTGCTAAGAAAGCAGCATTTGACATTGTGCTATGAACTGCCTCGGGATCGGCCACCGAACCTGAAGGATTCTGTGCCGAGCGCACAGGGGCTGCCTACCGATATACATTTGCCCCATCTTGTGTCATATCAGCTGGCCACATCTACAGTGAGTCACAAATTTCAGGAGTAAATGTTTTCTTGCCAGCATACCAACAAAGTAAGAAAATGCTAATTTTAATAATGAAGGCCTTTAACCGCTATGCAAATTTCAATTTCTATTTGTGAGAAAGAGGCTAACATGCCAAGTGGTTTTTGTATTACTTGGCATGAGTACATAGAAAGCTCTAATGGGCTGTCTAGAGGCTAAAGAGTGCGTCTTGTTCTTGTACTTACTTCTGTTGGAGCTGTTTAAGTTTCTATAAATAATTCTGCATACTGAATAAAAGAGAAAGGATTTGGGGGCCCTATGGTTAGGAAGCTTACCTGGCATGTAGGTGGCAGATTGAGGTTCACAACATTGTTCCAATGGGAATTAAATTGCTTATAGAGCCTGGAACAGCTCCAAGGTAAATGAGATGGTCTGTGATGAGAGCAGTTACCTGGAACGTGGAAGGCGCAGCTTAAACTGTCAGAGTGTGAGGGGCTCGTTTCTTGCTCTAAGCCACAGTGAGCCACAGCTACTGGATCTCTGATGTTCTGGGGATCAATCTCTTGCTGTCTCAGCTCCAAAAATGTAGAAGCCTCTTCTTGTTCCAAAATGGAAAACAAAGAGGGTTTTTTGATGTAACATTTTTCCCTAGTATTTTCCTCTCATTTCTCGTAATGATCCCATTGAGAAAGTGCTTACTCTGTGCCTTTATACTCCTTGGCCTTGCTGAAATATGTGAGGCGAGACCTATGTTGGAATCAGATCAGCCATCTCTAATCACACAACTATAAGAAAAACTTATTGTGAACTAGAGTGACATTATAACACTCATGCTCTGCTTGAGATGCTGTATGATTAGTTTTCTGTCTGGGCTATAATAATTTGGCAGACACCTCTAACACTGTAATCAGTTCAAAACTTAATGTTGCATTAGCTAAAACTTACAGCAATCAACCCAAAACAGAAAATGCTCAGAAATCAAGAAAAAGAAAACTAATGAGGTGGTTCTGTGTTTCAGAAAGTAATGTTATTAGGAGTCAGAACAGCAGGGAAGATGCATTGTGGAAAGAGACTGTTCATAGGATCTATCCAGGACTTTTCCCACCCTCTTTCTATTGATTCTGGTTTCGTCACTTCTCAGGGTCCATGTTTGCCGTCTTAGTTTCTTGTACAATCATAAATGGTCCTAAGAGCATAAGGTAGACTTCGTTTAAAATCCAAATGTGTCACTGGGCTATTTAGATTCAGAACAAAGCAGAATCCACACTCTTTATCTTCTGTGTCATTTCTTTGAAGTGGCTAAAAGCAGGGAATTGAAACACTTAAAAATGCATAGCTAAAGTAAAATACACATACACACACTTACTTTCAGCAAGTGTGAAATTGTTATTTGCAACCAGGAGATGGCTCTGCAACCAAGCTGGGCAAGCTGAAACCATAGAGATGCAGCACTCAAAGTTGTTTTTTTTTAAATCCTTTCAGTTCCCTTCTTCCTCAGTGGAAACACTCCAGTTCCTGTAAGCAGTGGTTTTACAAAAACTTCTTTTTCCCACGGCAAAGACTCACTTTCCCCAAATGATTGCTAAAAAGCTATCAATGACTGGTCTTTGACGTTACACAGGGATGTTGTTCGGAAATGGTGCTGAAGATGACATGGCATAATTTTCTTTAGAATAGGATACCCGGCTGTTGATGTTTTAATATTTTGTAATGCTATGAGGAGTTTATATAACAGGATGTGTCTTATATCTGTCCTTGCCCCTTTGATAAGTTACCAACAGCTGTAACACTTTTTCAAAAGGATGCATGGAGTAACTTCTTACATCCGTGGCCTAAACCTCTGAACAGAGCCCATATTTGGAAAAGCTAATGCTTTTTCCTAAACATAGATGTTAATTGGCAAGAAATTCATTGAAATCAATGAAGTAAGTCCATTGTGAGCCTCAGGTTAAATCAAAACAAGGTCTACCATATCTTTTCTTGTCATGCACTTTGAATTACTACTTTAAAACAAAAAGAAGGAAATTATAGGTGCTGTCTACTTTATGAGAATTTTAACACACAGAAACAAATTGGTTGTTGTGTACATTCTCCTGCTGTGCTAATTGTTTTAAAATTTCAAAATACTGATTATAGGGAACTGCTGAGTGTTTTTCTTTCTGTGGGAGAAGGCTATACAGGCAAGAAGGCTACAAGCAATTGTTTGGATTTACATTAATATAATAATCAACACTTAGCTAACATTGTCCACGTACCTTGTTTTTAAGTATCAAGATATGGGCCTAGTTAAGCACTTGCTCTATTTTTCGACTAGTTGAAATCCATTTCAATGTCACTTCTGTGGAGTTATAATGTAATGAAATAATGCAGCAGCGAATGAGGTCAATTCACTTTTACACACATGGAGCCTCACACAGAAAGATAATGCTTTTTTGTTTGGTTGGTTGGTTCGGTTTTTCTTACCTGTGCTCAATGTAATTAAATGGAATTTATCCTGACATGCTTTTCCTAAAGGACAGGTGGAACTTTCAGGATGTCACATTGCTTCCTTGTAATTTATTCATTTCATTATGAACCTGCAACCCTCCAGGGGGTGTGACATAATATTATAATACATAATGTTCCTGAGTACCAGAGTTTCATTTGGCACTCTGATTTATCTGACAGATGCAGGGGAAAAAAACCAAACACATGTAGCTGGAAAAATCCCCACTGACTACACATATGCAACTGCTAAAATGCACAGGTTATTTCAGTTAATGCTGACATTAACTTATGTTGGAAATGTTCCCTTCTGATTTGACTTTCTCTGGTGAAATAAGATGGTTTAGTGTTTTACTTCTGAGTCTGCTTCCTGTGATTGTGCTCTCCCAAAACAAATGTATCTCAGATCTCAGTATCAACTGCTTTCACAAAAGATGTGTGCAAAAACTCTTTGACAAAGCTGTGGGTTGCCTTTGCTCTCACAGAAGTTATAGAAACATAGATAGGCTCTACAAAAAGATATAATTTATTTGTAATTCCAGAATAGATGCAGGATAATAGATGCTTTCCCCCCAAAACTGGAATTTAATTTTAACCTCTGGTGCTGTTAGGCCAATGCTTTTCAAAACTCCTTAAGGTTAAGCCTCCTTTCAGACAAAGTCAGATGAAGAAAATAGGCTACTTCATTCTACACTTCCTCAAGTGTCACTGCAAAGCTCGCATTAATGGAATTAGTTATTTTGTCAGCCTTTTACTAGAGGAAAACAGGAACTGGCTCACCTGTATTATCTTTTTTTTGCTAATATTTACATATTATAACAATGTACTCATACATAAAGGGTAACTGCTGCAAGTCTTTGTCCATTAAAATGTGCATCAGCAATTCAGCCTTTCAGTTAGTACAGTATCATGGATGGTGTGGTTGTCTAAACTGCCCCCAGTAAGATTCTCTGTCATAAAGTGCCAATGAATATCAGTGTATTTTTCGTAACATAAAATCAAACTGTAGGTGCTAGATTGAGATTATTTCATTTTCTGTTCCTCCTTGTTCCCTTTGTAATTTATATTATGCCTCTTCCTGGTGACAGAAAAGAAAATCACCGATGAGAAAATTAGAATGATACAGGGGGATCAGTTCCCCTCTCATGTCAGAATTACTAGGTCTAGCAAATTCAGTGGACTTAGTCTTAATTTGCATTAAAAGATGCTTATATGTCACTTGGTTTACAAAGGTGCAGAATGTGGATGTATGGACATGAGACAAGCTGCAGCGAGTCAGAGCACACAAAAATGCCATCCTAGCCTCTCAGAAATTTCCTCAAATTATCACTGATGGCAATCGACATGTTCAGTCTGATCCACGGAGGACAACAGTCTTACAGAACACAATAATTTCTTCCTCTAAAAGTTAATTTTTGGTCAAACAGGAACACAGTTTAAGTAGGATATTACATCTGCTGCCAGGGTCAGATGCGATGTCTTAAGCCTCATGAGCTACTAAGTAAGTCTTTTACTCAGACTGCAGGTAAGCAGTTGTTGACGGCTCTTTTAATTCTTAATGCAGAAAAGTGCTTATGTAAAGCAGAGAAAATTGCAAAAAGCAGATGTTATGGTTACCGAACACCTTAAACTCAATTCCAAGTAATAGGAACTATACTACTCGCTGCAGAAGCTGAGGCCTCCGTAAACAAAATATACCATAGGTACATGTACAGCAACTGCTAATACTTGTTTTCTTCTTGAAACACCTGCTCAGAATTATATCAGAGAGCTGCCTTGTATCAAGAATAGCAATTGCCATTTTTCTCTCTGTTTATGCAGCTTTATAGCCTAATTGGAAGCATTTAGGTTCTAAAGTTGTTGCCATTACTACAAAATCATTCTGGAGGCTTTGCCATCTCCATGGAAACTGGTCTACATTTAATAAGCATTCTGATACAACACCAATGTTTGATGGTGTTCTTAATTTGAGATATTAATTTAATATATCGGTGCTTTACACTGGAGTTTACATTTGTTATCTTTTTGCTATAATCATGAGAAAACTTTGATGCTGCATAATGGCTTGCTAAAGCCTAGCTCACACAGTGAGGCAACTACCACAGGGTGAATTAGCATAGGCTAAGGAACACACAGTCTCGCATTAAACAAACAGGGTATGAAAGCACTAACTTACTTAGCGCATGTAGTATCATGTTTTTGAGGGTCTAGGTAAGATCTTTTACTTGTAAGAGAAATCAGTAGAATCCTTCCCCGTTGTATAAATCTTGTAAGGACAATTTACCCTGCTCAGGCAGACCCCACAAAAATCAGCAGCTGGGATCACTTAAGTCAGAGGGGGGTTTTCCTAGCAAAATATTCAGGGAAGGGTTTGAGGCAGGACCTGCTACCAACACTAAATGTGGAGTGCAGTACTGCAGAGTATACTCTGGTGTGTGCAGGAGAAGCTGTGTTGGGTCTGGTGAGCAGGTGTCCAGGCAGTGCTCTAACCCCCATGGTGGGACAGAGGTGGGGCGCAGGTGAGCATTTCTCGTGTTTCATATGGATCAATTGTCTTTCTAACAATCCCAGGACAAAAGCCAGATGTAACGAACCGGCACAAAGATGGCTGCTGTGCCTAGGAAAACTCATTTCAACCATCCACGTGTGTGGGTGAAGTAGGGCCTGTGTTACATCCATGCAACTTAGCCAGACAAATCAACTGCATCCCGTAATAGGAGCCTGGAAGCCAGCTACAGCCACCTGGATTTTCCTGGAGCAAAACCATTATGCTCTTGCATGAGACTATGAAAAATACCTATTGATGTCAAAATTCCAAATACTTATTTTATCCGTATCTTTCTGAATGAACTTGCAAATAATGTGCAGTGTAACGGAAATATGAAATATTACCCTGCTTCAAAGTGTATTAATCTTTCCTGAACTTTTCAGTATATGTGTTATTAATGCCATTTAGACCAAAGGCTTTGTGTTGGGACAGGGTGGAGATGTGGAGAAAACACAGCAGTATTTACAAATAGATTCTGCAAACTGTAGTTCAAAAGAGATGACATCTTCTGTAATTGCAGATGAGTATTTTCTTATTTGTTTTCTGCCAGAAATATATTAAATTATACTCATTGCCCCTACCTAGTCTGTAAGCCTTTTTTCTTGCTGGCCAGAGTCCCATTCCCAGCAATCCTTTAAATTCCTCATTTTTCATGCAACTACCTTGATTATTTATGCTGTTAGTGTGCCCAGTGTCTTTTCATTGGTAGAATGCATCCCAAGAGTATCATTCTTTTTATTACATTTCACCAACATGTGGATAGAATAGTTCTTCCTCTTTGGAGGTCAGAGAGAAATGATCTATTTACTTCCTTCTAAATGGAGGATAATTCTGTTTTTGCTTGGCACTGAAACTTTTCTATCAGACACCTTCCTGGAGACAATACTATAAATGCCAGATTTTTAGCAGATTTGAACACTTTCTGCAGTTCCCCATTGAAATATTGAATTAGATCTGAAATGATTTTCTTCTGCACTAGTGTCATTTTAAGAGTACTTTATGCCAGGGCCTTTGATGACAAATTTCATCCCACGGTGAATTCTTAACATGTAAACTCTCAAAAGCAAATTTTACAATAGACTTACTAACTGGCCCTTGGTTCCAGTAGGGCTGCATGCAGGCTCAGTTAAAAAGCAGGCTCAATGGGTATAAGACCATAAGCACATACTCTTTTTAGAACACAGGCCTTAAAGCTGCTCTATAATTTCTACTCCCCCAAAGCTGCATTCTGCTCTTGCCAAACGTATATGTTAAGAGGATGAGTATACCTCTTATTAGGAAATGTGAATGAAATGAGGAGTGGATTGTGCTGATTAAAATGCAGGCATACATTTCTGTGTACTGTGGGCTGATAAACTAAAATTACTTGGTG
Organism: Phaethon aethereus; assembly: GCF_964289735.1. Classification (NCBI taxonomy): domain Eukaryota; kingdom Metazoa; phylum Chordata; class Aves; order Phaethontiformes; family Phaethontidae; genus Phaethon; species Phaethon aethereus. The sequence continues at coordinate 33,615,020 of NC_138580.1, forward strand.
AGCTGGGGATTGGGAATGGATGAATACAACTGCCTAATTGAGATTTTTTTTTAAATCACTTTGAAAATACTTGTGACTCCCTCCTTTTGCTGCCTCTGAGCCTTCATGCTTTTAAATGGTAACCAGTTTTGACTTGATACAATCTCACTGAAATCAGTGGAGAATTTTAATGAAATATAATAGTGTTTAGAACAGGATCCAAATGCTTAGTATTGGGAAAAATAATCAGAAACCTTTGTGTAGTTTTCAAATGAGTTTTCATTTCAGAAATGCACAGAAACTCTGCAAATGTGGGTGTTCTCCTGATAGATATATAAACAGCATCATATGACCTCTGTGACCAACCTCAGGCAACGAAGAGCTTGCTCTGAACAGTGGACAATGAAGGCAATAGCTGGTCCAATCAATAGTTCCTGAGCTTCCTATGACCTAAATCAGATTTGAATAAATCACTCATTCGAGAGTTTCATTTTCCTTTAAAAAAGAGAATAATATATCACAAATTTTTTAAAATCTAGATTTCTTTATGAAAAATTCATAGTTAATAAGAAGGTGCACCTTTGCAAGGTATGTTGTTTGCTTCAGTTCATTTTTTCAGGTATAAGGAAACAAAACCCAAAAAGCTTTTAATTTATACTCTTCAAGTTTTATTTCTCCTCTCCTGGTAGATATGTGTATATAAATTTTAAGATAAAATTTTACGAATTCAATACCATTTTTTTTAGATCCAGTGAGTAGAAACATACTAAATAAATAATGTATTAAAAAATTGCAGCATATTTATCATGGAATTGTGAGGCAGATTAATGTATAATATGAAAGATGGGTCTCTTGTCCAGTTCCAGTAAGGCCAAACTAACTGCCCTTGCTTACAGTAACCAGTAAAGAGTAGGATATAAATGGTTAGGATACATCAGGATGATGTACAGTATAGCTAAGCAGCAGCTTATAGTATTGCAGCCTATATCTCTGCTGCATACTTTCTGTGGCTTAAAAATTATGCATAATATTAATATGACTTCCACCGGGAATAGAAATAGAATGCTATAACCAAGTAATGCAAATATTTATGAACTAATTTTCTTTCCAACATGTCATATTAATAATGACCATCTTTCTTTCATTTAATATTTAAAAACCACAAAAAAGTATGAGTAGAATTTACACCTATTGTGAGGAATGAGTGATTCGTGTAAAGAAAATCTAGTGAATATAAGCTTGAAGCAAATGTCATTTATATTGAAATAAAGGAATATATGTAGGGCATGACCATAAACAGGGGAGTGGTAGTCTTTATGTAACTTCCTGATAAGTATAGTTTGGGTAACTCCCTTGATATGTGTAGCTTATGTAGCCTCCTGATATGTAAGTTAGTTCCTGATATACTAGTGCAAACCAGTGTTGTAGATAACCGCAGAAATGTCGAGAAAATGTATAGCCAAATAAGGTAGCATAATATAAGTAGAATAACGGAGCACCTGCACAAACAGAGAGGTCATGTAGAGTGCACTGATGAAGAGGAGCATCTTCCTCCCAACGACCACCGGACGACCACCTAGAAAAAGATGAAGCATGCGCAGACCGGGGAAGTGGTGACGTACTTAGAGAGTGAGTCATCTTCCAAGGAAAAGGCGGAGAAAGGCGAGAAACGAAGCCTAGAGAAGTATAAAAGAAGGAATTGTAACAAGTGAAGGTGTGCGTCTTGGTGAGAGACTCCCAGCGCACCCAGCGCTGTTTGCTTGCCTCTATTCGTTTAATAAATTGTAAACTTAAATTGGAATCCTGTTTGGGACTAAATCATTTATCACACCTATCAAAAATGACTTTTAGCTATACCCAAAAATAGTCTGCAGTGTTACTACTGTGTTTTTTCTGTTGAAAAGACACAATTCTGAAACCTAGCAAGCTCATTTCTTCACAGTTTAGTAGTGACTTGAAAGTCCTAAAAGGAGACATGGTCACAGAAAGAAGGGGCCACATTCACATTTCCTATCAGTATCACAAAATCATACTGTTTATGTATATCTGGTGTTTAGAATTTACATGCTATTCTCGTTAGGGATAAAGGTACAGCATCAGTGTTACACTTCATCTGTGCCACCATGGGACACCACTGATAGATGTAGTCTTGATCTGCTTGCTCCCAGCCTTGCCATTTACTTTAGCAGAAATGCAACCACAAGAGCTGTTGGGTTCAGCTTGCTGAACTGTTGGAAAAATATTTCCTTTTGAAAAAATGGTAGGGTTTTGATAGATGGACAAGGCAGGGGAAGAGGAAGGAAGAGCTGAGACACCCTTGGTCTTTGTCTGCTGTCGCACCAAAGTGGGTGAGTGTAAAACCAAATCCTAAGATGGAAACAAAATGTCCCAATGCTGTGAAAATGTTGTGTTATAGAAGACACAACCATATATTCGACTTCAAAAAGAGTGCTTGTACAGCATCTTTTCTATGAAATGGATGAAAAATCTTCCTAAGTGAGTCATTGTTATCTGATCTTTCCAGTATGCTTCATTTGAATACCTAGTACCTAGTGAAACAAAGCAGGAAACTTTACTTTGCAAAAAAATATCGGTCCTTCAAACTTTGTACTTTGTCCCACACATAGGAACTTTCAGTTTGACAGATAAAAGACAGCAAATAGCTCAGAGTTAGAGACTTAGGGAGAGATAACAGACTTTGTTGTGTTTGGTTCTGCCATAATAATTCATTATCAAATTGCAAAACTATCCTCTTCAATGCAATATTCTAATATGGAGGCTGAAACACTCTATAGAAAAGAATGAGGACATGACCAGCAAGTCCTGGTATGAAAAATGAAGGGGATTTTTATAGATGTTTGACACCACAGCTTCTTACTGTTTGGCACAAAATACTGCTCTTTTAAAATCATTTGTGCCATAGAAAGTCAAATTTAGATATGTCAATATTAGGAACATACACAAAGTGCATATTGGCAAGCAGAATGTATGATACCTAAGAATCCACAAAATAAATGAAAAAATGCTTGTGAAAAAAATTTTTTAAATCATTATAGAAAAATTTATAAGAATGTTTAATTTGGAACTGATCCTTGAAGATGCTTATAATAACAACTGCTGGTAAGCACAGCAATGCTCAGGGCTATTTTTTGTTGTTGTCAATGCTGAATATTGATATTCATTGTGAATGTTTTTCTGAAGTGCCAAAAGGAATCGGAACCCTGTTTTCCAAGGTACGGAACAAGCATGTACAGAATTTCCAACCCTGAGTAGATGTTAATAATTATATATATTAAAAAAATTCCTAAACCCAAACTTGAGCTAGTGCAGTATTTGTAACTACTTGGAAGCATTTAGGAGCTAGCTTTCACCTTTTGTAATGTAGGGTTGCACCTCCGAGCGGAGAGTTTGTTCATTTATTTCTATCTTCAGATCTGTGTCGTGAAAGGTCTTGTGAAAGTTGATGAGCTTACTGCTCATCAAGAGACCACCTCTTTTCTGTTTCTTGGAGTGTGAGACTGTTAGGAAAATATCTAGATATATCATTTCACTGGCATTGCTTGCATACTTAACTGATAGATGGACTGAAATAAGGAAAATTAAGCTTTCAATGGAGAAAATAGCTAGGAATATATAGTAAGAATTCTAATAAGAACACCCATTTGCAAGAATGCTACAATCTTTAACAGGACAACAGGCAGCTTGGATGGGAGGGTTCTCCATCCTACATTTGATGAGTAACTGCAGTGTGACCGTGGTTCCTACTTTTACAGAAGTTAGCTTCCCTCTTGTTTGAAGTATTGGATAGCTTGTTTCTGCTTGTGGCTTAGGAAATCTTAGAAAATTTATTACAGGTTGAAGCAAAAAGCAGTGATTACAAACCTAAGAGTAAATCGTAATTCTGACAGTGAGCTTCCTTTGGAAAATAGCATATCATTTCATTTTATGACTTGTTCCATCAAATAACATGAAAGATGTTAATACAAGGTGATATTTGTCACAGTACATCATCCTGGAGATTGACAAGAATCAGAAAGGAAAACAGCAAAGGAAACTAAGCCCCTGAACTTACAAAGGGATCTGCATGGGCAGAGAGAGTGATGTCAGAGCACAAATACACGAACAACAGTGTCGGTCCTTTTGCAAGACTGGCACAAAAACATGTTGAAATGACAAGAACCTAAGGAACTAAATGCAAAAATGCATGCTTACAGTAACGTGTGAACTATTTCTACTGTTCGCCGTGCAAACGAGTCCTTTCTTAACTTCTTTTATATAAGTAGCCCGCAAAACATGAATTACTTTATAGCGACCTGGCTAATACTATAAATATTTATGTTCAGAATGAATTTCACAAGAGAGGGAGATAATACATTATAAAATATGAATACCAGTTTCATTTTTTTCATGGTAATAATAGATGAAAGTTTCCATCATAAAAAAGAGAATTGATCAATGCAACTCCTTGCATATTCTTGAGCGGAATTCTTTGGAGATGCAAAGTCAATGAGGTTTCCCTTTATTTCTTTGTCTTTTAACTCTGTGATGATTCCCATTTTATCAATGGTCATGGGACACAGTTTTTTTGTTATAAATATCTGACTGTGAAGCAGAAGCTTAGTGGGTACGATCTGAGAGTGCTGTAGTGGCTGCTAGTGAACTGGTGAAACCATGTAGCAATTATATTTACTGTGGTTAGAGGGGCCTATCCTCTTGCCTCATCTCTTTTTTTCAATCTCGCTGTGCTTTGTCCCTTCACAGGGAATTACAGAATTCAGATATTTGTTAAATGAAAAAATGTCTATTTCTTTAAGCCTGCAACTCAACCATTTCCTTTGAGTTAGATCTTGGAGATGCTGTTAGATCCTGTACTGTGAGATAATACCTGCATTTGATCTTTTCGTACCATTCTGGCAATCTTTATTCGTCGTGAACATTGATGGCCTATTACTCTTGTTTACTGTTTTTTACAACCAATTATTTTGCTAGAGGATCTTCTCTTCTATTGCCTGTAAGGAGGGATCTTGCCAGAAAATGCAATAACTGACTGAATCACTTTTATTCATGCCTTTGTGGGCATGCTCCTTCAAAAATTGCAAGCACTGACTTGGAGAAGAGGGGGAAAAAGTAATATAAACTGTTTTACTACATAATATGGGTCTACACAGGATTTTTCTATTCTTGTTTTTTTAATGTGATGGCCTGATACTTAAAGAAGACTTCTCTCAATCTGTAGTAATGTGGATCCATGCTGGAATCCTTTTGCTAAGACCAGTTTCACGATTTCCAGTTGTTTTTCATACTAAAGTGGATTTTAAGTAAGAGGTTGAGATATCCACAACAGAGCTGCTGTGTGGATACCACCTGATCCTGGTTATTTGTTACTATTCAAATTATTGATTTGTTTTGGAGTATCTTCTGTTGACCTTTCAACAGTTTCATCCTTGCTGAAGACTGTCTCCAGTGTGGAAACCTTCCTAATCGCTTCTTTAGAGAAAACAAAGCAAATAATTAATTTATTTATCCTGCGATGGCCTTTGGTTGTTTGCTTTTTTGGTTCTTTTACACTTCTAGTCTCTATTGGTCTCTCTCAGGACCATGGCCGTGTTTTGCTGCCAGGGCTCAAGGCTAACTCAGATAGGATTCAGGTGTATGGTGGTGAGATGGCTCTGTGGAGGCCAATGCCTCCTCTGCTCCCCACCTGCTTTTAAGGTTAAGCTCTCACTCTTGCTTTCTACCTGCATTGCGGCTACTCCTGTACCTTCTATACCCTGATCCTGACCTGCCAACTTGGCTTCCCTGCTTGCCCCCGGATCAGCCCCCTTACTACAGACTTGCAGGTGATACCTGGGCACCCAGCTGCCTGCCCTTGTCCCTGCCCTGCTCGCATCCTGCAGGACTACATTCTTGCTGGGGAGGGCTTTGTTCAGTCAACGTGGCTGTGAGGCTCTGCTCTTGGTGTGCCTTGTATGAATTTAGCAGGCTGTTCCTCAAGGTATTTTTTTCAGATTTTTTTTTACTTTTAATAATTCCCCATGCTCTGTTGTTGACATGTGCAGCATTTGAGGGGGCGTGTTTTGTAGACTTTACTTTGATTATTGCTCTGTGATTACTCTCATGCAGCTTCTTTACTGGAGACTGACACAGAGACTTTAACTTCAGGTTAAAACCTTAAAAGTAAGCGTGTGTGTATGTATATATGCATATGTGTGTTTATGTATGTAACGTGATTATTGCTTTAGTATTTTTAATACAGATTTCATTCAATGTACTGTATTCTATACTACATATTTTAAGTATATTTGTAGGTTAACATAAATACCATAATTACATATAGCAAAGATACAGATTACTGCCTTAAAACTGGTGTATTCTGCTTTGATACTATGAATCATACCATTTGTGTGACTTAAAAATGAATTTTGAGGAATGCCTCATTGCTTATAATTATTTGTCCAGTAATTATATCTTTCCCTTAGTTTCCAGATCTAAGGAAAAATTCCAGCCTGTTTCATTTGCAAGACATTTGCTTGAAGAAAGAATTTTAAAGACCATGAATGAAATCACCATTGTTCTACAGAGACAAATGTTCAGATGTCTGTTTCTGCCATTCACACTCATGGATAGCAGCTGAGTCCTCAGGTAGATCCATTTTTTATGACACTATAAATGCTTAAAAATATTTATTATTTTTCCATCTCATAAAACTTGAGTTTTGGAGATATTAGCCTGTAAATATTCCAGTAATAATAATAAATCCCCTACATTTACTTAGCACCTTTCCTCCTAATGCGAAATGCATTAAAATTTAGGCCTTAATGATATAACACATTATTTATTGCTTCTTGAATTTCTGTGATAACTCTGAAATGCCTTAAATCACTACAAGATTTTTGATACGCAGTTAATACGCTTGTGTTGTTCTAAGGTAAGTGTTCAGTCAGAATAATTTCCTCACAATGTCTGTAGCAGAGAAAGAACATAATCCTCTTCTAGTCCATTCTTTGGTAAGTTCTCTAAATTTTGATTAAATTTGTAATATACTTCTCTAACAAGATAACTTAAGAGTTCAAATATTTTAAGTTGTAATGTGAGGGGGGGAACAATGTTTTTTTTTAAAAGTAAAGTTTTAATGAAGGGACGCGAATCAGGCACAAATCGTATTTCTTCTCTTGTATCATAATATCAAAAATAGAAAAGCAGACATTAGATATACAAGTTCATACAAAATATTGTATTTTAGTGAAGTGCCTTGTGAATAATTTCGCTTATGAAGACTTGGAGATTCATTATGCTCAGTGGCTTAGTGGCTGGGGTGGTTGCAGTCCCTTTCATGTGTGCCTTGGTGATCAAGGTGCACATGGCAGGCTTATGGGGAGCCAGCAGGCTCTAGAAACTGATGTTGTGTGCCAGCAAGGAGCTCAAGCAACATAGCTTTGGAAACTTGAATGCCATCAGCCTCAACAAAGGTGACATTCAGAATTAAGACTATTAGGTTTTACTACCCGAGGAATTTCTGGTACGTGGGGAGTGGAAGTGCTCCAAACGTGGTTATCTGCATGTAGATCTGTGCATCTTTAGTGTGCTGCATCTTACTAACAGGGCCTAGACACTCCTATCGTTGCAGAATACTTCCTGCAACTCATGCTTTGGTGTGGATTAATTGGATTTCAGAACCTGAAATGTGCAGATGGTTCTGGAGGAGACTGGTGACTAGCTTAAAGCTAGTGCTTGGTTACATAGGAAATTCTGGTACAAATGCCATATATACCCATGTATTTGTGACTGAAGAGGTGAATGTGATGTTTCATGCGGCTCTCTAAGAGTGCTTTTTCAGGGCATTCAGGAAAGGTCAGTTTCATCTGCTATAAAGCTCTTATCCATCAGGCAGAACAAGTAGACTTTAGATGATTGGGCTTTTTCTTTATCTTTTTTTTTAAATTCAGAACTGCAAAAAGAAAGAAAATAAAATGGGTGTATTTACCAGATTCCTGAGCCACTGCCACCTCCCCTGGTATTCTGCCTAAGAATAAAAGCAATTTGATAGCTGAAAGAGATTAGATAATTATGGAATATAGTCATAAAATCACATCTTTCCCCTTCTTCCCCCCTGTTTGTTCCGTTCCACAAGATGTTCTCACAGAACATAGTTATGCTTCCTTTTGGTTGTGCACTGGGCTGATACTGTTTCTGTGGATCTTTGTGGTACATGATAGTGGGTCAAAATAATGAGGTATGCATTTTCAGAGGACCCAAGTTGATGTGTCATCAATTTGATGACAGTGCTGGGATCTGGGTGACCCAATACTTTCCTGCTGCAGCTAGGTAGGAGCAAGTTTGGGAAACTGCAAGCTACAGACCCAAGTGGAAAAAAGGAGTGTTGGAGTATTGCAATAAACTTCAGTGTGCTTCTTGTGCTGTCAAGTTAGCCTGTTCAAGGCTGTCTGAAGTTCATGGTGAGGATATATGAAAAGGTTAATTATTATATGTCCAGAACAGTAATTTTTATAGGGACATAAGACTATGCACAGAGATATGCACTGTGTCCATCAGAAGAGCTGCTTCAAGGTGATGTATGTATCTATTGGACATAGGGGCTGATGATAAATAAAGCACAATGTAAAATGAAAAAGCAACGAGAAACTCATTCAGTACGGGTCATATGGAGAGATATGTCAAATTCCCTAATCATAAGGTTAGTTCAGCCAGAGCCCTAAGGATAACAAAAAGCAAAGAAAATGTCTGAGCAATGAGAGGCTGTCCTTTTCCCTCAGACCCAACTGATAAATTTTGAGCTTCTGGAAGTATGGACATAGAAGACATGGTACATGAAAGTGGAAAGTCTAACACTTTATCCAAGGCTGTTCTTACCTAGAGGGGTCTGGGTATGTTTGTGTTGTCATGGTACAGATGGAAATCATATAGCTATGGACTGAGTGTAATTAAGGCCTGCAGACCACTTCCACAGCAGATACTAATAAATGTTTAGTCATACATAGGATTATAAATAAAAGCTGTAGTTTGAGATTTTATCCCATCACCATGTCTGTCACTCTTATCAGTGTGACAGTTGCTGAAATGCTGATGTCACTTCAACAGAACTTAACTTTTGCTCTGTGCAGGGCACTTTGAAACTTTTTTCTTACTATGAGTAATTTACAAATTACAAAATACTAGAGATGTTGAAATCCCAGTTCTCAGACAGTTCTGCTTCAGTTTAAACCAGAAAAGTCATCTCAGATAATTATCTGAATGTGACATAGACAGTTGACTTTGGATCTCATACAGTGTTAAAACAATTCAGAGAATGTATTAATGCCAAACCAAGGGAGCAGTTGTGGTTTAATTGTCTTCAAGAGCAGCATGATCATCTGAAAGTCAAATATGGTGGCTTATGTTTTGGCCTTTGGGGGAAAGGCACATTTTAGCAGTCACATGACCCTTTTGCACAGAAATAATTGTCTGTTTCTCATGCTGCATAAAGGGTAGAGTTTTTTCACTGATAATGTATTCCTGATCTTTGAATGCTGGACTTCAGGCTATGATAGTCAACTGATAATTATTTTCAAACCCAACAGGTCAAAATGTTTATGTATATTTCCATAGTATCTGCAGACAAAAAAAATTGCTTTTGTCTTCGAATGAGTTGGTGTATTTTGCAAAGGAAGAACATTATACAATAACTGCTCATTTAAGAAGTAATTAACCTTCTTATGCTATTTGCATTATTAATGTGCTAGAGTTACAATAATGTCCTAATGTATCTGAATTTCTATTAATGTTTTCTTTGCTAAATAAATAAAAGTGAATCGAGTGAAGAGATGACATTTGTTTAATTGTTCATCAGGATTCTTTTTCTCCCCTCATCCAAAGTCCTGATAGTTTGTTAAATAGAAACCCTTAAATGGATGGCATTTCATGATAGGTTTTGAACCTAATTATATCAAATGTCATAGCATTATTTATTTAAAAAGCTTTTCAATATTACTGTACAAGGGGAAAAAATGTGTTTTCTTCCTTTTAAAGTGCTTAAAATTTTCTATTAAGTTCTTCTAATTTATTTGGCACTTTCACAATGCCTCAGTCAAGTTTACTTTTAGAATCCTTTAAAAATGTTTCCTTTAAAGGTAGTTAGTCTTGTAATGCTGCTTACTGCTACTCCTCTCCCCTTTATGAAAAGATCTTCTAGAACCGGAATCGGCTTAACTCTATGCTTGCTCTGAAAACCTTGGCATAGTTTGCAAGTATTGGAGAGAATAAATGTTGTCACATAAAAGAAGTGATAACCAAAGTAACCTATGTAATTTAATAGGTTTCTCTTTAATTAAAGATACTAGGTAAATAGAAAAATTTAAGCTCTGTGTAAAGCATGTATGCTTTGGTGAGGGGAAGAAATTCAATATATTGGTATGTGCATTGGCCATAACCTGGGGCTTCTACAGCTTTGTAGTGTACCAAGAGGGAGAAAGAAGAACTTAAGGACTACTGAGCATGTAGAAACAGTGAGACTGTTGCATCAACAGAACTGTGTGACACGAGCAAGTAGGAGTTCTGATTTAATAATTCCACAGCATTTGAATTACTCTAGTAAGAAATGAGATATTCAACTATGGCTTAAGAAAAACCAGAAAAAAACAGGAGAAAAATTATAATTCAAAATTTTAAATTTTTTATGGAAAGCCAAGAAGTCTTTTGTTTGAGAAGTTAAAACTAATGATTAAAACAACTATTGGAAAATAGAATGCAAAAAGTGTTTTCAACAACACACAGCCACCCATCCCCAAATAATGATTTAAAATTTTCTACAAAAATGGGTTAGTGATATAGTCACTCTCCATTGAAGACACTGATGGAGACTTCACCTAGCTCTACTGGCATTGCCTAACATTTAATTTCTTATGAAGCCCTGGGGTTTCCACAGGAGGTAAGCAAAGAGAATTCGGGTGTCTTTAATCATTCTATAATGTCCTGCTCTGAATTTCCCCCAGAAAAGCTCAATTAACTCTAAATCATAGAAGCATAGCTTCCCCCCCCCCCGCCCCTTTTTTAAATGGGCTTATACCATTACAGAAATGCTTTTATGCATGACCAGCCTTCTCTTTGGGACACTATAGTATTTAATGAACCCTGGTCAATATGTCTGACTTAAACAAAAACCCCAACAATTTGTGAAGCATCCATCTTCAGATCATCAGGTGACTCTTATAGTTCAATCTAGGCCATTTCTTATTTATTGCTTTATCCCCAGAGTATCTTTGGAGAGTGAGTCTCTAACTGACTTTTCCCAGATTCTTCCTCAAAGCTTATACACTGAAATCGGAGAAGCTTTACTGATTTATACCTGTTAAGTCATCCTTTCAGAATGATACACATTATGCCATAGTAGACCAATACTGTTGTTGTAAGCTACAAACATAATGGTGAAAGCTGGATGAAATAACATTTTTTTCCTTAATATTTTGAGCCCTTGCTTGCTTTGAAATCTGAATACTTGTTTTATTTCCCGAACTAGTGCTTCTAAAAAGTACATTTAAGATCATATTTTTCAGTACCCCTAGCTTGTGCATGATACCTTATTTGCAACTATGAAATGCAGCTCAGAGAGGCTCCCAACTGTAGGGAACCCAACACAGAAATGAATGTGTGTCTGTGTATTTTTTTTAAAAAGTATTCTAACATTAATGATAAGAAATAGGTCAAATAGAATCTAAATGTCCAAATTTTTCTGTTAACTTGTTCAAAGTATTTTAAACGTAGTAGGTGTGTGCATCAGAACATTTTTTTTTTTTTTTGAAGTTAATGAGTCTTTCAATTTTAATTGCCATGTTGCATACGTTAGGTTTATTTTGTTAGGATTCTCTAGTCCTTCAAGTTTTGAGCAAATGCCATCCCCCAAAAGATTCGAACTAGAAGCTGATGCTCTATGTTGCCATGTTTGAATGCTACCCTGTTGGGAAAAAGACAGCAGGTTTCTTAAATAATCTTAGCTACCCTTTACCTTTCAGCTTACATATGAAAGTGTTGAACTCTTCACCAGGAGAAAGATTCTTTCCAGCTCTCACATGAGTCTGCTTGTCGGCTCATATTAGAAATATGCCAGGACTAAAATACTATTGAAAACTACATCTTGAAACCCATTATAACAGTTGTTGGTATCAGTTTAGATCTCTGTGGCTAGGAATGAACAAATCATTTGGGAGGGAGTGTTATCTGAATTCTTGCTAATTCTCGCTTAAAAGGTTCTGCAATGACAGGGGATTGTTCCCCTGAATTCCTTCCCAACCTTCTCCAATTGCCTTTTACTTTCACACGCTTTTTCATATCACACCAGAATCAAAAGTCTGTTACATCCCTAGAACATCTGTTCTTGTAGCACTTTTACCTTGACTATAAGATCACAATTATCATCTAAAACTGCTATTGAATTATCCTGCATATGTTGCAAGTATCATAAGGATCTTTTAAAATATATTGCTAGATTTACAGGCATGCTTTAGTGACTAGGGTTAAAAACAGTTTACATATCATAGTAGCGAATGGATCTAAATTCCATTTAGCCAGTTACTGATACATTCTCTTTTGTATGTTAGCATTGAGATAATGTAGAGAAATAACAGCACTTTACAATTTCCCCAACTCTTTGTGGAAAAAATCCTACCTACAGGAGAGAAAGCAATGGCTGGGATATCCCAAAGCCTGCTGGTATGAAAGAATATACCAAACATTTATCAGAGGACACAGGCTTTGCTAACTTATGATGAAGCTACACCGAATTAAGCATTCCTTCTGCTGCCTTGACATCTTAGCTACAACTCTGGATCTAGCTTCAAGCTACCTGTGACAATTTGTCCAATTCTTTGCAGGGCTAGCTTTACAGTTTAAAGAGGTCCACAGAGAAATGCAGACATAGGAACTAAATCTATTTGTGAACAGTTCAGTAACTAGTGTATGTGACCAACTGATTTCTAACCATGGCATAATTCTCCAAAACGTTTGATCTTAGGCTTGTTAGACCTCCACTGGAGAGAGCCATCAGGAAAAACTTGCAGACTCTTTGCCTCCTGCAATTTTGCCCTTCCACCTTCAAATCATACTGGCGATCTCTGAAGAATGTGGGTTTTTTTGTTGTTTGTTTGGGTTTTTTGCCCCCTCCAGTCACAACCACACCAACAAATGTTTGGTCCTAAATAATGGATTTTTATTTTGCTTGCAGCTGTCATAAGAATGAAAGGCTGAAATATTACATTAAAAGAGAGAACTGAAGAATTCACAGTGGCCTGAACTTTAAAAGCACACCAATATTTTTTAGTTAATATGAAAACTTTCCAGACCTTTCCAACACCATTCATAAATCCTGACATCGCCACTTAACTACACCATAAATGAAGCTGCTGCTTAACTCACCTTATCACATAACTTCCTTTCCCTGAAATCCAATCAGTTTCAGATTTAGAACTGGCAAAATATCTCTGTAGCATCTGAAATATTACAAGTATTTCTACATGACCATTTTCTCAGGGTTGTAGATGACAATGTTTTTCCTTACTTACCAGAACTGAGATGCAAGTTCAAAGAATTCATTTCACAATACTTCTAGATCAATGTTTTAAATTCTGAACTTCTTCTGCAGATATCCTGCCTTTCAGAATCAGCACCTTTAAGAATAATAGTAAGAGGGGTAACATAAATGCCAACTACTAGCACCACTGCAGAATAAAACCAAACTATCTGTATTTTGTTGGATTATTTCTTTCACTGTATATAACACAAAAATCTCTATGATTTAAAGCACCCATTGCTAATGGAAGAACTGAGGTAGATGGTTTTTTGAAGTACTTAGATAGCAGGACACTCAGTCAAAACACATCTTTTGGATTTACATTACCAGGCCTGAAACAGTGAGGACTGTTTTTACGATGGAGCTTATCATTACACCAGAAAATTTATAGTATGAAGACCCAAGCACCTGATGAAATGTTGATATCATCCTGATTCATTAGGGATGAGTAAAGTTGTCAGTAAAGAGCCTTCCCTTTCTGTGTATCAGAGCTGTTTCCTTTTTATGTGTCAAGGGGAGAAAGGGCTAATGGAGATGCTCTACTTGTTATTCCCCAGTTCTCTTCTTACTTTTGATCTGAATGAATTCCATGTCACCTTCTTACATTTTCACACATTCAAATAAATTTCATCAAAGATAGTAGCAGGACAAAGAGGAAATAGAAATTTGGTTCAATCTCAAGCTTTGTACATGAAGATTCAAATGAAAAAGCTTTACAATGCTTTAGGAGCATTGTAAATGTTGTTTAGTTGAATTGAGATAAAAGACGTGCATTGTATTATCTATCAATCTAATATTATTTAATCTAATCCGATTTAGGAATAGATACAATACTAAAGAAAGAAAAGGACATCTGCATTAATTCTGAATCTCCAGGAAGCATTGATTTAGAAAAGTATGTAATCTTCTGTCATCATACTTGGGGATAAAGGTCTGAACCATTCTCTGTAAATTACTGTAGGTATATTACTTTATGAATTGTGATTGTTTCCTTAAAAACAGATGGTGCTCTGAGAATTCCAGAAGGTGTAATGTGGATGTAAAAAATTTATTTTCTTTGTAGAGGTAAACTAGGATAGTTTGTCTGAAAGGCACTCTTTGTATTCCATTTTCATCAGTGAGAACATCACATATTTGTTATGGGTTTGTGCAGAAGTACTGCTCAGTGACAGAGGTGTTTGGGCTTCACTTCCTCAAAATAAAGATAATGATGGTAGAAAACTTTAGAAGGACGGTTCCTTTTTTTTTCCCCAGCAGGTCAATATATTTCAAGAGACCTGCTTCTTGATGTAGGAAGATTGGTAGATTTAGCATGTTTGTGTTCCAGGACTGTGAAACTAATGTTTCCCTGTCAGTAGCAATAAACCAGTAACATTCTCTGCCAGCGACTGTACCAACCCTGTACCAAAGGGGAGAGGATACAGAAAGCAGAGAGTACTCTCAAGAGTTTGAATCACTTCAAATTATTTGTTGTTATTGTTGTTCTTGGCTATCGTCAGAGGTTTTATTCAGTCCCTGAGGGGAAAAAAACCCCCACCTCTCCTCCCCAAAGAAACATTCTGCTAGTCTATGAATAATGTAATGTAATTTAAAAAAAAAATAAAACAAACCACAACACCCCTTTTCTTGATATTTTATGGACATGAGCTGCATTTGGGAACATATTTGGGAATTTATGGTACTGGAATTAAAGCTGTCACCTTTTAAATGCTTGCAGATCTTTCAGAGTTGATGGACTGCTAAAGTGTTTGCATATAATGAATATGATATTACATAGATAATGCAAAGCATTTCCAGTTCTAGGCTGATGTCCCCAGTCCCATCCTTCACCTTCCTTGTCTGTCTTTCTATGAAAAGTAAAAATAAATAGAACATACATATATGTATATTAAAAAAAGACAGCTCAAATTTCCAGGTGATGATTCAGAATGGAAGGGAATATTAACTTTTAAATCTTACTTTTAAAGTATTTTCTGTTTTCCTTTAAGTGAAGAATTATGCTTCAATGGCATATAACATTTTCTACCTTGTATGCAATGGAGGAAGAAATGGCACAGTAGTCATCAAACCTTCTGTTTTCTCTTGACAGCCTGTTACCCAATAACAAAAGTTTGTTGTACATGTTTACTTCCTAGTTGAAGACTTGGTTAACTGCACAATAAAATTAAAAAGCAAGGTAAACTAAAGTTTTAGATCATGACATGCTAAAGCAGCATTATACAGTATGTCTTAGTACCCTTCGTGCTTTTAATATGGCAGGGTTTGTAATAGCAGTCACGCTTCTCTGTGGAAAAGGATGGCCAAAACTACTTTGATTTTTCACAACCAAGACAGAGTATATTAAGCCTGCCAGGAAGATATTTTGATCCCTTTGAATAAATAGAGACAATCTAAGCTATCGATCTCCTATTTTCTTGAAGTTCGCAGTTTTGGGTCTGTCAGTTATTGTGACATTCAGCAGCACCCCACCGGCAAGTATGGCACCGGTGTTTCTCAACAATGTTGCTGTTGTTTTACTGCTGCACTGTAATTTGCTTCCATATGACAACAAATACTTTTAGGTCAGATTCAAAGCTGAGTCAGAGTGATCTTGTGCAAACCTGTATCTGATTTATAGATCACCGTCTTGGGAAATCCTGTCTGGAAACCTGTTTTGATGGGTGGTTTTTCAAGATAAGAGAGACATAAGCACATGCATCAGAAGAAAAGTAAAGAGCTGATTCCTCATAATGTGTCTTTTGATAAACTGAACCATCTACAAGAGTATTGCTTCAATTTCTTTCCACATTAGACTTTCTGTGCATAAGGTACTTGCAATTATAACAAGGATATCTGGTAATTTTACTTCTTACACTATAGTGAACTGTTACCACATTACATACTTACATCGATTCCAAATGGTGCTTGTTGCAAGCCCTCGAGCATGTTAAACATATTTCTGACATGTTCTTACACAGCTGCCCTCAAGAGCTGTGACAATCTGAGCATTTCAGTAGCTCATATGATCAGAACCTTTATTTTGAAGATCACTTCAATATCAGCAGTGTTGAAAATCACTCATTCTTAGCAGAGTGAGAGCATTGTACTAACAGCGTATAAATAGGCACAGCACAAGCTCAAACCATTATGAATATAAGCATGGTCTGAATGTTTGAGCTTGGAGAATATCAGTAATGAGACACTTCAGAGAGGAGGGGCAAAAAAACATGCTATGTATGTTTGTTCTTCCCCAGCTATTGATCATGTGCATTTTTCAAGTGTCTGCTAGAACGTATTTTCTGCTGAATCATAACTGCTGTCACTTAACATTAACTAGCCAAGTCTAGTAAACAAATCTCAAACTGAAGTGGGCTAGAAATAAATTTACACCAGTTATATCAGAGGAATTCCTTGCATATATATCACAACACATATCTTTCAGCTAAGCCAGGCTGCCACAGAAGAGAAGGAATTGAGGTCGAGCGCTTCCCTTTTTTTGGCTACCTTTTTCCTTTTCTTTTTGCTTTCTTCTGTCCTTTTGTCTCATCACAAATCAATATGGAATGACAATGGCTTGCTGGACAGCAAGCTGGTACCTGATGAAAACAAATTGAATGAAAGTGCAAAGCAAAAAATAGAGTGAAATTTCCTACATGGTGAAAAAATTCTATGTTAACCATGCTATTAGACCTCCTCAAAAAAACCAGTTGAAAAAGTCATCACAGCTTTCAGTATCCATAAATAACAAAAACAAATAACAAAGTATAACAAAAATATATAAAAATAACAAAATATATAACAAAATAAATACAAACATATAACAAAAAATAACAAAACAAATAATGTCAAAAATGTATTTTTTTCCTTTGACTAAATTAAACAAGTATATACAATAGTTAGTGGTGCAATAGCATTTACTTCATTCAGCTATGACATTAAAAGGGTTGTCATATTCATGTCATAAATAAAATACCCACCCATTCAGCCTTAAATACCCACAGGCCCACTTTTCGGCAACTGATGACATGTGCTCTGTATGCATGGCTATGCTAAAGTTAGGTTTATTGTATACCAGAAAAATGCATATTAAAGATCTATATCATAAAAGGATAAAGGGGTCTGTGATGTGTATTGTTTTCTGCAGTATTCCCAAGCCTGAGGGACTGGGCTTAGGGATCCTGTAAGCTATACAGGATCTCCACGTGAAAAGGAAACACAAACAAGAGCATGCAATATGGAACTGAGAAAAATGATTGAAGGCTGTGCTGACTTGCAAAATGAATGGTGCTGGTTCATACTGTTATAAACCCTTCCTTCCTTTGTGGAATCTCTTTCTTCCCTGACAATGAAGTATGTCTTTTCTGAGTAACAACGGACTCTACCATAGCGAAAAGATACCATTGTTGTACCTAGTTTGACTTCCACTACATCACAGGCCATTTCTGTTTTACTGAGACATTTTGATAGGTTCTTTGAACGCATATTCTTCATCTTACCTCAAGCCTATACTATTTGTTTAAATAATTTAACTTTGGAGACAGGAAGATTAAGAAGTGACCATCGGAGCTGATGTTCTTTAAGGTGTTTGGAACCAGCTACTGCATAAAGCAAGCAGCTGAGCTGGATGTCAAGCCCCCATACTCCAACACTAGTAGGTGAGCTGGGTCCCAAGCGGAAGATAAGCATTCAAGTGTTTGTGTATTATTCAAAGAATCAGAATACTCCAAGTATGAAAATTCATAGTTAGCTGCTTCTCACAAAAGGAGTTTCCTATCGTATGAGATAGAGGTGATTTATACATCACTTAGGGTGATTTAAACAGAACTCTCCACAGCTCTCCCACAGCTTTCTGAAATATATAGTAAATAATCTGTGAGGCCATTTGTAAAAAAAAAATAATTTCTTATGTTCAATAAACAAAAATTCATTTGTTCATTATTTTAAAAGTCATCCTAATTTCACAGAACAATGCCAGTAAAACCAGAACAATATGCTACTTTTTACAATGGAATTTTTATAAATCCTTTCCCTGCTAAGCCATATTTGATGGGATTTTTAGCTGTTTCACCAGTACTTTCAGAATGCAGTCTGCTCAGCATAGTGAGTGACTTTCTCCTAATTCAATAAGCTGTTCAACCATAGAGCATTGACAACTGCCTTTGTGAAATCCAGTATGAATTGACTTGTGAAAGTCAATTAGAATTCAGTATTTGGTTAGAGATTCTTATGCATACAACATCCAGACACCTAGTCAGTCAGATTCTTTCAACACGGATGTGTGTAGATTTATTTTACCTGTAAATTGTTTATTTACCCTATCACAGAATGAAATCCTTACAATGTTTAATCCGTTGTCCTTCAGCACTAGAGGTAGCATATTCAGCCCTCCGCTGCCATTTTTTATCAGCATGCTGAATTCCTCCTTGTAGATAGTTGTATTACAATATGCAGTAAATCCGTGGTGGTGGAAGTAGTCTAAACCTAGCTCAGTACTTCTATTTTCCTTCTTATTGAAGCAATGAAGAATTGATTCCTCCACCCCTTGTTACTACAAGTCCTTGGAAGTCAGCTACAGCCAGTCCTTGTCAAACAGGCTGAAGGCTTTTACAGGCACATAACAAGCATGGCATGGCTGGCACAGGGTTCATCAGTGCAAACATAAGGTGTATGGGGATTTTTGTTGTGTGATAAGTAATTTACTATTGCAGACACAATGTGGGCCACAAAAAAATTGAAGTGAGGTTCTAGATTTTCATAGATAAGTAAAAAAAAAGATGGGTTAGATCCTTTAGTTATCGAGAGATCAAAAAATTAAAAATAAACAAACAACAAAACAAATCGATTCCACGTACATCTTTTCAGGATTTCTGCTTGAGAAGCTCTGAGACTGTATGTTTTCAGGCTATTCAAGCCTTATTTTATTCTCCAGACTGCCTTGTAACACACTGCTGTGTTTCCCTACTCTTTCTGTTTCTTCGTTCACATTTTTCCCTTCAGCATGGCAGATGAATTCACAGCGTGCTTTGAAGTTAATCACTGTCACTAACCTTGTTTCTTTTGCTTTTGTATTTTGGGAACAGAAACCTAGCCTTTCTTTCTCCCCACTATTATAAAAAAAAAATCAGCTGGCTATTTCTGAAGGTACTGCTCAGTGTCAGGGAGCAGCGAGGGCAGCCTTGCAGCCATGGCCATCCCACCACCCCAGCCAGGGAGCTTGGCCAGCCGGGGCAGCCCCGGGCACTGGGCACCTCCACTAGGAACAGAGATGGGCCCAGATTTGGATTGTATTACCTGCCCACTAACTAGTGACACTGGAAGAAGACTCCTTCCAGGGCCATAGAGGTAATTCTCAAAGAACACCACAGCAAAATGTTTCCTAAATATAGGGTTACTATCTTCAGTAATATATTAATAATGTTTTTGAAAATCCATCTATCTTCCTCTGGTGTCCCTGCCTCCTTTTGAGCCTGACTGAGAATATAGTCTGAAATGCTGTATTAGGTATTTTAATAAGATCTGAATATATGATATCTACCTGCAGAAATATGAATTATGTTCTTTTGATACAGAGTCTGATTTCATATAGCCTCTATTATGGTGCAGATACTCTTCATTTCTACTGTGTTGATTATTCTTGTCAATATCTCTTTTAATTTGCTCTGGCATTCTTCACATAGAAGACCTTTTCTTGTGTCTGATTTACCTCTGCAAACCTTAATATGTAACTTCAGGTGGCTGAACTTATCCCATTTCTCCTCTCATTTTCTCATCAGAAAATGTCAGAATTCCAAATATACACTCTAAAGAATCCAAGATTTCCATGCAACAGAAATATGAGGAAACAATGGTACAGTTCAGTCTACTTTCCATTTAGCTGTTACCAAAAACACTAGGTTTTTTTAAAAGTGCAGCTTCGCTTGGGAATATTACAAATAGATGGGCATATTTCCAGGCAGTATGTTCTTGCTCTCAGGGCAGCAATATTGTGCTTTGTTGAACTAGCAAAAAATTTATTCACTTAGCTGCAGAAAAGTGTTCAGTTTATTCTTGTCTGTCACAATGGAAGTTGCAAAATCTAATACAGACACTGAAGAAATCTGCATGTATGTAGCATGCATGCATTTGATTATGTCTCTCTTGTTTTGCAACCACACAATCTCCAATAAAATGCAACAGATACCTTTTATGGTGGTAGTCAATAGTGTTTATCTAGTTCATCAAGGACCTTCATAGGGAACTTGGCTTCTTTTTTTTTTTAATGTTCCCCAAGTGTATAGGAATCACATATCATTTTTATAGATAAAAATCCTAGTAGTAAGCTGCCTAGAGGCAGAATTTCTGTCATACCCTCTAGCAAATATTTGTGTTTGTAAGTTGCTTAGGTGCAGCTCCTTGTCTTGTGGCAAGAAGTATTATTTTAAATGTATGGGTACTATAGTGCAGAAGCAGAGCTAGTGGAAGAGAAATGTTTACATCTTGTGTAAGTGTTCCTGTGTTGCAAATACACAGACTCAAGGTCACAGGCTTCAAGAGGGAGTCTGGCTAGTCATCTTGGGCAAGTGGGACTAGACTTTATGAACCTTTCTGCTACAGTCAGCGTTATCACAGAAGTAGGCAGGTGGGCTATCTTGGTGAAGATGAGTAAGAAAAATGGGTAAAGTTCCCTGAATTACTTCATAGTAAAAATTTCAGTGAAAGAATATAGAAAGAAATCTCTGGCATGCATGTGAGTGTGTTAGAAAAGCAAGCAACACAGCCCTATTTCTACGGAACGTCTGTTACCATACACACCGATGACACCAGGGCAGGATTTCAAGAAACGTGTGGCCTAAGCAGTGAGTGGGAAATACCTAAAACAGCAGGTTGCTGCAGACTGCTGAATGAGGTGGTGAAAAGGCTTTTCTCAGGAATCCAGAGGTGACTGGGGTGTTGCTCCAGCTGACAGGCCTGTGGGACTTTTCAGAAGGGGTCTGGACTGAGCAAGTTCATAGTGAGCAGAAAGGAGAGTTATTGCTAAGATTTTCTATTTATAGCTTGTGCTGCCCAGCACACCTAGGCTTTTGATGCTAAAAAATATATCTGGTTTATATTCTAATAAAACCTTGTTTTTGCGATGCAAAACTCTTGTGTTTTTGATGCTGTCTTTTTACAGAAAAGATGCGGGCAAATCCCCATCAAAACTCCATCTGTCTCACCACGTGCTGTGAGATTTCAGAGCACAGCTCCCCTTCCCTTCAGGTTTCTGCCATACTGTAAAGAGGGTTAAAAGTCCATTTTGTGATCTCAGACCTAAGACAGCAGAGCAGCAGAAAATCAGAAGCACCAGCCCAAAGCCACCTGATGTTCCCAGCTGCCACATCAGGGTCCCAGAAGACGCTTCTGCCAGCTCCTGTTCCGCTGCAGCCAGGCCCCAGGCCGGGCCTGGGCAAAGCAGGGGGCTAATTGACTTTGGCTGTAACACAGCTGATTCCCATTACCAGCCCTTCTCATTACTTGAACCCAAGCCACACTCACCTTGGGATTTCCCTTTTAAATGGGTGTGGTGCCTCATGTGAGACCTGCTGAGGGTCATGGGGGTGCCAGCTGGAGCTGGGAAAGGAGAGTGGGGGCTGGCCACTCCTAGAGGCGTGTGCTGTGTCTTGGAAGTAGGTTTTCCTGAAGAGTCTGTGCAAGCTGACTTTCTGATCTGGTAAATGAAAGTTTTAATAGACATAGACTTTAGTAGTGGATGGGGCTACCTGTTTGCTTCCCTCCAGCAGAAGGTAAAGAGGTGGAGGCAGAGGGCAGAGCTGTCCTCGCCTGGGAGGTGATGCGCTTTCATGCCTGTCTTGGGCGCTTGCTGTACAGCCTGAGGCTGGTCTCATGCTGGTGTGGCTGGAATAACCGCAGTGCAGCGTGAGCAGCCACAGGAGAACTAAGCTGTAGTTGCTGCCGCCCTTTGCTGTATATGGAAAATAGAAGGTGGGAGCATCAGTGATCTGCTGTTTGAATTTATTATTATTTAAGATCATAGCAAATACTGTGTATGTGCTAAGATGCAAATCGTAATTGCTCATCTTCCTAAAAATACATGTAAATACCATTATACCATTAACCTGTGCCCTATTTATTTCTTCTAATTTCCTAATTTACTGTAGTGGTTTTATAGTGCCTCTTTATTATTATTGTGTCTAAGTGTAGTGGGAGAACATATATCTTGCTTTTTTGATAATGAAACCACTCTCTCTAGCCTGGTGATGATGGAATGTGCTTTGCTTCTTTTATAGAACTATGTTTTTGTTTATATGCCCCCCCTCCCTTTCCTGTCTAGGCTTTTTCACCTGCTGCTTTTAGTAGGAAAGCAATGTACAGCTGAAAGGCTAAAACCCAGCACAGTTATGACCCTTAATCAATATTGCCTTCTTTCCATCTCTTCAAAACTTTTTTCCCTGGACACCGTGTGCTGTCCCTTTCTTGAAGCTTTATGGCTGTCTTGAACGCTTATGGTGTGAAAGGCAATCCCTGCTGTATTTTCAGCTTTCTGCCCAAGTGAGGACTGCTGGAGAAGAGGTAGGACTGGCACTGGAGTCCTGGAAGCTCTTCCAGGAAGTGAGTTTTATTTGAATCATTGTAATGAGGGCAAGGCATGCAAGTCAGGGTGGTGAGCTCTAATGTGCAAGTACTTGCAGTTTTCACTGCACAACTTAAAGTCGAAGGGTACACTCCCTGCTTATTTCTGTGTCTGAAGGCTCTATCTTTGGAACACTCCGTCAGCATGTTTCCCATTGTAATCCACCATATTTTCTCCTGTGACTTTCTATACATGATAACCCTTCATATACTCTGCCAGTAGCTTGCGCAGTCATCTGAAGCGATATCAAATCATGTTGAAATTGTAGGTGCACAGTAGGCAAACATGGCATGCTTATGTCTGCCCTCTGTGGGCAAACCTGCTTACCAAACCACCAATCAAACTTTGAAAAAAAGGCTTGTCATCAATAGTTTGTTGTTGTTTATGCTTTGATAAAGCAACACTTCCGTCTCACCAGATTTAAGCTGCTGCAGAGATGGAATCGTTACTTCAGCAGCAAATGTGCTGGCAGGGTACTTGCAGCTACATAAAATGTGCTTGTTCTAGGACAGATTTCTGCATCATCATGCAATAAAAACTATGCTTTAAACATCTCCAATTCAAGTCATGCACTCATGTAGATGTGTTTTCAAACATAGATATTTATATACATAGTGAGTGGTGTCCTGTGAGAGGGAGGGAAAACACTGAAGGAGCCTGATCTAATAGCACACACTGTATGGTTTGCTTAATCTTTTTGTGCTGCTCTTGCCCGACACTGTTCTTCATCTCTGCCCTTCATTGAGAGGGATATAACTTTTTTTTTTAGTAACCTAAAGGGGATGAACAAGTCTCTCAGTATCTTAATACCTCTTTTACTAGTCTCAAATTATTTAGAGAAGTTGTACTATTTCTCTTCCTATTATTCCATCTGCACTTCTGAACTGAACTGTTCTCCAGGCTGTCGGGAGCCTGCACAGCTGCCATGGGTAGGACAGGTGCCCACCTGTTAATTAACAGCAGCATCTCGCTTCATGCAAGCTGTTAGTGCCTGTGGAGGTGGGAAGTCAGCTGGTGCCTGGCTGAGGGCTTGCGGACATGAAGCTCAGAGCTACTGTGGTGGGAGAAGGGATAGGGAGTAGACTGGAGAATCTTAGAGTTACACAGGCACGTATATGTAGCTGTCTGGGGGTATAGGTGGGTATTTACCTGGTTCAGGTACTAGTGGAGCCTTCAAGAGTTCCTGTCTCTGATGCGGCTGGTCGTTCCCTGGACCAACACCAAGTAACTGTCACCATCTGCAGGTGGTGAAATGAAATAAATGAAAAATCTAGTCCTTAGCTGCTGCTGTGTGGATTTGTGACACCTCTCAAACATAAGCTTTCACCTTTCCAAGTTGTGTTTGAGGATCTTATGCTACAGAAAACAATAATTTCTGTTTAATTTTTCTGTTTTGTTTTTTGAGCATGTACCTACTTTAAAAAACTATAATCTGATTTTAATGTTAAAGATAGCTAGTAATAACTTGAATTTAAAAAATACAGTGTCCCTTTCAGGTAGAAATCTGTGTTCCTTTGAGAGTAAATCTCTGATGGAGTGATTACATGCCTCTTCTGGTAAATGCTGCATTTAGTACAGCAACTGAGTAGTCCTATTTCATAGTTAAATGTTCAGTTTTTCATAAATCATGTGATCAAGCACATGCAATGCAGTATCCCCATATTCTGCTCAAGAGCTGTCTCAAAAACGTTGAAGACTAATTACAATCTTCATGAACACAAGTTAATGTTTCTGCTTTTTTTTTAAAACAGAAGCCTAAGGATTCCACAATAGATCTTGCACTTGGTAATGTACACACAGTTTAAAAGAAATGGTTCTCTCATTTTCTTGTGGCTAGCTTGTCTCTTAAGGCTAGAAGACATTTCCAGGAACATTTCCCTTCTGCTACTGTGTCTCTATCCTCTTGAAAGAGACACAGAGTAAGCATCTGTTCTGGCGATAAATCATCTCTTGTTTTTTGAATCTGATGTTAATACTGTATTTTTTTTCTAAAATTTGGCTTAAAGTCTCTTGACACTTGCATTTTGTACTTCACAGTTGCCACTTGAAAAAAAGAGGCCTGATAGGTTTATTTTCTTGTAGGCCTCTTAAATTGCAGCCCTTTGTATTTGAGACTGCAAAATCCTACATCACACTAACAGGATGCCTGAAATGGATGCTGGGGGGGGGGGGGGGGAATTAAGGCTAATACAGATAGTATCTGCTATTTTAGTTCCTGACAGCCCAGGATTGCTCTTGCCCAAGGACCATTCACATTGTTTCCTTCTCTTCTTGCAGCTATCAGTTCTGTGATGACTTAGAAACAAAAATAGAAAATAAGGGTATCCAGACTAGATGAACATTACTAGAATTAGATAGCAATTTGACAGGAAACTGATCTGCATGATTGCCCTCCTCTGCAGAAGATTGTAGTAGCATGATTACAATAATTTCTGCTGGTCAGTGTTTTAAGCATTAACATAGCTACCTAGGGAGCCAGCGAGGCTTTATGTAAGACTTTAGAACTGAATGAAAAAGAGGAGAAGAAATTGTCTCTGTGATATTTTACTATAGCAGTTTCACATGCTATTGGTGGTGTGCAACACAACCAGATTTCATATTAGTGTTTATTTGTGGTGCTATCTTCAAATGTGCTGGTTTTGAGTGCTGCTTCTATAGAAAGCCGATTTTTATTGCTGCCCAGTTAATCCTACCTGTAAAATAAATTAAAAAAAAAAAAGCAACCACCTAGTCTCTTCCAGTTGTTTGCATAAATATTTGCATCCCTTTTCTGAAGATTGTTAGTGGTAAGCAATACTAAATAGATCTTGGATGTTTTAGTTTTGTAGTCATGATACCCTTGTTTGTATACAGCTATTGTACCATTTGGGTGTGTTTGGATGGTACTCTGGGACAAAGAGGGTGCTCTTCTCTTTGTAGTAAGTATAGTTAAAGCTGACCAAGTTTTAACTTTTTAATTGACAGGCATTTTTAAGTGGAAAAACATGGTTTAGAGTTCTAGTTTTTAAATCCTCTAAGTACATAATGTAAACACCTAGCTTATTTTACAAGCTCGCTTTAGGAAATGGTTGCAATTAAATGCTGCCTCCTGAGGAGAGGAGGAGGTGTTGTCTGTCTCTCAAATTGTATGTCTTAGAGAAAGAGAAATAGGTATTTAAGTGAGAAAACAGAGAACTTGAGACCCTTTCAGTTCAGCAAGTCCTGTACTGAACTGGTTGTTGTGTAAAATACAGCCAGGACCAGAAAAGTTAGCAGTCTGAAGAACCTGCTGTACAGCAACAGCTTAACTGCAGTGTTTTTCAGGCAGTGCTACTGCTAGCACTGTTCATGCATCCTGTGGTTTACCTCCCTGGGTCCCCTTCTCGGTTCCTGTGCTGTGCCGCTGCTGGGTCTGGGTCTGTGGAAGGAGTCTGCGTCTATGTACTGTATAGTGGTGTGAAGTATGTGACTTTTTTTTTTTTTTAGCCTACAGCTCGATCCCTGTCCTCTTACAGAGCAGGAGCTTCTTGTAGTGACAGCCTGTTCCCAGCCATGGTGTCCTGAGAAATCTGGCTTGGGAATGTGCTTAGTATGCTGGGTCTGTGCATGACGGTAAATATGGACCTATGGTTGCAGGCTGGATCTCTTTGCCTATCTTAGAACTGCAGCTCCTAAGAAGAGAGGTCAGTGTTCATCCTCCCTGACATTAAACCAGCTGATCTAAGCCTCTGTTCATGAGGGGTACTGCTCCTAGGCTGATAAGGTGACTGTGTTCATGTGTCTTGGCTTAGTGTCCTTAAGTGAGCTCCTTGAGATAGAATTTGTGGAATCTTCAAAGCTCTTTCATTTCTCTGTTAAGAGAAATGAGTTGCTGAAGTCCCTGAAATGTTTAGTTTTCATCCTTATGCAAGATACTGAGGGATACACTCTTTTCATCCCTTAGGCAATTATTTGCTTTATTATCACTGTAGTGAGATAGGATTAATGTAAGTTATGAGTAGTAACAGAGTATGAAATAAGACAACAATAAGCACAAGAGCAGAAGATAAAAATAGACTTGGGAATTAACCTAGTAGTTTGAGAATTGTATGCATTTATAAAATGCTTGCAAGTATGCTTAAATATATTTTGCTTTCTGATAAAGAATGTATTTTCAAATATTATGCATACAAGATTCACCTGGGATACAAGAACTTGAAGAATATCAAGTGTACAATGACAGGAATGAAAAAATAAACTTTTGACTTAGGTTGTTGACCTGAATAGAGTATTAGCTATATCTTGTAATAACCATGGGATAGCTAATAAGTGTGCAATAAAAACACAAATCCAATTGCTCCTTTTCCCCATACCTTTTCCCACTGTTCCTGTCAAATTTGTTTTTATACCTAGTTATTTAGTTTGCTTTCTAAACCATTTCACGTCCTCAATACATCTTAAGACCATTTGCATGAGTATATTTGAATTATCAATTTTGATCCTAGGAAATGTCATGAACTATCACATTTCACAAACTTGGGTTTACAGATTGACAGTTTTAGATAATTCAGGTAGACACTGGTGAACATTCAACCTGATCTGTGGCAGCCTCCAGTCTCTGTAAGGCTGATAACTCAAAACACTCTGTTTGCTCTGAAAGGCAAGTTACAGGAGAACGAGGAACTGGCGCTGCCAGGCTTGTTTCCCGGGTGTCATCTTTAATAGTTGTTTTCTTTAATATTATCAGTAACAAGGCCAATGACCTTTGTTTGTTTGTTTGCTTTCTTAATTTATGGCCAGTTGTGCTGGCAGATGTCTGTGACTGCGCTGTCGTACCCCACCTCCTGCCAAGCTCTGCTTTATGGGAGCTTGTCCGTGCATGACTGCTGCTGTATATTGAAAGAAATGTTAACATGAAAACAAAATGATCACAAATGCAAGCCAGATATATTGTGACATACAAGTCTTTATACAGCACTCTAAAGGCAAATATAACATCATCATTTAACCACATGCAAGGGAGCATATTCTACTTCTGCTATCTAAAAAACTTTGGGATTAAATTTATTTGAATGAATTAAGGACAAATACCATCTGGGGTGATGTTATATTGAAATGCCTAGGATGTGTTCTGCAGCAGATACTGTGATGTTGACTGATAATTCTAGGAAAAGTTCCTCAGTTAAGCACTTCTGGGAATCTTGGTTATATCTGATAATCGGGGAAGTGGTGTGCTTAAATATAAGCAAAGTGTATTAACGAAAGGATTGGAATGATTTGATGTAGAAACATCTTTTAACTAAACTATTAGAGATTATTATGTTTGTATAATTGTAAAATTTAAGTGCAATGGAACCTTGGAAGAGCTGAAATTGAAATCCATTTATTTAAATGACTTTGACAGAATCCATC
The DNA here is from genome assembly GCF_964289735.1 of Phaethon aethereus. Classification (NCBI taxonomy): domain Eukaryota; kingdom Metazoa; phylum Chordata; class Aves; order Phaethontiformes; family Phaethontidae; genus Phaethon; species Phaethon aethereus. The sequence goes on from NC_138580.1 coordinate 33,643,516, forward strand.
ATCAAAGGGGCTTAATGTTGAAAGTACTTCTAAAAGTCTGGATTTTCTACATAGCATGGTCAATTTATAATTTCCAATCTAAAACACTCTGAACTGTTAAATTCACTGCATCACTGAATTCTGATCTTAACTGTTTCTGCTTTGTCATTGGAAGAAGGTTAGGGGGTGAGGGAAGTGAATGTTTTCAATGACTTCTGTGTCTCTGCACAGAGGTTGCTTTCTGTGTTGGGATTGTTTGCATAATAATTAGCTGACTGTTACAGATGACCATGAGTAGCTAGCAGAAAAGGAGAACTAGAAAGCCTAAACTCTGAATCTACCTCTATCAATATTATTGTTTCAAGACTGATCATTTCAGTCAAAACATTGATACTATTAACTTAGTCAAACACTGAGCTGGGTTGCTGTTCTGTTTGTTTTGTAAACAAATGACATTTTCATTGCAGTACATGCTCAAGGTTATTTGATAGCAGTTATTCCTTTCACTGTTCATTTAAGTTAATGTGTCTCCATTAGAATTGACTTCTGTACTCAAGAATCTCTCCTTGGTTTATCGAATGGGTGCTTTATGGCATCAGTCTTGATTTTTTCATTATAGGACATGAGTAGTCCTATTGACTTGAGTATGTTGCCAGTTTATGAAAGAGAGGTCACTACATAGGGAATGAAATTAGAATGGGGGGCTGAAAGTGGAACTTGAATGAGGCTACTTGTGGAGTTCAGATTAGGAGTTTCATACTTCACTGGATGGGGATTTGAAGCTGTAGAAGCTATATTACTGGATTACTCAGACCTACGGACTAAACAAACGTGAAATGTTCCTACTTGGTTGTGCCGTCACATTGCTACAGGGAAAACTTACATTTTTGTTTTAAACTGTGCTCCCATGCTGTATTTGACTGTAAAAGTTTGAGTTATCAGTCCTGCCATTTTTAAAGAGAGCAACAGCATATTTTGGTTTTATGTCTGTCTGTTGCTTAAATCAAGAGACACTATGAAAGTGCAAGGCAATTACATTCCTACTGCCTATTTGTTTATCTTATTCTTGTTTCCTTCCTCAACCATACTTTTTTATAAAATCTAGTAAAAATAGTTCTTCTATTTGTTATAAGTAAAAAACCCCAATGTTTATGCTGTTACACATTCCTTTATGCTCAAGAAGCACTGAGATAGTATTTCTACTATGAGCTATGTTCAATTTTTCTGCCTTCCAAAGAGTAAAGATAGACTGGAACGTTTCCCGGGGAAGGAGAGGGCAAATGACTTCATGTAGTTAAGAGTAAACGGAGGTTTATATTCACTTATTTATGTCCTATACACTTCCATGCTTGATCAAGACAGAGCTATTTTACTGGTGCTTAGTAGGCTATTAGCCTGATGAATCTAGGAACAGTGTACAATTATCTTTCCTTGAAATTGCCTTGTTATGAGCATAAAAATTTTTTTTATATAAAACTCCAAGTTTTGTGCTACAGAATCATGTTCACACTCCTCTTGGAATCAGCAGAAATTGAGTATTGTAGGCACAAAATGTGTCTCCGATGGAAGTTTTGGTGCCAATATTCCCTCTTGAGATTTGACTCTTTTGTACCACTCACGCACAGAAGTTTAGAAGGGGTGGAGGAAAAAAACAAACAACTGGGTAGGAGGAGAGGTAGAAATTTTTTTCTTTCAGATACAGCAGACTCATTGTACTGTCTGCCTGCCCTTCTTAACTCTCCTAAGAGGTGGTCAGTAAAGGAAGGATAATGATGGACTACTGGGAGAAAGAAATGGAGGAGCACCAGACTCAGCATTAGCTTTGCCATGCTCTTCTAGTGTAATGATTTATGGTACACTAACATCAGCTGCTAGGTTTTTTAGATTTAGTTTGAAAATGGCTGTAACAGGCAATCTCCAGCAGAATACTGATTCTTTGAAACCTTTATCTTATGGTTCTTTGAGGTAAATTCTGTATAAACATACCAGAAAAGCTAATCAAACTTGTAAAAAGAAAAAAAAAAAAAGAAAAAAAGACAAGACCAAAACCCCTTTCCTACAATGATGTTTTCTAATTTATTTTTTTTTCTTTCCCCCAGCTCTTAACTGGAGTCTCAACTCCAGTTCTTTCTATTCATTCTCCAGAGAAGAATATAAAGAAGCAGCTCTTCCACGTATGGTAAGAGAAGAGCTCCCTCTCTAAACTAAATGCAGATCTGAGTAGTAGTAGATTTAGGTCTGTTTTCTATTGTTGACAATGTCAAGGGTGTGAGTTGCTCCTTTTATCTTCAATAAGACCTATGAAATGTTACATCCTTTGGAGGAGTTACATTTGGTGAATGTTACAGCTGGATGACAAAGACTTTGAAATTGAACGCATAGGGCTTAAGTTGTCAAGTCTGATGTGCTGTTCTGATTTGTTTTGTGTTTTTTTTTCTTATTGGGTTCATGATCTTTCTTTAGTTGAGCCTTTTATCATTATAAATATGGGTTTTCAATTTGTTTAACTCTACCTTTGGACCATGAATGTACCAGTAGTCTCTACAACAGTGACTGAAACTTTAAAATCTATTGATTTATAAATAAAATAACCTCAGTGACCTCTAATATTTTCCATGTTTTCTTTTGAAATATGAATTTCATTGGTTAAAAAAACCACTAAGGATGAAAATAAGCGTAACACCAAACAATGGCAGATTATGAAAGGGTGTAACTACTGTTTTATTTTGAAACAGTTAAAAATATTACAAGGCTGGGTATCGCAATTGTAGTTTGAGGCAGTGCCTACTTGCTCGTGGCTTCTATCCAGTTAGTACTTGTTTGCTCCTTGGCACACTCAGAGTGGAATGAATGGCATCACCACCAGATGTTATGTTTTCAACTTACTGGCAAATAGCACAATTTAAAAACATCTCAGAATGAAATAGCCCTTTATCCTTGTCACAGTGCTTATGGTTTTCCAGCTTGCAGGAAATAAGAGCAGCTTGAGGTAAGTGAAACGTGAGTGTGAATGTGTATCTCGCCCATAGCTCAGGAGCTGCTCCTGTACAAGTAAGGACACTGAGATCATCAGTGCTGAGGCATTTCATTGCAGTTATTTGCAGGATTTTTTTTCATAATAGCTCTCTTAATTTGTTAAAAATTTCACTTAATTCTGGAAACTAATACATCCTGACCTCTTCTTTCCTATCTCCTTCAGTATTGCCCTCATACAAAGACATTTGACTGCAAACTGTTGGCTGTTTATTAGTAATGACTTTTCTTTCTCCATGCTGTTCTACTTCTCAATATTGTCAAGTCTGGAAAAAGCTTTCAGTTGCTTGTATGCCACTTCACATTGTTTTCCTGGACTCAGAAGCCTTGCTTACACCAGGTTAGCCTTTGGTTTTATGAGGATCAGATCAGTACTGGCTGGGAATAGTGATATTTTAAATTTTTGTTTGTGTACTGTAAGTTTCACACTAATTCCTGTCTAACTTTAAATTGTCTTTTTTTTTAAATGCTTTCTTCCATCTTGACAGCTAATTAGTATATTGTGGTGGTTTGTTTCATAAACTGAAGAAAATGTTTCTTATTGTATACTTTCTCTGCCTGGCAGACCATGTTTATTTCAAATGTATCCAGTAACACCTTTATCTCTTTATATCTGAGACTTGGTCTCATTTTGTGTAAGATAATACCTAGCATATGACTGTGGGATTTAAATAATTGTTGTAGAAATTAAATCACCCAACTTCTATGTAATGAGATAAGGAATAATTAACCCAAACTTACAAAAAAACCCCAAACCACAAACATTTGTTAACAGCAATAATCTTTCTCAAAATAATATTTGGCAGGCATAAATGCATTGATGGACAGTCAAACATGCAAGGAAACGGGCAAGTGTGGGAAACTGGGCTCTCAAGATCAATCCTGAGTAAACAACAAAGCCTTCAGGAAGGCAACCAGGTCAGGCTTATGCTACCAAATGGATTTCACTTGGTACCTATAACAAGCTGGTTTTTGGCCTATGCTCCAAGAAATAAATAATTAGTGACTTAATTCACTGCACCAAATAGTCCCCTAATATGATGTGCTACTAATGCTTTCCCAGGTACACTTATTGACCACAGCTAGTCATTATCATTAATTGAATGGTGGCTCCCTTCTGCTCTTGTCTGAATCTATTGTTCCTGATTTAGCTAACACAGTACTTCCAGCCAAAACAGTTAAATAATGATGCTCTACGGTTAGTTTAATCATCAGTTAAGCCTGGAAAGCTGGTATACACAGGTACTCAGGGCTGTGTAGCTATGATGTGGCTTTGCTTAGCTGTGTGAATGAGACCTGCTTCTGGGCCACCTTACTGAAGCTCTGGAAATGTTCACATGGCAGAGGATTATAAACTCTTTCTATTTAATGTCTATGACTGGACAGGTGTATGGAATGGATGTTTTACAAGCAGATAGAAAGGGGTGGAGCGGTAAATCATGTTTCTGAAGGACTTCTATTATATCAAATTGAATACTTCTACTGGTTTTTCCCAAACTCTCAGAAAGGCAAGTGATGCGTGTCCAACATGACACTTTTACATTTAGATGTAAAAGGTCATTTATCTCTTTCAGTAAGTGAAAATGTATTCACATGTCAAATCTTTCATGTCAGGGAGAATCCAGATTGTGGACTCAAAATTTTTTCATGTCATGTTTCTAATTAGGTCTGTGACTCATTCTCATGAATAATATATCAAGCTGCATATTAACATCTAATCCAGCTAAATCATCAATTTACAGTAAGCCTTGGCTGCAGCAACTTCAGTAAAAAAAGTCAGGCTGCAACATTTTTCCAACAGCTGTTAAAACTTCTGGAGTGTCTCTGGGTACTAAACTTGCAAAGAAAGTGATTAGATTCCTGTTGCAGTATTTGCAGTGAATGAATTTGATTAAAATCATAACAGTAGATTTCTAAAAAGGACTTCACAGTTAAGACCCCCCAAAAATTTAAGTACAAATTATTTTCCTTTATGATCTGAGGAGACTCTGTCCACGTTCAGACCGAAGTGCTGTGTATGTATGTAGACTAGATTGCTTTTTTTGACAGGAAACTGATTGGTTTTATATCTGCAAGTGCTGCAACAAACAGGTACCAGCTAATACATTATTACAAAAATTTTTTAACCTGAAATGAAATTGCTTGTCACTTGACCTCAGTCTTGCAGAATATTTTGATTGTCCCAGCTCCCTTATTAATGTGCTGGGTGGGACTGTTGTGGATGTAGCTGGTGTTTTCTGTTTGTGATCATGCTGACAGTCGTTGTCAAACAGCTTCACTCCATCATGTGGTGTTCATCACCAATTAGTCATTTGACAGGTATAATTTCTCAGTGCTGTGGTTCACCATTGTAACTGTAAATTATCTTTGAAAGCGTCTTTAAACTGTTGTATTTTCCCACTGTTGTCTGTTTTCTATCACCTAGTTCATGATAGGTTGCTGGCACTAGCATATGCCTCCTTCTTAGTGTATTTTATAGACAGAATGATATATTCCTGCCACTCCCTTTCTGTCTTTCCCTGCTGCTCCCATTCCTTCTCCAAAGAACTGGCCTTACAGGATGCTCTCCTACTGTGTGTGTTTGTGTCAGAGCAGGGAGGGAAAAATGGTCTATGCCTGGTTTTTCGGTCTTTCCAAATGCTGTTCCATTGCCACATCTGTTGACTTTCACGCAGTAAGAGAGCCTTTGAGAAGGATGCAGCTTAGATGTGGCTTCTGTCAGACTGCATCAGAATAATTAGCTTTGAAGACGACAGGCACCATGTGCTCCCCTCTTTGTGCATATGTATTTCTGTCCTGCATACATGTTACTTCTGAGACTGTAATCCCATCTACTATAAAATACCTCACTGGAGGTCTGTTACAGTCAGAATGTTTGTGACATACCCATAAAATATGAGGATTTTGAACCTAAATATGTGTGGGTCATGGGTAACGGTCACTTGGGAAGACAAATGCCATCAGTCCAAATGTCCCCCCCTTCCTTCTTGCCCCTTATATACTGAGCATGACACCCTATGGTGTGGGATATCCCTTTGGTCAGTTGGGGTCAGCTGGCCCTGCTGTGTCCCCTCCCAGCTTCTTGTGCACCCTCAGGCTGCTTGCTGGTGAGATGGGCGGAGAAGCAGAAACGACCTCGATGTTGTGTAAGCCCTGCTCAGCAATAACAAAAGCATCTCTGTCCTATCAGCACTGTTATCAGCACAAACCCAAAACATAGCCCCATACTAGCTACTATGTAGAAAATTAGCTCTATCCCAGCCAAAACCAGCATAGCTGTGGAAGAAGGAGGATCAGGCACTTCTGAATAGCTAATGTGTGCTTGTCATAAGCATCAAAAATTAGAATATACAGCTTGCATATGGGTAGACTAGTCTGCATGGGTTGATGTTTGACTTCCATCATATTGACAGAACAGGGAGAAGTGCAATATTATTTGAAAACCTGGGTTAGTGAGGATTTTTTAAAGCTATGAATCCGAGTGCTTTATACACCTGACAATGACATGCATGTACCACAGCATCCCTGGAAAGTTGCAGTTAACTTAAAATGGTTGCTCTTGCTCTTAAGGATTGAATATGCATATTGAGAGGTGCTAAAAAAGGAGTATAGGGGAAAGCACCACAATTTAGTTGCTTGCGTGCATGCCTGTACAGACTTGACAGAACTCTAAAATTTGCCTATAATAAGCTGTAGGTGTGAGACCTCAGACAGTATGAGTTGCTTATTAACAAGCGGAAAGATTTAGATTGTTCTAGCAATTAAAGACTTTCACATAGATTTATGTTCCATTTAACTTGCAGAGCTTGACGTTGTAGTTCTCCAGCAGGTATCATTTTCTCCAGTGGAAACTTTGCATCAGTTTCTTGAGCTTTTTTATGTATTAATAATGAAACCATTCACATTATTGTCTTCTTGTGCTCTTAAACAAATGGGTGAATCAAGTTCATGGAGCTTAGGAAGACAAATGACACTTCCAAGGTTGCCAGCTATTCTGCATAAATAGCTGGTGATTTAGTTGATCAATGACAAAGAAAAAAAATGTATATCTGTGCTTGACTCTTAGAAAAGGGATGGTATACACTGTCGCATCTGCTAATTAAATTAAAGACTGTGTGTGACAGTTGATTTTTCTATTTCAATTACATCTTAAACTGCATCACATGTTATGAACTACACAGAAATTAGCAAATGTATTAGATTAACATGGTACTGAACATGAAGGCTAATGACAGTTTATTTTGATGCAGTGATGATGACAAATAAGTACTTTCCTCAGAATACTTAAGTAAAATCTCTTTGAATATACAGATTGATAACTCCATCTCACTCTGTCTTGTCGCTTCAGTTCAGATGTATTTTGCCTACATCTTGCCAATTTCTGCCTGGTTTTGTAGGCTGAGTTGATGTTTAACTTTTTTTTACTTAGCAATCCATTTGCTTTGTACCTTTATTATATATGTGTGTTGGGCTTTGTGTTTCTTTTTTCCTTATTCTCTTTCTGGAAGCTATTCTAGTCTATTCACGTTGTCTGATTTAAGGAAATTGAGGGATTAGGGTAGTGGACAACTGGGATGAATTGAAGTGATTCATCTTTATCAGAAAAATCCTGTCTCTCACAGCTGTCCTTCTTGCAAGAAGGAGGAGAAACTGGGCAGAGAGATAAACTTCAGAAGCATAGAATAATTAGGAAGAAGCAAAGTCAGAAAGTGTCTTGAACAAAGCTGGAAAAAAATGGGTACCCTTTGGACTGAAGTAGGTGCATGGAAGCACCTAATTCCCTATGGACCTGTAGCAGACTACCAGTTTACTCCGAGTCCATTAACCTAGATAGCAGATCTTGAAAAAGAGAAAATTCTTAGGGGTATGTTTTCCAAAGAGTAGATATTCAAAGAGGGATATCCTTTCTCAAGAGAAATTTAAAAAATAAAAATGTGCAGAGAAGAGAAAAATCTGTATTGTAACTCAAATGTTTCTTTTTCCTAAGCTGGAATAAAAGAAAGATTTAAGATCAACTTTGGAGTTATTAAAAATATAAATAGTTAAATACAAGTAAACTGCCTTGGGGATGGAAATGGTGCTATTAATATTTGAAAGGAGGAAAGAATAACAAGTATGGTAAAGAGATTGACATCAGTGTTAGCAGCTACTAGGTAATGTATTTCAAAGAAGTATTGAGCTGGCTAGGATCAAAGTCACTTGTACATGCAGAGCTTCCAGCTAAAAAGCTATGGGAGAATATGGGTCTGATAGAGTCTGAAAGTCTCAGAAGCTATTCATTATCTGAAAACAGCAGAATAGCCAGCATTGATCCCACTTCAGCAGAAGTGGAGGGAATCAAGGTCATAACAAGGTATGTTCACTTGATCTGCTGAAAACCTGAGACTGGAAGAAATGATTGGTAACATAAAAGCAAAGAATCTCTTGATAACTTGCTCCAGAAAGACACAAGGGCTGCAAGCTTCTAAGGATAGGAAAACTTTAATCACCTTAATCACTTTGAGATTTTCAGAGGAATTAGGTGAGGTGCTCCCCTGGCCTGTGCAGATGTGGTGCCTCTCCTCAGAAAACATTCTTCCAGTCTTCTCTGGGCTGAGGTTTCCACTCTGTGTTGAAGCAGCCTCTGACTGGTCTCCGAGTCTTGCAGAAGTACATAATTTTGGAGGTCTGGGGGTGAGGAGGAGGAAGAAGGGTGCTGGGGGAGATGGTTCAGGCACATATGTAGAGCAGATAGTAACAGTGACTCCCCTGGTCTGTCTGACAGCCACTCTGGGAGAGGAAAGAAGTCGGGTGCTGGAGCAGGCTTGTTGTCCAGCCTGTGTTTAGCATTACAGTTGCAGATGTGAGCATACAGACTTCTGGCCATCTGATTCGGGGACAGATACTCAGCTGAATTTAGTGCCTAAAGAGAGATTTTTTTTTTTTTTTTTTTTTCCCTGTTTCCTGGATGAAGACAATGTGCTGTGGGGCACATTCGGATCTGCCAGACACTGCTCCCAGCCTGTCACTGGTAAGCAGAAAGGGTCCCCACCTGCTTGAGTGGTGCGCTTGCCCAAGGTGTCTATAATTATGAAATTTAAGGAATAAATTAAAAGCAATTGATAATGTTTCTTAAATACAGCTGATCAATTTGGCCAAGTTGCAAACATTAGAGACTTGAAATTTCTTTATTTTTTATAGAAAAACGTTGAACAATCCATCGTTTCTATAATATGGTGGGCATTGTAAAGCCCTTTGTTTCAGAGGTTACCTATAACACATTGTTCAGCGAGTAGTGTCTTAGCTACAAAGACTCAAATCAGAACATTTTCTTTTGCTACTGTTGCCCTGTTTTACTATGCAAGACTTGCAAGTCTGCAACATATGGTGTGGCTATATTGTCCTATAAAGAAGGAAGTAACTGTGTATGACTTTTATTTGGATGGTAAAAGCTGGAAAAAAAGAGTCCCAAGAGTTACTCTTCTAAAACTAAAAGCCAAGGTGTTTGATGTGATGTCAAGGGCTGTTGAAATATGTAATTCATTCCATCTGCTGCTTTTGGTGCATGAGAACAACGCATTGGTGCCAGCTGCATATGCCTAAAACTGAGAGAGGAAAAACCTTGGCAATCATTATGTTTACCCTGCTACTTGTAGAGTGCCAGTGAGCCACAATTTCTGTTTTATTTTTAGCCCATGTGTCCTGGTTTGCCTGACAGGCCAAGCTTAGAGGGCTGCATGCAATTGAGCTTAGGAGGCTTTCCCTATATTGCCAATATTGAAGTTCTAAAAATTCATACCCATTCACCAACCTTCTATTGCCATCTGTCTAGGAATTAGGTAGCTCTGCCTCTCTTATTCTAGGCTTGGTATTACAGGATTTTTATTCCTTTCATTGCTCCTTGGCTCAACCAAGCTCAACTATCAGTTATTCAGAAGCTGTAGTTAACAGTGAGTTTAGTGACCTAAACAAATATTTATGAAATAATTGTTTTTTCTAACAATAAGAATCTTCTAATGCTGCATTCCTAAGTAAAACACAATGTTAACAAGCATAGCTGTCTAACCAACAAGCTCTAGGAGTTAAGTAATATCTGATGAATCACAGTATCAGTAAGGTTGGAAAGGACCTTCAAGATCATCAGGTCCAACCATTAATCCAGCACCACCGTGTCCCCTGAACCATGTCCTGAAGCGCCACATCCACGTGTCTTTTGAACACTTCCAGAGATTGTGACTCTACCACCTCCCTGGGCAGCCTGTTCCAATGCTTGACCACCCTCTCGGTGAAGGAATTTTTCCTAATATCCAATCTAAACCTCCCCTGGCGCAACTTGAGGCCATTTCCTCTTGTCCTATCACTAGTTACTTGGGAGAAGAGACCAACACCCTCATTGCCACAACCCCCTTTCAGGTAGTTGTAAAGAGCAATAAGGTCTCCTCTCAGCCTCCTCTTCTCCAGACTAAACAACCCCAGTTCCCTCAGCCGCTCCTCATAAGACTTGTTCTCCAGACCCCTCACCAGCTTCGTTGCCCTTCTCTGGGCACGCTCCAGCACCTCAACATCCTTCTTGTAGTGAGGGGCCCAAAACTGAACACAGGATTCAAGGTGTGGCCTCACCAGTGACAAGTACAGGGGCACAACCACTTCCCTATTCCTGGCCACACTGTTTGATACAGGCCAGGATGCTGTTGGCCTTCTTGGCCACCTGGGCACACTGCTGGCTTGTATTCAACCGGCTGTCAGCCAGCACCCCCATGAGTAATACAGCTCCTGGGTCTAAACCGCTTATTTTCTTTATCTTTTTTTTCTTTCTGTGGTGGCACTCTACAGAGGAGAAATAAGACTTAAGATCCTAAATAACTTTTGTGGATCTGTGTCTCTGTACCCAAATATGAGCATGCAAGTAGTCTCAAGCAAGAAGCCAAATCCACCCTGTTATGTGAATTCAAATTGAGGAAGGAGACTTTAATAGCACTTCATGGGTAACTGGGAGTTTTTAGTCTGAAGCCTTCAAAGCTGTTTTGGATTTTGCCGTTGAGGGCATGGCCTCTAATTTCATCCACTTTGTGCATCCAGTGTTGTTCAGTAGTGACTGATGAATGTATTTCTGTACTATGTATTGCTAATATAACGATAACAAAGCCAAAAGTATACGTGTGTAAAGTCTTCATCTTCCACTGTATCTTTTGCATGGTATAAACAGAGCTTATGCAGATCCCTGCAACTGCAAACTCTTTGACATGGTACTTGTATAAAAAGTAGTAGTGGGTTTCTGCTTCACAAGTGGATTCTTCCTTGGAACAAACAAATACTAGTGCACATCTGACACTGTACAGCTGATATGCAGTCACCTCTGCCACTCTGACACTGTACTGGACTATTTGGAGAGGAGTGAAGCTGGATTTGTCTAATAGCAAATTTGTGGGAAATTGAATCACAACAGGTGAACTTTACTTACCTAAATTGGAACTTAAGCAGAAAATAAAAGTTCACATTCACCCTTTTGCAAATGTACTACAGGATCTTTAATAATAGTGAGTAATCAGCACATCAGCTGAATCACAATCCCCTTGCAGTGATTCAAAGGCACATTTTTAAAATATTTTTTGCAATTAAAAGGTCTATAGTATATTCAAATATGACAATTAAAGTCCATTACTATTCAGTCAAAGATTTTGGGTTTGTGTGTCGGAATGTTATTGTCAAGAAGCATTTTCTTTATTTGTATGTTTTTGTTTGTCAGTGATACCTCATGTAGTTTGAGTACCAGTTTACTAGCAGCAAGGTTAAACTACGGTTTATTAAATCCTCTACATGGTTTAGGTCGTAGGTAGCAGGTTTGTGCATAACACAGGAGGTGAGTAGTTATTAGTCTTGCAAGCAAGACACTTGGAACAGGAAATGCCAATTTTAGGACTGACATAACTGCCTTGGATAGCATCCTTTTGTTTGTTTGGGTTGAATATTGATTAAATTCACTGAATTCCTGAGATGTCTATGTCCATGACAATAATACCCTGTGTATTTTTAATGTAATTCAATATACCCATACTTTGTGTATACTGTTTTACTAGAGATTATACAAACCAGACACTGTTGCACAGTACTGATGCATTGATGAGAATTTTATTATTCATTCAAGTATTGAACATATTTACATTAATGAAACTATACAAGTTTGAAAAGTGAAGCATTTTAAGCAGAAAAGTTAGTATAGGCTTCTTAAGGGAAGCTTTGAGATCTTTTCTGAAGTAAGCCCCTGTAATGCCTGTAATTCCTCCCAGAAAAGAAGAATCTGTTTTCAGAATGGGAGAAGGAAGTCTTGTAGTGAACCTTGCCAAAAAACCACAGATTTTTGCTCAATGGTGTGTGTGGTTTTTTTTTTTTTTTTAACTGATCTTCATTTTGGAGTGTGCTTTGTGGGAGCATAGCTTTTCATCTCTTGGTCTAAATGAAAGCCAGAAGCCCAAGGTTAAACTGGAAAAGGAAGGAAGGCCTTTAAGCATTAACACATATCATTGTTCAAATCTAGAGATAATATTTTGTTTGCACATCATATGTATATTTACACACCACATATAGTGTATATATATTTTATATATAGTGTGTATATATATACACACACACGGTGTCTATAGTGTAGAATCAAATTTTAATAAATTAGGAAACTGTTGTAAGTAAAGAGGTGAGGTCATGTGTCAATAAGGAATAAGAATGTTGAAGGCATATGCAGGTTGGTTTCCTCAGGTTTTTTTCCCCACTCAAAGCTTTAATCATCCATAGGCACAGAGTAGAAGATACCTGAAAACACTCTTCACAAATATGTAAATTTCAAATTGATTCCTAGAATTTTGAAAATACATAGGAAGATTATTTCATAAAGAAATTTTTTATTTCATAGAATATTTCTATTATTTTATAGAATAAAGAAATTAAAGTTATAGGTGCTTTGAAGATATTACTCTAATTCACTTAGCAGTTGGAACCCCTTTATTTGAGAAAGAACACCTTTACTGTTCACTTAATCTATGTATTAATCTATGTATTACTCTTGTATTTTATATATAATTTCATTAGTATAACTTGTATATTATTGACATTCTGTGAAATTAATTTCATACTGTAATAAAGGATTGTCTATAGGAAAAAAAACACACCACCAAACAAAAAAACAACAACAAAACCCCAAAACAAACAAAAAAACCCAACTGTATAGTCTTGTTGTACAACAACTCTTTGTCCCTTTAGATTTGGTCTTTATATACATAAGAAGATTTAACACAAAAATACCTTCTAGAAATTTTTTTTTTGCTTGGTGGGATTCTGAAGGCAAAATTTTATCTGTTGTTTCCTATCGTTAGATTTGCTTGGGTGTCTTGGTTCAACATGCTAATTCGTCCCAGAAAAGAAGAATCAGTTTTCAGAATGGGAGAAGGAAGTCTTGTAGTGAAAAGCCTACCTTTGGAAAAAAGCGCATTTTCTGCTTGAATTGGTTAATTTGTGTCAACCTGCTTAGAAATTATAATATTTTTAAAGCATGGGGAAACGTTGCTGTTAATATTTTTAGCTAACCCCCAACTTAGAGAAAAATCAAGAATGCTACTACTTGACTTAATATTTCCTTAAAAGCATTGAATGAATATCTAGAATTTCTTGCATGGACAATGCATGATTTACCCGTGAAGATTGCTGTTGCTCTAAAAAACCCCCACCCTCCCATACCCCCAACCAAAAAAACAACAAAAGAGACCTCACACCAGCCCAAATTATGAGGAAATCTCATCATTCAGGTTCATCCCTAATGGTGTGTACAGTATGGAGACACGGAAACTGGCTTTAAAGGAGCCACAGTGAGAATCTTTCATTGGCTACATGCCTTTTCTGGGAGGGGGTGAGATACCTTTGGACCAGAACTTCTCTGTAAGTGACTCCCTGTAGGATTCCCAAGGGCTGCCAAGAGTGTGTGTGGTGTTTTGTGGCAGGAAAGTTAAGGGGAGGATCAATTATTCTCTGCCACAGGCAAAAATGGCAGATATCCCTATATGTTCTTACTATTAACTATTGATTGAGTTCTGTGCCACACGTTTCTATCTGTGAGCGGGTGACACAATGTGAATCACCAGAAAACTGTCCTGCCTATTTAGTGATCCTAAGAGATTATATTCTTGAAGCTAAATGTGTAGATGGTGCAAATAACATCTATTTTGAAGTTGTTTGGGTTTTTTGTTTTGTTTTCTCTATGGGAATATATATATACTTTTAAAATAATAATCAACTTACCAGCTGCAGATTTTTCTGTTCACTGTTTAGTGCAATGCTTACCAAATTATTTTCAGATCTTAAAGATAACCTGCACAAAATGTCAACCTCTTCCAACATTTATCTAGCCTTACTCTTACTAGAACTATTTTTTGAATAGACTACAAATATAAATCCCAGATGTACTCTCCGAATCTATAAATTGCTCATTGTGAAGGATTTTTTTTTCTATAAAAATGATGGATTGGTGGAGCATAATTGCTTGCTGCTGCTGTTATAGTTAAATTTTCTTTGAAATTATTGAATTTCATACTGTTTTAAGTAGGTATGGCCTCCATAAGGCTAGATAGACAAGAAGAGTACATATCTACAACTGATAGGGCAGCTATATAAAATTCTGATGTTAAATAGCTCTCATTTACTTTTATTTTTTTTACTCTGAAATGGAGTGGAAAATGCTGAATGCTCTGTCTTTGTAGAGTATTATTCATAGGCATGACATACATATACTTGGGCACTAACACTCTTCACAGTTAACTGTTCACATATACAAGTAAAAAAATAACTGAAGTGCAGATGCTATTCTGTTTTCCTCCTACAGTGAAGACTTAAAATTAGGATTGAATATAATATTGTCATTTGCAATGACATATGTGATAGAACACATTGTTTTGAACAAGGCACTGAAAAGACTGATGGCATTTACAAGACTGACAATTGTAAATCGCAGAGACGTTGCCTCCATCCTTTTCACAGGTATCATAGAATTGTTTTCCTTTATTAAGAAATTAAGGTGGTTGCTCAGATGAACTGTTCCTGGCTCTTCCAAAGGAATTACTTGTTAATGGCCAAAGAGGGATTTCACTGCAAGGCAAATGAGCAGGCAGCAGCATTCCGTGATAGGTCCCAAGATCTCTGATTTCATACCCAACATGCATGTTGGTAAAAGCTGAAGTTATTACCACACCTCTTGAACAGTGAGGGGAAGGAATTTGGATTATTTGTATAACTTGTGATAGTTTAAATAATTTTCATCGCTGTCTGTGATTCCCACCCTACCTTGTACTGGTGATTTCCAGAATAATTTGTAGGGAACTCTACACCTACTGCAGCTTCATCACCTTCTGTCAATGTCATTATTATTATCATAAAATACCAGAGAAACTCAAGTTGTCTTGATGTTTCTTGCAGGGGAAAATCTGATCTGAAGAGGTCATAGTAGAGTTAATGGACACTGAACTGATCATTACCTTTTTGAAGTGCCTAAGGTGGTGACAATTAGTCTATGCTCTTGGAGTATTCTTATACCATTATGGATTTTTGCCTCAAACGGTGAGGAGTGTTACACTGATGAGTGTTATATGTCAAAAAGCAAAACAAGAGGTGTGTGTAGTGAAGAGGGCAGGTGATTCTCATGCTTAAGCCTTCTATGAATGTGAAACTTTGTTTCAGAACCTGAAAGCTGTGATTTCATTTTGGGTAGGGGTTTTGTAGACTGATAGAGCATGTACCGTAAGGGAGGTCTCCAAGTTGTAGTTTGACTTTAAACCAGCCTTTTCATTATTAGAGGTGAAAGCCTCATTTGTATGAGCCACACAATATAGCGCAGGAATGCACCGCCTTGCAGTAACTTCTGAGATCTGTTATTGTATATAGCTTGGAGGATGAATTGTTAAAATGAACTTCAGATTTCAGGCACGTTTCATCCCAAAATGCAAGATCCAGTTATCTCTGAACAGAGAGTTACAGCTTCGGTCAGAACTCCCAGTTCACTTAGGAAGGACTCAAATACCTGTGAAATAAATTAAAAAACCTCCAAGAATTTAGTTATCACAGAAATTTGGTAGCAAACACTACAGTCCTTTCTAATAAACTTATTCTTTGGTCATGTAATTTATTATCTTCTTTGTATGTGAAAGGAACAGATCAGTATAGTAGATCTATATAAAGACAGGGGAGGAGCACAGAAAACTTGTTCTTGCATCTCTTGTTTATACCAGTAAATTTGGGGAATCAAAGTAGTTAATTTCTTCAAGGAGTACTGAAATGTAATGAAAAGGATTTAGCTTTTATCTCCGATTCCTGTAAGACTGCAAATCTATGGTGATAGTGTGGGTTTAACATAAATGACATGCTACTTGGACAATTTTTTTTTTCTCTGAATACGTTGTGTAGTTTATGTAGTACTACCTGCAATGTATGTTGCGCTTAAGATTCTATGAATACTGTTCTACTGTGTACTGATTCTGATATGTATACAAGAAACTTACTGAAAAAAATTTTTAACCAGACTAAGCCATGTCATTTTCTGACCAGAATATTTCCTTTGAGATTTAGTTGATTGAGAACGCAGAAGGCTTTAAGCACTACTGTCATTCTGATGTTTAAAGTAAGCAAGCTGGATGCCCAGGGCAGCTGTAGTCTAGTCAATTGGCATTAGGATTAAGTGAAATAATAGAGATGGCAAAATGGATTCATGATGTCTGTAGATTTATGGAAAATGCTTTCTGAAATACGCTGGTGTTATTCTCTGACACTTTAATTAGGGCAAATCTTTCTAATTGTGAAAGTATGTTATATACTTTCATCTCATGCTGCATAATATTCTGGGGAGGAAAAATACTTACTCCTATACAGTATCAATTAAGTACACTCGAAGAAATTAATACTTGTTAGAGTTCAAAACAAGTAATAAAAGGAAACATATTTAAAGAAGGAATAATTATAGGGAATTTTGGTGAATGCTTGGTACTATGTCCAGTGTCATTCAATATATCTAGTAATGATCTGAAAATAAAGAAAAGGTAAAGGAGGTACGGGGTTAACAAAGGTGAGTGAATGAATAGTGAGGTGTAAATAATTCTGAAGAGCCAGCCAGGTTGTGCAGTTTAGATTGCTCCGAGAAAATGGACACAGTTCAAAGAATTTACGTAAGTAAAACCCAGCATGGGATTATGGATGTAGAACTCCACAGCACAGAAAAAACATATTCAGTCACTTATGAATGGGAGAAGGCTCTGGGCTTCATAGCTAACCATCACCTTGATTTGAATATCACTCAAACCTTGCTGTTATCCTTGACTATACGATTAAATATGAGTGCAAATATAGAGGTAACTTACCTTTGTAGCACTGATGAAATAGATAATGAAGCTAATGGGAGTTTTTGTGTCTGTACTTCAAAACAAATGGTAGACTTGAGCAAGGTGGAGAAAGCAGCTTCCTTCTGGAAGTTCTGGGTAGAGAAAATAGTTCTAAGAGTTAGATTTAAGCTGCTACATATCTATTTAATATAATTATACTGTTGTGTATATAATTTACGAAATACACTGGAAAACCACTTGTGATTTTTCATATACCCTGACAAGGAAAGCACTCAGTACTGGAGAAATTTGAAAGAGGTGTGTTTGCTAATGGACAGTGGCGGGAAAGAAACTGAAGCGAATCAGTGTTTGGACTTTTTCCATACATGAGAGAGTAATCTTTGGAACATAGTGTCAAAAGTAATTGGTTGCTTGTCTGGTTTTTGGTGTCTTCACAAGAAATATTAGCACCTTGAGGAAGATGATGTTGATAAATGTCACGTACTGAATCTAGTGAGGGAGAGGTAGCAGAGTAAAAGTGCAGTGGTTTGTTAATACACAGGAAATTGGATTACATAATCTAATCAAATGATCTCACCTCAAATGCCCTAAATTTTTACAGCTCTGAAGTGAAACTCTTTTTCTATTAGAAAAAATAGAAAAGTATGTACAAACATCTTTCTATAAATCTGTCACAGCTTTTCTGATGTATTTCCTTCATCATTAATATTTAAATGTCTGACGTAGCACCACATTGTAAGCTGTTGTATTTTAATGGAGTGGTCGTGGCAAATTCGTAAGACATATGGAAATGAAGGAGGATTTGGTAAGTCTATTCTACACATTCTCCTATATGGAGCTCCTTGACCATTTGGCCTATGAAAAAAACATTCTTAAGGGCTTAGGAGAACCAAAAAGCACATCTCACTTGTGCTGAGCATTGCCTTATATTTAAAAGGTCATTTGGTCTCCTTTCACATTACAAGTTTGCCCTTTAGATACTTTTGCAATTAGACTCAATTACTATGCTTAGTGGTGTATCTTTATCTTTTACATATGTTCTCACAATATTAAATTAGTAATTCTGTGGACAAACTATGCAAAGTCAGACGTATGTGCCTTTGGAGTGTTGAAAAAAAATTAAGTAGGCAGAATGAACAATGAAATTATCTTTTTTGGCATCATGCTTTTTTGGCTCAGTACTTTCATCATTTCTGTTGAAGCAGAATGTCCTGGAGCAGTTTCAGGGCAACTTGTGCATGAATATCTATTTCCTTCAGCATATCATTCTTGCTATGGTTTAGTACCTGGCTTTATATTCCTTTCAGATTTTATTGTATAATCCTAGTTCTTCCCTCCCCCTCTGCAGTCTTTCACAAATAATTGAAGCGAACGTGGTAGGGTTTTCACGGACCATCTGTTAAGTGTGGTATCACATCCCCAACAAAGACGGAGTTGTCTCATGATAAACAAGTAGACAGATTAAGGACTTTATGTTCTTAAACCTTGGAAAAAACAGCTTTTTCCTTTCTTTCCATTCCAACCATGTTGGCTGGATAACACAAGCACTTTTAGCATTTTGGTATTGGTGACAATTATGTCAGAAGTTCTGAGTAAATAAAGTAGGTGGTGATCACAAAAAATCTCAACCTCGTGATATTAAATACTCATAGTTCAAGTCTTAGTGGTTTAGTGACTTTTCTGGGTAAAGTGAATGGTGTTTGAAGCGAAGCAGGAAAGTTTTCACAGTAAACAACTCTCTTCTGCGATCAGCTTTGTGTTTTTTAGAAACTATCAGTTATACGCAAGAGTAGGTATACTTTCCAGTTACTATTAGAAGAAATACTTTGTTATCAGTACAAGTGACACTCCAGGGGATTTCATATTTCAGTCTTTTATTATTGTTAAATAAAGCTTTAGCCCAACAACATAAATGAGCACTGTTAAATCTTTGACTTAGTGGTAAGACAAAAATAAAATGTCTGCATTTGTCAAAAAGAAAAATTCTTGTACTTTGAAATTGCTGGGGCAAGCCTCTGAGTTCATTTTGGAAGCCTGAGTTTACATCATTAACCTCATCTTTCTTCTCAGAATCATTACATTACATACAGGGCAGTTGACCTGATGGGATGATTGCTCACGGTAAGGAAATTTTGTGTGGCATTTCCACAAAACTTCTGTCCAAGCTGGCAATATGGCTTTAATCTACCTGTTTTCCTACTCACACTGGGCAGGAGACACACAGCAGATTGTGCAGCTGAATTATGGGTTGGTTTATCTTACCATGGAGGTAGAAGATAGGTTTGAAATTTAAAGTCATCCTTGTATTGTTCATCTGAGTTTCTGTTGGTGCTTAAGGAAGAACTTCATTTTACAGTCTGTAGAGAAACATGACATTCTCCATAAGTCACTACCAGAGCCTAAGGGTGACAAATAGGAAAATCCCCACAGGTTTTCACTCCAAATCTTCCAGCTCCCGGTTCTGATTACTCTGCCTCTTCTGAAACACATTTTCACGTATCAAGGAAAGGGAAATGGATACCTGGAACTGGAGAAAATTACTGAATGGCATCTGTGCTATATAAAATGTGTGTTTTGATATTATGCCTTAAAACACACATTTGTCAGCCAGCCACAGATTAGTAAAGCTTAAAAACTTTCATTAGTAAATTAAGGTAAAAGTTTCTTGATTTTTTTTTTATATTATAATCTGTAAAAAGAATAGGTCATACTTAGGAATGTTACTTAATTTAGGTATTGGAAGAGAAAGTTTTCAAGCATGACCTGCTGAGCATATTATCTGCTCTCATTTTACATTCATGCTTGACAATGCAACATTTATTTCTCTCCTTGTAAAATGAGTTCTATTCCTGAGGTCTGCTCTACTTTGTATTATTCTTAGTACACACCGTTTTCTGTTTACTTGCCATGAATATTTCTCAAAGGTGTTTGGAACATGCTCATCATTAAGGCAATATGTGTGATTTCATACTTGGAGTATGTGTGAAAATCAGTCTCATTTCTTCAATAGAAGTGCAACCCTGCCATGCATTCTCTTTGGTAATACCAGTTGTAAATGAGCTATCCTGGTTTGAATAAGTTTCTAAACACAATCTGAGCTCTTGTTTTGCAACTCTAGGTTCTCTTGGCTTTTTTGTATGTCCTTGGTACTTGGTCACTTTATAGCTTTCCGTATGATCCTCAGTTGCATTTCTGTCACTTTGCATCTCCCTCAGTACAAAGCAATTCTTAAACTGGTCTATCCAGCCACCCAAAGCAGAATGACACATTTTAACTCCTTCTGACAAATTGCAAATGTAGAACAGAGATTTTTATACAGTTTTAGAGAGGCCAAGAGAAGCTTAAATCTTCACAGAGCCTTTTATTTGCTCTGCTGAATACTGCTGTTCTTGCCGTAGCTTAATACATTGGCCTGGGACATGAACAGTCCCAGGTTAGGGAGAGTTTGTCACTGAAGCAACATCCTTGTTACTGATACTTGGCATTGCTAAGTAACATACAAGTTAGTCTAAATCATTTAACCACAATAGAAAATAGGTGCCATAAGACTTGTTGCATTTCTTTCAAATGCATTTGTCCTTAAACACATTTTCTTCCCCCCTGCCCGCCCTTAAAACTATGCTATATTGCCCTAGACTAGGCAATCTGATATGCTTCTCTTGTTTCTTCAGGGAACAGGTCAAAACAACACCTACAGGAAAGTCTCTTTAGACTTGTCAGAAAGTATTCAGCAATCAGTTTACTTTTCAGCTGATTTCTTGTATTGATTGTATAATTTCAGTATAACACCATGCATGTACCGTTTTGTGCTCCTTTTCAGGGTACTCTCATCTTTTTAGAAGCTACTTTTGTTTTCTTTCAAGTCTAGTAAACTACAATATCTCTAAAACTTCTGAATGCTTGCAAAATTATGCCCAGGGTTACACTAAGAGGGCATGAGAATTTCTCTTTTGTGTTATTCAATAATAATTCAAAGGACTTTGAAGGAAAGGCTTTGTTACTACCAAACAGAATCATGTACTTACTGACATAAAAGTTATAAATTGGCTTTAGATTTTTACATGTCTATCTCAATCTGTGAAAAGCCACATTTTTTTCCCTTTTAATTTTGGGTCTGACCAACTCTTCTATTCCATTTTGTAGCATCTGTGTTCATGGCTAATTTTTATAAGAATTTATCTATAACGGAGACCTGGAGAATTCTTTTCTCATCTAGTCAAAGTTGATTAGGATATGACTGAAGTTGTTTGTTTTTGTATGAAATGTGCCTATCATAATCTCTAGGCACACGTACATAAATTAATACATAAAAATGACCTCGTTGTCAAATAAAGAGAGCTTAACCAACCTTCTCTTTCTTCTGCAGCCAGCCCCTCAGGCGAAAGCCTGAATAAATAGATAAGCCCTGTAGCATGCCCTGAGGGCTTGCAAACGTGGACTCTGCCGGACTGTTGGGGTTGGGGAATTTGAGAGAACCTTGCCACTGGGCAATAAAACATATGCGTTTAGGGTTGTTGGTGGGAGCAGATAGGCTGACCTCAACTTCAGGAACAGGACAGAGACTGACTTAATGTTTCAGGGATCTAAAACTCCAAGCAGCACCTTGAAAGTTATTGATTCAGATTGTTACAATGTGGTGCTGCTATAGGATCCCCCCCAGCCCCGCTAAAGGCATGGCTGTCAGAGTACGCAATATTTTTCAAACTTTTTCCACCTGGAATAGCAATTTAGTATTTTGAGAGTAAATCATCAAGCGCAAATATAGGGAGGTGATGGCTACTTACTCTGCAAAATTTACATCTTTGTAAAATTCAAGCCTATATGTAGCATTTTTGATTCAGTATTAGTATAAAAAGGAAACAAAGCAAAACCTTATGGTTATTTACCCAGGCAGGATAAAGTATAGTGCTAAAGCAACAAAAGAAAAAGGAGCTCTTTATTCATGTTGTTGTTTCAATTATTAACATGTGAGTTTGCTTTTATTTTGATTTGATAACTTCTTGAGGAAAACATAAAAAAATAGAATTCAACTCTTACAAATAATCACAACAGCAGAAAAATAACTTTCCTGTGCTTACCATAAGCTATCTTATATTCTAGATTTTCAGTTTTAATTAGATTTTTTTAATGTGGTTGGTTAGATACATAGCAGAAGGGGAGGAAGGGATGTGATATTGAATCGCTCCACTGATTAAAAATTCTCTCAAGTAAAATTTTTATTTGAATAATGAATAGTATGGCAATATTATGGAAATTAATGCTGAATAAGAAAATTAAAATTTACTCATCACTCGTTAGTATAAATGTGTTTTTAATGAACTGAAGGGACAGCACTAAAAGTGGAAAGAAAGGAGGAAAACTCAGTGAAAAGCAATCCTTGATTATTGGGAACATGACCTGCTGGACATGTCTGTAATGTGGTAAACAGTTTCTTGTGCTTTTGAGGCTAATGGTAAGTCATCTGTTGATTGCCAGGGAAAGCTTATCAGCTGAGCATAATTCCACTGTTTTTTTTTTTTTTTTTCTTCTCCCTGTTACTCTAGAAATTAATACAATTTAGTATCCTTCAAATATATATACAAATACTGTAATGCAATCTGGTGATGGGAAAAAATAGGAATGAATAGAATAATAGTGAGATCTTTGTAAAGAAAATTTAAGTCAAAAAGCCAAACTGATAAGAGTCTTCCTGATTTCACTTGTCTAGGAATAAGTTCTGTGTGGAGGATTTTGGTGCCTTTTTAGCTATCTTTATGCATAGGATCTTCAAGGAAACAGGACTTTATTTGATTATTCAGGGTGAAATATTTGGTATATAAGTATAAAAAAAATTGAGACCTTCAAAGATTTCTTGAAGTGCTCATCATGGTGGAGTGTATAGTATTTGGATTACATTTTTGAAACAAAATAGTAATTTTTTTCCAGTTTATTACTGTTGGGGGGGGGCGGAAATTGGTAAGCCAAGTTTCCCTTTTGCACATAACAGGTAGAATAGTGCTTTTTGATTACCAGAACCTGACCATGGTAGGACAAGTACTGATGGGTTTCAAAAGAGCAGAGCTCCTACATGCGTTCACAAAAGGCCATTTTTTCCAAAGCCTTAAAATGAAAACAAAAGGTGAATATCAAGATGTAGAAAACATATCTCGAAGCTAAACCTCATTTTTAAGATTAGGGACTGAGTAAATAATTGGTAGCAGAAATAGATAAGCCTTTAGTCCTTCAAAAGTGAGCAATAAACCTTCTTAATTGGTGTCAAATCTAATGTGAAGTGACATGTAGTGCTTACTTGGCACATAGAAATGGCAAACTACTATCATGGTATTTTTGAGCAAGTTGAAAGCTGGAAAGCGATTTATCCCATTTCCCAAGGAAGTAAATAGTTTCATTTTGAAGTGACTTCTGCATAGGTCAATATCTAACAATCATTCTGAAAAATAACAGGCTTCAGTTGCTTTTTTAAAAATTTACACTCTGTTTCCAAAAATGGTGCTAGAAGATTTGTAATAAGTGATTGAATCCCATTATAATAGTGAGGCAAAGACCTGGACATAGAAGCAGTAAGGAAATCCAGTTATTTTTTGTGTGAGTCCCAACATTTTGAAATACTGATGTGTGCTATAAAAAAAAAACCAAACAAAACAACTCTGAATTTGAAACTTTAACAGAAAGAGTGAATCCAACTCATAAGCCACGAATGTTAGAAGGCATCAAATGAACCTAGTGCAAAAATCAAAATTGGACAAGAAGCAAGAAAAATGGCCTCAAAACATGCTATTGCACCACTTAATAAACTAAGCAGAAGAGGAAATAATATACCATTATTTATGGGTAACATTAGACTATGATGAATCCTTAGCACATAAGCCAACTAGAGATCTGTTATTTATACTGTGGAACATTTTCAATGGAAATCTCTGACTCAACCTGGTTTTGGAATTTTGGGTCAGATCCTTCTCTGAATGGCTAAAATTAATAGTTCTACAATGCTCTATTAAGCATCTGCTTCTAAAAACATATTAAAACCACAGCTAGTTCTGACTTCTATAGATAAACAGATCTTTTCTATTGATTGGTGACATCTTAATTTTGTTTGGCATCCTGTATTTATTCTTGCTATTCTTTCACATTAAAAAAGACCATGGTTTTATGTTTATACATCTTATCCTTATACTGACTTTAGGTTTTGTGTGTATGACACTGTAGTCAATGTCATGGGCATCTTTTAAACACAAATTTAACCTGACAAAACAAGATTATTAACTTAAATAGTTTGTTTCCAAAACTTGGCCTAATTCTTCTTCCAAGGAAGTAACTTTGCTTTTTACTTACAAGAAGATTTTTTACACAGACATATTTTCACTGTCTCAGTAGTGGTTTTTAATTCTTTTCCTTTCAGAAAGTCTTTTTTGCAGTTCTATTTTAAAATAGGCAACAGATTATAGTGTAAAAATTTTTAGAAAACGTATGTTTTTATTTTCCCTCAATGCAGTACTGCAGTGCAGAAGAATGTATTATCTTAGTGGTCAAAACTTGGATGGAAGTCCCTGAGAAATGTCAGAAAAAAATGCCTATATTTAGATAGAGTTCTAACCACTAGGTTTACTTGGAATGATTTGCAAATGTCCTTCACTAAAGTAACTCAGTTAAAAAAAAAAAAAGCTACTTCTCATTATTAATTCTATTATAATCTATCTATTAAAAATAATATACAATTGGAAGGCTACCAGTCTCTTTCTTCAAGCACAATTAACAGGACCAATCTAGACAATGAAAGAAAAAACATTGCAGAAAACACTACTGTATGTTCATGGGCTTGACACTATCCTTTTCCATTTACAGTAATGTACTTTCTAATCATATTGCATATCAATCTAACTTCAGAAGTGAGTTTAAGTTTAATCTGGAAGACAATTTGTGTTAAAGCATTACTTTTTTTTTTTTTCATTTAAACATGGCACGTTAAGCAGAAATATTTAAAAAACAAAACCAAAAACCTCTGCCTTTTGAAATTTCAGCCATGAGCCCATGTTTCATATGTTCGCCTGGGGCACTTCTCATCCAAATGCTGAAAGCTGCTTGTCTAGGTGGAAAAAGTCCTAAATTCCTGGGATAAGGCTTTCCTGTGAAAGATCTTAAAATATTTAAGTCTGTGAACTTTATGAGAAAGTCAGTAACATCAGGAATCTCTGTGTATTTTCCTTTTTCTCTGGAAAGTAACACACATACATGTATTTTCTGAGGTTTTTTTTATACTGTGTGACTGTTTCTTGTTGCAAAGAGTCCTGGTTGGCTTCTGAGTTGAATGAACTGTTATGAATATTTGCATGAGAATCAGCTATATTGCTATTAGGTTCAGAAGGGGGCTCTGATTAAGCTATACAGGGATATTCATAATGTGCAAATTATTTTAAGGGTTGGCCATATGACTTTTTTGTGGAAGTTGAATTTGAGAGAAATATGCTACAAACTTCAAAAAAGTAATGTCAAGGATTCCTGTGCTTCTTGTGTCCCTTGCTTGGCTTCTTTGTGACCCACAATTCAATTTTGAGGGTTTTCTTTCTTCTATCTTGAGCTTTTTTTCAGTCCTGTCAGTTTTTGTTGGAGCAAATGAAACTTATCTGAGATGAATTCATTTTGTTGCTGTTGTTAAGGTGTCTCTTAGTCTCTCTGAAAGTATCTGCAGTGTGTTTTGTTGAAACACAAGTTGAACATGCAATATGATATGTAGTTGTATTTATCATAATTTTTACTCATAAAGTAACAGAGTTGACTTTAAATTCTATTTATAGTACCATGGGAGTTTGTAATTTGTTAAATACTTCCATTTCAAAACATATGGATTTTTTTAATGACCTTAGAAGCTTGGAACTGATTCCATACTGCATTTCTTACCTTCCAAGTATAAGAGTTTTCCATTGTCCTCAAAAATGGATGGCAAGATTTGATATCACGCTATGAAAAATGATAACGGTACAGTGTTTCATATATTAATGCCTTTCATACTTACCTGTCAAATAGAAGAAAAATAATGCATCAATACATGTCTTCGGGTCCAGTTTCAGAATATAACCCTTTTCAGAACACTTTCTGATTTGCTTTCATAAATAGAATTGAATATGGTGAGTATATACAGCTTCTCCAACACACCAATATTTTGAAATATATTCAATATTTATTCTAATATTCTGAACTCAATATTCAGTATTCAGTAATCCAAAACATAATGCTAGCAAGGTTTTACCCTGCTGTCTATTTTGAAAGCTTATGTTGATTCTATTTTCTCATTATCCTACAGAGGATTGTTTTAAAATAAAATCTTTCCCTGAAAGTCTACTTTCTGTTTTCATAAGCTAAAAAGAACTATTTCTGTTTCATACTGTTCCTCAAATATACAGGGTTCACAATACTTTACCTACAGTAGTTCAGCAAAATATTGACATGCCCAAAGGTGTTTGATTTTTTTTTTTTTTTTTTTTTGGGGGGTGGGGAGGAATGGATGTGTGTGTAAGCTAGTGGTCATCTTCTGAAGACTGTTCCTTACTTTGGAGGAACTTGCTTCTCAGGAATTGTGAAGGCTGTGGGCTTGCATCACTGTTACTATCCCCCATGGATGATTTCTGTAAGTGTAGATTATAAATACCAGACGATGAGCAACTTTCCAGTAGAAACCTTGAGGCAGGTAATGTGCAGTCCTCCGAAGCTCAAATCCCTAACCTGGGTGAAACAGTACCAGTACTTTAAGCAGCAGAAAATCAGACTAGGCAAAACTCTTCATTCAGAGTAATGCTTCACATACAAAGTGTTCTGCCTTCTGTCCTTGTCCTTAAAAGAAGGATGAGTGAGCTTCCAGCAAATCTTTTCCATCACCCTTTGATTCTGTTGACTCTTAAAAGTTTGTGGAATAGAGCATTTTATTAACCCGTTTTCTTGAATTATGTATCTCCTTATGCATTTGTATTGTACTGTATGTTCTTTCTGTCAGTTGATCATTTTGCTGAATATGGCCTGATCCCAGATTATGTGTGTCTCTAACAATGATAATGATACATGTAAATGAAGTAATAGGTGTAATTCACTTTGTGCTTGCTGTTACTGTAAGTGCTGTACCAATTTAATCTCAGAAGGCTATACAGTAGTGAGTCAGACAGACTTCTCCACATTTTGTAGAATGTTTTACAAAGAGAATTCAAAAGTGGCTATGACAATCAAGGAGAAAACTCATTAGTGTCATTTTACCCCTACTCCTTCCTCCCGCTGCTGCCCCCCCAACCCAAAACAAACAATCCACCACCACCACCACACCCCAAGAACCCTCATCCCAGCTATGTGGAAAGGCATCTTTAAGGTTTCAGTGTCTTCAAATTTAAATAACATTAAACAGCTTGTAAGGCAAGATAACAAACAGTTCAACTGCACTGAGAGAATATCTTAATGAGTAAGTAATTTAGTTTATAGTGGGGAAGAAAAAAGTGACTGAACAGTAATTAGTTTACTACATTGTTTAATAATGTTATATGATTAACAGGGCATAAATGGAAGAAGAGAAGTGAGGGATTTTGCATTAGTACTATGGATTGCCTCAGCCTTGATATAAACATGAGAGGATTATTTCTTTATTAACATGCCTGTTGGCAAAAGATGAAATATTCCTGGTGTTGCTCTGTAGAACATCCAATTTTCCAAATAAGGAAATGAAATACTCCTTTCTTCTAAGGGTCAAAGTTAACAAAGCAAGAACAGAAATCTATTTTCTTGGGCAATGACACTTGGCTCTATGACACGAGAAGATTTCTGCAGATGGGTGTTTTTTTAGGTAGTGGCCAGGCTCCTGCTCAGCTTAGGAGAAAGGTGGTGATATTTTCACATTTTAGGGAAAGTCAAGTGCTGTGGTAAGTTGCACTAGGTAAGTAAGTGGTTTTTACTCAGAAAAAAATTGCTGAGAACTAGTCGATGCCCTTTCCACAGAAAATCTTAAAACGTGTGTGTGTGTGTGTGTGTTAAATTTTTTGTAAGAGGTTTAAAATTGAAATTTAAAACTGAAAACTCAGACTTTGGAGCTTGTAATATTTGACTGTTTCCTATGTTTCAGTAGCAAAGATAACGAAAGTAAGAAAAATTCAGCTTGTATAACTTGTTTGTTGTTGAATTTTTCTGTAGAAATTTGTTTACAGTCAGAAAGCTATATTTTACTCTAAGCTTGTCAAATAAAAAAATAATCTCTGACTAGAATGATATTACACTTTGCATCTCATAGAGCTGAATGTTACTGAATAGCAAGGAAACTGGTAACCTAAAACAGTGAAGTGGCTTTGTAAGCTCCTAGCTGAAGAGCTCATAGAGATGAAAATCACAAATCATTCAGGCTGGAAGGGACCTTGGGGGTTTCTAGCCCAATCTCGTGCTCAAAGTAGGTCAGCTATGAGGTCAGCTCAGGATCATCAGAGCTTTGTCCAGGTGGGTTTTGAAAGCCTCCAAGGATGGAGGTTTCACACCCTCTCTCGGCCCCTGCTCCTCTGCTTAATTATTTTTGTGGTGACTCTCTTCCACTTGTACCCAGTCAGAATCACAAAGGGGGGGATAGCTTTGTGGTTAGTCTCTGAATACTTGTATGAGATGTCCGTGCTCCCTACTACCTTTTCTTTTCCCAAGGAAGAAATAAGGAAAAAAGTCTGTTAACAATGGGTTTCATATTGGTTGAAAAATATAAGAAATCTCCCAGGTATAACAGACATGCTGAATAACCCTGAATACTGAGGGGAAGTTTCTCTTTAGGAAATGGCAATACCACATTTTGATGATAGGAGAGAGTAATGGATAGCTTGAGACTGTATAAATTAGTAGTCTTGCATAGGGTAAGATAGCATGCTAGTTTTTTATAGTTCTAACAGTAATTCAATAGTTATGTCTCTCCTATGCATTTAAACTGTGAGATAAGTAACAGTACTTCTGCACCAGATGGTCTAAACTACTTGACATATCACGTTAGTGGAAAAAGTCAATCCATGTACTTGCTTTTAACCTCTGATAGAGTAAGTGTTGTCCTTTGGAATGTACCACTAAATACTGCTATAATGCCATTGTAATGGTGAGTCAGCTCACTGTGCAGGTTTTGTTTATTCTCCTTGTTCTCTTTCATGATTTCTGAACTGGCAGGTATTTCTGTGAGATCTCTTTAGAGCTTTCACAGCAACTTGTAGATGATTACCATCAGAGGTACTGCAGCCTTCAGTAAGGTTGGTTGCATTTTGGAAATCTCCACAATTACTACATGGGACAAGACTAGTGCGGTACACGTGCAACATGTAGAACACACCTCATTTACTGAAATGAAGTGCACTATAATGCATGTTGAAGAATATTTTTTCATAATTCTTTTAGTAACTATTTGTAAGGTGTTTAAAGGGTTGGAGGATAGTTTTATCTATTTCCTGGATGAAAGTATTATGATGTTGCACACAAAAGTGGTTAGCCATTTTCAAAAAATGATATTACAGATTAATGCCTTTACATGCAAGATGTGAGTATTCATTCAGATTCTGATTTCTTTTGACTCTCCTACACTATGTCACTAAAACTTAGTTTTCTCTGATAGCCGTATTTTCCTTTAAAACTGAAGAACAGTCTTTTACTGGGATGTCAAAGCAGCATCATTTTTTGTAGTGTTGAGAGTGACATGTTTCTGTCTTCTCTTTTATGGAAAGAAGTCACTTTGCAGTGATATATAAAAGACTTCACAGAATTTTAAGCTTGAATGTGTTTAGTACAGTTGATATTCTTGAGCTGACTGAGGATTGGGATGAAGAATGCCAATATCCACAGTTTAGAGAACATCTTACCTTCAATTAAGAGCTGAGATCCCATACTGATTTCTTACTAGGGTCATTATATGAAAACAAAATTTGCAAAGTCTTGAGAATGAGATGCAGTATTTCCATCTCCAGAAGTTGGAGGTAATTAAGAGAACTAGAGTTGGGTAGATATTCAGTATGCTCAAATAGTTTGTAAAGATTAAGCTTTTCCCTTTAATGGATAGCCTAAATCCACAAAGGGAGGCGCTCTTCAAGATATGGGGTTGGGGTGGGGCAGGTAGGGTGGTGTTGGCACAATTGACCCAAATCTGCACTGTCAAACCTGTTGCCCAGCTTCAGTCTTAGTCTGGTTTCTAGTTTAAGACACAATTTATCCTTGGAGTCTTTTATGAACTGTTTAAGTGTCTTCCACTGACCTGACTGAATTTCATGCACAGTGAAGCTAGGCAGCTCCCATATGTTTCAGGAGGAGCCGAGGCATCTGCTTCTTCTGGAGATGTTGTAGATTCCAGTAGGGAATGAGTGTCCCTGCTCCAGTTCCATAATGGAGTGTAAGGAAGAACATGGTATCTGGTTAGCATTTGAGATGAAACTTTGCAGGTAATTTAAAACAGATTTTGCAGAGATATAAGAGCTAACTCGCTTCTGGAGTAAAATGCATGAAGTGGGGTGCCCAGAATCTGAATTAGGTGGGGAAAAGTGTTAATACCTGCTGTATATGTGCCAATGAAGGTGGGGATTTTTTTGTCTTTGGCTACTCAGACATTTATGCTCCATGTAGTTGTATGTTGTTACTTTCGTGGGGGATTGGTAAATGCTAGATAACCTTGAAGAAGGAGAAAAAGCAATACAAAGGTCAAAGTGGTCAGACTCCTTCCAGACAGGGAAGGTGGTCTCCAGAGAGTCCCATTGTTAAGAAAGATGTAAATAATTACACTGCTTTGGGGTGTACAACTCCACTGTTTTGTGTGAATACACAGCATTTGTGATGAACTCCACGCATAGCACAACGCATCACGTCCATCAGCTTTTGCTGCTGATCTGCAGCACTCGCAGATGCTGAGGGGAAGTGCTCAGGCACCTCCACTGACTATTCTCCTTTGTTCATGTACGTGCTCCGAGTCTGCTCGGTCTCATCTGCTGTCTCTAGTGACCAAATGTGTGTGGTATTTGTTTTACCTATTGACTCAGTTTACCTGCAGTACGAGGATATAACCAAACGTATGGCTTTTTGCTTATGCATCTTTAATATAATTGTTTGTGTAGCTCTTGTTTAGCGGCAGCGAATCTATTAAAATCCAAAGGAAGTCATGAGGGAGCTTGTGTTTTAAGGTAAAGCTGGGTGCAATAGTTGTCTTGTAAAACTCCTAGTAATGGTAAGTCTAATTTGAAGGACTTATTTGCTACCAGATGTCTTCTGAGACAGAATAATGAGAAAATGTAGGTCTTCCTGTGCTTGTTTAATGTTTATTGACCTTACCTTCACCACCTGTTTTGAGAAAGAAGCAGTTGTTTTTAATGGCAAGGTTTTTGCCATGTCAAATCCAAGTTTCTGAGCAGAAATATTTTTATGACTGCTCCATGTTTGAATGACCTGTTACATATTTTTATTTCTTCTAACTGAACTAGCATGTTTAAATTCTGGCTGGTTATCTTTCCTGAATATGGCCACAGAGAGAGTTCCTGGAAGTGTTTCCTCATTCATCAGGACTATGTCAAGGGCCACCACTTGCGAATTAGTCACTTGACACATGCATCTGTTATATATAACATGACTCTTCTGGGTCACATTGCTTTGGGAATTTGGTGTTGACTTTTGATCTTTTTTATTTTTTATTTCCTTGTGGCAGTGCATAATTGAGAGTAGAAACCAAAAAAATAAAAGCTTTACATAAATTCTCTGTTAAATGTCTGTTAAGACTCTATCCAAGTAAATTTATACAAAATTTTAAAATAAATTTTAATATTTCTTTCTAATGAAATAGTATTGGAAATATGCCTGCAAAATCACATACAGATACCTTACCAGTCCTGTGTGTCTACTGCAAGTTCTCCCTTGCTTTTCAAATGATACATATCATTATAGCTACAATTAAATTTTAGTGCAAACTGTTATAGGTAAAGGCTCATTGTCATTGCTAGTAACTTATGATACCAGACCCTTCATATTTTTTGTCTTATAAGTACAGTATGCCTCATCTACTGTTCCCATGATCACTTGTGATGGATCTGTACAGACATTTAAAATAACATATGCCCTTGATAATAAGGACTAACCGCTTCTAGCTTTTTCTTTGTTATACATCACAAGCTTTGAAATAAATTGCCAATGTAGCTACTAAATACTCATTTCCAGAACTGTAATTGTCAGCTTGTGATGAGGTAACATGAAAAAACATTCTCTTATTTGATCAGGTAAGACTGCTAGATAGCTTTGGTTATGTATTTTAAAGATTTGTATTGCTAGTGGTATGTTTTCAAGATAAAGTGGTTTAACACAGTCTAACAGGGACATATGCATTTCTGTTGGAGAATAATACAGGCAACAGCTGTGTCTGTAACTGCAGAAGTACAAGGTATGTCTCCTCTGTGCACCTTAGAACCAAACATAAATGTGCTGTTTCTCCACTCATTTTTTTGCTTTTCTGTGCAAATAAAGCCGGTCATGCTAGCTAGGGGTTAGGAGCAGCAGGTTCTCCACTCCAGATGCTTAGGAAGCAGCTTAGGGACTGCAGAGACACCTGCCCTGAAGCTCAGGTATAGGTTAGACTGTGAGAATATTTTCGTATCTGGTCTTGATGGGTCTTGTCCTGATCAAAGTAAAGCAAGAAAGGACAGCTAGCTGACTCACTTATTGGGAAATGTCTGGGGACAAAAAAGGGCACTTGTCTTTATTTCAAGCCTTACTTCAATGACGTGCAAAAGCACATTTTGCTTCAGCTTTTAGCTGCTGCCCTGGTCTAAAGTAGAGCAGTCTTGAGGTTGTTTTAATTTGATCTAAAATCAGAGTCTTTCTTCCCACTGTCTCACAAACGTTGGCAAATATAAAACTATAGCCTGAATTAAAATGCTTGTGTCTGTAGTGGGCAAAGGGAAAGGAACAGGGGAAGGAGATGGCTGTCCTAGCACTACTCTTTCAACTTCAGGGTATGTCATGAAAGTGAAATGCGTTGAGTTATTGTCTGCATAAATGCTGTAAGAAAATGAAAGGAAGATGTATTCTCCCACATATTTCTATCCTAATGTTAAGAGATAAGGAAATATAATACTATGTGGCAGATAGTATAGAATAGGTGGTATATGACTGCGTAAGCAGAAACAGTCCTTCCTTTCTCTAGTCTTTCCCTTGGCTGTTTTGAGACAGGTATCGGTAGCTCTTTAGGTTCCCAGCCAGTCAGTCTCCAGCCTGTACAGTTGCTTGGGTTTTACTACTTACTAGTAATAACCACCATATTTTTGTGGTGTTTCCTTTGCCATTGTCCTTACGGTGGGATCCATGCCACATCATCCAATTGGCTTCCTATGCTAATACTGACTTTCTCACTTGTATGTATTTGGTGGTTTGTTCCAGAAGATGCTAACCTGGAGCATTTGCCTTTTTGATGGGTGTCCTGGTTTCAGCCAGGATAGAGCTGGTTTTCTTCACAGAAGCTAGTGTGAGACTGTGTTTTGGATTTGGGATGAGGAACTGTTGATAATGTGCTGATGTTTTGGGTTGTTGCTGAGCCGTCAAGGACAGTCCAGCTTCTTGTGCTGGCCTGCCAGCGAGCAGGCTGGGGGTGCACAGGGAGCTGGGAGGGGACACAGCCGGGACAGCTGACCCAGACTGGCCAAAGAGATATTCCCTACCATCCAACGTCATGCCCAGTACATAAACTGGAGTTGGCCGGGGGGCGGAAATCGCTGCTCGGGGACGGGCTGTCGATCACGGGGTGGTGAGCAATTTCTGTATTGGGCCTCACTTGTTCTTGTACATTCCTTTGTTGGTATTATCATTATTGTTCCCTTCTTTCTTTCTGTCCTATTAAACCGTGTTTATCTCAACCCACGAGGTTTTTCCTAATTCTCTCCCCCGTCACTGTGGGAGGGAGAGTGAGCGAGCGGCTGCGTGGTGCTTAGTTGCCGGCTGGGGCTAAACCACGACAGTCCTTTTTGGTGCCCAACGTGGGGCCCGAGGCTTGAGATAATAACGGTTGCAGGTCACAATATCAGTTTATTTGATTTGCATCATGCTCTCGTCTTTGCTGTACGTGTTAAGGATCGGTGTTGGTTTCTGCGGGCTGCTGTACTCTGCAATGATTAGTAATGTCTCGCCTGTGAATTTTGTTTTTAGAGCACTGACCTTGAGCTTAATGTGGTATCATCTGAGCTCTGTACTAAAGCCGTTACTGTATTTTGGCTACAGTCTTGTGGAGACGATTAGCAATTATACTTCTGCCTCTGAAAGGTTTTTTATGGAGGAAATGCAGAGTGGTACCTTTGCTACCCTCTATCATAACATTTCCTCCTTCATCACAATAATTTTTCAGTATTTTGAACACCCTTGGGTAGTTAAAATACCTCTATTGCTACTTCTGGGGAACATTGTTTTGGTTTTGTCTAAGGTTGGCAAGCAATTTAAGAGTATCACCTGGAGATCTGCCCCAAGGCTGGATAGTTATGAATGGCAGGGCGTGTGGAACAGCATGGGCAAATGCCTGGGGCGGTGGGCACCTCCGGTGTTTTGGAGCTTCACTCCCAAACAAGTGCAGAATCCTGATAAACTAGCAGAATATTTGGAAGAAGTATGCTGTCAGCCTGGCAGCTCCAAGGAGACACAAATCATTGCCATGTGCTGGGGCCTGGCCCATGCCTACCGAACCCTATTTAACACTATGCAAAGGGGAGAGAGGCTCTCTGGGTCTGATGGCAATGTGGCAGGCACTGTGACTACTCCAACCCCTGTGGCAGGCACTGTGACTACTCCAACCCCCACGGCGGGCACTGTAGCTACTCCAACCCCCACGGCGGGCACTGTAGCTGCTCAGACTGTTGCAGCTGAACCAGAGAACCAGCCCATCCCGGTATCAGTTGCCCCTGTACAAAAGAAGAAATCTTGGAAGCGGAAGTCAGCTCGTTTAGTAAGGGAGGAGGAAGATTCTGCTAAGAAGGAGCCAGAGGAAGAGAGTGAGGAGGCAGAGTGCTCTGAAGCAGGGCCATCACAAGCACGGAAGAGGGAAGAGAGCAAGTCATCACTTGAAGAGGAGGAAGAGGAAGAACTTATAAAAGAGACGGTAACTACCCGATCTCTATCCCTGAGTGAATTGCGAGATATGCGAAAGGATTTCAGCCGTTGTCCAGGTGAGCACATTGTCACCTGGCTGCTCCGATGCTGGGATAATGGGGCCAGTAGCCTGGAATTAGAGGGTAGGGAAGCCAAGCAGCTGGGATCCCTTTCTAGGGAAGGGGGCATTGACAAAGCAATTGGAAAAGGTGCACAAGTCCTCAGCCTCTGGAGACGACTCCTGTCGGGTGTGAAGGAAAGGTATCCCTTCAAGGAAGATGTTCTATGTCACCCAGGCAAGTGGACCACCATGGAGAAAGGTATCCAGTACCTGAGGGAGCTAGCGGTGCTGGAAGTGATTTATGGTGACTTGGACAATGGACAATCATCCAAAGATCCAGATGAAGTCAATTGCACGCAACCTATGTGGCGGAAGTTTGTACGGAGTGCACCATCATCATATGCCAACTCATTAGCAGTAATGGCCTGGAAGGACGGAGAGAGACCAACGGTGGATGAATTGGCTGGCCAACTCCGGCAATACGAAGAAAGTCTCTCTTCCTCCCTACGGGCCTGCGTCTCTGCTATAGAGAAACTGTCCCGGGAGTTCCGGCAATTCAAAGAGGATATGCCCTACCCTCCACCCATACGGACCAGTGTCTCAGCCATTAGGAGTAAGCGCTCTTCTGTTCAAGAGAGAGGATATAGAGGATACACACCACGAGCCACCCTGTGGTTTCAATTGCGTGACTACGGAGAGGACATGAGGAGGTGGGATGGAAAACCTACCTCGACCCTAGAGGCACGAGTACGCGAGCTGCAAGGAAAAACAATTACAAAAGGGGGTTCAGGTTCCTCGAGGAAAATCGTCGCTCCACTTTCCAGTGGGCAGCTTCCCAGAAAGAATAGAAGAGCTGATCTCATCTCTGATCCTCTTGAAGGGACTTCTGATTCCTATTTACAAGAAGTGGGTAACGAGTACTATGAGCAGGATTAGAGGGGCCCTGCCTCCAGCCAGGTGGAGGAGAGGGACAACCGAGTTTATTGGACTGTGTGGATTAGATGGCCTGGCACATCAGACCCACAGGAATATAAGGCTTTAGTGGACACCGGTGCACAATGTACCCTGATGCCATCAAGCCATATAGGGGCAGAACCCATCTGTATTTCTGGAGTGACAGGGGGATCCCAACAGCTGACTGTGCTGGAGGCCGAAGTGAGCCTAACTGGGAATGAGTGGCAGAAGCACCCCATTGTGACTGGCCCGGAGGCTCCATGCATCCTGGGCATAGACTACCTCAGCAGAGGGTATTTCAAGGACCCAAAAGGGTACCGGTGGGCTTTTGGTATAGCTGCCTTGGAGACGGAAGAAATTAAACAGCTGTCCACCTTGCCTGGTCTCTCAGAGGACCCTTCTGTGGTGGGGTTGCTCAGGGTCAAAGAACAACAGATGCCGATCGCTACCACAACAGTGCACCGGCGGCAATATCGCACCAACAGAGACTCCCTGATCCCCATCCATGAGCTGATTCGTCGGCTGGAGAGCCAAGGAGTGATCAGCAAGACTCGCTCACCCTTTAACAGCCCCATATGGCCAGTGCGAAAGTCTAATGGAGAGTGGAGACTGACAGTAGACTATCGTGGCCTGAATGAAGTCACGCTGCCATTGAGCGCTGCCGTGCCGGACATGCTAGAACTTCAATATGAACTGGAGTCAAAGGCAGCCAAGTGGTACGCCACCATTGATATTGCTAAGCATTTTTCTCGATCCCTTTGGCGGCAGAGTGCAGGCCACAGTTTGCTTTCACTTGGCGGGGTGTCCAATACACCTGGAATCGACTTCCCCAGGGGTGGAAACACAGCCCTACCATTTGCCATGGGCTGATACAAACTGCACTGGAACAGGGTGAAGCTCCAGAGCATCTGCAATACATTGATGACATCATCGTATGGGGCAACACAGCAGAAGAAGTTTTCGAGAAAGGGAAGAAAATAATTCAAGTCCTTCTGAAAGCTGGTTTTGCTATAAAACAAAGTAAAGTCAAGGGACCTGCACAAGAGATCCAGTTTTTAGGAATAAAATGGCAAGATAGACGTCGACAGATCCCAACGGATGTGATCAACAAAATAACAGCTATGTCTCCACCAACTAGCAAAAAAGAAACAAGCATTTCTGGGTGTTGTGGGTTTCTGGAGAATGCATATTCCAAATTACAGTCTGATTGTAAGCCCTCTTTATCAAGTGACCCAGAAGAAGAACGATTTTAAATGGGGCCCTGAGCAACGACAAGCCTTCGAACAAATCAAACAGGAGATAGTTCATGCCGTAGCCCTCGGGCCAGTCCGGGCAGGACAAGATGTTAAAAATGTGCTCTACACGGCAGCCGGGGAGAATGGCCCTACCTGGAGTCTCTGGCAGAAGGCACCAGGAGAGACTCGAGGTCGACCTCTAGGGTTTTGGAGTCGAGGATATAGGGGATCTGAGTCCCGCTATACTCCAACTGAAAAGGAGATATTGGCGGCATATGAAGGAGTTCGAGCTGCCTCAGAAGTGGTTGGTACTGAAGCACAGCTCCTCCTGGCACCCCGACTGCCGGTGCTGGGCTGGATGTTCAAAGGGAGGGTCCCCTCTACGCATCATGCGACTGATGCTACGTGGAGTAAGTGGGTCGCGCTTATTACACAGCGGGCTCGAATAGGAAATCTTAATCGCCCGGGAATCTTGGAAGTGATCATGGACTGGCCAGAAGGCAAAGATTTTGGAATATCACCGGAAGAGGAGGTGGCACGTGCTGAAGAGGCTCCACCATATAATG
Organism: Phaethon aethereus; assembly: GCF_964289735.1. Lineage (NCBI taxonomy): Eukaryota > Metazoa > Chordata > Aves > Phaethontiformes > Phaethontidae > Phaethon > Phaethon aethereus. The sequence goes on from NC_138580.1 coordinate 33,681,764, forward strand.
AACTGCCAGAGAACGAAAGGCAATATGCCCTGTTTACTGATGGGTCCTGTCGTATTGTAGGCAAACATCGAAGGTGGAAAGCTGCTGTATGGAGCCCTATACGACGAGTTGCAGAAGTGGCTGAAGGACAAGGTGAATCAAGTCAGTTTGCGGAGGTGAAAGCCATCCAGCTGGCTTTAGATATTGCTGAACGAGAAAAATGGCCAGTACTCTATCTTTATACTGACTCATGGATGGTGGCAAATGCTCTATGGGGGTGGCTGCAGCAATGGAAGCAGAGCAACTGGCAACGCAGAGGCAAGCCCATCTGGGCTGCTGAATTGTGGCAAGATATTGCTGCCCGACTAGAGAATCTCGTCATAAAAGTACGTCACGTAGATGCTCACGTACCCAAGAGTTGGGCCACCGAAGAACATCAAAACAACCATCAGGTGGATCAGGCTGCTAAGATTGAAGTGGCTCAGGTGGATCTGGACTGGCAACATAAGGGTGAATTATTTATAGCTCAGTGGGCCCATGACACCTCAGGCCATCAGGGAAGAGATGCAACGTATAGATGGGCTCGGGATCGAGGGGTGGACCTGACCATGGATGCTATTGCACAGGTTATCCATGAATGTGAAACGTGTGCTGTGATCAAACAAGCCAAGCGGTTAAAGCCCCTCTGGTATGAAGGACGATGGTTGAAATATAAATATGGGGAGGCCTGGCAGATTGACTATATCGCACTTCCACAAACTCGCCAAGGCAAGCGCTATGTGCTTACCATGGTGGAAGCAACCACCGGATGGCTGGAAACATATGCTGTGCCCCATGCCACCGCCCGGAACGCTATCCTGGGCCTTGAAAAGCAAGTCTTATGGCGACATGGCACCCCCGAAAGAATTGAGTCAGACAATGGGACTCATTTCCGAAACAACCTCATAGACACCTGGGCCAAAGAGCACGGCATTGAGTGGGTGTATCATATCCCCTATCATGCACCAGCTTCCGGAAAAATTGAACGATACAACGGACTGTTAAAGACTACCCTGAGAGCAATGGGTGACGGGACATTCAAACATTGGGATAAACATTTAGCCAAAGCCACCTGGTTAGTCAACACTAGGGGATCTACTAATAGAGCCGGCCCTGCCCAATCAAAACTTCTACGTACTGTAGAAGGGGATAAAGTCCCTGTGGTGCATGTGAGAAACATGCTGGGGAAGACAGTCTGGGTTACTCCTGCATTAGGAAAAGGCAAACCCGTTCGTGGGATTGCCTTTGCCCAGGGACCTGGGTGCACTTGGTGGGTAATGCGGAAGGATGGGGAAGTCCGATGTGTACCTCAAGGAGACTTGATTTTGGGTGAAAACAGTCAATGATTTGAATTGTATTATGTTAATTGTTCAGTATGACATTACTACTATGGTTGCTATCTACCATATCAATGGTATTATAGTAAGAATCACCCAGACTGATGAAGAATGAGCTTCACTGAAACCAAGCAACGTGCAGCAGTGATGAAACCAGAACTGGCTTCAGCAGCTTGCGCCCAACAAATCCCTCGAGATTGACATCTTCGACCTGCAGATCATGGACATGGACCGTGCCAGATGACAATCCAACACCACATACCATCTCCCCTGCCCTGAGAGACTGCTATGATGGATGAAGCCCGGAGTCATGGACTGACTGAACTCCATAGACATTTTAAGTGATGGCCCATGGACTAAGAAAGTGATATCTGTGTGTATATATTAAAAGACAGGAAGAGTAATAATGAATAATTGGAATGTATGGAAAAGTATAGGACCTGGGCATGACGTAAATGGTATGGAATAAGGGGTGGATACTGTCCTGGTTTCAGCCAGGATAGAGCTGGTTTTCTTCACAGAAGCTAGTGTGAGACTGTGTTTTGGATTTGGGATGAGGAACTGTTGATAATGTGCTGATGTTTTGGGTTGTTGCTGAGCCGTCAAGGACAGTCCAGCTTCTGTGAATTTTCAAGTGTTATCAGAGCGGAGACATCTTCTCTTTCCTTTTCCCTGCCTCAAATACAATGAGGCAAAAAAATGCAAAAAGAACCCAAACCAAAACAAAACTTGTTTTATGATAGTCTGCCCTTTTGGTAACAAAATTAGCACCTCTCTGTTTTGAAGCAAGTACTGGTTCGTGGCACTGGATTGTGTGTAGTTCTTTGGATGTAATTTGAACAACCATGTAGCTTTTTTAGACACTGTTTTGTCAGTAAACAGGTGATTTCAACGACGGCTTTGTGGATGTGCAGTCAGGCCCAAAGGAATGTGGGAAAGCCATGAGAGAAGGTCTCATATCATATGTCAAGACTTGTCAAGGTAAAATTAACAAGTGGAGAAAAATAAGAAATTATATATATTTAGCCAGAAGAATGAAATTTTAAAAAAAATCTAGAAATATATATTGAGAGATATATAGATGCAGAAATATATACATCTATATATTTCTGCAAAACACTGACGGAAGGAAGATGTGACCTGAAGCTTGCAACTGGCTCATAAAACCATCTGATTAAATTGAAGTCTTTGAAGGCTGCCTTTTTTCCAGTTAGGATTTTTCAAAATTGCCTAGTGCCAACTTATCTTTGCCCTTGATAACATCTGTGTATTGTCCTCATGGATTCAGAAAGAAGCACAAGGAGTTTGTTTAAAATTACACAAACTAGGATGATAAAGTCTTCAATTATGCCAATATTAAAGTGGGAAGTGCTCCACAGGCTTCTGTTTGGGCGAATCCAGTCAATGTAAAATCAGGGGAGAATAAGACAAGTAGTCCAGGTTATTACTGCTATCTTCTTTTTAATAATTAGGAGGGATGGTATTAATGGTAATCTAAATTAGGCAGAATGGTAAAGGAGGAAGTGAAACTATGATACAAAAAAGGACCCTATCAGGAGTACTGAGGTGTGCTTGAGCTGAATACAAGACGTCTTAAGCCTGAACCATTAAAAAGATAGGGAAGCAGAACAGATGTTTTACATCCTTGCAGGTTTTTAAATTAAAACTCATTTTCATGGAATGACTTGATGTGCCTGGATAAAATATTAAAGTTTTGCATATAACCCTAGCCCAGACAGTGTGACATTTGGCTATCCTTTTGAATTGCTGTCATGCCTGTGAAGAATTCAGAGAACACTGCCAACTATTGGTAGATAAATTGAAAGCATTACTCCCACAACATGCGTATTAACATGCCATATGCTGGGAGCTAACATATTTAAGCTTATAACATTGCCATAGAGGATGAGATAAAATATAGTGTTACCAATTGCATTATTTCTTAAGCTACACAAATCTTCAATATTTCATTCAGTGTAATTCCACATGATGTAATTAAAAGTAACAAGAGAAAGAAAATATTACTATACACAGGAAGCTTCTAGATAAGACTGGTGACATAGGACACCTGTACTGCAGTTTGGGAGTGACAGTGCACTTTAAGTGGAATAACTGCGGGAACAGATGCTTGTGCGTTAAGCTCTCAGCCTTACGTACAGCTGAAGTTTACTTTCAGGCGTGGGAGGTTTATTTTCAGGCTTGTAGGGAATCTCAATGGGATGTGTGACAAGTGATCACCTTGCAGTAAGCAAGAGAAATTTACATTTTTACTTCTAATTCCAGGTGATTTTTTTTTTTCTTTTTTCTTTCAACTGTGAGATGGAAGTTGATTTAATGATCATAGAGGCTACCAGGCTGGCAGATCTGGAAACAGAACCTTTTTGTTTATCAAGAATCTTCATGTTCCTCATTTGCAAACTGCAGAAGATCCCATCTGTGGGAAACAGGTTTTCCCCATAGCTTTTTTCTTCCTCTGGGATTCCTGTTTATGACTAACCAGGAATGCACCTTGCATATGCCTTTCTGTTCTCCTTTGCTTATTGGGATAAAAAAGAGTGAATGTAAAAGATAATCTCATGGATGCCCCCATGCATGTATATAATATTTATTTGAGGTTTTTTTAGGTTTGAACCATTGTTTTCAGACACAGTGGAAGTTCAACTTTTGTAACCGTTCTTTGAGTTGTTCTAGATTAGTCTGCTGGAGTTCACAGTGCTTTAGGAGTGAGTTATGTAGCTTTGCAAATCATACTTTGTAGCTTAACAAATCATACTTTTTCTCAAATAGCCAGGACAAAAAGAGAGGTTGGTGACTTCCACATGGAGTGAGAAGTGTTTGATAAAATACCTAAATATTTTGCTTACTATAAAGTGTTTGGAAACAAGAAACTATAGGGATACTTAGTATGAAAATGAACCAGAATCAAATATCCTGAATTAGTAGCATATGAAGTTAATAAGGCAATCAGTGGAGTGAACTTTTAATTGAAGTTGGACTGGTATAAATTCCTTTAGAAAAATTTAATTTACTAGCAATCCTGCAGTGGTAAATCCTATTACACCCTGAGCACAATGCTTTGCTCTAAAATCCTGTCACATGTAGGTAGAAGGATTGCAAAATAGTTGCTAGAAGAGCTGTGTGTCAGGATTTTGACCCATATCTTTGACCCTCCTAAGGAGACTATGGATTGCTTCGAGCAGGTGGCCCTGGCCTCTATGTTTGCCAACTTAATCTCAAAGAACATTTTAGATTTGCTTTTGTATGAATGGTTGATTGCATCTGCATGCAGTGTGGTAATCCCCACCCAAAGGCCCATCTCCCCCAGGGAGAACTGTTTAGTCAAAATACTCTTTGACAGCGGAAAATTAAACAAAGGCGATGGAACTTAAATTTTGCACGTTTCCAGAATGAAGTATTCGAGAAAATGGTCTTACCAAAATTTTGCTTGTAGCTAAAGCAATCTCATCTGTTTTTCAGAATGTGCTCAGTGCGGATTTGTGCTAAAGCAATTAATAAATCCTGCACCCTCTTCATGTTGCAATATGGAGCTGTATGTTTGTGTTCTCATCTGTCTTGTTACCTCTAGTGTTGTCCAACCTTATAGCAATTAATAACAAAGAAGGGAGAGATTTCAACTACATGTACACTTGTAGTCTAGTGTTGTCTTTAAGCTGATATACCACCCTCAGGAAAAAGAACATGAAATAACAGGGAAAGACTCAAGCAAAAGAAAATATCCTTCATTGAAGGACACCACCCCCCCACCCCCCCCCCCCCCAAAATCACAAAAGTAAGAGACCACTTCTGAAACAAAGCGGCCAAAATTTCATTTGAAAAAAACTAATTTATGTGTACCTTTTATAACGTCTTTACAACTTACAATATTTTTATAATTGCAAATATAAAGTACTATTGGGATAAGGCAGAGGAGGTTGAGGCAGAGTTCAGGATTACTGATGTAAAGTAAAAACAGTCACAATTTCATGATTTTTTTTTTTCAGTGAAATTGTGTGTATTGCTTCAAACTATTGCTGTACCAATTAATGTATTTTGTAAAACATTCTGACATACTTGGAAAATCTGGAAGTCCGAAGGGTTATAAATATCTCATATTAAAACACTTTGCAGATGTTACTGACAAAATTAAATATTCTCTCCCAGTTCTGAAATGTGTTTGTAGACGCTTTAATTAGATCATATTTTTCCCTGAGTATTTAATTTCCTTTAAGGCTTCTGTTCTACGTAGGTAGATGTATTCTGCAGGCCATTAAAATATCTAGCAGTGAAGATAGATTATGAGCTTCTATTCTTAGAACGACTAGAGTAAATGTACTCTTCGCCATCTTCTCTTAACACGAATGATGGCAAGCACATTTTTTGTTCTGGGTTGTGTCTCTACCCCCCCTGCCCAATCATATATATTTAATCAAATAGATAAATAACAAATATGTATGTAGTTAATATATTAATAAAAACTTCATCTCCTATAGACATGCAACTAATCATGCAGCTCAATTTCAGTTTTTTATAGTGAGCTCTGGCAGGCTTTCAGCTCTTCCAGCTTTCCCACTTTTTTTGAATAAAAATACTTAATTCATTTCAGAACAAAGAGAGAAGAGTTAAACTGCTGTGATATTTGCAACTCTCTCTTTCCAGGGTTGTAAGACCACATAATTGAAGTTTCTTGTGTGACTGAAATTTGCTGTGCTATGGTATGATGCCGTACAGTGATTGCCTCTAAGGCATGTCCAAGGCATTCTGTCTGGCTCCCAGGTCCAGATATGTTCCTTGGCAGCTTCTTGTAAGGATGAGATCAGTGTGGTCCATCCTTCTGTAGGCATTTAGTTGCCGGTGGAGGGAAGCTTTTGCCTTGAGCCAACTGGTCCAGGGAGCAAGATTGTAGGACTTACACTGGAGCATGCCTGCAGTGCAGCATAGATAATGATCAAGAATCCCACATAGAGCTGAGCTAAATGTCAACAAGCAGTCTTTAAGTATTACCAAACATGAAGATTTATCTTGCTTTGTCCATTCTTTCTCCTTTCTGATGTAGACTTTTAGTTTTATCCTAGCTTTTGAATAGCATTTAGAAATCACGTAGTTAAGACACAGTAGTTAAATACTATTTTTTTTTTAATACTGTGTGATGTGCTAAACAACCCCTCTCACCTTTGCTGGATGCCACTTAAAGTTCAGTACTGCTTTTGTTCTATAAGGCCCACAAAAAGATGCTAAGGCACCTACCTACAGTTTGTTATTGTATTCTATATCCACATGTAAAATGTGCAGAATTTTATTTCCTTTCGTAAGTATTTTTGCCTGCCTTAGAGCTCATTCCTGAAAATGGATCTGTTTGAATCTGTAACCACCAGAAGTATAGTTCAGTGATTATGAAAAGAATAAAAAGTGTCAAAAGGGACCAGGTGCCTATATCAAAGTACAGGTTCTCCACTACAAATGCAATTTCTTGAGTAGGAATAGGGACCATGTCATTTTAACACAAGTTCCTAGTACATCTTGCTGAGAAATTCAAGCAGCATGTTATCTGTTTAGAATGTAGTTTCCACAGACAAACTACCATAAAGTAGAGTTTATAGGATAATTCAGTCCAACTGTTTTTTTCAGTAATCATTAAAGTGAACACACTTCCAGAGTTTAAAATAGACTTAATGTGAGGAGTATTTGTGGATGTTTTGTTAAATTAAAAGGTTGATTTGTCACAGTCTCCTGTAACATTCATTTTCTACTTTCATTTTTATTTAGTTGGACTTAAAGTATGTAGTAGAGGGACTCCTTTCTTTTTATGGTTGGTTTTTTGTTTTTTTTTTTTTTTCTAAAGAGCTACTATAGAACAACCACCTAGAGTATTTCCAAGTTGTGTTGTAGGATCACAATGATAACTAACATTTTTTTTTAAATATGGAATTTTCTTTAACTGAAATAGGTAGAATAAAGACAAATAAAACCTAAGACAGAAACAGCAGCCATGGGAATATCTGACTCTCTAGAAGTTCATTAATATGTTGCAACTTTCTTTTTCTCACTGAAGGTGAGTCAAAACATAATGCAATATCAAAACTGAATATACCTCAAAGCCCATGAGTTCAAAGTATTCTATCTACTAGCTTGTTACTAGAGGCATCTTCTGTCAGTTTGATGACTGGCACTGAAAATAGTTTGTGCATGGGTAGCATCTGGCATGAAGAGCATCTCTGACAATGAATCTTTCTTTAAGGAATTTGTATCCATTTGTAAAACACATGTATACAAAGCTGGTTTGAGTTTCTCAGTGCACTGCATCATTATAATGATTTCATAATGTCTGGCAGTGTCACTGAAGTCATAATATGCTCCATCCTCAGGTTTAACATTGAGTGAGCAAGATGCTTATTAACATGAATTACAGCAATTTAAGGTTTTTGTTTAGTATAATGTGAAACAAAATGTGATTTAAAAAAAATTCTGTAAGTGAAAGTAATTTCCCAACCCAATTCTTAAAATATAATTTCAAAAATTTGCATTTATTAAAGAAATGAGAGTAGGCCATCCTTATCTAAGTGATTATGAATTTTCTCCTAAAAAAAAAAAAGGTGATTTCTTGCCAATGTGAATTAAATGTTGAAAATTAATTTCAGCTGAGATAAACTAAATTCTAGATATTTTGCTTGGCATGCCACTCTATCCTTGTGCTAAGCGTATAGCATATAGGTCATCATTCACCAAAGCAACAAAGATTATATTTGGCTTCACACACTGTGGTAGCTTAATTTAGCATGTGGACAGCTAACTGGTCTGTTTATGCTGAAAGGCTGAGAAATATAGTTATCTGCGAATTGTATAGGAGGCAATGAGCTCACAGATATTTAATTAATTATTTAAACTGATAGCGATTTACAGTGATCAGAAAGACCAAAACAAAAAAACCACCCCCCCCCAAACTTTTAATTTTTTTCCCCCCCAATATTTAGTTCATTTAGGAATGGAAAACAAGACAAATGGAAGACCCATAGTAGCTTTGTGTAGGGAAGGATGAGAAACAACTAAAAGTGAGGGATAAAATAGATGCAAATGGAAATCTAAATACCTTAGATTTCCATATGAAATCCAGTATTTATTTGTAATCTTGAAAAAGAGAAAGCAGATGTTAGGATAAAGTCCAGAAGATAATTGTTTGATTGTTCTTTTCCAGACAAGACTGAGATATTTAAGATTTATCTGTGTGAGAAAGGGTGTTCAGTATCCATAAATGCAAGGTCAAGCAGTGGAGTGGAACATTTACACTGTATGGCTTAAATGATGTATAGTTAGGAAGCCTACCTAGAATTCTTAGTAGACAGCTCAGTGGAAACGTCTGCTCAGGGCACAATCATGATTTGCAAGTTTAGAAAGATATACAGTGTGGTGACAATCAGTTTCCTAATGTCTCTTATGTATCTGGAAGAGTAGCTAGTACTAATTGCCTTATATAAAGAAATACATATTTGAAGAATTTGAGGTAATTCAAAGGATGAGAATAGGAGCCCTGTATTGTAAAATGTTCACTGCAGTATACAGAAAATTATAAAATGAGGAATGTTTTGAAAAAGATGAATCGGGCATTTTTCTTTTTATGCAAGAAAAAGGGGGTGGAAAGGCATTGTGTTTAAGTGTTATAAATATCAAACGTACAGGAGGAAATTTTCAGACACAATCTTGGATTTTATGGGAAGAAACAGTGTTGTTGAGGCCATAAAAATACAATAAATGTCCTACTGGGTCAGCGCTGGTCATCTGGCCCAGCATCGTGTGGCAATAAGATGCTGTTTAGGGAAAGCATGCATCACATGACCAATTTTTCATGTTTGTATCCTCCTAGCTTACACATCTGAAACTTGTTTGGGATGTCAGAGAGTACTTACTGTTGAGTTCTTCTGTTATGTATGAATGGATCTGTTACCCTCAATAATTAATTTTTAACATGCTGACACTGCTTACCTTATAACCTGCCTCTCAAATGCCAGAAGAGCACCACCTACTGTGTAGACATTGACTTTCTTTACTTGTTTTAACCAACCTATTAGTTTTAACAAGTATCCTCTAGTCTAAGTATTAGAGGATTTGGTGAACAAAGTTCCATAGCCACTGCTGGCAATGAGGATGTTGGTCTCTTCTCCCAGGTAACTAGTGATAGGACAAGAGGAAATGGCCTCCAGTTGCGCCAGGGGAGGTTTAGATTGGGTATTAGGAAAAATTTCTTCACTGAGAGGGTGGTCAAGCATTGGAATAGGCTGCCCAGGGAGGTAGTGGCGTCGCCGTCTCTGGAAGTGTTCAAAAAACATGTGGATGTGGCACTTCAGGACATGGTTTAGGGGACACAGTGGCGCTTGGACTTGATGATCTTGAAGGTCCTTTCCAACCTTAGTGATTCTGTGCTGTCATGATTTTAGGAACCTTAAACATCTCCCTTTCAGCCTCCTCCCTGCAGACCAAGGAACCCCAGCCTTTTAGTCCCTCCTTGTATGGCAGCGACATCCCCTCCTTTGTTCAGTTCAGTTGCTTTTCTCTGTACCTTCCCCAGCTCAATCTACTGTGTCTTCCTTGAGATGAGCAGAGCTGCACGCTGCACTCGGTACTCCAGGGCTCAGTATACTAGCAAAAAGTCTGGGGCTCTTAACACTCTTTCCCAGCAATGCCCAGCCTTTATTTTGTGACCTTGTTGGCTGCCACTGCACGGGGCGTGGATGGTTTCATAGCGCTGTCAGGGGTAGCTCCAAGTTCTCTGTCGGCTGGAACTGTCAGGTCCAGCATTAGGTTATGGTGCCTAGGGGCACTACCACACATTTATCTCCACTGAAGCTCAGTTGTCACCTCTTTGCCTGCTTTTGCAGCTCTGGAAGGTCCTTCTGGAGTTGTTCCTTGTTAGCTGCAGCATTTGATTTGTAAAGTCTTGGACTCCTCTCCCCATTCCCTTTTCAAGGTCGTTGATGAAGATGCTTACTGAGACTGGGATACTACTGTTGACTTGCCTTCACCCTGTACAGCAATGGTATTAAGCCCTAGTATTTGCTTTTGATCAGCATTCAGTCCAGTAATTGATATTTCCTCCAGGCTACTGGAAATTTATTTTTTAAATACCTTTGGTCTTTTGGAAATCCATCTGTGCTACATTTTTCAGAATCCCAGTTGTTCACATGTTGTTAGGCATTCTGGTATAGTGTTAGTTTTTAGGACTGCCAGGATTTCCCCTTAGAGAAACCATCCTGACACTTTCATAACAAACTGTATTTATCCACTTGCTCGGTTACCTTATTTGTTATTACAGGTATTACCATCTTACCAGAGATGAAATTCAAAGTCGCCAGTCTATCTGAATCCCTTCTAGACTTTTTTGTGAAAGGGAGTTTCTTGGGGAAAGACCAATCCTCTGGCATGGTGACTGATGAGATTTTATGTAACAAGAGAAAAGGCACGAAAGGATTCACTGTACGGTGTTACGTTGCAAGAGCAGTAGAACCTAATTATTTTGGAAGGGGTAGTCAGCTGCATATTTCCTGTTTTTTCTGATTTCAATGATGGTGAATTCCAAGATGCTTCATGTGCCTCCTGTCTGGTCTTTATGGTCCCTTGATCTGATCTAAACCAGTCATTTCTGTACTACTTTGTTTTGCAGACCAGTTGGAGGAAAAGAGGATAATATGGCAGTCCAACGTGAATATCAATCCTCATATGTATAAAAAGACACTCCTCATTAGAATAAGGAAATCCAATATAATCTGTATTTGACTGTAGATATGTCTATTTTACTGCTTTTGAGCTTTTGTCAAAGTTTTGTTCCCTTTTTTCTTTTTTTTTTTAATAATTTCAGGCAAGTACAAGACTTCTCATCTTTTTCTCTGCCTTGTTAACTACAAAACTGACCCCCCCACCCATCCCCAACAGCTCTGCTCTGCTGCTGTTGTGTCTGTACATGAGGCATAGAAAGCTTAGTTGGGATTACATTCTTTTCCAGTCTATTCACTTTAGAGCTTGCTCCCTTGGGAAGCTTAGCCTCAAGCTTTATGACACTGACACAGTACTGTGTGATGTAAGGGGAATTTTTCCCCCTAACACTAATCCAGTTGTAATGATAGAGGAGCCTGTGTGGCATTTGCAGCAGTGCCTTGTCCCTTGGAGGTTCTGGAGTTCACTGGCTCCCTTTCTGTCTGTACTTTTTCACTTGAATCTTCCATGCTTAGGAGCATTTGTCTGTTCAAAACCTCTGAAATTGCACCTCCTTACAGTTTGGACAGTCCAGAGCTTTCCTCCGGGTGATACAGTTCAACCTGTTGGAATCAAATGCATCTTTCATCATTGTCCTCTTTGTAATTCTCTGTTGGAGGAATATTTTAACATATTAAATGGTAATTTATGTTTGTTCTCATCCTTCCATCACACAGCTGCATAAATTATAAAATCAGTTAAAATATCTGGAAGTTAATCACACTTGTTCTACAGTATCCCTGTATTGAAAAGGAATAAATGGAGAATTTTCTGTATTAAAAGATATAAAATATAACAAACTTTTTTTAAAGTAGATTTTTTTTCTTGGCTTTTCCAAACAGTATTTAATTCTTTTTAAATGGTAGAAGGCCTTTGCTTAAAAGTGTTTCCAAGTATTCTGGACATTTATATATGGCTCCTGAAACAGAACCATTCCTATTTATATGACCAGACTGTGTGCAATGGCCATACTGTTCAAGTGCACTGTCTCAGAAATATTTAGCTAAATTTGCTGTCAGTTACATCAGTGCAATTTAGAGACAACAACAACAAAAATCACTGTACATACTTGAGTTTTGCACTGGTGTAAGTGAAATGAAAAATCTGTCCCTGGAAGGCTTTGATATTCAAAATGAGCACTCGGTGAATACTGAGCGTATAATTAAATCACACGTTTGTATCGGTGCTCTGGATTTCAAGGCATTCAGGCGAGCTATCACTTGCTGATGTCAGAAGTGTACCCAAACAGGAAAATATTTTCTCGGACCATTAGGACAATATCCTGATCCCAAGTCTCGTCACAGAAATGCAGACATACATGTTCTCTTTACGTGATGCACAGTGGTCTAAAAGGAAAGAAGTACTACTTGGCTATTTCACTATAAACAAAACCCTTAAAGCAGTTTCTCAGGAGTGGTTAACAGTGTTGAAGTGTTGTTCCAGCCTGTACTGGTGAGCCTTCAAAACCACAGAAAGGAGGTATTATTTTATTCCAAATGTTATAGTTAACTTCAAAAAATCTGAGCTTTTCATCAAAGATAGTTTCAAAAGGGCTCTTTAGTTCAAATCCCCATTGAAATCAATGCAAGTTTTACTGGTCTGTATAGTGAAGAAGACTTGCACATTAAATATTTAGTTTCAACTTGAATCTTGACATTTCTGCTGTATTGCCCAGAAACACACTAAAATTGAACAGCAAACAATACTGGGGCTACACTCTGAAGCATGTTGTTTTCTGGCATATAACATATAATCTTGGTACTCCATGGAGAAGTCAGTCCCCATTCTACTTCACAGCTTTCTTTACGAATCTCAAAAGTCCTTCAATTCAGGGTTTGAGTTTTTTGGTTTTTTTTTTTTTCATGGCAGATGTAGGGAAGAAAGGCCCACCACTCTGAAACTATTTCTCCTCCTTCCTAAAAGCTCATAGAGCCATTGATCATGGTATTTGAACACAGAATTGTGAGGCAATTATCTCAGTAATAGCCTCAGTGAAAATCATGGTATTTCAGTATTGATGTAGATGAGTGAAGTAAGAACATCCAAAGCAATATTAGGTCAAGGATGATTTCTCTCTTTTTCCCCCCCCCCCCCCCCCCCCCCCCACCTCCTTCCATCCCCCAGGAACTCCATAAATTTCAGAAAGCCTTTAGGAATTGGAGGCCAAATTGCTTTGGCTGGAGCAAGGCCTTTGAAATAACTTGGACTGATTACATGATAGTAACTTGTGTCAATCCACTTTTACATATTTGAGTTACAACTATTTCTCTGATTCTTTAATTTATGCAAATATGAAATGGTGAGCAATTCAGACTGGAAAAGTATGTTTGATTAAAGTAATAATTTTTGGTTTGAGTGTTGACCAGTGGCAGAGTCACAGATATAAATTTGCAACTTGCTGCTTCATTGTAGATAGGTAAAAATTTGCTTTTTGCACTTGTGCTGTGCAATTCACCTACAGTCTGCTGTGACTTTGCAGAGAATAGGCACTTGCTTCTGGGTATGCAGAATTGAGGCCAGTACTTCATGTGAAGGAGCTCAGGCTGGTAAATATGGGCCCCAAGGTGATTGATTGGACAATCTCTTCAATACACTCAATACAAATCTGTATTAAGAACTGTATCCTTGTTTTCTGAACATTGTAAAGGAGTTTTCATGAATGGACCAAAGCCATACTGGCAACTGGAAGAAAAGTCTTTCTGGTGAGGACCAGATTGCTTCCTTGTAAGCTTAAAGAAAGTTGAGTTTTCCCATAAAATACTGTCAACATGATTTTTTGAAATCATACTTCTTGAAGTAGTTGCCTACTGTTTTTTTCCTGCTGGGACTAATAGAATAGAAAATACTATTTCAGTTAGGTTTGTTATTTTAATTGTACGTTTTTAATAATTGAAACTAAGTAGTCACTATAGGTGCTCAGAAACCAATGTGCCCTTCCTATAGATGGCCAGTCAGGTATATCTGTGACGACTGCTGAAATCCGATGGTACTGTCAACAAGACAACTTTCAGTACAAGAACAAAATAATCCTTCCTTTTAATGGCATGCTCTATGCATGCAGTATTAACTAACAAAGTTAAAAAAAAAAAATTGTCAAGGTACTATAATATCATTTAACCTGAATATGCTAGCAATGTCTTTTGGCCGAAGTGAGCTGCATTAAGTGATACAAGAGTAAGAGGTGACAGAATCACTCTTGTCACATGATATTGAGTACGCAAGGCATAGAAAACAGCACCTGAAGTGCAATTCAGTGTTTATAATGTCATCTCTCAATGAAAATCTGTGGTTATCAGTTTAAAAATTCAACTTACTGTATTTTTATTTAAAAATATTGGTTGAACTGGATGAGCCCAAGGTTTCCCAATTCTTCAATTACAGAATTCTCTCTCATTTGTTTACCATGGTTTTTAGTTCTTCCTCATGTTCCTCAAAGGAAAAGGTATTTAAGTACCTAAGCAGAGTATTAAGTGTTTTCCTGCATTTGAAGTGACTATGGGTAATTCATTCTGTTCAGTTATATCCTGAAACATAAATGCCTTTTTTAAGGTCTGTAGAAAGCAATTATAAAGCTGGTAACTTTGAACTATTGAACTGCATGCCCCAGTGCTGTTGGCAATGCTAAAAATGAGAATATTAGATTAAATTTTTTCAAGCAGAAAGTTCTAATAACTTGAGTAATAATATTCATTAACTTCTATTTACACCATTTTAATCTGAATCCACATTGCATGCTTGTTTTATTTTTTTCAGAAACCCATTAAAGCCTTAGCCAAATGCATACTTCACAGTAGATGCTAATTCTGATTCGGTATAAGTTATGGTTGAATTATCAAAGGGGGCTTGGCTTTATTTTGAAGGGGTGGGGCATTAAGTGCTACAGTAAGCTATTCCTATGGTGGGTTAGCAATAGTAACAGCACAAAAGCGAACACAGGTCGGTGCTGAGTTGAGCCTGTAGAGATGATGCTGTGATGAGGCATCCAGACCTTGCATGACCCGCTTGAAGTTGTGTATGAGGAGATGACTGGCCTTTCAATTAGAGCTGGAGATGCTTTCCCTAGTTCCCTAGTAAGTCTGACAGTCAAATGCTAGCCAAGTTGCTCAGAGTGTACTACAAGGAAAAAGTGAGTTTATATGATGAGAGAGAAAATCAGTAGGAGAAGCTATTCAAAACAACAGTTGGAGATTTATTTCAGTAAGTTCTGCTAAACTTCTCAAGTTGTTGGGTTCTGTGACCAGTCTAGTTTCCTTTCAGTGCAAAATGCTCAAATCTGTCCTGGAATGAGTTAAAACCTTTCTGACTGCCAAAGCTTTGGGCATGATGCCTGTCAGGAAACTCTCTCTGCTCAGGAGCTGATAATAGTGCAGGATTTGCAAAAGAGAAGACAAAAGACTTAAATGCTGCTTTCTTGGCATCCTTTAAGAGAAAACAGCAGGGGAAGAGCAGCAGCACTGCAGATGTGAACAGAGATAAGGGTATTCAGGTTAAACCTGCAGCTTCTTTATTAACACAGAAGTGCACAAGCTGATATGTAGATACTGTATAGCTGCATGAAAAGACTGAGTACCATGGCACTGAGATGTGATCTTATTAATTTTCCTTTCTTAATAGGTTTGTTAGAACATGGCTCATGCTTTTGCTTGGCTACTCACCACTAGTATTGTCATGGCTTAGTTTGTTCAGAGTAATGGAGATTCATGTGGGATAAAGTAAATGAAACTGCTTTTCATTGCCATTATCATTATGAAAAAGGCTTTTCAAAGTCAGATCTTGCTATCAGTGCCACAGATCGGCACACTCCTAAAAAGTGATCAGAGCAGTCTCCTGGAGAGTGTATTTGTCCCTTATGGTGCCTGACCAAAGTACTGTTCTATTAACTGCTAATAAAATAAATGTTTAGAATTGTCATGACTAAGACTCCTGCTTAATAATGGTATTATAACATACTGTCATTCCCCCCCCGGCCTTGAATTTTCTCTCTCCTGGCTTTAGTGAATATGGCTGCTTTCATTACAGCTACGGCCATTTTACTTGGTAACTGCACTTGTTCTGACAGACTCAGATTTCTTGCACACAAGGAGTAGCTTGAAGGATTCCTTCAGATTGCAGATGATATCGTTGTCTTGCTTTTATGCATCACAAGCTGTATTTTCATCAGGCGTGACTGCATTGATAGGAGCAATTCTCTCATTTAGGCACTGCCATTTTTTTTAAAAAAAAAAGCATATAGCTAGAGCCTGGCTGGGGTTTTTTCTACTATACATCTGATCACTCTGCTTCCAGATTACAATACTCCCCTTAATGTGAAAGGTTTCTGAGTTATGCCATTTATTGTCATGCTTTTTATTCACTTGTTAGGTGTTGTGGTAAAAGCTTGCTTGTTTCTGTTTCATGGTGTACAACGCTATTTTTGCATAATGTAGTCTATAGTTTCTGAGCAACTGCCGTATGGGTGGCTTTGCTACCTCCTGCTCCAGTTCTAACACCTTGTGGTGTGTTACATTTCTGTGTGTGCAAAAGTGCTTGCTGGTCACTTGTCTAATTAACATCTGCTCATCAAGGGCTAACGAATACTGTTTTCTATGTCTGATGCCCGGACTATTCTGTTCAATTCTTATTTTTGGTGATTTTTGCCTTGGGTTCAGACCCGTTGAGATTGCATCCTTCAGTATGTCATCTCCATTTGTGAAGGCAGTCTCTTCCTGTCAAATATACCCAGGTTACTTGCCCATTAATTGCCTCAGCAGATCCCTGATTTCCTTTATAGACTGTTTTTCTTCATGAAGAGGTACTTTGCTTTGGGAAACAATAGTCTTCAAACAGCTCTACAGCTGTCTTCTTTTTTGCCCAGTGCATACTGGAAAATAAGCAGCTGTCCGGCTGCAGCCTGCTTACTTGCATGTATATACTTGATGTATAGCAGACTTCTTGAGTGAAGCCATCAGTGGATTTTTGTCTGTTTGACCAGTTGCTTTTATTCTTTAACACCATCTATTATCGTAACCTAGACTGTGAGCAGTAACAGAAATAGACACAAAAGAGGAGACATTCCAGACCTTATGTTTCAAGCCCAAGACTTCTCTAAGTAGTTTTGGTAAGGAGGAGCAATAATTTACTTTTACATCTTTCTTCTAGAGACAATACATCTTGCTGTGCATAGCTATTATAATAGTCACAAATAATAAAGGTAAGAAGATTCTTACCTCTCCTCTTAAAGACAGCCTGGATCAAACCTTATTTTTGCTTGAAATTGTAAGTAGAAGGGTTGTGTGATGATGTGACTCCAAAAATTATGTCTGTGAATTGTCATAAAAGATACAGGAGAAATCCCGTGGAAAACAACGGGTATAGGGAGGGTATGCTGAGTAAAAAGCCTGAAAGATACAATGAAGCAGGTGTTTGGTGTTGAGTTTATGCTTCCAACAAAAACTAAGCTAGGAGTAAATGTTTGTACTTCAGGGTGACGCTTCCACCACCCTCTTCTCTGAAACAAGCATTTACAGTGGTGAGTCAGTGCTCTGTATCCTTGCACTGTAACTAGCAATGGTTTGTAGAGCTCCAGTTTTAATAAATCTGTACCCTTCTGACATATTCTGCTTTTTTCTCGTCCTTTGATATCATGCCTTTATCTTAAGAGTGTCAAATTATTTATAAACAGATGCAATTCTTTTTCATCTTAAAGACAGGATGTGTAATGGCTTTCTACACAGCTGTGTTACTGAAGGACACCCAGATGGAAAAAACAGTCTCAGCTAAAACTGCTCAATGATTGCTAGTAGGTACTTATGGTTAATTCTCCAAGTTTGCTAGGTTTCTTTGAGGGGAGAGGTCCTGGATTGAAGCATTGGGAGACTGAATGTTATTCCCCTTTGTTTTAGGAAATTCATTTGGGTTTCTTGAATCCTAATGGAATGAAGCTG
Source organism: Phaethon aethereus (assembly GCF_964289735.1). Lineage (NCBI taxonomy): Eukaryota > Metazoa > Chordata > Aves > Phaethontiformes > Phaethontidae > Phaethon > Phaethon aethereus. Next base: position 33,699,780 of record NC_138580.1, read on the forward strand.
GGGAACCAGTGATTAAATGGAAGTTTGGCTGCACAGTAGTTATTGCTAGGGTTGATATATTTTAAAAGTAACAGTGGTACAATGGGAAACAATAGCTGAGTAACAGAGGAAACTTTGATCTAGAATCCCCCAGAAGCAGCTTTTTAGATTCTAGTATATTGGAAAAAAGCAGATGACAGTGGCTCAGTGTTTAATACTCTGTGGAAATGGAGCTGGTGTCCCAATTTGCCAGGAATGCTGATCTGAGAAAAAAATTTATTGGCCGTGACTTGATATCTCACTAAAAATCTCAGAAGATAAAATGAAGGATTTAAATATGTGACTTTTTATATGCACAAGCATTTTTGCTAGTTTCTGTAGGATTGCTTGTTGGACATACCTTTGAAGTTAGTGTGTTGCTCCTTTGGAATAAAAGCATGCGGAACAGCGTCCTGGAACAGCTCAGAGAATAAATAGAAAACAAATTATATACCCAAACAGGCCTGGAAGAAGAATTGGCACAGACAGCAGTACAACCATTGCCCAGTTACTCCATCCTATGTCATGAAGATTTGGTTTCCAATGCTGTCAGCTGTTTCGCTTTTATGAGCACTATATTAATTTTCAAACAATGATAGTACCATCTGTGAAACAAACTCAGAACTTTGAGTTCAATGGGGAAAGATAGAAAAAAAGAATCTGACCTAGAAATGAGAGAAAGGAAGATCATATCCAAACAGCAAGTCAAGAAGGTGTTTAGGATCTGGATGAAGAAGTAAGAATGTTCAGAAACCATGTTTCCAATAATAACTTCTTTTTACCAGTTTTAACAAACTGATAAACTGTGTTATTTTGGCTTGTGAATTTGGACTATAACACAAACCCAATTTAAATGTTATACAAGTGGACAAAATATCTGAAATTATGTGTTTAGACTTATTAAGCATTATATTGCATTTTTATAAGCTTCTATTCAATTTAGTTCGAATTTAAACTCCTATGCATAACGTGTCTTCTACCCTGTGGGTTTTCTGAGTGGCCAGCTTGCTCCCTCTCTCACTTTCTCATTCCACCATTTGAGTATGGTGATACATATGCCTAGATTTGAACTAGTTTTCCCTGGGAAATTATAAAATGAATGGGAAACCCATAACAGTGCCTTTGTTTCTTCATAGAATCAGAGAATAGTTTGGGCTGGAAGGGACCTTTGGTCATCTGGTCCAACCTCCCTGCCTTGAGTGGGGACATCTTCAACTAGATCAGGTTGCTCAGAGCCTCATCCAACCTGACCTTCAATGTTTCCAGGGATGGGGCATCTACCACCTCTCTTGGCAACCTGTGCCAGTGTTTCACCACCCTCCTTGGGAAAAATTTCTTCCTTATGTCTATTCTAAATCTACCCTCTTTTAGTTTAAACCCATTACTCTTTATAATTAAATCCCTAGATACTCTTGTGAGTGAGCCCCACAAATACTTAAGGAATGTTTCTTCCATACATACAAATATCTTCCGTGTGGGCTGCAGAATCATAGTTTTACAGTAATGAGGAAAAGTGAATCTTTGAGACCAGTAATGTTTATTGACATGTTGATGCTGATGTAGCTCAACAGTACATTTGACTCCATATACTGGTGAGCCACTACATTTGAGAATTTAGGATTTAAGGCTGGAGCCTAAACTTGACATGGTCCTGTTGTATTTGGTTCTAGTGGTACTCTGTCTTGCCTTTGTATTGAATTTTACAATTTTTGATGTTTCATTTCTTAAATATTTCAAGTTATTCACCAATGCTAAGATGTTTCAGCTCTATTTCGTTTCTACTATCAAGAACTGCTAGGAAAATAAAATAGAATGTAAGAGTTGTTCTGCCTTGAAACTGTACTAATACGTATTCATAACCAAATGCTCCCAAGCTTTGGTCACATCTCAGTAAAGTTATGGTTGCACAGTAAAGTTGCACAATAATCTAGTAAGTAGAAGGAATGTCGCTTAGCAAAATGTTCTTGTAACAGCTCTTCACTGTCGTTCCCACTTCCATCATTTCAAAAGGGCCTGGCTTTTCCCCTAAGGAGAAGTTGGAGGGGAAATTCAGCAACATAATCCAATAATATATTGCATTTTTACAACAACAATTTACTGATCAATTGTTTTAGGGAACAAAATACTTAGCTTCTAGTTTCTAAACTTCAGATGACAATCAACTATCTGTATAAGCAGTAACACACTTTCCATTTTGAAGTTGAATTTTTTTTATGCAGCCGTAAGTTTCACAGCCAACAAGATGCTTCAGTTTCAACTAGATTATTTTTTTCTTAACACAAAATAGTGTTTCTGCTGCTTTATCTTCATAGTATTTATAAATTGAGTAGTGATGTTTAGAAAAATTATTTATTTTGGGGATTAATTCCACTGATGCAGGAGAGAGTGGTAACAGTAAGTGTCATACTATATGCTTTCAACCAATGAACTTTCTTTTTTGATGAAGGCCACTGCTCCGCAAAGTGGCTGAGGTAAAGCGTACCTCGTAGTTTGAATGATGTATTAAACTTCTACATACGCCTGAATACTTTACTACAAGGTATTACATTTATTTTGTACTATGTAGCTCCAGTGACCTCAAGGATAACAGAGTATCTATGTTAAGTATATGTTTAAAATGCATTAAGCATGATCTTCAGAGTTTGCCAGGCAACAATATAGTAGTAAGCAAGGTATGTGTTGCTGTGGTTCATTGAACCCTAATTGTTTCAAACTGTTATTGATCAGACAAAATAAGACTGTGCTCTGGTTCTGTAAATAAATATTGGAGACTATGGGTTCAATTGTTAAACAAGCTCTTGAAGTGATTCTTGTTAAGTTCAGATAGAGCAAAGGGTAAGAAAGGAGTTAGGCTGAAAGTAACTAAGAGAACTTGAATAATTTCAAGACATGATGGCAAAAGAAGCGTCTTGGGCAGCTAGAAGTGGGGATGACAGTGGGAATCTGACCTTTTGGAGGAATATATCAGCATAGCTCCCCTGTCTTCAATGATGCTGAAGCAGATTTCCAGATTAGATACAGATTTATCAGCCCTTGCTAAAATAGTTGTTTGCTAAACCACTTTCTTCCTTTCCTGGATTATTTATTTGTCTCTGTATGTGTGTTGCTATAAATCACTCCAGGTCAAGTGTAACTTGACTTACCTTTGACTCTTTAGGTTTGTGTGTCAGGGATATACTTTCATATACTCATGGTTTTTCAAGTTAATGAACCTTTAATTTTATATTATTTCTTGTATAACTGTTTCTTGGATAACTAAAACATTCTGTCATATTCTTCCTTGAACAACAATCTAATTTTGCAATATTTTTGCATTGATACATGACCACGAATCCTCTGCTGCCTCAGCCTGAAAAGACTAGGATGATTTATTAGGAATATTGTGGGACTGTGGAAATATTGTCCAGTATTAGCATTAAGTAGGCACTTACTGTTAGAAATAACACTGACGTTTCTGTGTGGGCTTCTTCAGCTACCCATCTCTGAAGTACTTCATACAACTCATTAATTCAAAAGCCTTGTACATCTTGGAAAGAGAAAGGCTCCTCTAAAAAGTCTTTCAGTGTTACTTCAGGGAAACTGACTTCCCGATTTAGATACCAGAATAAAGGTGGCCATGCTATTAGCATGATGGGAGAAGAGGGATAGCTGGGAGACAGCATGAGAAGGGAGGCTCTGGTGCTTCCCTTGAGATAGCAGTGACAAACAAAAGGAATTAGGAATCTGTTCACAGTTGCAGAGCTTTCATCTTATGGGGCTTACAAAGATGTGGAGATATAGCCTATATGGTGGCTGAAGTACTGTAATGGATGGACACAGGCTTTTTGGGAAAGGCAGCTATGCCTGCTGCCGAGAGGAGGAGAAGTGATTTAGCAGCAGATGATTTAGGTGCGGAGATAGTAAGGCTCACTTACAGCACACTGAGAGATGGATGATGTCCTTGCAAGGCCACTATTGTCTTTGGAATGTCTGGAGATTGGAAGAGTGTCCTGACGACCAGAGAAAGGCAAACATTGGAGGTTGTAGAGAATATGGAGCCAGGCTCTTCAGAGAGGTACGCAGACAACACACACAAGTCAGAAAAAGGGAAATTCCAACAGAATATACTAAAAATTCTTTTCACCTCAGGGGTGGTCAACACTGGAACAGGCTGCCCAAAGAGGCTGTGGAGTTTTCATCCTTGGAGATATTCCACTGGATGTGGTTCTTGGCAGTCTGCTTTATTTGAACCTTACTATAGAGGACCACTGGTCATTTCTCCTAACCTAAATCATTCTATGCTTCTATGATGTGCAGTGGTATGAGCGAATAAAGCTTCAATGCTGAACATTTTATTTCTCCTTTTTTCTGTTAAATCATTGCTCTAATGATCTTCAGTGTACTCTGTTGTACTTGGACTCTAAACACAATCTTTTGAACAAGAGTATTTATGTTTCATTCTGAAGCTCTTGTTGAATCAAAAGGATTAACGTTTGGGGATTTAATAGTCTCCAGTTTAGCTGAACTCAGTAAATCTGTCTCTGGGCTGACAAAATGCTGGAGTGCTAACTATTCTGTGATGGGTAGAACGGTGACAGCATTGAATCTTGTTTTCTTTAATATTGAGGAAGTATTGAAGAAGTTAAATAGAAAACGCAAAATTATAACTGGGTTACTAAAATAATCCACTGATGATGTGCACAAGAACTATCACTCTAATGAAGTTTGGAAGTGATTGTAATGGAAGAAAAATGAGCTAATGCCAGAAAGCTTTTTGATATGACATGAACTTCATTAGAGAGAACTAGCATAGAAATGTTTTTATGCACATAAAATTCCCCGCGTAGCAGTTAGAACCAAAAGCGAAGAATGCAGAAATTTACAAGTTATGTTACCTCACAAAGTGGTTCTTCAGATTATCAGCATGCCAGATCCTCCAGCCATTATTGTGTTGGGGATTAAAATAGCAGATTTTAGAGTGACTTAATTTTAATGATAGGGTAATCAAATAAGATTGAGGGAACAAATACAGAATCAAGGAGAACAAGCACAACTGAACATATGGTCAGCTGTCTTCTGACTATTATTTAAAAACTACTCTATTTTGGACAGAGTTTATTAAAAACTTGCTACCAGAACTTTGGGATCAGTCAACAAGTGAATCCTCAATGGTAACTGTGACACATTAATGTACCCTTTGTTGGCTAAAATAGATTTAGAATGGAGTATTGTCATTGCATATGTTTTTAGAACAGAAAGAACGTATGAAGGTGTGGGATTTTTTATAGATTCCATGGTGTTTGAAAAGCAGTTTTATTTTTGTTATTAGTTTTTTTGTCAGTTTACTTGACTTCTTATATATTTGCCTTAGTTGTCTGGCACATAATTGTGGACTGCAGGTGAAGTGAATATGTTCATGATGTAACGACTACAAACTCATACCAATGTAAGGCTTGCACTGGTTTAAAATTAGAGGAAAAGATGTTTTGAGGTTTTTCTGTATTAGAGCTGTTTTGTTTACTTCAGCATAGTTTGAATTGCTACTCTTTGAAACAGCAGTTGTTGCTGATTACTGACATTAAATGCTACCTTCAGAAAATGTGTTGGTTTTTTTCTCCAAAGTACAAGCAAGACACATAAAAATAATAATTACAGAGATCAAAAAGGAAAGTGCATATTTTTCTCCCAATGTAAAGCCATAGGAAAATAATGGCTTTGTACTCCGAACTCAAAAGTCAGCACTCAAATGGCAGGAGATTCTCCCATTATTTCATAATCAAGCAGTGCCAAATTTATCTAATTTTAAAGGATTATTCAACAAACAACACAACTAATCTCTCCTTGGATCTTTTGAATTTCTTTTTTCCAGGAGATGGCAACTTTGTCTCATTATCTTTGTCTTAAAATAATGCAAGGCTGGATGAATGTGTTTGATTTGATTCTGCAGTAGCTTTATATCCTAAACTAGCTTTCACTTCAGAGACTTGAGAATTCATGAGGCTGGATTTTAAATTCTGACCATCACAGCTACTTTTAAAAAATGGTCGGTCTTCTAGCAGACTCAGAAATTTTGAGCTAAGGAAAGTCAAAACCCTGGACCTCTAAGAAAACTTGTTTTCCTCATCCATTTAAAGCTGTAGTAACAGTTACGATCTCCAGAATAAGTATATTGTGGCATTATAAAGGTAATGACATCTAATTTTGCTAAGCATGTATCAAAACTGTAGAAATAAAGGGATAATTTGCACAACTGTGGAGTGCTTCATAAAATAGATAGTAGTGAAGCTGCATGGAAGTAGAGATAAATGTCATCTGACACAAAAAAGGGTAGGATACTGAATCTTTTGAGTGAGACTTGATGAGAGCCATACTCACTCTTCCATACTCTTTCCTCATTCCCTGTGACTCTACTACAAAGAAAAATAGCATGATAGTAAATAGGTAACTTGGGTGGTTTGGAATACATTTCTCTATATAGGAGACTTAACTTTATCTGGTCTTCCACTGAATAAACTATTTTTAATAGTTTAATTTAAAGACTTCGCATAATTGTGATGGCTGGTCTTGTCAACAGTGATATAATTGAATTTGGAAGCTCCCTAACATTAATTTTTTTTTTTTTTAGTTGAAAACAGAAGATTCAGTAGCATTAGTGAAATATATCTGCAGAGATTTGAATAGAACTTTCACTATACTTACTTTGTTGTCCATGGATGCTACAACATCATCTTTCAGAGGTATACGAGCTTTTTGCAAAGCCCCTTCCTTTCATCATTGTGAAATTTTCACTAATTGTGTCCAGGCTGAATAAGCTGGTTGCTTTTCTAGAGTTTAATTTCCATTACTTGCTCTGTTTTGACTACCTATATTTTCATTTCCCAGATGTTTAATTCTAGAAAATGATTTACACTGAGACAGATGAAAATTATTTTTTTCTCAGAATGGTTGAATCTGAAGTTAAATACATAGAAACTAGGAGTTTCCCCTGACCTAGCTTTAGGCGTTTACATACTAGGTATCTTTGGTTGTCTATATGTATTAGCTGGTGACAAGAAACAGTCAATTTTAGACCATGGGTTATTTTAAATGTCTACTTTCCATTGTTCCTTATTTATTTTCCTTTTTTAATGTGTTCAAACAAAGTATGTTGTCTTAGAGGATATTTAAGTAATACACATTTGGATGAGTTAGCTGTAAGAGTAGAAATACGTAAGAGCTAGTTGAAAAGATAAACGAAAATTATGATGAAAACTATAACAAAATATTTTGAGCAAGGATGTGTGTGCTGGCTTGGAAATGCTTTGAAATAGAATAAAACACTGAATGGCAATAAAACCTGTCACTGCACTGAATTGGTTCAACAATTCCATTAACTAGGTAAATTTTAAATTAAAAGATAAAGCTTAAAAATGAGAAGGAAACTTTTAAAGACAGTTTGTGGGTTTATTAACATTCAGTCATGAACCAATTAATGTAAGAAAGGTACAAGCTGTTTTTATTTTTTTTGACAAAGCATCTAGCATTATGTTCACCCTCAGGGCACAATAGCATGACAGGCTGCTTTGTTCACCATAAAGCTTGCTTTTTCTCTCTGCTTTTACAACCTGCGATTAAAATACTTGCGGCACTAGCCCGTTGTTAACAAAATCAGTGTACAAACAGCTAGCAGTACAATTAAATGGTTGCTTCCATCTGTGAACCAGAAATACAAACAATACATTCTTTTCTTAAAATCCGTACTTTGGAGTTAAAATAACTGTTTATTTGTACCAGTAGAGTTCATGAGGGGATAGTTTAATGGGACTGAATAAGGAAATTGTTTGGGTTTTGTATTTAGACTTGAATTAGATTTTTCAAATTTCTATCCTACATATTTTTCTATTCTCTGGAAGGAAAAGAATTAAGAAACCTATCCTCACACACCTACTATTAATTTTTGCTATTGTTTGTAGAGCTATGTTTGTAGCACAAGACTGTATTTCATTTTCCTCTAGAAATAGAATTAACCTTTAATTACAGATTCCTTTATGAAACTTAATGCAAAAACAAAGATCATTTGTAATTCTTATAAGAAAATGGGGGTGGTGGTGGAGAGTAAAATCTTTAATCAACTATAATTGCCAAATTAGTCTTTCCACAATGAGTGTGGTTTTACTAGACTGGGAAGTTCTTTCATTTATGGGAACTTACATTTTCCTAAGGAAAGTAGATTTTAGTAACAACTCTGACAGACTTAGCAAATGAAGAATTTATGAAAAGTCAACTTTGTTGGCATTTTTATGCTCAGTAGAAAATCTTTTCCCTGGTGGCTAAAAATGGCTAAAAACACTGATGGTAGTTTCATCCACAAATGTGTGCAAGAGGCAGTAGTGAAGAACACTGCTTCTCTCCACTTTCAGCTCTCTATTTCCCTGATGAAAGTAAGTCATACTTCTTCACCCGAAGGGTAATACAACTCAGACCTTGAAAATATCAAAATGTCCCAGGATATGTCCACTGATGAGCTGCATAACTTGAGGTACCTCAATTTTGCGTTTGAGTAAGATCTGCCTTTAAAATGAGTCTCCTTAAAACAAACATCTGTTGCGGTTTAACCCCAGCCAGCAACTAAGCACCACCCAGCCGCTCGCTTACTCCCCCCACATTGGGATAGGGGAGAGAATCAGAAGAGTAAAAGTGAGAAAACTTGTCAGTTGACATAAAGACAGTTTAACAGGTAAAGCAAGACAAGGAATTCATTCACCACTTCCCATCAGCAGGCAGGTGTTCAGCCATCTCCAGGAAAGCAGGACTCCATCACGCCTAACAGTTACTTGGAAAGACAAATGCCATCAGTCCAAATGCCCTTCCCCTTTCTTCTTTTTCTTCCCACTTCTTCTTCCCCCAGCTTTATGTGCTGGGCATGACACCCTATGGTGTGGGATATCCCTTTTGTCAGTTGGGGTCAGTTGTCCCCACTGTGTCCCCTCCCAGCTTCTTGTGCACCCCCAGCCTGCTCACTGGTGGGGTGGGGTGAGAAGCAGAAAAGGCCTTCATGTTGTGTAAGCCCTGCTCAGCAATAATGAAAACGCCCAGTTATCAGTGTTATCAGTACAAATCCAAAACATAGCCCCATACTAGCTACTATGAAGAAAATTAACTCTATCTCAGCCAAAACCAGCATAACATCTTAATTTACTGTGTACAATGCTTGTAGTGTGTGTTTCTCATCTGCTTTCTCATGGCAGAATTACTATATTCTGGTACTGGAGGATACAAAATAGGTTTAGTTTCTTCCTTGGTCTGTAAATAGAACCAGGGTGTACTGATGGACTTAGAAAGATATGTAAGTAAAGGACATGTACATTCATTTAATATTTGAAGGTAGACAGTTTACGGATGAGAATTGTAACTGTGGATATGCAAAAAGTATTGATGATGGGTTCAGCCCTTAGATAGGAATTTTTACTTGCTTATTAGTGTGTTGAAATACTATACAACATTGTAAGATTTATTGTGAAAAAAATTGAAATTTTTAATGAATACAGCATGCAATTCCTAGACTACCAATGAGTAGGGAGCTATTGGCAAGATATATAAAACACGACACTTTGTGTGACATAGTGAACGCTTCTGTCATTCATACTTTGATACAATCAGTAAATCAATGTATAGTTCAGCATTATACTTTGTTGTTTGAAAAAATCTAAGCAACTATTTGAGACTGCAGAGGAGCCAATAGCAAGCACATGTATTAAAATCTGATCAGAATGATACTGCAGACAGCTAATTTAGCAAGTGACAGTTTGGATGTACAGGGTCAAAGATTAATAAGTGAGATTGTTACAGGGTAGGAAAAAGTTAGTTTTAATTAAAACCTTATATTTCAAAAAGATGTGGAATGCATAGATTTTTGAGTACGCACAGTGCTTCAGGTCTATGGAGTTCTTGGTACAGGCTGCAGACTACAGTGCATACAATGAAGTCTTAAATATTATCAGTTTTCTGATAATAGTATAAAAGCATAATTATTCCTTTCAAAAAACTACATGCCAAAAAGACAGCAGAAGATGTGAAGCTGAGAAAGAGTGCACTACTTTCTGATTAAGGCAGATTTATTCATTATTGCTTTACAGACCTTCAGACCTTGATAAACTGGTGGTTTTGGACATTTAAATTATATGATTTAAATAATTTACTTAGGCCTCTGATTTCTTATCTGTTCATTAGAGATGAGCAAGCTGAAATTCTTTATGTAAGATTAAGAAGGAAGGAGAAACCAGGCAGTTCAGGGTTAAAATGTAATTTCTGCTCTAGAAGAGTACTATTGATAGTTGTGACAAAGTATTTCCACATGTGTTTCAAATGAAGAAGAGCAGAATTCTCTCTTTAATTCTGCATGGATCAGATCTGTTACTTGATAATATACATTAATGAATAAACAAGCGCATCCCCAGTGCCTGGATGATCTTTGGACAGTTTTAGAAGTAATTTGTGTATGTTCCCAAGCACAGACTTCTAGGAAGTTTGCATTCATGGTAGTTTAGGATGAAATGCAATTCAACGGGTAATGTAATGATCTCCAGACCAGTTAATGTAAATCTAAAGAGTTTAGGTTTAAAAGAAATGCAAGCATGTGAAAGACTGAAAAAGCAAATTTATGATACATAGTGACCATTTAATTTATCCAAGAATGCGTTGGTGATTTTTGTAGTACAACATCTTGAGTGCATAGTATGCCAGATTAAATAACATTATTTCCTCAAGATAATTGGATTTTTTTTTAATTGGTTTAATTATATCTCTGGCTTGTTTTTCTTTCAGTCAGAGGGCATGTGGACAAGAGTGAGGTTTCCCCTCTTCTGTTCACTTTTTCATGTTCCTCTTCCCCGTATTTTCTACAAGAAATGTGAAGTGCTTTGCCAAATGTATGTTGTTGTCCTTCTGAAGTATTTTTCCCTTGACCTATTTTTTTTGTACAAGAACACATACTTTCTTTTCCTCAAAGACTAAACTTCTTGCAAATATTCCTCCAATCACTTTAGCCGATTTCTTGATAATCTCAACTCCAGTACAGTAGTAAGGAATAATACATCAAATACAGTAGTCGTCTTCTTGCACAAAGAAAATCTCAAAGATAACGGGGAAAAAACCCCACCCAACAACCCACAAACAAACCCTGTTTTTAAAATAAGTCTTGAAATGTTTTAAACTTGCCTTCTGAGGCATTGGTACAGATGAGGAATAATTTAGACCTCCTATTCAATATTCAGTAGAGCATAATCCCTTGAAGACTGTGACCTTCCTAAACTCCTTAGTTAATAGAGGTACAGTTCAGCCTGAGCGTCACAAACAATTGGAAGAAAGTATAATTATGCACACTTCGCCTCCTTCCACAATTTCTTCCCAAGAGAGGAACACATCCAGGCTAGTAATTTTTCCAGAGGAAAAGCTGAACAAAAATGTGACCAGTCAGAATGCAAAAATCAGCCTTGTTTCATTATCGTTAGTTGTCTGATGACTTAGTTGTACATTAAATTGCTCTGTTTTGAATGCAGACTGCAGTTGAGGTTCTCTAATTTTTGCATATATGTCTATACACATGTATCATGTGTACATACAGTCTACTGTATCAGCTGTCTTTTCTTAAAAGAAGAGCTATCTGACCGTGAATGGAGTTTTACCACTGAACTTTTTGTTTTGCTTGTATGCATTTGTTAAGTAATCCTTTCTAAAAAGAAATTAATGAGCAGGAGAAAAAGGGAATTTCTGATGAAGGCTTGATGCTTAATTAGGTAAATATGAAAAAAAACCCAAACCAACCCACCACACTCCACCTGAGAAATGTCAGTTTATATAACTAGAAAGAGCTACAATTTATATTGGCTTTAAGACAGTAATACAAAAGCTGTCAGGGTTCTTATTTTGTGGTGTATTTGCCTCCTAACTGTTCTCAAAGAATCTGTGTGTTAAAGGAGATTTATGCATCAACTCTGAGAACAGATGCTCTTCGGTATTTATATCTGCACAGCATGGAGCCAAAAAGTAACTTTTATGTAGTTTTGTTGACAATGAGCCTGACTGGCCCCCTCAGCCCGGGTGCTGTTGGGGGCAGGAAGGTGCTCTTGTAGAAACTGAACTTGATCAGGGTTGAGGGGGCAAGATAAGCTCATCTGTTGCCCATGATCTTATCTCACCCCAGCTGCCCCAAAGGCAGAGATTAGAAATTTAATGAGTGTTTTAGCCTTGAGTCATTTCTCAGTCCACACCTGGAGTTTAGAACTGTGATTTCTAAGAAGAGGTTCAGAAGAATGGAGGAAGAAATGCCACACACTTCATCCAAGGGATGGACACACTGTGGGTTCAGCAGTCTGCCCACCTGGATGAGCAGGCTCTGTGCCTCAGAGTTTTCTCTGACAACTCAAATTCTTGAACCAAGCACTTGGGAAACCATCCAGAGAAATAATCTTTTTATGTAATTCAGATGCTTGCTCTTGCATTTCCTTTCACTAGTGCTTCAGAAGGAAAATGGTGCTAATGTGTCCCATACATGCATAACTTTTTAAGAAACGTCACAGTAGTAAAACTGAGCAAATACACCTCCTAGAATCTCACCATTTCTTAGGAGCCAAGTAATAATTTGTTATTAAGATGCAAATGAACAAATCCAGCTTCTAGTTCTTTGGCACTGGCTTAATTCATGGGTGAGTATATCAAGAGACTACCCAATTAAGAATCATAAATACAAATATGGAAAGAATTAAAAAACTGGACAGGTTAGTTACACCTGTCATACACACAGCTGAGCATTTGGCAGGAATATTTGATAGAGCCTTGTTTGCCAAACTTTTAAGAGTATTAGGACCACAGCTGTCACCTAAGGAAGCAGTTATCCATTCTCTGTGCTGCTAATAATCTTTCTTCTCTAGAGCAACATTGGTAATTAAGTGGGTACTATTCCCACTACCCACTGTTGAGTCTCCAGTGCAGTCCAGTCTTTTAGAAAAATAGGATCTTAAGTAGGCTTCTTTGCTTAACAATATTTTCTGTCTCCTGACAGAAGATTCTCTTGTACTGGTGGTAAATTTGTTTCGGTCCATACTGATTTTATGTATTTGTCAGTCTTATAGGTGTTTTAGTGGCAGGGTGTTTTCTCATGCCTAGCGGGAGTAGAAAAAGGGTAGTGGCTATGGATGGAGCTGGAATGCAAACACTAAGTATCACTTATAATCGTTATAAGTCTTTTTATTCTGGTTTTTCCCCTTGAAGTGTCAAATTCCTACACAATTATCTTTCAAGTATTCCTTGTGAATTTGAAAATATTTTTGTGAGATGTTTTCATATGTTATGAAGTAGGCTGGCACACTGACTAGAAGGTTTTGTGGTTTTTTTTTTTCTTCTATGAGGAATTCTAATACATGCCTTAAACATGGATCCTGGGCTATGTTGTGTTACTCTTTTAAGCAATGTGAATTAGCCCTTATGGAATAGGAACAGTTGTCCTCTGCTTCCTGCTCCTCACTCCTTAGCCTCCAGGGTTTTGTGTGCCTGCTGGGCTGGGACTTTGTTGTCCTAGTACTGGTGTACCTCCTCAGCAGGGACCCAGAAAGTTGCCTGAGGCCTTCAGTGGGAAGAATAATAGATTTGATTATTTTATGTACTGATTTTCTGCTGGTTCTCACGTTTCAGCACATTAAAGAAAGGAGTTCTTGAGTGACTGGCTAAGTGAAGGAACAGCTCCTAATAATGTTCTGCACTTCCAGGATTGCTTGTTGCAAGCAGAGAGCGAAATTAAGGGAAACACTCAGATCTAAGACTCTGAATTGCTAGTCCTGCTGGGAACAATTAGGACAGTTGGTGGCTTGTTCTGGCATACTCAGCTGGCTGCTTTCCCCAAAAGGCCATGTGGGAGGAAAGGGTAACAAGACCGCCTGGCACTCCAGCTACTTTCCTGACAAGACTTTGACTTTGTGGTGAAGGGAACGCGAGCAGAGATGAGATCTGCTTTTTATAGCTTGGAGTGGTATATATTTACCTCTGGCTGATCCAGGGAATCAAGGAAGCTGAAGCTCTGTAACTTGGGCTGCCACAAAGTCAGGTTCTGAAAAGACTGTACCATTTGTGAGGTTGAATCTCAGGGAAAAGCTGCTCAGCTTGGTGGTAAACAGCCTACATCTCGGTTAGTGTGTTGGCAGCATTTGTAATACTCTAGCAAGTATATTAGAACTAGCAAGTATATTATAAAGTTCTCGCTTGAATATTTTGTTCTGTGGGGTCTTTTTTAGTGCAAAATGTACCTTCCATGTAAGCTAGTTTGTGCCTTGAACTTGTATTTTGTTGCTAATGTTATAACAGACAACTGTATATCATTATTATTCTATTTTATTTAATTATTGGTCCTTTCAACTTTATGAGACTTAATTACAATTTGCTGTATTGAACAACAACAAAAAAATTATATTTGTTGAATTAGTAAATAACAGAGAATTAGTGGTAGTTTAGTGATTTAATTAACACAGCTTTATCTCAGCACACTAGTTAATGAAAGGCAAGCCCTGGGCCATCTGGTACAGTTTCAGGAAACGTGGAAACAGAACTGCCTTACTTTGTACCTTCCTCTCATTTGTTATTTGCATTTTGATGAGTCCACTGGTTCTCCTCTTTCAGATGTTTATTTACTTCCCCTGCAAAGGCCCCAAAACACTATAGAAACCTTTAGGATAAAATGCTTTTTATAATTGTAAGGTGATTTTAGACCCTATTCTGTTTCACAAAACTGTTCGATATTCTAAAGGTTGAATGGCGCGATAGATATGATCTATCCAGAAGGCTGGTAGCCATCACCTCCATGCTATCTAATTAAAAGCTGCATATGTTTGCTCAGTGGTGGTCAAGCTTAATTTGCTCAGCCCAGTTATTGTTGCAGGGTGCCAGGGGACTGGGAACTGTAGAATCTTTTTGTTTGTTTGTTTTTCTAAAATTGGTATATTTATCTAGAAAGCAAAAACTTTCAGGTTCCCAATGAGTAACAATGCAAGACACTACACAGTCTTAGGGAAGTCTTTCCATGAGCTTGCATCATTCTGCATTCTTCTAGTTACAAATTAATAAAAAATAAAAAGTGGCTTTTTTGCAGTCTTTTTTTTTTTAATAGATTAATGAAAAAATGAAACTTTAAAGTTCTTTTAAAATACATAGGTAAGTAGTTTGGTGTTGAAATGCATATCTAGGGGATTGAGGTTTCTGAATTATGGATGTTTGAAATTTTCACTGAAGTACTTCAGAATGTCACTAAAAATGTACTTGCACTTTCTGCCAAGAATTAACCACTGACATTTGAAAATAAGAAAACAAACAAACAAACAAAAGCAACACTAAACCAACCCAACCAAAGAAAGAAAAAAACCCGACCAAAATAACCCCAAAACAAACAGAACATAAGTTAAGTGGTTCTGTTCCTACATTTTACTGAAGAGAAGGAAAGCAAACATTCCCCTGAAGGATTCACTTTTCCCAGCAAATATTTCTTAAGATCTATGACTGTTGTGCTATCTACTTTATCAACTGACAAAGGTAGTTCTCTGTTAACGTTTTAACAGCATCAGGATGTGAATAGAACTGAAGCATAGTAAAAAAACCTGGAAGATATTGATTTGTGGGCTTTGTAACAATTTGTTCCGGCCATCAAAAGCTTCTCATTTCTATCAATATATTCCTTTTATCAATATATTTCTTGTGGATATGCAAATACCCATACATTTTCTTGAAGACCTGAGCAGAGGAAGAATTAGGATGGATGTAGTGAAGTAAGCAACTTCAGTGACTGTAAGATCTTTCTAAGTAGGCAGTGATTTTAGTCCTTATATGTCATCACTTTGGCTTGGAACAACTGTGTACAACTTAGAAACTGTAGCTGATAGTAATTACAACATAGTTGTGTCCTCTAAGGAAGACCTTTTGCTCCACAGTTTACTTGGTGACATTGGGGCATATGAGATGACATCTGTTTTGCCCAAAATCAATGATAATTTAGTTTCTGACACTAAAATATGATTACACGACACAGCTCTTTCTTCAAAAATGGGGGTTCTGTTTGTTAATTTTGGTTGGGTTTACTCCTATTACCTCAAAAATGAGAAGAGGGCTAGAAGTGGGATTACAAACAATAGCAGGAATTTTTTTGAAAAGCACACGTGCCATTTGCATGGTCTCTCTTCTCACGCATTTTAGCAGAGTTTTGGAAAAGATTAATGGAAGTCAGGGAGGAATTTGAAGAATGGGCCTGGCCACTGTGAAAAGACAATTGAACATCTCTTAGAGGGAGCTTGTTAGATCCAACCAGATTTGTAGCTTGTGTTCAAGAACATGTTGTTCCCTAACTTTAACTTCATCGGTGTTTTTTTAACTGTAAAATTCAAATTGGGAAAAGGCTTTATAAAAGCCTATTGCCTGCTTGGTGGGAGGGAAACAGAAGTTATTTGCGTTTTGAGCCAGTGCTAATTATATTTTCCCTTGAAAACCTTTGCCATCAACTTGGTTCTGCAATTAAACAGTGCAGCTGAAAAATGCCTGCTTTCTACCCCAGAAGTCATTAACTAAAATTTTTTTTTCCCAAAGTTGCTAATCATGTCTACATTCTTCTCCACATGCTGTGTGTCTTTTGCATGTTGCATAGCATTGTTTTAAACATCAAAATGGGTATAATCTGCAGAAACAGCTTTTCAACCAGAAGTAGTAAGGGTTCCTTGATGTCTGCTGCAGTTCAGTTTTTATTCCTCTTGATTTCATCTTTTCTTTTATATCTCTTAGTGCCATTTCGAGAAAGTAGCGCTAGCCTAAGGCAAGCACATTGGCTGTGACCATATTAACCAAGTAGCGTGGCCCTGTGGGAGCAGTATATCTTTATAGCAAGACAGTTGGTAGTGAGGAGCTAGCTTAACTACATATTTTAGTCATTAGGTCTTATGTGCTCCTGTAGACTGAATATCTATTGGTATTTGGGGCTCATCAGATATCCTCCTGGACTGAATGTTTGATTACTTTTAACTTGGTAGGAATCCACTTTGTATGTCCCATAGGCATTTGCAGGGTGAGCTGAAGCACAGTAAGAGGAAGCGATTGGAAGACTTGCTTCTGACCTGGACTGAAATGCACATAGGCTCAAAGAGATCTGTTCAATGGGTCCATATTGCGCATCCAATCCCTGCTGACCCTTCAGTCAGTTGTACTGACTAGAGAATTTGAAGTAAAATCTTCAAAATGTATGTTATGTCAGTATTCAGTCCTCAGCACGTGGTGTTTTTCTCTACAGTTCTGCTCCTACTGTAATGCACTCTCTGCCCATGTAAACACAGACACTGTCATCTGAACAGGAAAATAAGATTTCACTTGTCTCAATAAAGGTAACGAGAGTCGCTCTACACAGTTTTGCATAAATGCATAGTCTGATACAGGAAAGGCTCAAGCTTCTGTTGCGTTCACTCTCTGTAATCTGCTTATTATAGCTGGATGCGTGGGTCTTGCTGTGGGATGTTAAGGGCCATACCTCTTGTCTCACTGAAGACCAAGTAATACTCTATGAAACTACAAAGTGTGCATAGTCGTTTACCCATGAATGGTAAGTTACTTGGGATCAATGCTTTCAGTACTTCCCAGAAGCCACATAATTTTCCTTGATAATCACTGTTTAACTGCCATGGTTCCCTACACAAATTTAATTTCAATTTTCCCCCCACGGTTGTAGTAATTTTAAATGTGTGACTGCAATTAGCTAAAATGCTAACTGTGAATTGAGTTTTACATTGTTCTTTCAGCACCATTTTAATGAAGAATTAGATAGTCTTCCTCCTTTCTGAAGCCTGAATTTAGTGTTTTAGCTAACCGCCAATCAGAGGTTCATGTCTGCTTTCTGTTACCTTTCCAGTCATATTCTGCTAGGCTTCTTTCACCATTTTAGTATCCAGGAGCCTGGCAGCTAGGCACTAAGTGATGCAACTCACATCTGTCGTGTCTGGCTCATTCTTTCTCCTATTCCCAAGGTGATAATTGTATCATCTTTGTTGTATTTTGTTTTGTTGCCCATTTTATTATTATTTTTATGTATGTGTTCCTATTAGAGCAAATGAAAAATCAATCATGGGAAAGACTTGTCTTTTGTCGATGCACATTCTACCTATGCTGTGGCCAAGAAAAAATGGAATAGCAGGGAGTCTTAGTCTCCCTAGGTCCTGTATGCAGTCAGTCAGTAAAGAGAGGGCAAATCTGCAGTGTAATTCAAAGCAGAAATAACTTATTCGATGCATAAACTGCACCTTAGCAGTCAGCTTAAACTGTGAGGGGAAAATAAGTTAAGTGTGCTGGTAAGTTAAGTATTTTGAACTGGCTGTGGAGAAGTGTCCTACTCTGATATTGATGTGGCGCTCTGCAGTTTTTTAGACAACTGTGGCTGCATAGTCAATGTGAGTACCCTCCCTTTTCCTGCTAAAAAAAAAAAAATATTTCCGTAATTTCATCTTCTAGTGGGGTGTTCTCATTTCCTTACTACTTATTGATAGGTTTCTTTTGTATTCACAACATACAGCCTTAATCTCACAGGTAAAATATCTGAGCTGATCAACTGGTTTCTGATATATTTTTTTCTCTGTTGTGAGTATTTGAGAATCTATATTTCTAAACATAGTGGAAAAAATGCACTATGTTTCTGATGAATAATATCGCATAAATGAATATTATTATTTATATTAAAAACTTCAGCAGGTGCAATGTATTGCTTCTGAGTGAGGTTATTTGGTTTACAATGCTGTTGGAATCAGGGGATTTAAGCTGAGAGGTAGAAGTAAATTCTGGGATTTCGAAATTATTGTATTATATTTTAAAATATTGTACTATAGGTCTTTAGCTTCTAGAAAGTCTGGGAGGAAAAGTAACTGAACTTAGAAGATTTACAATGTCTGATAACTGCATACAGTTTTGATGCATAGGGAAGTCTTACTACAATAAATTATTTGTAGTATAATACAGGCATATATATATTATATTTGTAGTATAATATGGACAAAACAGACACAAGTGGTGAAGAAAGTACTCTCTATGTAGATGTGAATCCGCTTGGAAAGATTTTTGGGGAGAAAAAAAAAAAAGACCAATGAGAACTGAAGGGTTTGTGTGCTAAAGCTGTGGCAGTTTTCCAATGGTAACAGATTATCCACACCTATGTTTTTTGATCTTTATGGGTATTTGAGAGAAAAAAAGAGTATCAACAATTGCAAGCAGGTAGTAGAAGACGTTTTTATTTGCTAAGGTAGATAATTTTATTCTCAGTGTTGGATTTCTCTCTACTAATCTTGTATGGTTAGGTTATTGTTATTTTAACCTGGCGTTCTGCCGGTGTATGCAGTTTTTGTATTGCAGAATACACATTCAGTTTTTCTTTTCACAGTTTTATGCATCCTCTGAGATCATATCTGACTACACTCAGGTGAGTTAAGGTAGAACTGGGAAGGTACCTGTGACCTATCTTTGATTATTAAGTATTAGAAATTGAATTTAAATTTTTTTTTAAGTTCTCAATAATAATAATAATTTATTACAAGAATGACAGGGAACAGTCAGACACTGTAGACAACAGTCCACAGTTGTACAATCTAGAGCACCACAGAATTCATGGCCAAGTTGAGGCTCCTGGGAGCTATGGTATTTCATGTGGTGCTTTAAAACATCTCCAAGTAAACTGTAGAGCATCTTGTTGTAATTAGAAATTATGTAAAACAACCTGTAGCAGCATCTTGTTTTGGAGGACTTGAAGATGGTGGCATGGTATTGTACATTTTCATCACTATGTAAGGTACTCCAGCTACTGCCTTACAAATGAAAGTCTACAGCATGTGGGAAACCTGGTCTGCGTCAGACAGCTGCGCCTGTGTGTGCTCGCACACGCACAAACACTCTCTCATCTACAGTAGATGGCAAATCATGGGAAAACTCCAGTTTATTTGCAGCAGTTTTTCCTAAACCTAGCTGAACTGAAGACTCAAATAGAATGTCTGTCTGCAAGGAAATACATCTGACAAGACATATGCACTTCACCCAATCCCCTACCACCTTTTTTCCATCTTTACTGTGTTTTTCAAATTTCCAAATATTTATTCATGCAAATACCAGAATGTACACTAAGAATTTTGTGATTATTGTGGTTAATGATATTCAGCCTTTTCATTCTTAGTAATTTTTTATCTATATGCTTGGTTTGTAGAATTATATTTTTAAAAAGTGAATTAAAACCTTCAGGGTTTTTTGTCTTCTATCCGTGATTACCTGAGCAATTTTTGATTGATTTGTTGTTTTTTTGTTTTGGTTTTTGGTTTTTTTTGTTTGTTTACTGCCGAAAACCTGAATTGCTATAGCTGAATCATGGAAGTTCTTACACACCAGTGAGCATAATGGACATGAATTGGTGTAATAATTGGCTTTGGCGTTTGTCTGAGCTTAATTTTAACCAAAACCTTCAATTCAGTAAACATCCACTTGTCCTGTGGGAGTTTTGTCCCTGACAATACTGTCTCTATCTAAAAATTAGCTTCATTCCTTGTTAAGGAGAAATACACTTATGTATCTCCAAAGGAACAACCTCTTGGTCAAATACTACTGTCTGTTACCAGTTTACTCCCATGCCTTCAGTGTATTTTTTGATTAAATGTTAAGGATTACATTGAATCAGAGAAAACTCTGAAAGGGAAATTCTGCACTCACCTAAGGGAAACTGTAGCCAAGACCGACCACTGCCGTATGGGTGAGCTATAGGTCCCTGATACTAATAACTGGTATCTCTTCTAACTTAAGCATACACTCAGGAGGAATTGGTATTGTCCAGGCTCTGATGTCCTGACCAATCTCAAGACTTGTCAATATTTTTCTGGCGGTAGGAAATACTTGAAATATATTTGAGCTAATTTGTATTTTTCTCTGTCTTCCTTGTGTGCACATGACTGCATCTCCCAGCAAGGTTTGCTCCAGGGAGTAATTTATTTCATATCTCTTCATGGAATGTCTTGCCCAGACAGTTGCTCTTTCAACATGGCCTGCACAGTGATTCTTTATTCTCTCTTCCTGCGGTGAGCACTTTAATTTTAGCAGGAAAGAAAGGAAGACAATTTTCCATATGTTGCCAAGAAAAAGCTGTGACAAGTCAGCTATATTTAAGAAATATGCCAATACTTGAGGATGTTAATTTTAAATATTCAGTAAGCTGGGGGGTTGTTTGTCTTTATATTGTAATTTCTACATTGATTTACTATGATTTAGCATTCTGGTTTAATTTGTCACAACATTTACTTTCATGATTCAAGTTCAGTTTTATTGTTTTGCAAAAATGGAATGGAAGACCAGTGCCCTTGTTACCTGCATTGTCCTGTTTATTCCAAACTTTAAGCTTTATAATTGTTTTCTGTGACCAGTTGTGCCACCTCACTGTCAACATCCTAAATCCTGTAAACAGTCAGAAATCTCAATAATTGGGCAACTCTACAGTTGTTGTTATACAGTATGTAAACAAAAACTTCCTGTTATAGATCAAGACAACAATCCAAATGTAAACTCTAGTTCTTGAAATCTTGAATATCTTTGCAAAATGAGCCTTACACAAGTCGTGCATGACTGCTACTATAGAAGGAGTACTGCAGCAAGTGAGAAAGGATCCTGCACACCTCCCTTATCTCTCTTGCAGTTGGAAACTGGTGAGTGTACATTGACCTTGAAGTACATTTCCATGGCAGTTTTCAGTGCTGTCGTGCATGCTTAGAAAATGAGAAGCCATTCCTTTAGCTTCTTATTCAATAATTGTAAACTCTCCTTTTTCTTATGAAGTTGTTGGTGTTCTTGATTGTTTTGATGTTATAGCTCTAAAGGACTTCTGAAAGCAAAATATATCTACTTGAATTAAAGTATTTACTAAAGCATTGTGTGTATTTACTCAGTTAGTGGTTATTTTTGGTTGTGAAGTTAGAAACGTCAGGTGAACAGAACATGTTACAAAACTCCATAATCTCATAATTTTGTAGACGACTTGTGAATTCTTCTATTTCTGGAGATACCTTTGGAAACTTTTATTTTCTCATTGTAATATGTCTAATTCTTTTGAGATGAGTTGTATGTTATTTTTAATGCCTGATAGTATATCCACCCTCATTCATTATAGTTAAGGCTTTTATATAT
This sequence comes from Phaethon aethereus, assembly GCF_964289735.1. Lineage (NCBI taxonomy): Eukaryota > Metazoa > Chordata > Aves > Phaethontiformes > Phaethontidae > Phaethon > Phaethon aethereus. The sequence continues at coordinate 33,721,965 of NC_138580.1, forward strand.
TCAGCAATGTATTCAAAAAGATTTTTGTGTGGAGTACAGAATTATAACAAAAATTTGAAATGTTCATGAGACTAAATGTTTAAAATGTTTGACAGAGTCCAAGATGAAAATAACACCTCAAAATGTCCTTGAGTGATGGTTACGAGACCTATTTTGGGGAACTTGGTGCAAAATAAAAGAATATTGAAGTCAAGGGTACAGGTGCTTTCAACTACTGTTAAGTTTATTGATGAACTGACAAGCTCTATGAATCAGAAAAAGAAATATTTGTAAGCTATATGTGAATATATAGAATTGTACTTTAGCACTCCTTAATAACGGCCAGTAGATTTTTTTCCCCTATATTTCCAGTCCTGCCATTCAAGTGAAATGGTAAATATAGCTGTGCTTCTTAAAATTTGGGCTATTCATTTGTAACAGAAGCTACCCTGGAAAAGAGTTTCAGTTCAAACAGAAAAATAACAGCAGCTTAACTGCTATTATCAGTTGCTTCTGTTATATTACCTGGGCCCAGTTGCTAATTAAAGAAAGCATGTAGTCACTACTAACAGCTCTAGACTTTTTTCTTGATGTCTAATCTTACCTCAGTTGGATCAGTCTTTGTTTCTTCAGTATGAGATACTCCTAAACAAGAAGAAACTAAAAACAAATTGTGTAGAACATCATCTTATTTACTATCTCTAGTCAAAGATTGGCCAAAAAGTCTTTTAAAATTTCCTGAATTCAAAGCACAAAATAGATTACTAACTAAAGATATGAAGCACGTTAACTAGTTCAGACTGAGGAGTCTTTGATCCTTCTAGTTTCTCAAATTCTGTCATAAACCCTCCCGCCTCAACCCCAGCATTGGAATAAGAAAAGGCACTGTGAATGTGATATGGATAGCGTATAACGTCATATCTGTACCTGGGAGCCTATGCAGCTATGCTATATTTAATATAAATCATACAGCTCATAATCTCTTCCAGTGGTTCATGCTGCTGACCCGGTCCTTGCAACACCCTTAAAACAACACGTGTCCATTGACTGTGAGCTGAGGGCAGCTGGGGAAGACCCAAAGTCTCTTCTCACAGTTGTTTCTTTCAAACAAGAAAACCCATTTTCTACCCTCTTCGTGCCCATTTCTGATATTCCCAAGGGAATGCTGTTCCTGCCTTGAAGCTACAGTTCTGAGAAGATACTTCTCTAAAAACACTGAACGCCTTTAAAGTGAACTTTACATCCACCCTTTCTGCTTCACTACTGAGACTGCATCATAAAACTGGCGGGTGGAAAAATTTATTTCCTAGCTTACCAAAAGCTCATCAGTGTTAGACCTGCTTGTTTAAAGTAAACATTAAATATATATTCTTATATATGAATATATAGGAAAAAATTAACATATAGGAACTTGATTCCAGCTTTTCTCCAGCGTGACTTAAATATGAAGATTTTTCAGGAACCAGTAATGAATGTTTGAGATGTGACTAAGAAAATGTATATGGCTGATTTATACTCTAAGAGGTAAGGCTCTTGAAATTTTCCTGGCTAGCTGAAAGGACAGGAGTGAATGAACTTTAGTTATAACACAAGAAACTTGAAAATATAGGTTTAAAATTATTTTAAATAGCTTTCACAGCAGATCCACAGTTGATACTTTTCATTATATATTATTATTTTATGCATTTTGATTCAAAAGAGCTCTGAAATACATGTGTCCATCTATCCTTCAGAAACACAAGTTCTAGATTGTGCATACCTCAGATGCTCAGCTTTTCTGAGAATGAAAAAGGATGCCAACTGATCTTGAAAGCAAAAAAAAAAGAAGCTTTTTTCCGCTTTGCTTTTCTCAGAATGGGTTTGCATGCCTGTTTTTAGGCACCTGAATGAAAATATTTGTGTGAAGATGGGCATAGAGTCAGAGAGGAAAACCGGATGGTAAACCTCTTGCATTATGAACTGCAGAGCTATCCTCTGCATACTGTATGCGCCCTGTACTTGCTGATGCCTTGTGAGAAATGGGATATCAGTATGAGTTCAAATAATCTGGGCTAAGCTGTGGCCTAACCTTTTCCTTTGCTGAAGGCAACCAGTTTTTGTCACTGAGACGTATCTGGTTGAATCAAAACCTGTGTTACCTGAAATAGTTTTTGGGTTTTTTTTTTTTCCCCCCTCTCCTAATGAGTGAGAAGTTTCTCGGCCAAAGATGAAGTCCCCGCTCATTTGGATGTGGATCATAGGTTCACATAACAGCCTTCCGTCTTCCCAGGTCTCTCCCTTGCTGTGTCACTCGAGAGCACAGCACGAGACCTTGTTCTGCTCTGTCAGATCAGGCTGTACTTGTGTTTTAGGTGCTGTTATGTTGGAGGAAACCTAAGCTGAAAAAGTACATCGGTTTAAATTAAATCCATCAGTACTCTGCACTATGTTAAAATAGGCAGGTAAAGCAAATCACTTGAAAGATCTAAAGCCTATTAACCTTAGATCTTGCAAAATAAAAGTTTGAGAAATTAGTTTTAGATCAATTATTACTCTTTGAATTTTTTCAAACTAACTTACATCACAGGAAATGGAGGTGTAATTTCCCATTAATAAAGTAAGTATTTAAAAATACTTTATTGGAAGAAGCTATGAAATATATGTAGTATGACTAATCGAAATTATAACGCACCTTAAAACTTAACCACAGTTTTCCCACATACATTTTGGAATATAGAAAAATAACAATACTACAATTATAAGTTGGGTTATGTTTTTATATCTGAAAATGAATGCTGTATCTTAGCAGCCCCGTAAAATTCTCTGCAATCAGAGGATGCAATCAGACCCTACTTACAAAGAGGAAACTGTTGACGAGGCCACAGTTTGCTCTGGAGTCCTGACACGACTGGCCCAGCTGGCTGGTGAGACAACTTCTGGCGGGTGGAGTGGGCACGTGGCCTGGGGTCCAGCCTTGCATGTGGAACATATCTGCAGGAATCGTGTTGGCAGGGCTACCGGCAATGCACTCGGAGAAGGAAGAGGCTTGCCTGGTCCTCATCCTGCTAAAATCCATCCTTCCGCTGTTAGCCATTGCATAGAGAGATGCATCTTTGCTGAAAACTAGGAGCTTAACAAAAATAGTCTTGACTCCTTCAGCCATTTGTACTGTGTTTTCAATAGGATATGCTTTCTTCCTTATAAAATTGAAATCGGAATGGTAAGGCTTAAATGTTTTCTCATGTGTTTAAACACTAATAGATGTATAGACTATTTTTGTTCGTTCTTTCATGGAAATCTGTAGCTATATTTTTCAATACTCAGAATCTGAAAACATTGAAGACCTCTTCTTGAAGTTTGGTTGTTTCTTTGAATTATCTTTACTACTTTTTTAGTTACTCTGTTTACCGTGTTGTTTGTCACAACCTTTTGGTAGACAAAAATCCATGATTTTCAGGAGTTTCTCTGAGGTTTATTCAGCAAAGATAAAGAAAGTTTAACTTTTTGCTTCTGTAACTATCCCAATAAAAATATAGTTTTTCATTTAGTCGTAAAATAGCTTTAGACAAGGGAATCCAAAAACTGAAGTGCTGTGACTTGAAAAGTAGAAATAATCTCATATATAGTCCCAAGAAGGTTCATTATTTGCTTCATGATTTTTCTTTAGTGTTACGTGCCCGTGCATACAGACAGAGCAGAACGCTTTCTCCCTGTTTGCTGAACTTTTTAGCTAAATGTCCTTCAATATTTCAAATTTCTGACCTTCTTTACCTGAGAAATAATTAAGGCAAATATGTTTTTGTTATTTTCCAACCATTGTCTTACAACTCTGAATGTTTTACTAGAGGGAGTCTCTGCTGTTTCTTAATAGCTGCTCATTCCCAAAGTCAGTTTCAAGGAGATGAATGTGATTCCCCGTTCTTGATCTGTTGCAAGCACCTGTTTCTCATGCTGTTTTGTGCTGATCAAAGACTGAGTCTTTGAAGGTCATTTCTTCACTTTCATTTCACAGATGCTCGAATGCAAACTTGTACTGGTACTCTTTCACTCAGGGCCGGGGGGAGTGTTTTTTGAAAAAAGGCTTATTTAGAGCTAACAGTATACAAGGGTGACTTTCTCCAAACCTGACCTTCTCCTGAAGAGCTGTATTACTTTGCTCTCCTGTTCTGACAAGAGTCATTGTCCTGGTTTCAGCCAGGATAGAGCTGGTTTTCTTCACAGAAGCAAGTGTGAGGCTATGTTTTGGATTTGGGATGAGAAACTGTTGATAATGTGCTGATGTTTTGGGTTGTTGCTAAGTAGTCAAGGACAGTCCAGCTTCTCGTGCTGGCCTGCCAGCGAGAAGGCTGGGGGTGCACGGAAAGCTGGGGGGGGACACGGCCAGGACAGCTGACCCAGACTGGCCAAAGAGATATTCCTACCATATGACATCATGCCCAGTACATAAACTGGAGTTAGCTGGGGGGGTGGAAATTGCTGCTCGGGGACGGGCTATCGATCGCCGGGTGGTGAGCAATTGCTGTATTGGGCATCACTTGTTCTTGTACATTCCTTTGTCGGTATTATTATTGTTGTTATCGTTGTTTCTTTCTCTCTTTCTCTCCTATTAAACTGTGATTATCTCAACCCACGAGTTTTTTTCCCAGTTCTCTCTCCCATCCCACTGGGGGAGGGGGAGTGAGCGAGTGGCTGCGTGGTGCTTAGTTGCCGGCTGGGGCTAAACTACGACAGTCATGTTGCCAGGTCAAGACAGTTCACGGCTGCAGCAGGAACGGTAGTTTGAAGCATCTAATACTGCTGGTAAGAGGTATGTTAGCAAAGCACCTTCCGAAGCAGGGAAGAGTCTATGAGCTCTGCTGGAATGGCTGTCTACTGTGCATCGTCATAGGCACAAATATATAGCATGCATATATATTTTATTAGCTTAATTACTTTGTAGCATGTATTTTTGGAATGAGGAATAGAGAGGAAGGTACGCTTTTTTTAACCTGGGCCCAGTCATGAGGGTATTTGGGGTTGGCCAGAGAGAGTTGTGATGTAAGTGCTTGTCAAAGAATGAGAAAGAATGAGGGCCTGGTGAGGACCAACGGGTACATCACTGGATACATTCTCTCCTGCCACTGGTAAGCATTCAAGAGCAGCCCAGCTTAGAAAAACAAGTCTGTTACACATACTGCAAGTGAAAAACCCAAATGATGTTAACAATTGTGATAGGCTGAGTTAAAATCCCAGGCTTCACGACTGTGTCAGGAATTTACATACAACTTGATGTTTCTAGGAAGCAGACTAGTACCCCATTTTACATGGGAGGGTGGATTTACCCTCGTATTTCAAGATGGCACATTGAGTTCTTCAACGCTGAGAGGTAAAGGTTATATGACAGTGTGTTTCTTGTCAGTTGTGTTAACATGAAAGTTTAAGATGAAAGCTTCTGATTTTGGTGGGGAATGAGTCACAGAAGATTGCCAGCAGCAAAGTGTCTGTTTAGATGTGGCAGAAGCTGCCATTCCTGCAGCAATTCCTGCAGCAGGAATGTTGTAAAGTCTTGTGCATAACTACTGAAATGACAAAGGTTGTGTCGTCTTTACATTGCAGTACATTTTTGGACTATTTGCATGTTCTGAAGTACTTATCCAAAATTATTCACTATATCTATGCAATTAAGTCACTATGACTCATGAATGGTTTCTTACTGATTTTAATAGTAGGAGTTTAAAGATGTGGGTTACTTGCTGTTTTCTTCTCCATTGACAGGTCTAAATTAACCTCAAGAATCAGATTGCTGCTGGCTATAATGATAAGTGTAAATTCAAGGGGCACTTTCGGTAAATATTTTGTAGTATTTGCTTGAAATCCACAGCTTCAGCAAACGTTTCTGCTAGTAATTAATTTACTAGAACATGCCAAAAGCAATCACAAAAGGCATGCGAAATTGAAGTCAAGGCAAATTACTTTTAAAATTCGAATGAGTATTCATAGGTAACATTTTGCAGCATTGGCTCAATTCTAGTGGTAGTTCAGGGGGACATGCTGTGTTCTTCTTCCTTAGCTACTGGCAGTATCATTTGTGTTCATAATGGTTAAGAACATGTGCTCTTTTACCTACGTTCAAGGAGAAGCAGACTTCTGATCTAGCTTTGACTTAGACAAAATGTTTCCATGGTCTTCAGTAATACCCTACTGCATTGAGAGAACATAAAAACACATCTCCAAGAATTGCTACAAACAGTAAAATAATTTGCTAGTGTAAAATAATTTCTGCCAGCAGAGACACTTGAACTAGGACAACTTTGATCTTAGAATAATTTATGTCTTAAATTGCTTAGATCTCCTGCAGATAGTACAGGAGCAAAGAACATGCACCTTCATCTCTCTTTTCATTACCTTTTTTAATTTTTAGAGGTACATTGAAACTGATTTTTCCTGTCCTGTTATCCCGTAATATGGGTAGCTTTCAGGAAAGGGATCTTCCATCTGCCACTTAGCCCAAATACATCATAGTTTATCTATTACTGATATATTCTGCAGTTGTATTCTTAGAAATAATTAAAAATTGGGACAAGCACTTACTGAATTCAAGTCTTACAGAGTCTTACAGTTTTTTAAAGTAGAAAAAAAAATATTATATAAACGGCCATTCTATTTGATAAATAAAGCTTTGTATGTTAAATTGTTATGGCAACCTTTGGTAGTTGATTTCCAGGAAGAGACTCTGTACAAATTCTCCTTCTCTGGTTTCCATTCTCTTTTTATTGTCTCTTGTGCTGAATGATTTGTTTTGATGATTATAGATACTTTGCATTGCTTAGACTACAGATTTATTTTACATGCAAATATTATCCAATTTCATGTCTTCATTAAACTTTAATAAGGCTTTACAAACATAGTGCATAAAAGACAATATTGAATCAACAAAGCCTGCATAATGATGATTGAAATACAAGATCCAGGAAGAGAGATGGTGAAAGTAGCTCAAGTACTAGCAATGCTGGTAAGCCTGCAGATGCATTAAGTTTATTTTTAAGTTCTAATAGTTATGAAAGTAAGAAGTAAGAGTCTGGAGGGAAAAAAAGGGAAGATGAGAATGCTACTTTTGCTGTCAGTGGCATACTTGAAAGTAAATGGTAATGATGTCGTTTATATGTAGTGTATGTCATTTCTTTTAGCGTTTTTAAGACGATAAAATAATCATAAAAAGATACTCCGTTTGTGGGTTATGGCGTATGATGAAAAATGTGAGTAAAAAATGCCATGCTGTTCCAGAAAGGCGAAGACGATGATTAATCTTAAATAAGGCCTAAATAGATGGCATTAGGTGAAAGAATCTGGTCCAAAACTTTTACATTAGATACCAAAGCATAAAAGCAAACCAAGTGCTCTGTTCAGTGCCATAGTCTGACTTCACTGCAGTGGAAATAAAATGTCCTCTTAAGCTCCTTCTGAGGGATAGTAGTTTACTTGACTACGGCCGAAAAAGAAGTTAGCTGTGTTGGTTTAGTAAAGAGCTGCAACTCCAGCTGAACCATACTATTGACCCGTCTCTTTTCCTGGTTGTGCATCCACAGTTAACGGACTCTTCAAACCCATCAGGTACACTTGTATTTAACCTACAGCTGCAAAGCGTGTAGCTTCTTTTCTCTTACCAGGCGTATGGGAAACCAGTGTGTGACCCGGGCAAACAAGAGTGAGTGTCCCCTTGGGAGGCTGCTTCTCAGGCATGGCTGAAGGGGGTGCACGCAGGGGCTCCATCTGGAGTGTGGCGATTGCCCGGGTGCAGGAGAGGACAAGAGGGCTGTCTGTGAGTGACCAGGGGCTGTAGTGTGTGGGGACAGCAGAGCGGCTGCTACGGATCTCTACTGGCGATGCAGAGATCCTTGTGTCAGCTTGCTGCTTTGGTTTTTGTTTTTGTCTATACTTTGAGGTTTTTCTCCCTGCATAGGTCTACCTGTTGCTACTAGCTTTACCTAGCTACCAGGGTAGCCTAGGGTAAGGAGGACATCATGTGACTTAAGAAGTGAGCCTGTAAGTTTTCAAAACCCAAGCAGCTTTCTGCTCCTGATGCCATAGGGCCCAGCGAGCGAGTGAGAGCTGAGGGCTGCCCAGAGCACTGCGCGATGTGCAGCGTGTGCGATTACCTAGCTGGGTGGGAGTTGCAAGTGTGTGCATGCAAGGCAAGAGGCACCTAGTGTTGAGAAAACGTCTATGTTCGTGTGTGGTGAGAGTGGCTAGCCTGAAGCAGTGAGGAGAATCAAGGGTATCCCTAGAGTAGCAGTGTCATGCACCAAGGATGTTCCTGCAACAAGGGAGACTTTCAAGGATGGGAGCTGGTGGTAGACTTGATCCTTATGTACATTGCCTGGCCAGTGTAAAGATAGCAGACGCTACAGAAGTTACTTGGAGGTGCAGGGAGAGCTGGTGACTGTTTGCTGTGTTGGTAAAGATGTGGGTTTCTGGAAGGGGTGTTCTAGCAGGCAAACCCATGGATGAATGCTTTAACAAGAAACCAAGGAAACCAGCATGGAGGGCAGGAGGACAACCTAGCTTTTGCTGATACGACCTACAGGGTTGGATGTCGCTAACACTCAGTTTGATTCTGAAAAGGCTGGGGCATGCAGGGGAATGGGGAGGAAAAACCCAAAGTACCAGTAACAGAGAAGGGCCTTCAGTTAACTGGCATGTGCATCGTTAAACAGCAGGGGAAGGATGGAACCAGCACGTGCTTGTGTGCCAGCTTTGGAAGCCTAAAATGTGAGATAGAGAGCAGGAACGCTGGCTGTCAGATGACAACCTGGTATGATACACATCTCGGATGCAGTAGAAGGAGGATGATCAATGGGATAGTGATCAATGGGGTACAGAGTTGCCAGGCTACCAGCTTTGCAGGGATGAGAGAATAATATGTACAGGCAGGAGAGTGTCACAGCATGAAAAGTGTAACACTAAAAATATTGCAGAAACACAGAAGCGCTGCAACGGCCTTGCACAGAATTTCTGCCAGCTTGAATAGTAAAAATTAACTAATAAAAATAACTAGGATTGTACTGCAAACTCTCGTTCAGGACCACAACACTGATGAGGGAATACGAAGTGAAATCAGAAGTTGGGAATTTAGGAAACTTGGTAATAGCAATAGGTTTTATCTACATGTATACAGACTAGGTCAATGTTTCATTAGGATGAGATGTAGACATAAAATTTTTGGACACTGTGAAGGACTGAATGGTAGTGTTAAGACCTAAAAAAAAAAAGTAATTCTGAATTTTGTCTTAGGTAATACACAAGGCCTACTTCAAGGTGAATTAAAGGAGGACCCCTCCATAGCAGTGTTCACAGTACAATGAAGTTTCATGTTGTAGTGGGAGAGAGCAAGCTGAATAAATCCAGTGTGCAAATACTTAATGTAAAGAAGCAGAACTACAGTTAAAAAAAGCAGTTAGTAAAGTAAATATAGTAGTAGTCTGAAAAGCAAGATGCCTGCAAGTAGCCTGCAGTGTTCAAAAGTGTCATATTAGAAGCCCAGGTAAACTGCCACATTTAAAAAAAAAAAAAAAAAAAAAAAAAGAAAAGAAAAGAAGAAAGAAAAGAAGCAAACCAAAACAGACATCAAAGTGATACAGCTCCTGGGAGCATGACTGCAAGGAGGCTATCATAGGGGAAGGCTTAAAAAATTCCTTTAAAAAGTACAAAGCTTGTCCAAATGAGAACTAGAAAGCCCATAAATCACCGCAGGTCAAATGTAGACAGGAAATAGAGTGCTAAAAATCCGAAGAGCCCCTTACAAGGGGTGCTCAAGCTTCTAGTCAAAGGTTCTTAAATCAAAAGCAGGAAGTCAGGTAGGGCATAAGTGGAACCACTTAATGACCAAACTGTAAGGAAGGACTCAGGAATTATAAAGCCGTAGTAGAGAGGTTCAGTTAATTCCTTTCATTGCTCTTTGCTGTTGAAGATGTTGGAGAGGTTTCTACACCTGAGCCATTCTGCCTAGTGAATAGGGCAAGGGTCAGATGAACTAGATGAGTTTGTGTAAATATACAGAAAGTGTTGGACCAAATAGATGTATTGGCTGTCAGTAAGTCACCAGGTCAGCTGGCATTCACTTGAGAGAAACTCAAATATGAAATTGCAGAGCAGCTGGCCAAGGCTTCTACCTGACTGTTGCAAACAGCCACAACGTTGGAGGACTGGCAGGTTGCCAGTGTAATTGCCTGTCACTTCCTTCTCACAAAAGGGACTCTGTGGGGAACTACAGGCTGAGTCTGCTTTCTGAGACTGGTAGAAAGGTAGAATATTAAATAATGATATCATTGAGAATGTGAATAAACAGTCTGTTAGGAAAGAGTCAGCGTGGTTTCTATAGGGGGAAATCAGGTGCCACTGAATTGCTATGCAAGTCAAGCAATATGTGAATGAAAGGGGTTCCCGTGAATATAAGGTAGTTGATTTTTCCAACAGGCCTTCAAGAGAGTTATTAAAAAATAAGTTTCCACCAGACTTTCCCACAGTAGCATTCCTCCTTAGAGCAGGAGACAAGAGGGACCACTGGCATCTTATGTTCTTAACAACATTCATGGCTGATTCATTTTCACTCTAAAGTGGTTTGTTGCTTTCAGAAACCCAAGTTTTTATTTATTTAAAAAAATAAAAATAATCTGGAATTCCTTATGTGAACTGCAAGTAAAGTTAGTAAAAGGAATAATCCCTTAGACCATCTCTTAGCAAAGTGCCACCCAGCGGATGGGTACTGCAAGGAGAGGGGGAAGAGTTTGTTTCTGACCAGAATGCAGAGGCCCAAAGGGGCACAGAGGGAGCAGCAACAGTGCAGACCTCAATAAACAAGCTCAGAGATGCTCTATACATTGTGGTAAAGGACTGTGCAATATTCCTGGTGCCAACAATTTCTCTGATTAAAAGAATTTATTTTGGATTTCCATTCTGTACTAAAATTATTTTTAGTGAAAGAGATTATGTTGTGACTTAACCCTAAACAAGTCTGCCAACCCTGTGAACAGGCCAGGGCAAGTAGTGGGCATCTCCTCCCAGGATGCTGGGTTGAATGTGCCCACAGTGCGTCAGGTGTGTCATTTTGGGATAGACAAGACCTTTGGAGGGTAAGTGGAGCCCTCCCTTTGCCTTAAGAGCTAGTGTGTAGGTGCTGAGGCATGAAAATAGTGGCCCAAACTGCGCCCTGTTCTCTAGAGAGAACAGTTGCTTCTTCAAAGCTAGTCCTGTACTCTGCCACAGCATCAGGATTGTACTGATCTGCACGTGGCGTAATGCTGTTCATACCACCTATCACTCTGTTCTGCCTTCTGGCAGGGTGTTTAGGAGGTAGAAATGGTACTCCCATCTACTACAGCTAGTTGTTTCTTTGCTTTATACACTGGTAAGGTAAAAACTATTATGCTCTGTGACGTACTCTGCGAGAAAATAAGTTAAATTGAGTTTCTGTAGATGATTCATACTTATGTGCTTGTTTAGTCTAATATAGCACAATATCAGTCAGGAGGTAGTGATCAGTAGTAAGACTTAAGGCTCCGTGTCCTGAGACAACACTACTGCATTGACTGAAGCAATCTGGTAGGCTTGCAGTAAAACAAGTGTCTTTGTCCCAGCCCTGCTACATGTCATTCTGCACCTTTGTAAATATGTGTCCTCTTCCTCTCCTTCTGGTTGCTTGGTGTTTTGAGGATTTTGGGGTGGAGAGGGTGGGTAGGAGGGAGGCAGGAAGAAGCCATGGAGAGTAAACAAGAACAAAAAGTTAAATATTAGTGTGTGAACACACTTTATTTCCTATTTAAAAATCAGAGTTGTATATGAATCACTAAATGCTGTAGTGATAGACTGTCTTTCTGATGGACCAGAATCCAAACATTAAGTTCCTGCTTACATCTACTGGAAATGCTACTGAAAACATTGTCACAGGCATGGTTCACTGCTGAACTTTGCCACTGCCCTGGCAATTCCAGGCAACAGGATTAGTTATGAGAATTGACTGACTACCTGTGTGTTGGTACAAAATAAACACTCCGCAGAGCAGGCAGATCAGGGAAGGAGTCAGCATGAATGGTGCAAAGTTAAAACCAATGAGGAGAGAAGTTACTCAAGCTGTGCTGTAGAATTATCTTTCTTCAGGAATCTTCTCTGTTTGCCAAAAACATACATAGCTGATATGCAGTATTGCAGTCAGATACTTATTTTTTTCATGTTGAAATGGCATTCAGCCCACTTGGAAGGTGTTTAAAAACTTTTGCACTAGGTGTGTGTCTAAGACTTGGTGTGCATGGTCACTCTGTGTAACTGAGGACTTATGCAATTCTACAAAACTGTGTAAAGTCATTCAATTTTCCCTTGTTGACTGAATGAAACACATAGGTACATCACATCATCTATACCCAAAGACAAACATACAAATGGTTTAAAAATGTATTCCACTATAATACAACTTTGGTAGTTTAAACCCATTATAACTTCTCTGAAAACTAATAATTCTTTTTTGACTTTATTTGCTTAAGGCTCTGTTTCTCTGTGCTATAACTCATCACTTTCACATGGATGCTACTTCCTTTCTTTGTTTCTCCATTAGTGTTTCCTTTTCACAGAGTCTGGGTTGTTGTCCTTTTTCTCTCGTAACAAACTACAAAGATAGACTGTCTATAAGCCTTTGGCTTATTTGCAGTCTAAGTTGTTTTCATCGGCTTCTTTCATGGTAACAGAGGGAGTATTTTTGTATTTAACACTGAGGGGCTTGCCACTATACTGTTTATAAAAAAAAATATTCCTCAAGATGTCATTTCCCAAGAGATGTCAAAATTATTATCTGCTGTAGGTATCAATGGCATATATATGGCTTAGCTTTACATGATGTAATGCAATCTGAAGAGTAAACATGGCATCTGTTACAGTGGTTGTAGTTGCTTTCTCTTTCTCACTCTCAATAAAAATGACTGCACATTTTTATTATGTCTTCATTACACAGCAAGATATATTTCAACTTTGACCTTCATCTGCAGAATGAGTAAAAAATAGGGTTTCAGTAGACGAAAGCAATTTTTCACTTGCAAATCTGCCTTTTGATGTTAATAGCTAAAAGGCTTTGGATGAAATTTTTCTGTCCACTCATACTGTGTAGTGAAAAAACACTTCGGCTATCCTTTTCTGGAAACGCAAAATACCTCTCTGAAATTGCCATGTTCTATATGCATCTGGAATGTAGATTGTATGTAGAAATCTGCCACCAATTTAAAACAACTTGCTCATACAGATGTGATTAAGCATTTAAAAATTAGTGAGAATACACATATGTATGTCAAATATGATTTGAAATAATTTCAGAAACTTGTCATGTTATCAGTTGCACTGGCTATATAAATATGGCAAAACAAAGCAAAAGTTTCATGCCTTCATTTGGATAAAGGAGACATGCTACTGAACAAAAGCTCTGGAAGCATTATTACTTGAGCTGTTGATCAGGTTTTTGCTTGTTTTATGCATTTGCTAGTAATTTCCCTTTTTTTACATGACTCAACCTTTTTCCATCTTAGCTCTATCCCTATCCAAGTTTTACATGTTGTAGAGATATATCTTGTGAACTGTCTCAACCGCTCATCTTTAGAGTTTGATTTATCAGGAAAACTGACAGTATCTTCTGAAGTAGTCTCAAGAGTATGTGTATGTCAGGGGAATTATTGAGTTTAAAAAATCCACATTGTCTCTTGAGAGGTTTATTAGCTATCAGAATATATGAAATATAAAATCAGATGGTCCAGAAGAGACCGATGAAAGATTCACATGGATTTTAAGACATACCTGATAGTTCTTGGTACTGATGTCATTAAAAATGAGAGTAAGTAGACAAAAAGGGAAAACATGAAGGAAGGTGAAAAGGCCTCGAGTCCAAGCTGCTGGATTGAGTGCTGCTTATTCTTGGAAGTAGAAGGGATATTTTGGGGACTAGGCAAGAAAAGGATTGTAAGAATGCATAATGAAAGTAAGACAAAATCTGGCACTAAAGCATACGACAGAAAAGGTTAGAATAAATGTAGGAGATTGTACATGTACAACGACTGCGATCACATTTTTGCCTTAACAGAATTGCATTTATTGCTACAATTCTCAGTGTTGTTATCGCACCAATCATGGCAAAAATGAAGTGTCTGAAGGTAGAGACACCTTATCCTTGTTCATCCTTGATATATCCCTTGAATATATGCTTTAGTTTATAAAAGAAAAGATAAAATTTTTAGAAAATAAAAATAAAAATGTGTTTTTATTGGGGAAATCTGAATGAGAGCTTCATGATTGCTGGCCTGGAAAATGCTTGTTAATTATTACCCTATGAGGGAAATTTTCCGAAAAAGCCAGTCTTCTGTACCTCCTCCAACCAATATATATTACCTTGGTTTTAAGTAACAGCAAATTCAGTCCATTATGCTCTTGAATAATTTTATTAATGCAAGATACTATTGAAATAATCTGGAAGGCTTCTGGAAGTATTATAAACTGGAGTTAATCTATGTAATATATATAAAAAACAGAAGATGCAGAAACAATACAAAGAGATCATGTCCTTCCAGTAAAATTAATAAACTGGTAAAACTGGTAACTTTGTGGCACAGGAACCCATATCAACATTTGAGAGATGGGTGGTTTTGTGGCTCTTGCATTAGCTGTATGACTGTACAACTTTTCTCTTTGTTATAGATAAGGACATTATTTAACTCCTTCCTAAACCCTTTTGAGATACTCTGGCGTAGCAAGAATCTGTTTTCATGCAGTATAAATTGCACAACTGAAGAGACTAAGCTTTAGTATTTGCTATTTTAAACCATAAACTCAATTGGGGTGCCATGTAATACTCTTGGCTTCTTGTGAAATGTGTCAGTGGAATAAGTTTGTATGGGAGCTGAAAATGTAACCATGTGTCCGTATCTACATTTTTTTTCGTGACATTAATCTCATAGTGTAGCCCCTATTTTCACTATACCTGCAAATCCTTCAGTGCTGATTCTCTCCATGACTTGCTGGCTTGATGGACCATTTATCTTGTTCTTGGTCGAGAAAAAAGATGGAATTTTAAGTAATGGCAGAAATATATCTGCCTTAAAAGAAGCCCCACAAAACAAAACAAAACAAACACACACACAAACAACCAAAACCAAATGGGGAATATCTCTGAGAAGAGAGGAAGGTACCTCACATCAGGCTTGACTAAACTGAGGCAGGTGTGATCATGCTCATAGATTGTTCTTATCTGCACTCTCAAAAATAAAATTCTGTAATAGACTTTATTCACCACGTCTGAAGGGGTTAAATGCAAAGCTCAGACTGTCCAAAAGAAGGTGGGCACTCTTCTGAAAAAATATCTGTAAACAACAGGGAGAATCCAGAGAGCAACTGGGCTGTGAAGCTCCATATCTGAAAGTACAGAGTCTGTATGTGCAGTCTCACCATGAGAAGTTGTCTTAGGAATCAGTGCCAGGTTTCCAACTCTTACAGAGCCGATGGTTTAAGAACAGGTGGATCTGGTGCTTGGATAAGTTCAGAGCAGTGCGGTGTCCTTTGAGGACTGGGTTGTATCAGGCAGCTGAGGTTTTTGGTTTTGTGAATTATGTTGTAATGAAATAACTTAATGGTGGTAAAGCCTTACAGTGATAATGGCTCAAATCTAGTTTACCTCTGTAAAATTACCTAAATTTATTTTTCTGTGAAGTATGTATAAACCATTGTAGCAACATATGAGTTTTCCAGTTTCAGTGTTTTGTGCAACCTGAGAGAAGTCAGAATAATTTCAGAGGGGACATATGTGGAGTCATTCCTTATCGTATCAGCTCTCTGCACATGTAAGAGAAAATAGATTAACAAACTGTCAAGACTGCTGTAAGATCATGCTGATGAGTAAGGAGATGGAAGTATTGAGGGGAAAAGATGGCTTTTCCATCGTCTTTCACGTAAGAAAGAAGTTGGAAAAAATCCTACAGGAATACAATAAGATTAAACTTATTAATACATTTGAAATTATTAGTAAAATCTTTAGAACATTTTTTAATTTTTAAGTGTTAGGGTTACCAGTATGTCTGCTCAAGGCAATAGATTACCTTATAAGGACAACAAGACTGAGGTAAGGAGCAGTAAGTAGTGCTCATTCTTTTAATCTGCATTGTTCCTAACAATGCCTGGCTACAGCAGTGTGACAACCAAAATGCTTTGGTCCCCCCACCGTGTGTGACTTGAAGCGGTCACCAAATCTATCTTCCGATTCATCCATTTTTGTCGCAGCTCTTCCTGAGATACAGGCGGTCTGTGTTAAGAGTTATGAACACAGGTTGTAACAGAGCAAATATGCAGGTCATCGACCACAGAGATGCTGTAAAGCAAATTCCAAGCTCCCTTGGGTGTTCTAAACTGCTAAAAATACCCTGCTTACTGCCAGATTGAAGTATAAATACTGCCTAGAAGAGAATAAATTAACCTGATTGCTTATAGAAGTGAATTCCATCTAATCCTGTACCTAACATTTAACTTAGTCATGGCACATGATGAATAAAAATACCAAAATCAAAATACAAAATGCTTATTCTTTCAAGACCAAAGTTTGAACAGATGTGTCTGTGTACTGAGACAACATTTGAATATGTCTCAGAAGAAATAATGTGAAATTCTTTCCCACTGAAGGCAATGACAGAGTTGCTGTTGGCTGCAGACTTGAGCTTGACTCTGAATGAAGTAACCTGATTCAGTAAGGCATTTAAATACATATAATCATAGAAAAAGTGATCTGATGAATCATGGCCCTATCTGTGAAAATTTGCCTAATGAAATTATGTGAAATTAACTTTATTCACAAAGCACACCTGTTCAGCTGGGGAGATGGCTATAAATATCTTTGTGCCACCTGCCCCAGTTATGAGAGCTCCTATAAATCACATAATTCCCTCTGACAACTGATACCACCTTGAGGGCACCTTTTGATTTCTTTGTGCTCTTTCTGAAAATGTGTATCTGCGTAAATATAAATTTGTATGCCAATAAATTTTCAACTAGATTTCCTTTTCTCAAAAACTTGAATAATGTTGTTTATAATTTCACCTTGGATGAAGTAGAATGTGAACACTTGTGAATGCTGCCCGTCCAAAGACACCATTACTTGTGCAGACAGTGCCTTAATGGACTTGTTCCAGTTTGGCTGTCCTGAGACCAGATGGAAAGGAATCAACTGCCTAGAAAACCAAGAGTTATCAGGGCTCTGATTATCTATCAGTCTGACTTTTCCCTAATTCTCTCTTCTCTTCCTTGTCAATCTGCTAGAAATTGCCCTTTCTTCTGTTGGAGGTTGAATTTAAAACTAAACACCTAAAAAACCCTTGCCATAGGCCTAGAGCTTATAATCGTCTGTATATACCTGGGTTTACCTCTGATGTGAGGTTTAGCCAGGTAAGCCAGTACCCTGTGGGTCAGTGAAGGGGCAGAACTGCAATTCCTGCTCTACAAGCAGAACGTGAGTCAAGTGTCATGCTGCTGAGAGAAGGGTAAATACCTTATTAGTCTGTATAAACAGTGTAGGCTGCAAAAATGCATGAAGTGATCCTGTGTAAAAATACAACGATTTTCCTTCAAGAAAGATATAGATTTATTGGTTGGCATCCAGAGAAGAGCAATCCAAAATGGAGATTGAAAGACCTGCAGTTGTATAACCTTTAGAAGAGAAAATCATTGGGACACAGTGTAACGGTTTGCAAGTATGTGAAAGGCTATTGCAAAGGGGAAGAAAAAAATTTGTTTCTATGTTTAAGGCTCATAAGACAAGTACTAATGCATTTAAACTGTCAACAGAAAAATTGTATCATTAAGGGAAAAACACAACCGCAAACCCAACCTTCTGGTGATAACCGTAGCGTGGTGCTGCAGGACACAGCCTAGGAGGGGTGTGGAGATTAGGAATAGGCTGAACGTTTGTTCAGCTAGGAATGAAAAGGGAGTAGCAGACTGCTCCCTCGCTTTTGATCTCAATGTCATTATTATGCAATGACTGATCTCATATTTCATTCTAGAGCAGTGGAAAATATTTCTGTTGCTTTCTTTTTTAAAATTTGCCATGGTGTGGTTTTGTTTTATATATTAGCTGATACATTGACTGTATTGACAGTGACCCAATTGTATAAAATGGTTGCTTAGGGGACAGTCTACAGCAACAGACTATCTCTGTGCAAAGAAAAATTCCTGACATCTTTAGTGTTAAGTCATTAGTTGAGCATAGTTTTATTTAACAGCGCTTCATGTGGAAGGAGTAAATGAGGCATTTAAATCAACAGCAACTGCTCTGTGCTGTTGTTCTCACCACAGACCTAGGAAGTCCTGGTTGAACTTCAAACCATGGGTTAGTCCTTTATAGACTGAGTTCACAATTCCTTTTGAAAACTTGAAAGTGAAGGACCCACAAATGTCAGATGACTGAACCCTTGCTCAAGGGAGGAATTTTTTTTAATGAGGTAGAAAAAGACTGTGTACTGTCTCCTAGATAGTGTGCTCATTAATTCATTTGCAAGTTGCAGATCTATGTAGAAGTTTTTTCTAGGCTTAACTGGCAACCACAACTTACACCGGTTTGTTCAGCCAGGTTGACCTGTGCTCAGCAAGCAGTTAGGTCTGGAGGATGCTCTTTCTTTCCTGGGTGTGTGGGATAAACAGTAGCCAGCCGCATGCATCCAGATCACCAGACATGAATTTTCATACTGAGGCTGAAGAAGGCAGAGCGCAATGAGTGGAGGATTTGTTCCATACTAAAAGTCCATACTGCATGCTGTGAATAGAAGATGCAATTTGATGTTGGGTTTAATGTTATTAAAGGAAAAGACTGCTTCCCCCCCCTCCGCCTTTATTTCTAGGATAGGTAAGGAAGCACATGTTGTTAGTACCTGTCCTGTTATCAGCAAAGCTTTGGGCAGTGGTGCTTTTCAGGAGCGCCAATATTCACTTGAAAAATCCACAATATTTATAGTTTCCCAGTCTCACAAGTATTTTTCTTGCAGTCACCCTTCCAAACTGATACCTTGACTTACAGGCCGTCACTTGTGTTTGCTTTCTGGAGCTAAACCTGCTAATCTTTACAATGTGCTTAACTGAACTTGGATCCTGTGCACTCCCTTGGTATACACATCAAAGAGAATCTTTTTAAAAGATTTTGTCTGGTACAGTGGCATGAAGGCGCTACTACTGGAATATCTGCCCCAGAGGAGAACTGACATGACATTTGAGCTAGCAGAGCTGACAACTCATCCTGTTTGACTGTTGAGTCCGAGGGTGCTCCTAGGAATCCTAAACTTCCCCAGTTGTGGTGTTGGTGCTACATCTTCCAAAGTTTAAAAATTTGGTCAGCAAACATCTCAAGATAAAGTATACATTACCGAAAAGCACTAAAAGTGCAGATAGAAATGGAAAAGAAGCTGCTTCGAAGGAACAGACTGACAGTGCATTTTTGCACTTTCTTTTATAGAGAAAGAAAAACAAGACACAGTAATGTCTCAGATTTATTAGTGTACCTGCTTTATATCATACAATCCTAAAATAGTCCTCAAAACTTACAGGCGATACATGTGCTGTGACGAATCATTCTATGACTGTGTGCTGCATTCGTGCTCACACACAATTTCCATTGAACCGGAGGTGGGAATACATCCCTGTGCTCCACCAGTTAAGTAGTATAGCAGCCACAGAATCAGGGCAGCAGATGGGTCCTTCATTCTTAGTTCTGAGCTGGGTTTGAAGATCTTTTGAATAGAGTTTGCAGTAGAAAGAATCTCTTCTCCCTGTGCTGTCTTACCTCTCAGGTATGAAATTATCTCCACCTTGTTGATGGACTGCTTAAGAAAAATATCATCATTAATTGGCTATTCTATCTCCACATGATGCTTTTAGTAAGCGAGAGGTGCCTCTACAACCTCGAGACCTGCATCTCTCCAGCAGGACTTTCTGCTTGTGTCCATGCACCCACTGATTGGGCAATGTTTTCACATTACTTCCTTTTCCTTTATTTTCCCCGAGATGCTTCACTTCACACCATTATAGATCTCAATTTATTTTTCCATAGGCTATCATTATTCTTTTCAGTATTTATGGCACTCGCCCACCATAGTTGTCATCGTTACAAATTGTTGTTTGTCATTGTGGCCTCTCTATGGCTGTGCAGGGCACTCTGGTTGCAAACGCCGGCTGCTCCCAGTTACCCTAAACAATAAAGGAATTGGGGAGAGGGAAATCATAAAGACGTCATCATCCCCTACACCCTGAGGAAGCACAAGGAGGACAGCTGAAACTACATGTGGTGCTCTAGTACAATAAAATATGCTTGTTTGAGTGAATAAGTTGTATAGCAGCCTCACTTCAAAGTAGCTGCATGAAACTGCTGAACTCCCCCTAATTAGAAATCTTCTGTGCTGTTCATGTGATTGGTTTGTATATTTGTTAAGAAAATTTTTTCCTTAATTCCCTCTAAAGTTTGATTTTTCTATTGTTTATTTTTCTTCAGCTTCTTTCAACCACAGTGTAAATGCACGTGGCAGTGTTTAGACATCATACTTGCATTGGCTTGAAAGGGTATCTAGTCTGCTATTGCAACCTCCTAAGCAGGCCCTTTCTTGCTTTAATCTCTCTGTCAGCTATGACAAGCAAAAGTTATATAAGAAAGATTGGAGAAATGAGAAAGTATTTATAGGTATTGTAGTTTAAATGTCTTTTGATTCTCAATAGAATCTGGATTCAAATCCTACAGAAGCTGATAAAAAGCATTATTTTGATCTCCATAGACTTTGGGTTGGAGTCTAGACCAACAAAACCAACCTCCACCTTACTGCAAGGGCCTTCCTCTGCTTTCCACCACTCTATCTCTCTTTAATAGTTTGTTTAGCTTAGTGTGTTTGAAGAAACCTTAAAAATCTGCCATATTTAAGGCAACTTGTCTTAGATCTTACAATGCTTAATGCTATTCAGGAAGTATTATGTCCTGGAGTCAGGTTATAATGTAAGAACTTCAGTAATGATTAAAAAAAAACATTTCCTTGGTCATGAGATTGCCCAAAATAACTAGCATGTATGAACGGTAAAAGATTTATTAAAAAAACCCTCAACCACCAAATAAATTAAATAATGATCTTTAAGTTGATCTTGCATCCTTTGGGGGAGCAGACTCAAGGTAGTGAATGCTTATACTTCATTCTGGAAAAAGACATAAATTGCCTGGCTGTGTATGTCCTTTTATGTACCTTCTCTGTGCTGTTACTTTATATGATGTAGTTACATGCATCCTTTTTCAGCTGGAACCATTTCTATTCCTCTGCAGTGATAAATAGGGTTGTGTAAAGCACTGTAGTCTGAGTGAAGTTATCTCTTCATTTGGTTCTAAAATTGGGATAATATGCCCAAAATCTTTGGAAATGGGAAATAAGAAATTGCATGCATTTTACACGCATCTCGCAAACTCCAGATTCCTCAACATTTGGATATCTCTCCTTTATTTTCTCTGTCATCTCCTTGTCACGAAGCTTGCCTGACTTTCTCTTGGAAAAATTGGGATTTTTCTACTGATCAAAATGTTGTAGCATTTTCCAGGGTCCTACAACTAAACCATTTTCAGCTTCAACAAAGTGTTAGTAGATCTTTAAAAGTTTATTGAAGTCATCGGTTTGTAAGCAAAGATCAACTTTAAGCAAAGGTGATCTTGCGTACCTCTGAGATTCAGTTTGAATTTCATACAGATACATATTACTTAATTGTGTTTATTTGCTTAGCTTATAAATAATTAAAGAATGCCTGTCCAAGACTCCTGGTGCCCCAACACGTCAATAACAATGCCATCCCAGCAGTGTTGAATTAATTATTTTAACAGGAACTGAGCCAGACAAACTCCATTGGAGACTTTTCAATTTCGTCATTACTGAAACAAATCCATAGCTTTCTCCAGAAGCCTTATCAGACAGTAACTTCTGTGATCTGCTTCTACATTTCTCTTTCTCTTCCTCTGTTCGGAAGCTGAGGAGGCATACAGTTCGGTCCTTGTTTGCTAAGTTTTGTTTTGTTTTAAGCTGGCTAGGACTTTGGGAATCATTCTCACAGAAAACTGCCAATTCTCTGAAACCACACCTAATTAAAGATCAATTTCAATGTTTTCCTTAATTTATAAATTCCTCAGTAGTCCATATTGCATTTGGTGCTTTTGGGTGAAAATCCTTTTCCTATTGTTTGAAAAAGTTTATATAAAAGATACAAAAATCTCATTTTGGAATGCAAGCCTATCAGGGAAAGAAGTTAGACCAAATGAAATATTTAGATTATTACATGGCTATTACTTGATAGACTCTCTTTACTTGAAAACCAGTTCTGAGATCACCTATTTCTGCTCCAAATCAAGACAAAGCAGTGGAAAAGAAGTTTTGTGTTGTCTTATTTTGATACATTGCTGGTTTTTTCATTACAAAAAAATTTCATGAGTCTTATCAGAGTTCCATGTATATATATAGACCCTTGATGATTAAAGGTAATATAATGAAAAGTACCTCTGAGAATATGTAACGTTGTCCAGAAGGTTTATGGGATTAATGAAATGTGTTGTTCCGTTCCCCAGCTTCTATTTTCTGCAGTGTTTGTATGCAGGACTCACTAGAAAACCAGGAAGGTTGTTTTAGGTTGTGCTTTTTTCTTTTTGTTTCTTAGTACTACAAGACAGATTTATAATATTCAGTAGTTGTGCTTTGTGATGAATACTGTACCAGTGACAACATCTATTTTGCATTTCAGTTCCTCCAACTATTTTAAGAAAAAGAAAAAAGAAAGGCCTTTTGCATAGCTGGGAACATTAGCTCATGCTCACCCCTAGAACCTTCGCAAGTCTTTGGTCAGGTGCTCTCATGTGCCTGCACATGTAATTAAACGTCTGTTGCTGATAGTTGTCTGATGACACTGACATGTTAGATACCATTTTGTCAAATTTTCAGACCACTTCAGGGGTCAAAGTAGAAATGTAATAATGTGACAACTAGCGTGTTCCTGGTACTTCTTGTGGCAATTCTGCAGCTGTTTTCATAGGTGCTTGGACTAACAGATGAGAGCACTGCTGGATTACCTGTTCCCATTTTTAGTGACAGACTGTTCCCTGAATCCCTTTGTAAAATATATCTCCAGTACCATGGTTTGTGCTCATCTACAAAACAGAGCTTTGCAGGGTGTAAGCATCTACCCTCTTTCAGTGCAAGTCAGGAAAAGCTTCCAGTGTTCTGTGCCGACATACGAATACATCAAACTCAGTTTTGTTCTCCTTTGTTCTGTGTAAGCATCATAATATTATTTCTCTCAAGAATTAGCTGACATTTAAACATCTCACAAAGGTATTTTATATTGTGTAAAATAGAATTCATACAGACTTTCTAAAATAAGCCTTTCTGAAAGTATATTTAATTTTCATACTTTATTTTTAATTTCCTTCTTTAGGCTAAATTCTGCATGTAATGCATGTATACCCAACAGACTAATGTACCTGAAGATTTTTTTTTCATTCATATGCATTCACAAATCAAAGTAATAGCACATATTCCCAAGAAATATTAATCTTGTTCCTCCCCTTCTTTTTCATTTTTTGTGGTAACATGCAAGCAATATTTCTTTAGAAAGGAGCTAAATAAAAAGTAGAATACTAAATGTGAGAAGATTAAATACTAAGAATTCAATAACAGTAATCATATAATAAATGATATCCTTGTAATATCTGCTGTTGGTTTTGAACATAATGAATCATACAGCAATCATGCAGTTGAAGAATGCGTACTTTGTATGGAAGCCTTTCATTATGGATGTACTTTTTGTACTTCAAACTGAACCGTTATATGACTGTATAACGGGGGAAAAATAAGGCTGAAGCTTTTATGAATCTAAAAGTTCAGGATAAGAATAAAAATGATGATGGTGTTTTAAAGCGAGAATGCAAACTTTGTATTATTCTCTTACAGGGCTACTGAACTCCTCCCCCCTGCCAAAATGTACCAAGAATTTATGAAACTTTGACAATTATAGGCTCTATATAATCTTTAATGTCATATGAATGAATAAAGCTGGCTTAATTCAACACTAATGAGATGAAGAAGATTCAGGTAATTTTCATCACTGAAGTCTGCATTCCCTCACAGTTCTGTTAGAGTAATTGTTTGATGTTGTTATATTATACAAATTATTTTTTAACCCTGTAGACGACTATAGTGTAGTGTAGCAAGAATTGGTGAAATTGTAAAAAATAGTATGAAATTTATAATATAAACTTGATATTGTTTTTGCTGGTAATTATTATTTTAGCATATTTTAAATATCAGTTGTAGGTGTATTTTTGGAATTAGCCAAAATAACAGGATAGGAAAGGGATTATGAAGATCTCTGTTAGAAAGACAAGTGCATATTTATGGAAGGAAGACAAAATTGAGCCATGCTCACATCCAGGATGATGTTTAAATAATCCTGAAAGACTTAAATCACTTCAAAGCATTTTAATCTTTTGTTAAGTTAATTTTCAAGAATTTTCTGAGTTTGCCTTGGTCTCCTCTTCACTTCTACCCATAATGCACAGAACATACAGCTTCTCTGTCAAGTTCTTGAGTATTTTACCATATTCTCCGGCTTTCATGAAGACTCATTTCTGCTATTTCTATGGAAAGGAAGAAGCTGGAGATCAGATTATCAAATTAATGGAGGGACTCTGCTCCAAATTTGAACTCAAAGCTCAAAAGAGACAAAACTTACGAGAAATGTTCAACCTAAGTTTGTATGTATGCATACGTACAGGTACGTTTGGAAGTTTGCAGGCACTTATAAAAGCACATATGATTTGGCAAGGGCAAAAGTGAAAAGATGGTATCTATTGGTCTTGCTGTGTTTGTGTAAACTTCTCATCAGTTTCGTGGATGTGCTAGCACACATTAAAAGCAGAGACAAGAAAATGGTCTTACCACCAGAGTAAAATGATCTCTCAGTCAAATTCTCTTCTCAAGTGCTAATCAGGGATGATTCAACCTGTCGGGTGCAGGTTTCACCATGAGTATGCTACTGTATCCAAAGTCTTCTGGGGAGGGATCCTGGTTCTGGCACATCTGTGGTAGGAATCAGATTCAGCTGAAAGAAAAGTAAATATTTTGCTTTGAGTCATGTAGAGCTATGCTGCAATTCTGGCAAATGAAGGTGCAGTTTCAAATTTTTGAGCATTTTCAGGTGCCTTTAAATATATAACAACTAGATTAATTTAATTGGAAATATCAAGTACTGTTGTGCATGCTGTATGTTTTTAAAGTATTAGAATTATAGTGAAAACACTGCACACGTTATATTTTTCTATAGGTTATGCATGTTACAGTGACAGAATTCATGTTCTCAGTCACAACTCTAATCTTCCCCGTTCTAATATCAGCAGTTATATTTACGCAAATTAGTATGTTGTAAAAGTTGCATCAATAATTTATGGTTTGAAACTGAATTTCCTCAGAATAAGTACTTGTGAATTAAACACCCCCCAAAAAAGGAGAAGCAGCAGTTAAACCCAGACTAAAACTACTTACAATCAAATGGGAAATAATACTTAAAAATACATCTAAGCACTGGCATATTCTTCAGATAAATTAATAAAAATATGTCTGTGACACCTTCTCACAGTTCAGTCTTGTTATGAGAAGGAAAAAAATAGCACTCTGAAAGTTCATTTTGGAGGAGACATTAATAAAAACCGGATGACATATAGCAAAGGAAATTATCTTCTAGTGTATATGGACATGAATAATGCTAGAGGATGTATCATATAACTTAATCAGATAGGCTGTAACAGGAAGATGCAACTGTGGTTTCCTTAATGACCAATGGGTGATGTAATCAAATGCTAAATGCACATTGTCAGGTTCTGACAAGTTTCTATCAAAGCGAAGATGGAGTATCACTTAACCAGGAGTTTAGACTGATAACACATCCCCTCTCGAGTGAGCGGAAGGAGTTGGAGCAGACAGGTTTCTGTAATGTTGTTGTGACATGAAGTAATCTTCCTTTGTCATTCTCTAATGTAAATATCACGTTCCCTGAAGGTGTATATATATATGTCTGCTGCGTTTGGCAGGGTACAAAGTTGTTAATCTTGCTAGTTCAGGTGTGAGGCAGAGTCAAGGCTACTACAGCTGGGACCCAGCAGAGCTGCAAGAAGCTTTCAGGTGGTTCTGGCTTCTGCCAGCAGCTGCAGGCTCTGCCCCTGCATCTGTGCTGGTCCATGGATTAACTACTGAACATGCACTCCCAAGCCTGAGTGAAGGACAGCTCTGCTTCAGTAAAGTAGATTAAAGAATGCTGCTAATGTTGGGCTTGTAGGTCCTTGTAACTTCTGTTTCTCTCACTATTCTGCACGTTGCCAGTGAGTGTTTTCATTTGAGCAAACCCAAATTGAAGGCTAATCGAGCAGTGACCTTTGTAGCAGCAGGTTCAGATCCCCATTGAGTAACGTCTGCTAGCCAGAGGCCCGGGAGGAGTGGTTATGTGTGTAGGGACACACGGGCTGGATGCGCCTGCCCAGGCTGACTCTGGAGGCAGGAGAGTCTGTGCTCAGGAGGGAGGATTTGGTCCTTGCTGGCTTCATTGCGCAGTGTAGGTACGAGACCTTTGTTCACCCAATCAGAGTAGTTTGGCACCAGTTTCATAGTGGAGTAATGCCGTGAATGTAAGAACCAAAGAGTAAAAGTTAAGACTGAGTTTGCTGATAATCCTGGGCTTTGCATTTTAATGCATATTACTAGTTGAGTGCTGGATTCTGTTTTTATGACAGAGCAGATTAGGAAATAATTTGCATGTAAATCTCTCCAAGTCAGTGCAGTTTCCCTGGTAACAAATGGGGAACCAAGTTCCAAAATCTGCTTGTTGCCATTAAAGTGTGTGTGTATGTGGGGAGGGGGTGTTCTTTTTATAAGCTTTTACTAAAGAAATGTAGAACTGCAAAACTTAGCAAGATTCATGATTTACATAAAATGAGGGGTTCAGGGAATTAAATTAGCTCTTCACTCACCAGCACTTAACTCATCCAAAAATCTCATTTCTAGTCAAACAACACCAGGGTATTTTGCAATCAGAGTCTTCCTTTCTGGTTATTGAAAACAAAATTTGCTATTGCTTCTATTATTTTCAGGGAAGGTGCCAAGAACTGACATTTCCATCAGTAGCTGCCTTCCAGGCTTCTTCAGAAGCTGACTATGAAGGCTTGGAGTATTTGTCAGAGACCTGTAAGGGCTTCCTAGCTCCCCCCTGGGGCTCCACGAGGTGGGATGCTCACCCCCTTTCACTTTAGCCCCAGGGAGGTTCTTGTGGGTTCATCACTCCACTGCAATCGACTGGTTTGGACCTGGAACAGTTTGTCTGCCACATCTTGCTTTTTAAGTGATGGCTAACAAGAGGTCTGAGTTGAAGTTTAAACTATATGGCTCTCTAATGTAGCAGCAGGAGAACTGAAAAGATGTTGGAGGAGGGAGAGAGTGCCAGCCCATTTGTGAGTGCTGGAAGAGTGACTGAAAAATGAAATCTGAGCAGCAACTGGAGGGGAGAGAAAAAAAAAAAAAAAAGGTGACCAACCTATTGGGAAGGACCAATTGTCCTTGAACTTTGCATCCTGGAGGTATGGCACAAAAAACAAACCCCACAACAGCCAGCTTTGGAGTTCAGGCAGCATTCTGTGGCTTTATTGAATCAGACCGTTTGGGCACAAAACATTTTGCTATTAAAGCATCCCAGGGCTCCCTGAACACTGAGTAGCTGATGTTTTTCTTCAGTTATTTCCTGAAACTTAATACATGGCCTCAGTGTTTTTGATGCTGAGTTTTTCAGTGACTTTTCAGTAAAAGATCTAATACTAAATCTGCCTAGTTAAAAATTAACTCCAGGAATATAGCTGAAAACATGTAAGCAACTAGGTGAAAAAAGTTGGGGTTTTTTTCTTCACCCATCTCTGTTTTGTTTGCCCTGTTTAATAACTTCCAGTTTGCAGGTTATTCTAGTTAGACTTAAGTTTTGAATGTGAAGCAAATTGAAACTTTAGTTGCCCTAACATTTCTGAAATGTATGTATGAAGGAAAAGTCTAAATAAAAAAATGTTTTCGCAGTAGGAAAGTATCTCTTGTTCAGAGGCGTAATTTTTGAAAGCATATTAAAATAGTAAAATAGGTTTTGCAATAAATAAAAGTAATTACTGTTCAGCTTCTCACTTAGAAGCAAGCTAAGCTACTTCTACTGCTGAACACAGCTTTACTTCATTTTATCAGACTAAAGTGATTTTTCATGTCATGCTGGGTTTTGTTTCCATTAATGAGCCATACAATAATTGTGAATAAAAAGGGAAAAATTCTATTTGAATACAGAGGACTTGAGTTACTGGAGGTTCATATAATGAAAATGAATAAGCTTGGTTTTTTTTAATGTTGTATCATTGAAAGCAGTGTCACAATTAAAAAGTGTCTTGTGAGTGTTCAGGTTGTATGGTGGAATTTCCCAAGTACTGCGGGAGATGGGTTGTGGACTCACAGATGTAATTCCAAGTCAAGCACACCTTTTCAAAACTTACTTCCCTTCCCCCCCCCCCCCCCCCCCATTTCACAAGCTTGTGGATTTACTAGACAACTAGCATGAAAACATGCAAGAATGGTGATTCTGTGTCCCTTATTGGTAGGAGAGAGCTGGTACAAATGATAAATTTGCTTCATTTTGAAGGATACAGTGAAATTTTCTTTTCTTGGATTGTAATTACATTTCCAGTTCCCTGCCAGCATATGCTGATTGCCTTTGGCAGCTTCCTTGGGCCTTGTCAATCATTGATTAAAGAAATATTCTTTAAGTGGATTTGTACTGGATTTGAATAACTGATACCATTTGATTAGGGCTGAATGCTGATATGACCCTCAGTAAATAGGTATTTCTAACTCTTGTAGTTTTTTATGATGAACCTTGCGACGTCAACTATTTCTCTTAAATTCTGGACTTCTAAATGATACACTGATAGGGTAGCTGGACACTCATGAATGAAAACTGCTGAACTCTTGTGGTTGTAGAAGAAAGCTGAGAATGTTGCCAGTACATATAAGAAGTCCAGAAGCTAAAAAGCAATGAAAGCATGATTATTTCTTTACAAGAACATTGAAATAATAAATTTCATGCTAGTTGTTCCTCTGTGTAGCTCAACAAAACTCTTGTGCTTCCTGTTATTTTTCACAACATGTGTAATCATCTTGCTTACTTCTAATATCCTTATATTTATGAGGCAGCTCCTCCAGGATTTAGGAAATCCTGCCCTCCACCAAGGGCAGCAAGATAATGCATGTTCTTTAGAGGTTTTGCTGAATTGTGACCAAAGTTCTTAGGATCAAATTCAAGCAGAGAAACATTAAGTGGAAATCTTGTTTGCAAGCACTAAAGTAATGCGTCCTCCTGAGAGTGACCTTTGATAACTTCAGATCATTTTCAGTAAAACTGCTGTGTGTCTGCTGCATATACAGTTTTCAATGGGCAAAATACAAGACTTAGTCATAGGATAGTAAAACAAAATCTTGATACATGGCAAATATATGTGCTTTTTTATGTTCTCGTTTAGGAAAAAAAGTAACATCTGTTTAATGGATTTTCAAGGCCGTTTCCTCTATTGCTAGAAAAGGATGTATGTATGTTCTTTAAAAAAAAAACACTATGAGCTTTTAAAGATTATTTAAAATGCGCTTTAATTTCTCCCTACATCATTCCAGTGAATAGTTATTAGTCAATTATTGTTACTGTTTATAATAGTTAGGGGAAATATAAATCAGGTTAACTATTCTACTGTGTTCATAATTAGCCTATCAAATTATGCCTATTTTGAAGAAAATTGTTAAAGCTCTTTTCCCAAGTTTCTTAAATATGCATTTTTTTTTTCCTTGTAATTCAGATTTTCCCCAGTAATTCAACTTTTTAATTGAAAACTCTCAGCAGGTGATAAAGAGGAGAAGGATTTTTAGATTAAAGAAGGTATCATGAACATGTAGATTTATACAGATGAAAGGGGCAATTTTGCTGTATAGCATACACTGCAGCATTATAAGAATCTTTTTTAAAAAGTGTTTTCCATAAATGAATAAATGTGTACCTGCTCACGTGAATAAAAGGTGGCAGTGACTTATGGTATAATATATAAATTTGAGATTATTCACAATCGTTCCTGCCCATAGTCAAAACAGTTTGATTCATTATATTTATAATCTGAACTACAGCTGATGCAGACTCTGTTTTTTGTATATAATTGGGCATGTAACGGAAATCCAGGCTGAAATTTCCTAAAATAGTGTGCCCAGCTCTTCTGAATGAATACTGTTGTTGTATGACTTACAGATATTTTGAAGAAAGAGTTCTGCAGGTACAACAAAGGAGGAAGCTTTTAAATGCTTACAAAATTTGTAGGAAGATATGGACAAACTGTAGTAAGGAGTTTTTACTAAAGGGTTTTGCTTTTGTTAGGCTGAAGTATATTTGAAGTGGAACATTTCCCAGGGAAATAGCAGCTAAATATCAGAATAATATCATGCCTTTAAAACAGAGTGAACCGTTTTTATGGAAGAAATATAAAAGTGTATAGTACTCTAATATTTACATACCTGGCCTTCAGTGAAATAGCAACAACAACAATCACCCAACCCCAAAATCTAGAGAAGAGACCTACTACATAAATCCAAGCCCCTTTGACACAGGCCAGGATTAGTTCTTGAACGTTTGTGGATGGCTTTGCTTTGTAGCTGCAGCACGGTTACACCGACTGCTATGTTCACAGGCTCAGTTGCGATTCTTTGCAACTGCTGCTTGACGAGTCGGAGTGCTGGGAGACTAAAGCAGAAGAGGATATATGGGACAGCCACAGGCAGTCTGTTCCGCTGCTTACTGGAAAAGCCATTAGTGTGTGTTTTCTAATGACTAATCTGAATCTTTCATGCTGAAACTGAAACTCATGACTTGTTCTCTTACCCACTACAGGAAACAGATAATTTTATTCTTCTCTATAGAAGCCTATTTTGTTCTTGAAAACAACTACCATACCTAGCTTTTTTATTGTTATTGCTAGTGGTTTTGGCTTTTGGTTGGTTGGTTGGTTTTTTGAGCTAGCCACCCTGGCTTTTTTTAAACCACCATAGACGATGCATTCTAGACCTCTGCTGTTTCTTATTTCTTCCCACTGAACTCTGTGGTTTATTCACATATTTCTTGAACTTCGGTACCTCAAACTGCACAGACTATTTCAGCTGAGGCAATAGAAAAGCTCAATAGGCCAGAGGTGTTACATGTGAGAGATAAATACAATAATTTATACTAGGAATTGCTCTAGATGTGCATGCAAAATAGTCTTTCAGAGCAACCCGTAACCTCACATAATTTCTGTATATAAAGCCTAGATCATTAACTCTAAATTCCAGAAAAAATTACATGCATGTACATTTAAATGATTAGTGTGTATCAGAGTTAGGGAAGTTTTTAGTACAAAACCATTTTGTATTTTGGAAGACTCTTTTGTTGATTAAATCTGGAGAGTCAGAGCTAACATTTGGCTTCACTTATCATTTGATTAGAAAATCAGATCCTGTTCTTAAGATTTCAGGTGAAAAAATAGACCTGGGAAAAAAAAATGTTTCTTTTTTCCTAAATCTTTTGCCTTTCTTAGTAAAACTATAAATCTGAATAGTTATTGAGGTAAAAATCCCCTCTTCATTTACAATGACTCCTCAGGGCGCAGCAGTCTTCCATGCACAAATAAAATACTGAAAATAAATAAGCACTGTCAGAAAGTTAATATCATACATGAATGGCAAACCCTTAATTGCAAATGTATTTTTTAATGTAGCTGCTACTGGAAGAAATCACTTTCCTCATGTCTGTTGGTTCCAAAATCCCACTACAATCATTCTGTGTTTAATATGCAGATACACTGAGGTGTTGTGTCTATGGTAATCTTACTCCTGAAACCATGGAGGCTGGATAGGTGGCCGGTGGCGTAGATTGAAAACTGCTTGAACTGCCAGGCTCGTAATGCTGTGAATGACGTTCAGCTGGAGGCCTGTCACTGGTGGTGTGCCCCAGGAGATGATACTGGGCCCAAGAATATTTAACATCTTCATTAGTGACCTGGATGATGGGACAGGGCCACCCTCAGCAAATTTGCAAATACAAAACTGGAAGGAGTGGTTGATCCACTGGACGGGTTTGCTGTTGTTCAGTGGGACCTTGGTGGTGTTCACTGTATATGCTAATTAAATTATCCTCTTGTCTATGGGCCTCTGCAAGTGTAGATAACAGAGTATTGGTTGCAAACTGGGGGAGAAGCCTGCAGTTGTGTTTGTAATAAAGCATTCACGTAGCTGAAGAAAGGACTTCCTTTCCTTTAGCCTATCAGTTCTACATCTGAAAATATGTTTAATACATTACACATACTAAAATAGAGAAGTTACGGAAGCATACACATTTACGCTCTAATGTGTAAATATCTGAAACACTTTATTTTTTAGCTAATAGTCCTTCTGTCAGAGTTCGAACACCAAGTGGTAGTAATTCAAGATGAAAGTACTTTGTGTTTGTCCGTGTCCCTTTTAATAGGAAAGGTCAATAGAAATTGTTTTAATGCTTTTTTTTCTTCTTAAAAGAAGACATATTATGAGTGTTAACAAAATGGGTTCTTTGTTATGTTTCTGGTGATGCAAACTTAATTTAATATTTTTTTTTTAAACTACTAAAAATAAGTCATTGAAATCCAATATTCTGAGTTCTGCGTCCCCAAGTAAGGGGTAAGAAGTTTAGTTGCACAAAAGCAAATGGTATGTTTGTGACTAACATTAGTCTGAAAAACCAGCTGGCCTGTAGAGATAGATCTGTGCATAAAATTTATTTTACAGGGAGGTTGTTCTCTATTTGTATTGGATTTGTATTTATAAGGAATAGGCCTGCAGATGAAGAAATATACAGCTACTCTTTTAGATAAATTGGTGCAGAATCAGGTTGGCAGATGTTTGTCCTTTGTCTTCATTGCTTCATTTTAGCCATAGATATTATTTCATGAGTTGCTTATTGTCATTCTCTCATTGCTATATTTAGAATGTTACGTATTATTTATAGTACTACAATTATTGTTATTTTATGTTTATGTACCTATTTTATACTCAGTAACATGTTTATTTTTCTTGAATCAAATGCTTACTTTGTTCAAAGAACCCATGAATCATAAAAAATTAATTGGTGCTGTAGTTATCCTCTGTCATGGTTTAACCCCAGCTGGCAACTAAGCACCACGCAGCCACTTGCTCACTCCCCCTCAAGGGATGGGGGAGAGACTTGGAAAAGTAAAAGTGAGAAAACTCATGGGTTGAGATAAAGACATTGTAAATGTAAAACAAAAGCCAGGTACGCAAGCAAAGCAAAACAAGGAATTCATTCACCGCTTCCCATCGGCAGGCAAGGGTTCAGCCATCTCCAGGAAAGCAGAGCTCCATCACGTGTAACTTTGACTCTGTGTAAGCACTGCTCATGAATAATAAAAACATCCCTGTGTTATCAGCACTGTTTTCATCACAAGTTCAAAGCATAGTCCTATACTAGTGACTATATAGAAAATTAACTCTATTCTTGTAAGTAATGTAAGTACTGGTAATTTCTCAGCCTGTTTATTAAAAACAACATGTCAAACACAGTTCTTCCACACAGATTTTGTGTGTATAATCTCTCACGTCATGCCTCACAAGCAGATAGATGACTGATCATAGGCTGGTTTTGCTTGCCTAAGTCATCCTGTACTACCAGTGTGTATTTGCGACCGACTGTCATTCTTTTCCTCCTCTGATTGAATTGAAATAACGAGCTTTCAGAGAGCTTAGATTTAAGCAGGAGTGCATGTTGACACAAGTAGTTTGACCAGGAGGAGGATGTCAGAATGACACGTCTTTTGCAATGTTCTTGGGCCTTGTGCTCTCCTGAAGGTCCCTGCTGGGCTGCGGCGTGATCCACAGCGGCTGGGTAGCTTGACGTAAGAAATCTCTGGCCCTTCTGTTGTTGGGGGTTTTTTTTTGGTTGTTTTTTTGTTGGTTGGTTGGTTGTGGTTTTTTAATTCTGTGGTGTTGAGGATGGCATTCGGTAGTTCAGATTAAGTGGCTATAGAAACAGTCTCTTGATTCAATTTTTCACGCTTTGTGCTCAGTTAAACCTGTTGGATAGCAGTCCAAAAATCTGATCAGCTCATGGAAAACATCAGAAATTCATACATTTGAGTACAGTCCATCTGCAGTTCTTTGAGCTACATTTCACATAATTGTGAAATTTAGTCTGCGAGCAATGAAATGCAGCATATACAATGTTGATGGAGTACTCTTTGGCATAGGTTTAGGGTCTAAACTTACTTTGTGTTTACTGACAGAGTTCAGTTACAGATTTTAGCACATGCATGGATGCTTTTTTTAGGAGAGCAGCTTGTCCAAAGCAGTCAGAGGAATGCTTTTGGGAAAGTTTTGGGATATAAGCTGTGGGAAGGGCTATTCAACAGAATGTTCATAGGTGCACCCACACAGGCAAATCTTCTATGCATGTGGTATATGTGTGTTTTATCACTGAAAGTTGTTGGGAATTAAATTGCTACTGTGCTTCAGCTATTTGATTTTGGATCATGGAACTTGCATACTTTGCATCTCTACCAGCTGATTCCAAATCCATTTTCAGTGCTTAATCAGTCCTGGCTCAGAAGGGTGTTACAGAAATTGCTATCATTCTTCTCTGCATCACTATCAACTGTAGATTTTCTGTTTTGTCTAAAAGCAGTAAGAGGCGTGTCTCCCACTTGACAAATGGCCTGATTTTGTTATCTGTTGAGTGTATGACATCTTGCTTCATTATCTGGTTGCTTTTTGACTGAATTTTATTTTCCAAATGCTGTTTGATACAGGCTTCTTTCAAATTTCTACTAGATTCAGCAATTTTCTTGAATGGTAAAGGCTTTGACTGCATCTGGCTTGAGGTAAACATAGGAGTGCACATCTGCCCTGTCCCCGGGCACAAACAATGCACAACATTTGCACTCTGTGGAGCATTGAGTGAGCACGCTGCTTCCAACACCCTTTTTTGAAGAAAAAAATTCATAGACACGTTTTAGGGAAATGACAAAACTTGTTCTAGCTCATACATTCTCTGAAACAGGTAGCTTCTCGTCACTATTTATCATTGTTGTTTATTTAGTGTCAGATATAATTCAGATGATTGAAAGCATGGCAAAGTATATTAACTGGCTGCTCACTTGTAAATATTTTGGGAACTGCCACTTCCATACATCAGATGCCACTTCCATACGTGAGATCATACAGTCTTTTTGTTCCATATTTCAAAATGGAACAATTTGGCATTTTTAAATTATGGGTCAAGAACTGAATAAATGAAGAAGTTGACTAGTCAGTCTTTCTTCTTAATGAGCATTCGCTACAACGAAAGCAGAGCTGCCAATTACTGGTCACTTGTTCTGGCTACTCATTAAGTATGTTTCAGCATGAACCTCTTAGAATTTGGTACATGGCCAGATCAAATTCAAAATTTCCCCATGTCCAGAATAATACTGTCATTATTTTGATAGACAAGTAAACTGCAAGTTTCATATATCCACAGCAAACACTAATTTGGGCATGACAAAAGGGCATCTGCTCTTCTTACTGCCAAAAAAATTATTGCAGAAGTGACTGTATTTGACAGTAGTAGATGAATTTCACTTTATTTAGCTTGAATTGTTACATTGAATAAAATATTTACTAGATGTCTAACATCATTCTACCCCTCAGAGCAGTTTTAGAGAAGTAACATGTGCAGCAGCTATAGTCCGATATTGCCTCTCTAATTTGCTTTCATGAGTTCATTGCAGTCTGCGAAAATTGTCTCTTTAAGTGCTTGAGAAAGGCAGGGGAGAACAGATTGCTCCGTATGTATGTCCATTAGGACTGTGATTTTTAGGATTTTTAAAAAACTTTTAATACCACTATACCAGCAGAACTGTGTGATATAGACCCAATTTCAATCTGGTCTTTAGTTTGCTATACCGAGGTCGTTGCATGGTACGGAAAGATCAAACTAATTTTAGAGTTAGGTATTGCATTTGAGAAAACTACTATAAAGTTGTTTCATGTTTATCGTAGCCTTAATCTGAAGCATACTGTTCCTTAAAAGATTAACTCTTGTGAATTCACATTAGAGTACGCAAATGTCATCTGAGAATCCAAAATATTTTTCAGAATTATTTCCTCACTTCTAGCATAATTATTTTTGAAAAAACTATTGTTGAGATTAGGCAAATAAGAAATGAAACTTTAAGAAATCCTACATAAGCAAAAAAAATATATAGGCTTTGCTATATTGGAACTAGTATTTATACACTGTAGATCATAGAATCACATAATAGTTTGGGCTGGAAGGGACCTCTAAAGGCCATCTAGTCCAGCTCCCCTGCAGGGACCAGGGACATCTTCAACTAGATCAGGTTGCTCAGAGCCCCATCCAGCCTGACCTGGAATGTTTCCATGGACGGGGCATCTACTACCTCGCTGGGCAACCTGTGCCAGGGTTTCACCACCCTTGTTGTGACAAATTTCTTCCTTATCTCTAGTCTGAATCTACCCTCTTAAGTTTAAAACCGTTACCCCTTGTCCTATTGCTACAGGCCCTGCCAAAAAGTCTGTCCCTATCTTTCTTATTAGGCCCCCTTTAAGTACTGGAAGGCTATGTAACCAGCTAAGGATCTGTTTCACTTTGTGGGTGTTATCTGTCTCCATAGGAGAAATGTTATCTATTTTGAGGATAACTGCAATGTTTTGAGTTCACAGAGTGTATTTTAGACTGACTTGTGGTATTGGGAACTATATATGCTTCAGCTGGTGAATTGGTTTCATATTCCTATTATTTTATGGAATCCAGCAGAGAGATATTATGGTCTCTGTTGTATTGTCAGTGGTTACTTGCAGAATACCAGAATTTTATATTCACTATCACAGCATCACAGAATGGCAGGGGTTGGAAGGGACCTCTGAAGAGCATGTGATCCAACCCCCCTGCCAAGGCAGGGTCACCTAGGGCAGGTCGCACAGGAACGCGTCCTGTTGGGGTTTGAAGGTCTCCAGAGAAGGAGACGCCACAACCTCTCTCGGCAGCCTGTTCAGTGCTCCGTCACCCTCACAGTAAAGAAGTTTTTCCTCACGTTGAGGAAACTCAACTTCCTGTGCTGCAGTTTGTGCCCATTGCCCCTCGTCCTATCACTGGGCACTACTGAAAAGAGACTGGCTCCATCCTCCTGACAGCCACCCTGCAGATATTTATAGACATTGATAAGGTAAAATAATATGTGTAAAATATAAGGTAAAATAATCCACTAAAGTAACTGGATCAAGAAATCATCTCTTGTTGGAGATACTGTATCTGACTCCTTATTTAAATGGCATCTTTGTATGAAGTGCTTACACAGGCAATCATGCTCACCAGTGTACAGAGCCCATTGGTCTTTAATGAAGTCTTTTGTAGCATTAAGACAATGATTTGTTAGATTAGGTATTTGTATTTGTGTTTATAAAAATGCATATCTTAAGGAACAATTATTTTTATAGATGTGAGAAGTACTTTAGGGAAACATTTTGAAGGAAGTTCTTGATTTGTTCAATGAAATGGGCCAAGTTCCTGTGTCTGGCCGTTCTGGTTAGAAGCCCCAAGACTGCTGGGGGGGGGAGATTTTTTTCCCCTTTCCTTTCTTCTGACCAGATATGATGCATATATTATTTTGTATTAAAGTTTTGGGTTGGCAACTTTTACAAACCTAAAGAGATTCTATGTATGAGAAACTATGCTGTCACTTATGTCATGCACTACATCCTTCCTAGTCCTCCCTTTATTCACATGTGAGTACTTGCACAGATACGCTAAGCCTGTATTCTTCCAGCTACCATTTTGACTTATCTAAAATAAGGCAAGACATTTGTGCAAGGAATAAAAAGATCATAAGGTATTCTGTCAGTTTTATTGGTTTCTCCCATGTGTTTCACTGCTCTCCAGACCTCAGAAGCCCTTATTTATCCCAGAAACCTTGGAATTTACAGACTGACTTTGCTAAAGCACTGCTGAACTTTAGAATCCTCATAAGAATGCTGGAAATCTTCAGAAAAGCCTTCTATGATATCAGCAAATATCTCCCATGAGAAGCCTTCCAGCATGCTGAGAAGTGTTCAGCAGTGATAAAAGAGTGTGTGATTCTCATTTAGAATTCTTCCTTGGAAAACATGAAGTCTATGAAACTTTTTATTTGTCCTGGTGTGACACATATTATTGTTAGATTTTCAGATCCAGTCAGACAGAATGTATGGTTTTTGAAGGTTATTTTTAATATTTTGAGGATTAATTCCATCATTAATGGTAATAAACTGAAAGACGGTAGACATAGATTAGACGTAAGGAAGACATTTTTTACTGTGAGACACTGGAACAGGTTGCCCAGGGAAGCCGTGGGTGTTCCATCCCTGGAAGTGTTCAAGGTCAGACTGGATGGGGCTTTGAGCAACCTGGTCTAGTGAAAGATGTCCCTGCCCATGGCAGGGAGTTTGGAACTAGATGATCCTTAAAGGTCCCTTCCAATCCAAAGCATTCTATGATTCTGTGATCTTTGTGCTGTTTGTTGTAGTAAATCCTTTTTGTTTGCAAAAAGGAGAAGGGACTGAAGTAATTTTCTTCCTTTCTATGGAAGTTTTTGGCAACGCTCAGCCCCAGAATATCTCTCCGTTTAAGGCATTTTTGTTAGAACAGTCTTTCCAGCCATGTTTGGTTACCACTTCAGATTTTATACTCTGGTCTTTTGGTTTTCTCAGTACTTTCTTTTCTCATACATGAGTTTATCAGTTTTTAATAGTCTGCTGGACTTCCTGGCTTATTTACTATTTTGTTTTGAGCAGTGCTGTTGTGCTAGAACAAGAAATGCTAGATGAGAAATAAAAGGCAGCTGTTAGCACCAGTTTTAAAAAGGATTAATGGCTCTGGTGGAGGCAAAGATGGCAGGCTGATTTCATCTTTTTTCCAGTTGTATATCAAGTTGAGAGAGGTAGATGTATGTACAAGGCCAGAGTAGGAAGTAGAAAATATTTTATACTTAATCGGTTACTATTTCTGTGCCTACGAATGAAAGCATCGTTGGCAACAACTTTATATGTAAGTGGCATTGAAATTTGCATTTCATTTATCCCGTTAATTTTTTGTAAGACTATAGCCTTCTGTTTTCAAAGAAGTTTATTGATATATTAAATATTTTTAAATGTAATGGAAAAATATTGAACATATTTCCTTTTACCATGGTTTCTCACATTGTTTTAGTCATTCCATAATAGTTTTAATTCTAAAATATCTGCATTTCATATGTTATTCCCCCACCTTCTATGTTTTGTTTGATTTTTTTTTTTTTTTTTTTTTTTTTAAATTCACCCTCAACCATGGCCTAAACATCTTTTGGCTCACTTGAAAGAATTGAGAAGAGAGAACTGGAAAGAAGAGAGGAACTGACAGGAAATTAACTGAGATGCCACAAAGTAGCAATTAGCAAGTAATTTAACCATTAGGGGCCGTTGCAGAGCATAGTTCAACCAGAAACTTCTAGTCATCTTAGAGAAATAGCTGATTCTAAGCATCTTTGGTAAGAAGTGTATAAAAATAGGGTACTTTCCAACTCATTTTTAAAAAAATGAGGTAAGAAACCACATTTGGCTGAGTGTGATAAGAAGAATGCAGCACTGAACAGAACACTGTAATAAAACAGCATTTTAAAAACGAAGCAGAATGTAAACTTAACCTCTGAGTAAAAAAATTATTATACCTAACAAAAGAGTTAACAAAGATTTCAACCTAAGTCGAGGCAACGCTGCAGGGAAAATGAATTCACTTAGTGATTTCATTTTGGTCCACCTACTGTTATTTTCTCTAAGTGAATACATTGAACAAGGAGGTAAATAGGAGCTAGGGGAATGGTAGGTGAGGAACCCTTAATTTATGAAATTTTCTTCTGAGAGTTTTACCATTAATTATATTGGGACAATACAAAGGCTTCAAAGTCATGCTTTCTAGATGATGAATTTCTTTGTTTATTTTATTGGAACAATACTTATCCACATACTGTAAAACTTCAATGTCTGTATACATTGGTGTGAAATAATACAGTTCCTCACCTTAATTCTCCATGTTTATAAAGCAAAAATCTCAAAACCTGTCAGATTTCTCTTTAATTTAAACACTGTGTTTCTAAGCATTTGTTCTATTTCAGCTTTATCAAATGCATTTTTCTAGATCTTATTTATTCTCTCCATTCTCAGTAGCACAATTCTAAAGTATATTTAGCTTAAAAAATAAAATTAAGCTAAACCAGAAGTGCAAAATATTTTAAATGGCTATTAATTTATATTTGTTGCAGAGGTAGATGACACCTAAAACTATTTTTAGGACAAAAGGACATAGATGATGGCAACTTCAGAAAGAAGTGAAGAAATGTGCTTCATGCTGCAATGATCACATAAAAGCAATATTAAGATTAGAAGTTAAGTGGAGAGGTTAGGACTCTTCCTTCCAGCTTCTACTCCTGCCAGTACAGAATTGTTTTCTAAAACCCATAGTTTGCTTTTCCAAATCCTACGTGACAGACTTTCCTGTTTGTTTTGGGGAAACGCATTCCACAATGCAATACGTGCTGTGTGGTATTCAGAGCTCTAATTAACTATGATCCATTTTACATAGCTTTCTTTTTTGGTTTGAACTTTCTGTTGAGTTTAATTATGCTTTTCTAAGTTGCAGCTGTCTGGAAGACTTCTTACATTAAAAATAGAATGGGAAAATAAAAGCTACACTTTCTTTTTAGATCTGTTCCCTAAAACAGAATTTCAGATATAGTTTCTATTCCCTGATAGTCATCTTTTCTTCTCTGGGATTATGTTTATAGTGTAGGAGACCAAAGCCAAAGAGATTCCCTTGAGTGTAGAATTACTAAAAGAGGAAAAAAAAGAGAAGTAAGAAAGTTGTCACATCACAGCTTGAAGCCTGGACCTGCTTGCAGTTCTTCACAGCAGTAACAGTTTTTGCCAGATGTTTTCACAAATACCTGCACAATTTAACCTGGGCTCTTTTCTGCTCTGTTTAGCTCACAAAGACACTGTCGTTGAGGTAGTTAACCCAAGAACAGAGCATACTGCTGCTACTCCATTGCCATCACACAATATTAAATCACCTTGAGCCTCTCTGCAGAGATGTCTTTCTGCATGTCATGAATTTCCTTCTGTATAATGTAATGTTCAGAAATTATCCCTATGTTATTGAACAGTTTCTGCTGGTATTTCTGCCAGAAAGTGTTCAACACATTATTAGTATAACTTCGTAACTAAATTTATTTCTGCATAATTACAAGTTATTATATCCTCATTTATTTGTCAACTGTACAACCTATTACTAATTTTCCTAAAAACTTCAGACTTAAATGGCATGACCAAGAAGAGGCCTTTGCCAATTGAGGCTCAATCCCTGTTTCGTAATCCATCACTCGCACTATTGGCAAAGGCAGTATTTGCATTAGAGAGTGAATGGTGCCAGTATGTTTTGTCCAAAGGGTATACACTTGCCAGTACTGTAATTTAATTGGAAGAGTAAGAAGGCTCTTTCCGCCTTTTTCCACCACTTCCCCATAGAACACCACAGAATTGGAGAGCACTAATATGATAACCACCCAGTCTTTTTTGCAGCCATAATATGATGGTGCAACTTACAGATATTTTTGGACCGTTTCTATTCTCTTTAGTGTGTTCAGTCAAACCAGTAAAAAAAAAAAAAAAAGGTGTTTAGAAGTAGCTGGAACTTTCTTATAATGACCATTTGGGAGCACATGAAATGAAAATTTCCTACTAAGCTACCAAGAGTTGAAACAGGCCTTCTAATTGAATAGTTTCCATTTAAGAAATGCAGACATTTTTGTTTACTAGCATCTCCAGAGCTAGAAAGGCAGGACTGCAGAACGCTGTGTATATATCTTTCTGCTGCTTTTTTGTCCTTTCAAATGTGGTAAGTTGATGTCTAAACAAGACTTTCAAAAGGGCAGGTTCAATTTACAGTGATGTGAAATGGAATTAGACCAGGTCTGTAATGAACTTGAGGCAGTATGAACAGCTCCTGCTTGAAAGGACTGAGTGTTGATGCAGTAAAAGCATTGCTTCCTTCCGCAGCAAAGCGTATTATAAGGGAACTTATTTAATAGAGTTTGGAAGCTTGATGACTTTGTAGGTGGCTGACCATGTAGTATTACAAAGAACAGAAAAAGCTAGATAAAACAAAATCTTGATAGATGAAACAATAAAGGCAAAACAGTGAACAGATGGAGAAGGAAAATGTTATATTATTTAGTATGGAATGAAAAAATCCCAAGGCTATGGCTGACCTAGCCTGGAAAGCTTGTGGTGCAGCTGAACTCAAACGCAGCTATGTTGTCTCTGGTCCTATGGAAATTTGCAAAGAATAAGCAACAGTTGCTTGCTATGAGATACATGAACATGGAGCTTCAATGAGCTGATGGAGAATGAGATTGGGTTTCTTGGAATTCATGGATAATTAAGATTAGACTGCAGTTTGCTATACTAACTCAATCATCAAGACTACGATGTACATACATGTAGGGTACAATTTGAAATGCAAGCGATTTCAGAGATACCTACTTTCTTCTATACCCTTTCTCCTATACTCTCTAAAAGAACCAGTTTTGAGCTAAAGTGTTTTCTTATTGGTCAATGACTGTTGTGTGCTTTTACAGCGAGAAAATCCCCTTCACTCTCTTTGGTGTGAGATCTCGTTATTTGTATTTTTTGTCAAGTAAATAATTAGCAACTGCAGTTGAAGATTTGTAATAGAATACTGAAAAGAATATTTTGTGTTTCTGTGCTTGCATGAATGCCATGTACGCCATTGAAGTAGAAATAACTATTACTTTTCTGTGATGACCACAACTATTGTGAGGGCTGGTCGTGGGAATACGATGTATTGCTAGATATCATGGTAGGGTTTGAGACCATTTGTAATAGTTCAGCTTGTTGCATATAGAGAAAAATATAGCAACTGTAGAGTGTTAGAAGTTAAGAGGAAAAGGCTTCATGTTACTAGAGGTATAAATGCTCAGAATTAATATAATAGAAAGAACTGTATCAAAGGAGATATACTGCAGGTGTCAGTATGAGTCACTGTGCAAGGTGAATACTGTGGAAATTAGAGTTGATTTTTAATACACAGAACTTTTTTCCATCTCATATACTATATAGTTACTGATGATGTTCATGTTCCTTTCATGTTATTACAAAGCAGGTGCTGTGGATGTGTGTGTCTTGACATCTCACAAAAGAAATGGAGGTTATTAGTTAATAGTAGTAACTACTAATAGTAGCAACCATGTTGTTAATCTGTGTTATTTAATGTATGACATAAATATTTTTAAAAGATTTGATGACTAGTGTGTTTTACTAGGAAATATTAGTTACAGTGTAAGAGTAATGAATTTTAAGGAGAATTCTCCAAAAATTCTTAAATAAGACAGTGACTTATTACACATGGTTTTATGTTCAGAGGATGACATGCCTAGACAACTCTCCCAACACCAATTAAATTGGTGTGCATTTTAAAGACATTCAGATTCACTTATTTTTACATAAACTAACAAATTTTGTCAGATATCAAACTGTTTAAGAAGCTTTGCTGTCTGCCAGGATAGGAGAAAGAGATGGATGGCTGACATCCTGAAAGTACAATTTGAATCCTCATCCATCAGTAGCAATAAATTAGCTTTCTTAATTATGGGCAAAGAGAATAGCTTGACCTACATTGACCCTACATTACACCAATGTGAGACTAACCGTGTCTTTGGGGGAGTCTCTTAGAGGTTCTCAGAAGCGCCTTTTCCTCTGCCCTTTTCTTTGTGATCCAGCAAAATTAGACTCTTTCTGATCTCGTCTTCCCTTAATTATGTCACACACTTCCATGCTGCCAAACATGAAAAATATCGCCTCTTTTTTCTGGTTGCCTATATGAATATTGCTAGCCTTTTGGGGAGCTCAGCCAGTTTTCCCAGTTAATTGCTAAGGAATATTTAAAATCTGAAGTATTTTTTTCATTTTTAAAGGTTGGAAAGTTA
This sequence comes from Phaethon aethereus, assembly GCF_964289735.1. Lineage (NCBI taxonomy): Eukaryota > Metazoa > Chordata > Aves > Phaethontiformes > Phaethontidae > Phaethon > Phaethon aethereus. Next base: position 33,766,156 of record NC_138580.1, read on the forward strand.
TAGGGAGAAAAGGAAGAGGTTTTTCCTATTTCTTTACCTCTGGAATTAGCTGTCTGTGGTTAATACAAGCTGGGTTTATTCACATATGTGCTTTTCTTCTGCTATGCAAGAGCTACCCCATACATTGACAAAAATACTGTTAACTATGTTTAGATGCATTTAATTGAAGAAACATCTGGGAAATCCTAAGACACATCTATAACTCTGTAATACTGAATTGTAGAAGCTTGCTTTAAAACCTAAGATAATAGCCTATAGGTATTGTATGCAATCTCAGTAGTTTATAATTTCTCTATACCCTGTTAAACCTTATGTAGATTCCTGCTAATTGTCTTCTGGGTATTCCAAATATAGATACTTTCTATTTTATGACAACATTAATAGAATTTTAAAAGATGTCTAAAGTAATTAGAGGTACATCTGGCCTTTACTTAATCACATTTAAAACTATTATTTTAAACTCCTGAATACAGTAAGGATTCTTCCAGCTGACTCATAACAGATCAATATTCATCTCTTCCCACCCCCCACCCCCATCATGGCACAAGTAGCATCAAATTCTAAAGAAAGTCTATGTGCAAAATTTCTTGGTCAGGTCAATGTCTATAAATCCCTAAACATTGGTTTTAAAATTAACGTACGAATATCTCAGTTTGTATTTATGAGCACTGGGCTAGCATATTTTTTTAACTTTTTAAAATAAGATAAGCTGTTATTTTTCTTTGCTTCCCCTTCCCATATCTGAAATAAAAATGTGCTGTAGGCAAATTTGTGGTCAGAAGTTGGAAGGTGAAAAAGAGGTGGTTGGAGTAGTCATATAGGTATGGCCCCTCTGATAAGCTCACGTTTGTCAAAGTCATACCTCAAGAACCCTGGTTCTTTTCTTAAATCTTCCTGATTTACTTTGTGAATTGAGACTTGTAAGTTTCCACAGCCCTCAAACAGTTTTCACCGTATAGATCATTGCTTTTCAGCAGTATCTGAAAAACCCCCACTAGATCTCTAACACTTTACAAGGTTGTAAGGATATGAACCTCCCCCCTGCCCCCAACTCTCTCTCTGTAAAGACTTCTGATATTCTTAGAGTGCGATGGGAATTTGAAATGCTTCTTTTAGATGTCAGCCCAATCTGTGTGTTCGGATTGGATTTCACCCCTGATTCAAGCCCAAAGTTTAATGATATTTTAAGGCCGTCTTTCTTTGGATGATTTATAATTGCTTCTTTACTTGTGTACTTATAAGCGTGTGGCATGATTTCAGTTATTAAAATGCTCTAAGCACCTTCCCACAGTTGAAATTTTACAAGTGAGTTTTATGCTGCAGATGATTCTGTGGTAGGAGTTTTCTGGCAGTGGCTGACCTAGGGAATACTGCAGGAGTTTCCCCCAACATTGCCCTAGCCACATTCTCATTTTCACATTTTGAACCATTTTGTATTTGATTCTTTCCTATGATTTATTAGATTTCCTTTAACACTAGAATAGCTTTTGTGGCTAATAAAACAATAACTTACGCTGATCGAGGAAAGCTTTCACTCATGTCTGTGAAGTTTCAACCATACGCATAGCTCCTGAATACCAGCTCTACCATTTCCTATTGAATTACAAGTTTACCACAGGAGAAGCACCGGCATTCTTTGAAAATAATCTGAATCTTACTCTTTGTTGTGATAGGAACTGTGTGTGCCAGGAAGTGATTGGTAACCATTGCTTTTGGAGAAATGCAGTATTGCTTACGTGTTTAGGTACTCTGAATACTCTAGATCCTCTTTATGAAAAGGATTTGCAGAGATGAGATGTAACAGGGCACCTGATTTTTGGGAGGAAGCAGCACCCTGTGAATTACTTTATATTATAGTTCAAGAACATATTGAGGTGGAGTCTGCTTTTCTTATGTCCTACATAAGATCATGTCAGTTAATTGATTTATTCTTTGTGCAACATCATCAATCAAAAAAAAAAAAAGCATTGAGTATTGGCCCTCTTTAAAAACATCAAATCACCCTTCTGAGATACTTCATTTTTGACATTCAAAAACTCAATAACTGACTTTTGCTATTAAAAAAAATTCTTATTGTGAAATTGAATTATTTAAAATGATGTAATCAAAACACCTATCTTATGAACCAACAAAAACCTACAATAATGGGAGTTTCTCTGAATTAGTAATTCTGCTCATTTTCCAAATGAGATGTCAAAATACAAATAAATCTATGTAGATTTTTAAACCTAAATTGCATTTATTTTTTTGCTTTGTCTAGTTACACTAAGAATGTCAGAGAATTTGGAATTTTCTAAGCTGCGATATTGTTCCACAAAATGCAGCAAGCTGATAACTAATCTGTTTTATTGTTCATTCTGTGTAATCAAAAATGTAATTATGACTTTTAATTAGAGCAGAAAAAGTGTCTGCTACTAGCTCATAAAAAAATTGCTTTTTTCTGCCTTGTCACCACAGGTTATAAAAGACAAAGAAAGCTTTCAAAGTAATAACATGGTTACAATTTACCCTCAAATTACTCATAATTGAACTTAATATTTGAAACTACATCTAAATATATTGGAAGCTGAAAGCTGTGAATTTATATTCTAATTTAATTTTAAAGCATGAAATTTAGTGGTACCTAGAAAAACACATTTTTTTTTCCCCATCATCTTTTCAAGCTGTTTCATAGTTCTGGTTCTAAATTCCATGCTACTTTAAAAAGCTTGTTAAAGACAAGGCAAACAAGGCTTATGCACATCTAACAAACCAAGTTTAGCAGCAAGGAACCCTATAAGCTTAAGAAAAATATAAAAAATTATTTCATAATACCCAGGGCTTGGGTAAATGGGTATGATAAATATATACCTGCATGCACACATACACATATATGTAAAATAAATATAGAGAAAGTGTTAATAATTTTAAGAAACAAAATTCCCATTTGGATTTATGTCCTGGTTTCAGCCAGGGTAGAGTTAATTTTCGTCATAGAAGCTAGCGTGAGGCTATGTTTTGGATTTGGGATGAGAAAATGTTGATAAGGTGCTGATGTTTTGAGTTGTTCCTAAGTACTCAAGGACAGTCCAGCTTCTCATGCTGGCCTGCAGCGAGCAGGCTGGGGGTGCACGGGAAGCTGGGAGGGGACACAGCCGGGACAGCTGACCCAGGCTGGCCAAAGAGATATTCCATACCATATAACGTCATGCTCGGTATATAAAGCTGGGACAAAGAAGAAGGAAGGGGTGGAGGGACGTTCGGAGTTATGGCGTCTGTCTTCCCAAGAAACCATTACGCGTGACGGAGCCCTGCTTCCCTGGAGATGGCTGAACACCTGCCTGCCCATGGGGAGTGGTGAACAAATTCCTTGTTTTGCTTTGCTTGCGTGCGCGGCTTTTGCTTTACTTATTAAACTGTCTTTATCTCAAACCATGAGTTTCCTCACTTTTACTCTTCCAATTCTCTCCCCCGTGCCACTGTGGGGGAGTGAGCGAGCGGCTGCGTGGTGCGTAGTTGCTGGCTGGGGCTAAACCACGACAATTTATTATATCTGTTTTTAAAAGGCACATAAGGTAAAATCAGAGAATGTAAGCCAGAAGTGGGTGACTATAATAAATTGATAGGGAAACCAAATGGTACGTGGAGAAATCTGTGACTGCCATAGTTAGTGTAATAACAGCCTGAGATTTATTTTGAAAAAAATTCTGACAGTGTATTTTATCCATTATGAGAATAACACTTGCCATTTCTCTCCAATTATTTCTATTCTGTACCTTGGAAGTACTTCCATGAATAATAACATACTTTTTATTCCCATAGTGCTTCAAGAAGATGCTAAGCAAACCTGCACATTAGGAGTGTTAAGAACAGTAGTTTTGATTGGGATATATTGGAGGGTTTCAGAAGAGCTGAATTAGGATCTCTCTAGGCCACTAGTGATGATTTTTAGTAAATCTGGAGGCATCAGCAATGACAATTTTTTGGTATTGTGTAAGCAGAATGACACAGGTAATTTTAAGGTTGTCAGCCTTGCATTGCTCATTGAAGGAAGGGGTCAAACTGCAAATATGGAACGAGAAACATATGTATGAAAGATTTTTCTGTTGGATGTTCAAACACACACAATACCTTCTCATTCTTTCTCCCACAATAATATACTTCAAATCAAATTAATAATTAAATATAGTGCATTGAGTTGAATTGGTATAATTCTAAAATGCCACTTAGCTTTGGTTTGAGTATTATTAAACTTGAAAAAGTCAGAATATGCAAAATGACCACCCAATCACTAAAAGAAATAAAAACTGATTAATTCATTAGTGTTCATTAGATAAGAGTGGATGTTTCCAGTAAGGTCCCTAGAATGTGATTTCAAGAGTGAATTTTTATAATTTTGCCCAGCGACCTGGAAATATCAAAGAATTATTACTGTAATTGTGCAGATGATTTGAGTGAAAAATAATGAAGGGAACTGTGTTGATTTAGAGCTCTTGATAATCTGGGCATAAGAAACATTACGTAGTCCAGCATGGCCAGGAAGGTACAGAGATGTCAGGCCATAACACAAAGTGGTGGGAGAGGGATACCAGAAAGAGGCAACTCCCAACTTTTTGAATTAAAAGATGCTGCCACTGTGAAAATCCTCTCATAAATATTATACTCTCCTTAATTTTAAATATTAAGGCTTTTAATTTTCAAGGTAATGTGATTCCATCATTTGGAAAACACTGTCCAAAAGCAGTTTATTTTTATTATCTTTCTGCTTTTATGTTGGATTACTTTTACTTTTTATGTATCAGAGAACTTCTATAGGTAAGCTCTTCTATACTTGGCTGAAATACAGTATGCTGTGGATTTAAAATGTACCGGCATGGCATTACTTAGAAACTAAAGAGTAACTGCCCCAGTTTCACAGATGACTCCAAACTAACTTCCAAAAAAGCAAAGCCACTGAGAATGGTCATTCCAAGGACACATCAACAATTTCGGCTGTTATTAAGTGTCAGGTAACTGCAAGAAAGTGTTGATTCAGATTTTATCCTCAATATATGTCATGTCCATGCTTGCTGTATCTTGATACCTGGTCTAATTATTTCCGTAAGTGTTTAAAAAATCCATTATAACACTAATTAGCATGCTAGTCCTTAATTAGCCTTTAGATAGTCAAATATTTGTCTCTGTCTCAAAGTGTAGAGTTTCTACTGGGGACTAGCCAAATTTCATACTTCATGAATAGACTTCTATCTTGTCCTCTGAGGAGATGATTGCAAAACTGTGACAGATTTTGGGGAGCATTCCAATAATGTCCAGGTGCAGCACGACTTCTGAGGACTTATCATTCCCCATTCATAGAAATGGAATCAAACTGTGTGAGTTCTCTGGAAAAGTGGTTTTCAAGGTCTTGGAACATACAGGCTGCTGCTTTTTGGTGTGTGAATACTGAGTGAGTTTCTGCATCTGAAAGGTAGACCGATGTGAAGTGTCTAGTGTTTAATTTGAGTGTATTTACTGTATTTGATGATGATGACAGTTACAGTATAGAGGCTTTATGTCTCTTTGAGAAGCTGCTTTTTATTTATGCTGCTGTTTACTTGAAGGAGAGGCAGGCCCAGTAAATCAGTAAGGTAGCGGTGGCGATTACCTAGAGTACTGGTGACGTTAAGGGTATGGGTCGTGGCAGTTGTTGTTGTTCTGATTTTATGAACCGTGGTCTATTTAGAAAGCCTCTCTGCTAAAAGTGAAATACCCGAAAAGAGCTGGCAGGAGCTGCGCTCAGGTAGCAGAGGGTGCCTGAGCCATACCACGCCCAGGGGGCAGGTGGCCAGACTCTCCCACAGGTAAGCTGTGAGCCAGATGAAGGTACAGATGAAAGGTGCAGTCATTCATGACTATAAACTAGCTGGAACTGTGTTTTAGTTGCTTTTTGTGTCAGCCTGGCTGGGAGATACCTTTTAAAAGAAGTTCCCAGGTTGTGGAGTGGGTGTCCCTCTGCTCTACAACTTTAAACTTTGGCGTGGGAGGAGGAGAAGCCCCCGATTTCATTCATGCGTTGTCTCAAAGGAAACGCTTACAGCTAGGTGAAACAAATTTGCCTGCAGTGTTTAGTGTCACGTTTCCCAGATGAAGAGGAGATCGGAGCTGAGAGATTAGGACATGCTGGTTAGAGGGGAAAATTGCAGTTTAGCTGTGCTGCTATTTTTAAAACTTGTCATTTTTCCCTTCTGTCAGGTGAGCTGATTTGCAGTGAAACCTGGGTGTGTTAGAGCTCAGTGCATGGATCGGGCAGCATAATGCAACCAAAGGAACTTGCAAACAGGTTGTTAAAGAACTGCCTTAACCTCATTTCCTACTGGCTTTTGATTAAAACAAGAAATCTAAGATTTTTGCAAATATATCCATAATACATTCCATAGAAAAAATACCACAGACAGAAAGTGGTGTTCTCTTTATCGTTAATAACAATAATAATTCTTTCAACTGCACACACTTGCAGTTCTGTCACAAATAGCACTGTCATTTTGCCTTTCCAGAAACACCCTTATGTATAGGTTTTTTTCTTTCCTGCCTTCCTATGCGTTCTTTCCTTCTCTCAGTGAGTTTCCACTCCACACATGCCTTCACCAACTTACTCTACAAGCAGTAAACCTGTCCCGTAGCATCTGTAACCTTCAGTCTGTATTTTACCTCTGTACCTGCTCTCCTTTCTTTCCAAAATGCTTCCAAAACTTGTCTTCAAATCTTCCTCTCATCACTGTAAAAGCTGACTTTTCTTTGCTTCAAAAGCAATTAGAAAGCTGCTTTAAAAAAAAAGTTGTCCACCGATATCATAAATATTTTAGAAATTTGAACGTTAATTAATTTAACACTTGTATCTGTATACCCTGTAGTTGAGGTTTTCTTGTTTGGCTGTGATTAGAAATCGGTCTGTCAAAAGCAATAAAACCTAAAGGTGTCTCTCAGTTGTCAAAAGCCTATTGCACATGTTTTTTGTGAAACAAAGAGGCAGTCCTGTCCTGAAGAATTTACAAAAGCAAGTATGATTTTTTTAATACAGGATCTGCTTGTATGTATAAATTTTTTTTTTAGATTGAATTTTAAGACTATTTCTTCATGTATGATTGGACTAGTAATGTCTCACTGTATGTTATGTATTAATTCTCTCCAAATACTCACTTAAATGTGTAAATAGAAACAAAAAAATAAAACCACCCCACACATTAAATGTTGGTAAATGATCAATCCTGCACACATCTCTCATTCCCTAGCTTTTATTTTTTACATATGTCTCTATGTACTTCTTATTGATTGAAAGAAAATACGTATTCCATAAATAGCTAAGAACAGTGGATTTGTTTGATCAGATTTGAATGTTTTTTTCTTAAAACCTTGGGGAATAGAAAAAGGAAGTTATATTTCTGAAATTGGGAATAAGCTTCACTTGGAATGGATCAAACTTTACATGACTAACTTTGATTTCATTAGAGTTGAATCTGATATAAACTTTGAGGTAAGAATCATAATGTCTGTAATGAGAGCTAATAAGCGTGCAGATATTATGTGTACTGTAGAGCCAGATCTATGTCTTTATTTCCTTTTCACGTTTTTATCTGCCTGTAACAGCGGCTGGTGCATGGTTCACGAAAAGTTCTCATTATTAAAGCCAGAAGTATTGCTGCTTAGGAAACTAGCGTATACTTCCCTGACGTAAAATATGAGCCCTATTCATTAAATATCACCATGTAGACCTGAAATTGCTAGCAGAAAACTATATTTGGTATTGATATATTATTCTTACTCAGTCCCAAATAACAAAAATGACCAGTGGAAAAGAGAACTCTTGAGAAATTATTTCATTCTGTAAATTAGTTTAAATTAGCATGGTTCTGATTAGAGGCAGAAACTCCTAACGTTAAAGGATCAGATACAGAGTACGTCTTGCAATGCAACCAATAAACCTTTTGGTTTTGGAGTTCAAGTGCCTGAAGCTTAGGTTCAAAACGGAAAAACAATACAAGTTATTTATATATACTCTTGAGGTCTAATTAGGCTTAGTATTTCACATGCATGTGTACATTATCAGGCCGGATATTGTAATGTTTATGGAAATTGATACTTAACTTTGAATTGCTTCTATTTGCATATACAGATTAGCAAAGCAATTCAATGCGAATGGATTTGAGAGACCTGCCAACAGTTGTTTATGGAGAAACCTCGAAACAAATCTTTGAGAATTAATGTCTTTGTTTGCCTGAGAACGTTTTAAATGTTCATGACCTGGGAATATTTCAGGTTCCCACCAGGTAACAGCTGTAAATGCAGGCCAAGACCCAGATTTAATTGTGCCCCATGAACAGCTTTATGGACAACAGGCACCTGTAAAATCAAGCCGGCTTCTAGGGGCCACATGTCCTTCCTAAAACATGCCACCAACCCGGTGCTGACTGTATGGTTGGTGCCGTAGACAAAGCACACAAGCACTGAACAGAGGTGACCCTGCAACAAATGAGTGCCAGAGAGGACCACGGAGGAGGCAGGGTTTAGAGGGGCCCAACATGTGGTAGTAAGACATTAAATGTTTTCAGGCTCCTAGTACAAGACAGAAAACGCAGGGGGTTTCATCCAGACAATTGTTTTATGTTTACCTTTGTGCAAGCAATCTCACATTCACGTTTTTCATGAACTGTGATACTGCAACATAAATCAATGTTTGACAGAGCTGTTGTGGATACTGTTCAGTCTCTGTTCTCTTTGTTAGAGAAGTTAATGAGAATAAGCTGTTCTAATTTGTGTCAGTATATTCCACTGTAATTGTTCTCTATATAACAAAAGAACAACAAAAGGCATAGAAGACTCAGGAATGATGAAGTGCATAAGTTTGAGGGATGCTACAAAGAGATCATTCCATAACAGAGCCATCAAAGTCTTCTAATTAAGATTATTATCGTTATATCAAGATCAGATGCTGAAGACAAAATAGTGCATATTTTCTTGTCAGTATCTCAGGTGTGTGCAAAACATACGATTTCAGGAGGAAGAGCAGAGATATATTAAAACTGAGCACTTCTGGTTACCTTCAGAGATGCTAGTGTGGATTCTGAAACCTGCAGGGCTCTCCATGCACTGAGAAACCTGGCTATCGCATCTTTGAATGCAACAAACCCCGCGTTTGTATGGTACGGTCCTGTTACTCTTTCCTACAAGAATGCTGTGTAAAATATCTTTCTCTGTCAGTTAACAGTTAGTGGGTCAATTTTCAAGGTTACGAGGAATGGGTCTGCGGTTCTGTGGGACCCCCGCAGGTTTGTTGTTACGCATTATAAAGGGTGTCTGGTGCATGCCTCTTAGCATGTGACACTATTTTTTAGGACACAGAACTCTAACACAAGCCCTTTTGTGACCTGTGGAAAAGCGAGTGGGGAAAAATGGGAATTTACACTCCATTTTTCATGTGTCTGGCACTTACACCCCATTTTTCATGTGTCTGGCACATCCACAGGAGGGTCAGAAAGTATATGGTGCTTTGAAACAAATGACTTGTGATTTATTTCCACACCCCCCACCCCCCCGGTTTCACTTTGTCATGGTACAAGGTCAACTGTACTAATATTTTCTTTGGGCAATGGTACTTACAGTATAAATAGGGCAATACCAATTGGAAAACCAAAGCCTAACACTGATAGCCAGAAATGCTGTTCCGTTGAATAGCCTTGCTTTTTGCAATTTGAAAACCGTACACTTGCACATTTTATGCTGCTGCAAACTCTGGTGATTAGTAATACAGAGAACCCAGTGAAAAGACAGAAGACGCATGACTACCTAATGCTTTCTATCTGGGATTCAGGCTAGTTGTATATAGAATGTGGTAAGTTACTTTTATTTATAATGAGGATTGCTGAAGTTAAACGAAACACTAAGCAATTGTATTGTCTGAATTAATCTAAATCAGATTCCCGAGAGCTCAGTATACCTTAATCATTAATTCTGTTATCCACTGGTCCAGAATACTTAAAGAGGTGTTTCATTTCATTTTTTTAAAGGAATTTGGCTTTTATATTTGTTACCAGACTGGACACACATGTCTAAATGCATGTGCATGTAAGCATGCCAGATATATACAGACAGAACTATAGATATGTACATGGGTTCACAGAATCACTAGGTTGGAAAGGACCTTTAAGATCATCAAGTCCAACCATTAATCCAGAACCACCATGTCCCCTAAACCATGTCCTGAAGCGCCACATCCACACGTTTTTTGAACACTTCCAGAGATGGCGACTCCACCACCTCCCTGAGCAGCCTGTTCCAATGCCTGACCACTCTCTCAGTGAAGAAATTTTTCCTAATATCCAATCTAAACCTCCCCTGGCGCAACTTGAGGCCACTTCCTCTTGTCCTATCACTAGTTAGTTGGGAGAAGAGACCAACACCCACCTCGCCACAACCCCCTTTCAGGTAGTTGTAGAGAGCGATAAGGTCTCCCCTCAGCCTCCTCTTCTCCAGACTAAGGAGATTTAAACATGCATTGCTTGAATACATGAATATCCATGTGTATTAATACCCAGATCAACATTCAAGATTCAGTCAAACTGTTAATGGACAGTTGTGAGAGAAGCCACTTAGCTTAACATCAGCGGTCGGTTTTAAGACCTCCTCTCCTGCTTTTAAGTATTTGCCAAAATAAAACTTTTACTTCAGTCAATGTATCTGTATTTATGAAAACATGCTGGGCGGTTTTGGGAAATAGGTACTGATCAGAGATTAAAGTGCATCGTTGATGGTAGAGCAGTTATCTGATCAGGAGAGACAAGTGATTGGCTAACTGCTAGCATCGCTTGGTCTGCGAACAAGATTAACAGCATATCCAATACTTTAGGACCTTATCTCTGAATGAACAAGTAATAATAGCACTGACAGTAAGGAAAATTAACAACTTCATTTTTTGTGTCAAAAATAATTTCAGCCATATTTATGGAGGCTTAGTATTTTGTGCAAAATGTACTATAAAGCTGTTAAGATCTCTAAAATGTCTGCGTAACGGCAGGATGTGCAATACTCTCAGCCAAATCGTCTTTCAGAGTTTATATCCATTAAAGCAGAGTGCAGCCTTTCCCCACCCTATCAAATTCAGTGGTGAGCCTTTTATTGCCATGACAGTTTCTAGATTGCGTTTGTACAATATTTTTTCTAACGTCAGTTTTGTCCAAATTCATCTTCTCTCCCCCAGAGAGAGGAGGAGGGTGGATAGGAACCAATAAAACAGGTTGTGTTAGATGTGCCAAACTTACTGGAGATAGTTAGATGTGCCAAACAAAATCAGAAAAGTAAGAAGAACACATATTCTCCTTATTCTCCCCTTGCAAACTGGGAATTGACATGAGATCATTATGAGTCCTGCCCTTTTCTCTATACCTGCTCCATTCCCTTAGGCACCTGGAACATGATGGACATCTTTCTAGAGCTCCATGGGCTTTCCTTCAGCCCACTCTCCTGCCTCTACATCTGCTAAATGGGTTGGGGCTTGTTGCTAAATGCATGATAATCTAAAAATTGAATGTTCTTCTGGGCATGAAACTCTTTATTTTAGAACTTGACAGTGTTTGTTAGGGTTCAGAAGGGTAACTTGTATCTTACTTGCCTGCTCTTGACAGCAGCCCCATGAGTCAACTTGCCATGTCTAATCTAGGATCTTTTTACAGTGTGTAGGTGAAGGTATCACTTCTGATGTGGAAAGCAGTTGCAAGGCTGAATAAATTCAGCTGAACATAGGCAGCAGCATTGAAGAAGCTTTAAGGTGTGAATTTGAGTTGGCAGCCATTTTCATTCCTCCAGATGCTCTCTCCCTTCTCCAGGAGGTGCTGTGTAATTTGTAATAGGACTCTTGTCTTAAAAGCAGCACAGAGTGAAGTGAAAAAAATAAAAATCATTAGTGCTATGTAGTAGGAGGGGCAATCTAGTAGTTCTTTAATTTTGGATTTTTTCTTTCCTGGATAAAGAATATTGAAGAACTGAATACATCCTGTTGTGATCTGCAGGAAAAGAAATGTAAATGGGATCCAGATGTGTTTTCCCCTCTAATAGTTTCATTCACTGTGCTTTAGATATGAGAAAATGAGATGTATTCCATAATAGGTTGGAAGAGAATAGACCAAAATTATAATTTCATAATATTCCCTAGGAATTCATAGAGGCCTAACGAATTAACTAGGAAACTCTGATGTCTAATGAACTCTGCATGGGGAAATATTTAATTTTGTACTGACTGCCATAAGGCAACTGCATGGTGGGTTATTTAATCATCAGCAGTAGAAATAAAACAGCAGTAGAAAATGGACCTGTCCCCAGCATTGTAGAGAAAGGTTTAGCTGAGCTCCTCCTTCAGTCTTCATTGGAGAGGTTGTAAGGCCCTCTTCTAGGGAGGCAGAAAACAGTTGGCAAACAGCTACCCAGGCACTTAACACAAGAGCGTACCTTCATGTAACACAGGGTGCGGGGGGAGATAGAAGTGAAACATCTAAAGATGGAGCCTTGCTGTCTTTTGAAGTCATGGACTGTAGCTCTGAAGTTACTTTTGCATGACAGTGATGCAACTAATTGTGTTAAAAGAGCACTGTGACATTTTTGTTATTTTGTTTTATTTACTGGTTGTAAATACAATTTGCAATCAATATAAACCAAGGTCGTGGCCTGTCTTGCAGCTGTAGTGAAATACATAAATATATCATGTACTTTGTTTCTTAGATGCAAACAGTGTTAAATGTTTCTTCTGTTCAGGATGCGACTCTTACTCTCTTCAACTTGCTTTTATTCCTTTACACTGCTCCTCACATGATCTGTACTGTACAGGAGAGTGCTCTCCAAAGTGAGCCAGTCTGACCGAGTCCCTATAGTACAACAGAGACTTACTATGTTAGTCTACGGCATCAACCTTCCTCTCATTAAGAGGCTGTATTTATGCCTTTAGTGCATACATGCCTGAATGGTGTTCTCTAACAGAGTATTTTTCTAGGCCTCTTTAAAGCAAATTTCATTAATAGTTAAGATAAATGGCCAAAGATTGTGACTTAGAAGGCAAAATCCAAGTGGTGCAATGCAGTGCTTATGCATGAAGGCTTGGAGAAATGCAGGATTTCATTGTGACAATCACATAAGCAAAAATGGCTTAATACACCGTAATGTGTATTTCATTTATGGCAATTTTCTCGTAACTGTCAATCCCCTCCAGAAGAGCACTGTAACAGATATCCCTTCCTGCCCAGGCGCTGCCCTGCCGCAGCAGGCCTGGAGCAGCTAGTCTCTTCTTACAGGCAGAAAATTACCCTTTCATAAGCGCAAATGTCTTCTGGACACCCTACGAACAAAGACGATGTCAAAATATAACCTGTGATCCCTCTTTCTTCTCCCAGGCTTTATCAGCCAAAATGCTGGGTTTTAGCTCCTATTATTTCTCTTTGTTCCAGCGCTTTTCTTATATGTTCATTTGGATTGTACTGAGCAACTTTGTTTCATTAGTAGTGAAACTAGAAACCAGATTTAAACCCTGTTATTTACCAGACCTAAACTCAGTCTTGCAAAATTTCTCTTCTGCTTAATAAAATTGATTAAATATTGATTGAGCCGTGGAAAGGTCGACTCTGTAGCCCCAAACTCCGAAGCCTACTGCAAGATAAGTGTATGAAACCAGGTTCAGTCTCTTGCTTTATAAAGGGGCAGCTTAAGATTGTGTCTCCTAACTTGCAAGTGATCACACAAGTCACTGGGCTCAAACCAAAGAATGGTTTGCGGGTTTTGTATTTCTTCGTCCCCAAGCTCCATCTTCCCTGAGACAAATACAATGAAAAAAAAGTCTGAAAAAATCTCTTCATTATTGCAGAGTAGGAGGGAAAAATGCTGAAACGTTAACATATTTTGAAAATAGGATTGTTATTTTTCAGGTAGACTGTCCATTAAAATATTATGTCTATCAGTAAATACTGTACCACATAGAGTTATACTCTCATTTGGAGCAGTCTTCCAGTACACTGGATTTTTAGTAATGTGTTTATTCACTCTATCCTCATTATAGAAATAATCAACAAAATAGATCTGTGCTCTTTCAAATCCCTGCAGAAGTCAGTCATGTCTCCAAACATATGGTCTGTTTACCTTCCCAAAAGCAAAATGTCTTCATAACATCAAAAACCAAAGACCCCTCTCTGTTCTAGTGCAACAGACCTGGAAATTCATTGAGTTTTTGCTGTGCGTTTTGATCCCCAACTGGTATTTGAGAGCAGAAGGCCAGCGCACTAACCAGGATACATTAGGCTGTCGAGCCACCATGCTACAGTGGTTTTGACGTTATTTTTTAATGAGAGAAAAAATAACTGACCTTGTAGGGACTTGCACCCAAGAAACCTCTGGCTACTGTCCAGCCAGAAAAGCACTCTAGGAGCAAGTACGCCATGCTTGTGAACAAGACTGATTTTTCTTCACCACTGTTACAGAGTCACCAGTGACTATTTGTTCCCCAGGGATTTTGGTTTTCACTAGCTACAATTCTGTCCTTAGTTGGAACATTCAGCACTTAAGGTAGTAGAATTGATGCTGAAATACTTGAAAACAATCCCTCTTCTCACCCAAAAAGCATATTTTATAAATGTTATTAATCACAGAAGGGTGTGTTGCTGTCAGCATGCGTTCTGATGTTGCAGATGCAGCGCTAGCAGTTTTGCACAACGTGAAGGAAAGGGGTAGTATGACATAACTTTGCTCAGCAAATCCCCCATTGTAGTTAGAAATATAAGGGGAGTGAAACAACATCCTCCTCCTCATCATCATCATCTGCAAGAAATACTGGGGAGGTTATAATAAAGGAAAATGTCTTTAAATTCTACAAACAAAATCTGTTCTCTGATACATGTTACCACAACCTATTAAAAACCTTTAAGAAAGTATACTTCTCAATACAGATGAACCTCTGCAGTATTATCAGAACCCTGATAACATCCTGTTTTCTTAGGTCTGTGATAATTAAAGCGCTATTCTTTCTTTCCTTTCTCTTTTTATATTCCTTACCACCATGATATTAGAGTAGCTTCATTTGGTGGGGCAGCTTCTTTCTTTACATGAGGGATAGGGCAGCGGTCTGAGAAAAATCCACACTGCCTGTGGCTGACTGTAAGAAGGTGTTCAGCTCTCAACCAGCTATTTGGTTTTTTTGTTTAGCAAGGTCTTTCAATCAAAATTATGGGGGCTGCAGGAAAAAGTGCACATATTCCCAGTGCCCAAATAATCAAGCATATAAGAGATACTGATACTAGAAAGTCACAGATTAAGGCTGTTACGCTTCCATATTTTGTGTAAGGCAATGGCAAATGAAAGCATTGAGCACTGCTGTTACTTCAAATAAGTTCAGTACTTATTAAAATCTTGCAGAGTTTATAAAGTTACTGTGTTGCCAACCTTTCAATACAGATTGCTTTTCTAAAAGTACCCTTCTTTTCTGCTTGAAGGTCTATTCCCTTTTTCTTTCTTTGGCTAAATTAACCTCAAAATGTAATTCAGCTCCTAATGAACTTAAAAGTGTATTTTCTCCCAGGTTTAATAGACTTTTTTTCCATAATATTACTAAAAACAACTAACATTGTCAAGTATTTATTTTAATTTTTTTGCATCCCACACTCATATATACCCCATGAAACTCTACCCACGGTACTGACAATCAACCTGACAACACAATCAGTCAAGTTTTACCCAGTGACTGTTTCTTAGGTAACCATAGTTGGCAGAAATGAATTGCACAATATAGAAATAAACCCCAAATTGATGTGTGGCACTTCCATTATTTTTCAGTAAAGTCTGAAAATGTTATGATGGTGCAGTGCAAAGGTGAAGCATGTCTGGTGCACAGATTGTGCATGTACAGCTTCTGGTGGGAGTGAAATTCAACCTAGTACCAACAGAAGGTCTGATGCAAGTCCCTAAAATAGGACTCCGTCATTTGAGATGTGGGTGATGCGTAAGCCCTGTGTCAAATCTTTGTAGCAGAACCGATTTGACTGTTGAGGAGATAAGGCCAGAAGGAATTAATCTCTTCTGAAGCTTTGTCTTTTCTTGTTGGCTTTATTACTCCTTCCTACTCACATCCTAAAACATTTTCCTAAGTAATAAATCTATCCAAAGTACATTCTTAGGAGGTGAGAAAACATAAGTGAGGCATTGCTTAACACGGTGAATAGACTGTCTTTAAAGTGTCTATTCAGAAAAACCTCTAGACCGAATGGCATCTTTAATTTCTCCCTTCTTTTTTTTCCTTGTAAGAGGTTATTGCTGATATAACAAACTTTCCTCAGGGGAAGACCTTCCTCTGGATAGTGCTCTACAGACTCATGGTTACCATTGACATCAGGGGTGGAAAATAAATTGTTACCTTGACGCTAAGGTCAGCACAAGTGAGAATGTCATCAGTGCCACGTGTCGTTGCTATAGTTAGTTAAAGTGTACCTAATTCTTTTGTAACTGTCTTTTATAAAGTAGATGACTTTTTTTACAGTTTGGGGTTTTAACTCTACAATATTGCTTCAGGGTTAATACACTGCCTACAAACAAAACTCAGACTGTGTTTGTCAAGATACTGTTCTGGGGGTCGACCAGCATAAGCTAGCTTTTGCTGCTGGCCACAGATGCAACTGCTTTTTTGCTAAGTTACAGAGAAGCCAATAAATCTATGTTTTAAACCAATTAGTTTTTTGCCTAAGGGAGTATGCAAATTAGCGAGTGTGAAGCACAGTAGTAACTGCTCTAATGGACAGGAGCATTTTTGGCAGCAGAGACCTCCCTGAAAGGTGAACTGGGTGGCCACTTAGAGATGCAATAAAATTGACTGGATGGAGCTGTAGGAGTGGTGTGAGAAGGTGTGTTTGGACAGCGAGGGATAAAATTGACAGCATCTGGGAATGTCAGGGTCTCCAAGATGTTAAGTGTCTATGGATATTGAAGAACAGGGCACTTGTAGAAGGATGTAGCAGGTGGGAAGTGGGCAGGGAGGGTAACTGGGTTAAAGGCTTGGATGTGGTAGCCTGGTTTACCTTCCTTTTCCTGCCTGGCCTGGTGTATGCTCTAGCTGCTGCATTGATTTTGGCCCTGCGACGCGCACCTCCTTTCTCCAGAAAAATACAGTAGCCCTCTTCAAAAAGTTTGGTCAGTGTTGTGTTGCCATATGAAAAAAAGTAAATATGTGTACGCAGCCACCTGCACATGAAAAATCATTCTGGAAATAGAATGTTAACAACTGAAATGAAATATCCAGCTATTGCTGAGATTTCATAGCTTCATTTCTTTCTGTTTATTTTCATGGTGAGAGACACTCACTTTTCTTTCTCTCATCTCAGCTCAATACCCATAGCTGACCACAAAGAATTCTGATTGCTGCTTTTTATTCAACCAAAACTGATTTTTTTATTTTTGGGGCGTAATTCTTCCCCAGCTAGCCTTCCTGACCTATCTTTCTTTTTTCCTTTTTGGTGGTTACGTTTCTGAGTAAGTTCTGTTTGTCCTGAAATGTGCTGTGAGCATTCAGCTTGACTGATACCCAAATTGAAGCACTCACAGCAAAAATACAAAGGTGCTATAAACATTTTAAATTGCTTTTGACTATGAAAAGTGTTTTGAGATTATTCCACTGCCTCAAACATAACCTTTCTTGTGTACTTTATTCTGAACCTTCTTAGAGAGGGCGTTGGACTGTAACATACAGATTTCTATAAGGCTTCTTCTGTGACACTATAAACTCTTTAGGTAGTTTTTGTTTCCAAATAGTAATGAAAATCATTTAGAAAGTTCACGTATAAAAATAGCTTGAAGAGTTTCAGAGCAAGGAAAAAGGATAGCTTCTATCACATTATTAATGTAATATCCTGACAGGAGATGAAAATCTTGGTCCTGAAGTAGTGCAAAATCATTCCCTGAAAGAAGTCCAGTGTTATTAGTGAAAGAAGACACCCTTCTGTTCTGAACCCTCAGCACTGACACCTTTTCTTCTCTAAGAAATTTTTCTGTATTAATGGAATGCCAGAAATTATGTGATGGCACAAAGAATTTTGATGCTGGTTTGATTTTAATTCATTAATTATCAGTCAGGTATAAATCCTTTAGATATATGCTTGTCCATAACTTCCTGAGGTCTATAGCATTGCTTTGTTACCTGAAAAAGCTCTTGTGGACCAAGTGGCCAAAAAAATTCTAACTGTGAAGCAAAAATACTGTTGTAGGACAGTCGATGGATCCAAAGGCTGGAATGTGGAATAAAGAAAGAATAGGAGAACAAAGAAATGTGTGCATGTAATTCTCCATCACAGACAACTTTCAATAAATCTCCAGTTTATTGTTGCTTCTGCTGTGAATAAGATTGGCAGCAGAAGAGCTTTGTGCAAGTAAGAAACTCAACCTGAAGTGTCTACAAGAGAGAGGCAAATCTGAATTTAAACTGAAACACATTTGGGACGTTTTTGTCCTATGATTTACTTCTCTAACTGGCACGGAAATAAGCAGGATAAATACCACGTAGAGGCTAATTAAGCTGTGTTCTTCCTGGGAAAACAACTGCATACCATGTACCAGGTGGTTAGGACAGTTATAAACTTGAAAGATTAGAATAACAAATGTAATGTAAGGAAGAAAAGACAGTGGAAAACGTCTTGCATGTTTATACAGTAAATCCAGGGATGCGTACAAGGATGTGCTGTGCCGTTTTACAGTTATTTGGTCCTTGTGTGTTTTGTTGCTATGGTGTACCTTGGCTTCTAGTTTACCTTAAATAGACTCTCTGCTACTCTCGTGTGAAAAGGACATGTGTTCCTCTTTCTGGACCTTATTTTCTAATGTTATTTTTTCCTTCTATTTTGCGATCATTAAGCTAGAGACTTGAGGTACGAAGGAGAGGAAGTGAAGAGTGGACTGAAAAAAACTCTGTTGTTGCAATGTGAGGAGTAGGAGCCTGCCAAAAATAAGTGGCTACCACAAAAATACAACACGTTACCTCATCAGACGTGCCACGTATTTTAGATATGTACAAGTTTTGTCAGTGCCCCGAGAAGTACTTTATAGTAGGAGACCATCTCCAAGGAATCTTGGAGAGAGGTCTTGGTTTATTCGTAACTAGTCCTGAAGCACTATAAAGGCAAAAATCCCTTTTCCTGACAGAGTTGGCAGAAGCGTGAGATAGGAAAACATATGGGTATATGTCTAAAATAACGTTTTTGTATAGTTTTAGAACAAAGGAACAAATACTGCACCACAACATACTGCCATCTCAGTAAATGGACAAAGCATCCCCTGAGTGAAAAAGCATGGTTCTGTGGTGCCATGTTCACCTTCACGATGGGATGAAAAAAAGCCTTGACCTGAGTGAATGTATTTATAATTCAAACCAGAAGCTGCATGCAGATTTGGAGATTTGTTGCTATTTCTGCTATTATAAAGCAAGGTTCTGCCTGCTGTAAGCACACACTAAATAGCACCTTACTATAAAAGCAGATGTTTGCCTCAAAGTTATAGACCAAGATTTCCCTTTTTGTGGTACTTTATAAAATCTAATAAGATAATTAATGGTCTAACACAAGTTCATAAAAAGCCTGAATTGAAAGTGCTTGGAATTGCTGTGGGAACGAACCTACCGCATTCTGGTTGTGGTCTTCTGGTGTAGTGTGTAAATGGTTAAAATGTTGTCTTTGCCTAAAAACTCTGTGCTATCCTAGCACGAATTTCCAAGTTCCAAGTAAATCAGGGCAGATTTCCCATATCTCCTATTTAAAACAAACATAAAATATGCTGGGCAATCCTTTGACATAAAAATCAAATGTAACACTTCGGAAAAGTTACAAGGCAAAAATGTGCTATGTCAAAATGAAGCAATTAATTTGGGTAGAAACCGCACTTAAAAATATAGCCTTCCTTTTTGTTGTCCTAATTGGATGGTTTTATAACGACACATTAAAACCACTGTGAAAGTAACACACAAATGATGTTTTATAACCTGCTTAGTATTTCAGCAAAACATTTTCTTTGTGCCAACCAATGAATCATAGACTGCTGCACATAGAAAGTAGCAATAACTTTTTTTTTAAGGTGCATTGACATTCTCAATTAATATGGGGTTAAATTAATATGGGGTACTGGAAGACGTTTCAGGTGTTACTGAACATTACTGCTTGGGCTAATTGTTTATGTTCCCTTTATGAATTGAACAAGGGCTTGTTAGAGAGAAATGCTGTGAGAAACGAACGGCAAATGAATGTACAACACAACAATGTATTTGCAGAAAACCAGGTCATAATAATTAGAGACATGTGGAAAAAGTGTGTAATTTGTATTGGTGTTTGAATGCTTAAAAATAGCTAATGTGGAAAATCGGTCTGATCTGGAATGAAATATTCTTTTCTTAGATTTTTTTTTTCCCCTAAAATTAATGTAGCTAAACATAGTCTCAAAACACTAAACCCAAACTTCAAAACAAGAAAACAGAAATTCTCTATTTAAGAAAAAGTTAAATATTTTAAATTCCCTTATCCTCCTCTTAATTTTTCCCAAGGGAAAACTCTGCCAAATTTAAGGTACTTTCATAGAGTGCTAGACATCCTTTATTTTTTCAGCAAATGAATAATTCATCTTAAAGGTTTTCATCCAGCTAATAATACAAATGACCAGAAGAGACCATTTGCAGTAGAGCTTCTAACAATTCTACCCCACCTATCCTATCCCTTGAATTTGGAGGAATGAGGAATTAATTCTTTTTGTGACAGACTATATAGATTAGCAACAAAATTTTGCTGTAGTTCCAGACTCCTCCAAAGCTTAATGGAATTCTGATGGTAGTGGGTTACTGTGAAGTATCACATAGACAAGTCCCTCTCTAGCTGTGTACCTCTGCATTAGCAACCTTGGCTTTGCCCCATTTCTCTCAGGACAAGCAACTGTGGAAAAATTTCAGAGTCCCACACTGTAACATTGGAATATGAAATATTATACTCTTGTCTGGTTAGCAAGTGGAAGGGTGAGGGTTTCTCTGGATTATATTTGCTACTAATGTGCCGCTTTGAAGCTAAGGATGGGACAGGCAGGCTTTACTTAAACCTGTATCTTTCACACATATTCCTTTCAACTGTTTTAGGGATTTTATTCTAGTCATATGAGAGAAAAACCCTGTGTTGATCCTGGCAGACATCACCAGTTTCAAGCCTGCTTTCCACTAGTCTAGCATAAGAAAGTGGCTGGAAGACATAAAAAAATCTGAACATTTGTTTCCATGGAAGGCGTGTAATATCCAGCTGCTTTTGACTCTGAATTTAATGGCATATTTGTATTTGGAAAAAATCAATAAAGTTTATGAACTGAAAAGAGAGATCCACTGGAAACAGTTCTGTCACTTTTAAGGACACTTTATGCAACTCTGAGAGAGACAGAAATTAGGCTATAGAAACCATCCTACGCGTTCCTGCAAAACAAGGTTTTCATAAACCTCACCAGAGCAGCTCAAGGAGAGGTACAATGATAGAGAACAAAGGAGAGCTGTGAGAAGCAACCTACCACTAATCAGCCTAGAAGGCCAATAAGATTGGATAGCTTTCTGCAGTAAAACTACCTTAAACCTCCCAGTGGATTTTCATACAATAGAAATCAAAAGGCCACATTAGTCATATGGCAAGAGAGACACCAAGGGAAAACTTCCTGCTCTCATACTCCAAACAGCTTTCTTCTTCAGATAACACAGCCATCATGCAAGGTTCATAAAGAATAAAACTTTTCACTTTTCGTTGAGGGCCAGTCCAAGGTCTATGCAGCATTTAAGTCATACCATTAAGAGGCCATAAATGGGGCACTAGGTGTAAATTATTTCTTATTGCTATTTTTACCTTTGAGATACCATAATGCATAAAGTTCTATCATCCACGTTTATAAAATGCTTCTATTGGAATAGGCAGACCTTAGTTCCATTTTGGACTAGTCCTGCTGACTTCAGTCATGTTATACCAAAGATGAGATTTGCTTTTCACTCCATATTTCTGCACTTAGTTAGATTACCTAGAACCTGTGATCATAGAGGGGGGAAAGATAGAGTGGGAAATGGATGGAGCTGTTACTTTTTTCTCTGTGGCTATTTGCGCTGTCTTCTAAAAAGTGTATGTTGGTTAAGGTAGTGTCACCAGCAGAGTCCTCCTAGTGTAGTGCCTTCATGCTGGAGCATGCAGTCACTTGAGGATGTTTCTTAGAAATCTTTACATAGCTCAGGCTTCGCGGCCACTTACGGCCGATGTGAGCTCATGGATTATTCCATTCCAAAAAGCGAAGCTAGTAACTCTTCCACATGAGCATCTCTCCTCATGCGTCTATAAAGGCTCTTCTCCCAAATGCAGCGGGCTACAGGTGACCTGTCATTAAGGCTCTTTCCAATCTTGCTTCCTGAGAAGTGTCAGGGCAGGATTCTGCAGGGTGGGCAGGGCTGCACATTTGTACTTCTTTGGCCTTGAGACTATGATTTCTTTTCCTTTGAATTAGCTTGTTCCTCAGCTCTCTAACTCTTCCTGTACTGCAATATTGTGTATAACTAGTTGTATATAATGTAATAATATAACCATGTACAAAATTCAACTGTGTAGCGCTATGAAATTTTATCAAGGGTACTTAAGCTTTCATGGGGTGCATGCAGAACATTATTTGTTCCTCAATATGAAATTCTTTCTTTGTGTTAATCATTCTAAGCAAGTCCTGTGATTATGTGAATCCTGTTCTAATCTGAAATTCAAAACCTCTCAAATATCTGCTAGGATTATTAACATAAAACTGCACAAAAGCTTTTCTTTTGTTTCAGATGAGAAGCATCAAAACTTATGTAAGGACTGTTGTTCTTTTAATTTTGTAGAACTAAGTACAATGTGATGTATTTAAGATTGTAACTCCTGTCCTCAAAACTTCCAAAAGAGAACAGTCTATTTTTACGTTTAGTTCTACTTTAAAAAACCAAAAAACTAATCTATATCCTGCTGAAATTAGTGGTTATGTTTTTCAGTACCTTTTATGAAGATAAAACATGTACATTATCTGTTTTATTCAGGTGATAATAAACTGGCACTAAATCTCTGAAAAATGGGATTGTATCTCTATGTCCGTTAATGGTAAATTATAGTTAATATTTTTTAGTTGGATATGGGACTGTAAGCACTAAAGACAGTGCTGAATCACAGTATTTATTTAAGAAATGTTGCCTATTTTTCCTAAATACAAACAATTAAAGTCTCTGTCTCCACCAAGCAACCTTCACTTCTGAGACAATGTAGGCATACTCTCTGTATATATGTTTATATATTCTGTTTAAGGATCCACTTATAAAGTAGAATTTCTAGCAACTGCTAAACATACCTTAACAGCCAATTACTGATTAACAATGAGTGGCCCTTGCCTGGTAACTTCCTACAACAAAAATTTCATTTACCATCTGCAACGTTACCAAACCTATGCCTCACGATAACTTTGGTGAGCAGCGAAGACTGGACAGCAAAAACATCTCCAGACCTCCAGACTTTTTGCAGCTGTTTTTTCTGCTGGAGTCTGGAATGCCTGGAAAAAAATTGGATGAGCTTTCAGGTGCACGACTTGTCAGAAACAGGATCAGCAAACTTCAAAGCTAAATAGAAGTTGAGAACAAATTGCATTTGAGTTTAAGTAGATATGTTATTCATCAGTCAGAGAAAAAAAGGTGCTGCCAACTGAATAATTAAGTAGGGGGAAGGAGGGTGAGGTTACAGGGAAAGCAGTTATTTGTACAGGAGAAAGAGACATTGAAGGGATTGTGGGGAAAGGACCAAGATGGGGGAGATTATGAATTTCCATAAGAAAAGTATCTCTCCTGAGTCTGTGATTTTGGTATCCAACAGAAACTGAAAAATTCTGGTGTATCTGACAGCTTGTCTGTTCTTCAGTTGCATTAGCTGATCTTAGAAAAGATATTCCCTCCCCCTGCAAACTTTGACTCCATCATGTCCTGAGGCTGTTGATGGCTGCAAGAGCATTACCAATAAGAATAGACATATCGTTCTGCCCAGCTGGAAAGTTGGCACATTCTTCTTGCGCCTCTCCCGAGACACTGGCCGTGCAGCACGGGCTCGCCCAGTATTAGCCTTAGCACTGTACATTTTCCCGTTGGAGCCAGCTGGACTGCTGAGCAGTCAGAGGACTGCACGTCCCAAGGAAGATGTGCATGCCCCATCCGACTGTGGTGTCCAGTATCAGTGTGATGCTGAGGGTGTGCGAGTTCCCCAGGATGGGGCACAGACAGGCAGACCTACAGACAGGCTCTCCTGTGGGCCTTTTTCCAAGCTATTAGACATTTAAAAACGGACAGACAAAAAAACCCCAACATGTTGACTGATGCCTATTTTCTTCCTAGGGAAGAGCTTAGAGTGTTTTATAAGTACTTTTCCGTCTTATTCCATATTGCGTATAAAATTGGAAATGTATTTTTTTCAATCAGTCTTTCACAACATGTCATTAATTGTTTGAAGTAAAGTAGCATTTTCTTTTGTAGAGTGAAGAAGGCAAATGTCACTTAGCCCCAGGATGCTTGTGCTTAAGTGCAAGATGTAGAGCAAAAATGTGATTTCTGCTGTCAGGAGCTCACAGCAAAGTGCTGTATTTTCAAAAATTGTATCTTGCTGGTATAGACAGTATGTGAATATCATTGCATATGTGTGAGACTAGATAGAATAAAAGATAAGTCTGTCCTAGCCGTACCCATGTTTTAGCTTAAAAATAAAATTATTGTATTGATCTGCTCCCACAGGAAAAAATATACATCATTTTTGAAGTATTCTTAGTGAATACTCTATAAATCTCATTCTTTTGTTCTTTCTGTCTGCCCTTAGGCAAACACAGAAATCAATGGTTTTCATCATTCCAGTGTTGTATAATTTCATAATTCATGATGCAGGATTTATTCAAATACACATGTAACTTGTTTATCAACTTGAATGCAAACAAAACTAATCACTCTTGTCACTTTTATCTTCATTGTAAACTGGTCGAGCCATACATAGAAAGCCATTTAGAAATACCACAGGTGTTCTTAGTCTGTTGAATTCTGCTAGATGTGCCAAGTTATAAGTTAACTGTCCTGTGCTGTACAGGCCTGTTCTGCGAATCCCTCTTGACCCATACATACCGAGTGTTCACTTCAGTTCACTGAAGAGTTTTGCCTAAGCCAAGGTAACACATACTTGTTTGAGCAAAACTTTTTATTACTCTATGGTAATATGCTAAATAGCCTTTTGTTTCAATGCTATTTAGTGCTCTGCAGCCTACCACATGATTTATAACTAATATTTTTAATGTAATTAATCTTACCTAAGACTTATTTGCATGTTCAATTTTGCATGTTCTGGGCAATGTCCAGCTAGTATGTAATTAATTCTCAGTCTGGAACTAATTCTCACTACCTCTGTAGGAATTACTTGGGGGCAACTGAGGTAAAAAGGAGGGAGGACTCACACAAGGAGGTGTCACCAAGGGAACCTTAACATTCAGCGGTGGATCTCTGGGGTGTTAGTGTGCATGTGCTACGCATGGAGTTAGGTCAGCAAAAGGGGAAGGAAGGTTTTTTTGGGGTGCTGTTTTGTTTGGGGTGGGTGAGGGGGTTTAGGATAAAATTTCTGGTTGGATGAGTTCAGGGCATGTTTGCATCTCAGAATAACTAAGGCACTTGAACCCCCAACGTTTTAAAATTGGTCTCTCTACAGACCTCTCAACTGATGTATTTGTATTTGGTCCCGTGGAACAACCTCAGTGTGAGTAATATGGTACTGTAGCCAACAAATTTAGGTTTGGGCATTTGTTCACCCTGGTTTGGAAATGTGGAGGACTCTACTATCTAGCCAAATCATTCTGGGTCATTATTTTATCTGTCTGTTGTTTAGTTGGAAAGATGAAAGGTCTCATTCTCATTTGTAGGTGAAACAAAAGCAAATTTTGATGTGCCGTTTTCACTGTCTCAGAACCTCCTTTGTAGAATCTGTTTTCCTTCCAGAATTAGCAATATCTTGGGGTTTTTTTATATATATATATATATATCATGTACATATGCTTCGAACGTCTGTGCATATAATTGATAAAGCAATTTTTACCTAATAATTAGAATATCCATTACTGGTTTACTGTGGTATATTTCCTTTAAACATATGTCAAAGCAACTATCTTTGATAAGATAATCACAGTTCTTAAGTATTTTTTTTATAAGATATTTTACTTATGTCCGTTAATTGCCAGTAGTTCTTGTCCATTTTTAAAATTTCATTTGCATCCAAAATTGTTTTAGATAAGTGCCATCATAATAAATAATAAAAAGGCTTTAGATGCCAAAGGTGAGGCATCTTACATTCCTCAAATAAGAAATGGATAGATGCTATTCATTCATATATAACATTATTAATGAAAAAAAAGTCATTCATACATCTACATCCTACTTGTATTTTATTTGCTGTGTTCTGCTGTTGCTTCTGCTGCCACTGAATTTTCCTCACAGGGATGATTATGGTGGATAATACAGGATTACACGAGAGAGTACTCTGTAGCACCCCAAAACTGCCTGAAGTCCAGTGAACAGATGTTTAGGATGCCCCAGAACCGGCCAGCGTACCGTTCAGTTAGCGCAGAGCTCCGGACTCATGCAATAACTGTGCTGTGACCCGAAGGCCTCAGGAGGCCCATTGCACGCCAAAGCTGGGTGACAGGCAGCGCCTCGGGAACTGCCTTCTCATGGGCTGCACCCGCAAACCCCAGGCACCGGGGAGGGCTGGGGATGGGGAGGGGAGGAGGAGAAACCCAAATGTCTTTATCTGTCAGCCCTTTCTTGTCTCTACCTCCTGCTCAGCTTTGCCCATCACAGCACATTTGCAATTCTGCCGGATGCTTCAGTTCCTGTTGCAGCATCAGGTTTTTTTAAAACGTGATAGTGTTTCAGGTCATTGAATGAACTGCAACAAAAACGTTGCCTTGCAAAATACGCTTTTTGCCTGGCAACAGTTTCCTCCAGGCTTAAAATTTACCTAAGCACTTGGTAAAATTAAATATATTTATGAGAGAAAATAACATTAATCTAATGCAAACCTTGTACCAATTTTTCCACAAACAGAATAGAAATATTTTTTTACTGTGGCTTGAGAAAATATCATATTTGCTCCATTTGTTTTCAAACCCTTGGCAAAATGGAAACAGAAACAGAAGATAAAACTGGGAAGGGACTGGTGCTGTATGCTCCCCTTAATCAGCTTAAAATCAATTACATGATGTCTTTCAGTATGTAGCAACCACTGCTGCTACTGAAATGAACGGGAGTTGCATTTGTGTCCATGGTACCAAGGCCACGACAAGAACAATAGATGAAGGATGACTTTGAGACTTGACTGTAATACCCAAATGATAATAGTCTGACTGTTTAGATGTAGTAATAGTTTTAGTTTCAAAGATGTTTCAGATTAGGGGTAAAATTTGTAGCTAGTGGAATCCCATTAAATTCTTTTACAGGTCTTTGTGACTGAGCTTGGCTATACAGCATGTGCAGCAGTGGAATAGTAGAGGTACTAGTAAGTATTATCATGCTGCTCTTGTTTATTGCAACTTTTTTTAACCTCTCCTTTCATACTTATTTGTAGCAAAGGTGGTCTGCAGAGCTTCCTTCTATGTGTTGCTCAATATTGACTAATCAAACGTGTGACAGTTGTGCATTTGTTGACTGCAATAGTTTCACTTTTTTGTAGATTGCCAGAAAACTCTCTCCATGCTGCGTGGCTGTTCATTTTCTAACACTTTGGGGAGGACTTCATCTTGAACCAGACTCTCAACTGGTAATCAAATGTAGCTACCTGACTCCTGTAATATGACATTGATGTTTAAATAGAAACTGATTGTTTTCATACTTTTTGTTTAAAAACAGTGTGCTCTTTTTTTTAAACTTTGCATCTTTCTAGTTATAAACTTTACAAAGTAGTTTTACAGGAATAGATTTTTCTTTATCTATTTCCAGTTTCAGGATATAGAAAGCTATGCTAAGGAACATTTAAAAACATTGAACAAAGTGAAGGAAAATTTACGAATTTTCTGTTTGAAAATGTTATGGCATAGTAGAGTATTTGAGTTGTTTTTTGTTTTTTTTTTAATAGCACAAGCTAAAATTAATATTTGTGTAGCTTTTAATTTCCCCTGTACCAAACATATTGCTTGTTATATACGCAGTAGGTTTTGTGTGTATGTTTATATAAATGTGTATATATTGCATAGTTAACAGCAGATCTAGAGAGATTTAGGAAGATATTCAAAAATCATATCCTCGATATTTTTCTGAAGAAGGCAGAAGTGGGCTGAGTGGGCTGTCACTGGGTAGAAGGTTAGGAGAGAAAATAAACTAATAATTTGGTATTGTGGTAAAAGTAATTGTATGGGTGGCTCAGGATAGGGGAGAGGTAGTGGATGGAGCAGTAGGCAACACAATTGAGGTGCGAATGAAGAGCACTTTGTTGTTGGGACCTTGGGTGGCCCTTAGTCTCCCTGTTGATATGGCCCTGGGAAGGAGCCTGTCCGTGTGCCAGGCTCAGGAGCACTCTCCCATTTCCTTGCTTCACCCAGTACAACTCTGCCACGTGCCCCAACTTCTCCCAGGGCCACCCCACCACTGGGGTTTTATCACACTCTGTGGGTACGGGTGAGACCTGCCCATTTCTAAGTGCTGCCCCTATAAAGTCAGTCTGAGTTTTGTCATTCCATTAAGTGGAAGAATAATCACGGCTGTTCGGATGATGGGTTAATGCACAGGAACTGAAAGCAGAGGTCTTGAATTACGGTAAGACATAAGTCTGGGCTTCAGAAGATTTGGTTACAGCATGTGTATCTTCATGTGTTGCCTGAGGCAATTTATTTCAGTGCTCGGCATCCTGTCTGCTACTTTTGTCAAACGGAAATACATCTTTTCGTGTTTGCGTCTCATCCTTTACTTTGTCATAATAGTCTTGGGGACTTTCTCATTCTATGTTAAAGAATAATCTCTACAGCATAAGATGATTCTCATCTTTGTGTTCGGACCATGATAATCGTTGTGGTACTTTGGTAATAATTTCTGTGTCTGCAGTTTTGCTATTTGTGTATGACTTCTGCAACTTAACCTTCCTTATAAAACTTCGTAAATAAATTTTATAACAGGATTAACTCTGTAAGGCAAGTGTGTAATGGCTTTTTGGAATTATAAACAAATTAAATGTTGTGACTCTGAATTGTCACATTAGCAACTTTTTTTTTTGCCTACTTCATTTTATTTTTCTTCTGTTGACTAGTTCAGTGGACATTTGTTCTTTAGTGCCATTTTCCAAGGTTAAAACTTAATAGTTTCTAATGCTACATTAAAATTGTTTAGTAAGAGTGCCACACATACTTCCCCTTAGAAAACAACTCAATTATCATTTTTCTTGCTAGTGTTCTTGGGGGTATATAGCGAAAATTTAACTGTTTTAATCAAATACTCAAATACTGCATGTATCAAATCCATAATACAGGCTCTATTTTTAAAAAAAGTATTATATCATGACTTTACTATAAATATTGTAAATAGAAGAATAAATTTTAAAGAAAACATTATAAATATAAATACAGAAGATCCATAAAAATAACAGTAAATTTGCTATAGCATTTTTTTAGCACATAGGACATGACTCCCATTGGGAGTGCTGTGTTCTGTTCTGGGCTGCCCAGTAGGAGGAGGACTTTGATATAACTGAGTAAGTCCAGCTGAAAGTAACCAAGGTAATGAGGGATCAGAAAGATGGAATGCTCAAGGAGAACCTTGTTCAGCCTCAAGAACATAAGTTAAGGGAGGATATATTGCTGTCTTCAACTAGCTAACAGGACCAGTGCAAAGAAGACAGAGCCGAGCTCTTCCCAGAAATGCTCAATGGTAGGAAAAAAAGGCAATGGACATGGGAAATTCTGATTAGACCCATGAACAAATATTTTCAGTATGGCGGTGACCATGTACTGAAAGAGGATTCCCAGAGAGGTGGTGCTATTTCTGTCCTTCAAGGGTTTCAATTCTTGGCTGGATGCATCCCTGAGCAACCTGATCTAAGTGGCCCTGCTTTGAGCATGAAGCTGGACTAAATGACTTCTGGAGGCCCTTCCAGATTCTGTGATACATATATAAAATAGCAAATATAAAAGTAAATTATTTGAGTTCAATGATGTAATAAAACAATAATTTTATAAAACTTGATTGAAACCAGAATAAAAGGAATAAAACTAATAGGGAAGGTGTTTGTTATATACATTGTTTTAAGCAGGTCATAGAACCAGTGTTGTTTATAAATCAAAGGAGAGTTTATCCATGGATGCCAACATTTACTGACAAGAGTAGCAGAAACATCTGGAATTCTCCCTGGGACTCCAAAAGATCATGTCTTGCCCATCATGTGCAAAATGACTGGTTAATAAAGAATGATGTATATCTGGGCACTTAAAACCTGTATTTAAGCATACAGTTTTGAAAACCTCGGTCAAAGATTGCTGTTCATTTTTTAAATGAGTTTCCTGGCACTCTCATCTTTCTTCTGCAGAAAGCTGTTTCTTGAATGTAAAATGGTGTCTTTTATACAATGCGATGGTGTAGGACTGTTGACTGAAAAATATCAGACCTCTTTATACATTCTTCAGAATTTCATAGCCATTATACATTCAAAATATTCTTTTATCAGCTACCCATGTAGAGGTATTAGTTATCTGTACAGTGATAGATGGATGTGCAAATCTGTATTGTAAGTATCCTTGTGAAATTTCATTTTGAGAACAGTATTTGTAGAATAGTCAACATAGAAATAACATTATTTAAAAAAGATAAATGTACAAAAGTGGCAATCTTTGATGTGCGTAAATCCGCATCCTAAATGTGCTTTACAATAACCCAATTTTAACTCTTTCAATATTTTTGCATTTTGTTTGAAATATAAAATATAAACTGGAAACTAAATAGATTTTATAGCCCAATTCCATTATTTAAATCACTCTGGGCTCTGACATTGAAAGCTACAATTCTGTCTGGAATCAAATTGTAAGGATGAGTTATAATTCCATAATGGAAACACTGACTAATCTCAGAGTATATAGACGCTAATGGTGCCATGTAATGCATTAGCGAAGATGTTGCTGATAAATAGGAATGAAATATTATTGGGCAGTCTGAAAGATGAGCTCAGAAAAGATCTCAATTATGAAGTGTCACAGAAGGAGCTAATTAGGTTTTTCTATCACAAAAGGCTGAGCCACGTGCAAGCCTGTCGTACCAGGAATAGGGGAATGGACTGTAAGCATTTTACTTTTGAAGAAGCAGCCAAACAAGCTCTTGGCATGAAAGTTCAGAAATCCGTAGAAAGCCAATGGCATAGGAGGAATCTTCAGCCTCTGTTGTTTCACTGTTTTGTTGGCTGAAGGCAT
The DNA here is from genome assembly GCF_964289735.1 of Phaethon aethereus. Taxonomy (NCBI): domain Eukaryota; kingdom Metazoa; phylum Chordata; class Aves; order Phaethontiformes; family Phaethontidae; genus Phaethon; species Phaethon aethereus. The sequence goes on from NC_138580.1 coordinate 33,797,629, forward strand.
CGTTTATCTCACACCTCTGAATCTCAGCCAGTGAGCAGCAAGAATTAGATGGGCTTGCTGTCTCCATGAGGACTGTGGCAGGCTGAGGAGTGTTTCAGGTTGCATCTGCAGATTGCCACCATTCTGCAGGGACGTTCATAAAAGATAAATCCATCCTCACCTCTGCTGTCCTACAGCCAGGGAAAATCACTTTCCAAAGGCAGACTTCCCTAACTTGCAAGCAAAAATGCAAATATCATTGAAGAAAAATGTAATTATAATGACCGCTCTCATATACTACGTGCACATACAAATGGCATAAACGTGGTTGCTGATGCACAATATACAGATGACAGAGCTGGAAAAAAGTGCTTCCTCACACAACGTTTCTCCTCATAAGACATGTAATGCTATGAGCAAAGCATGGTGGCTTGCTGTGGGTTTAGACTGATTATGTTTATCATTACACTCACAATACAACTTTTTAAAAACCTAATTTTCTTTTAAGATTACAAAATATGTACCTACACAAGTGGCTTTTGGGAAATAATCTGCTTAGAAGTGAAATGTGATCACAATAAAAATTTTATGATCATATATCAGGTTTTTAATTACTTCTGATCTAAACACAACCATTGTTAACTTTAGAATAAATAGCAATGGCCAATATTTATTGCAGTTTAGAAAAAAATGTGCCTGGAAAGAAATATAAACTGTATTTGCTTAAAAAAAAAAAAAAAAAAGAGTAGTTTTAAAACAGGATATTTATATGAAATGAGAGAAATGTAAAGGTACGTTTTACAGCAGAGTTAAATTACCACCCCAGCTGAGTTCAGAGCTGTACCTAAGCTCAGGTCTCACCTGTGGACGAGCCAGGTTCCATTGCAGCTGTGCACGGAGCCTCAGAGCAGCCGCCCGCAGGGAACCTCTCCCAAAAGCGATGTTGTTTTGTAATCATAATATGCTAGAGCACTGGAAGAGCTGTTAAGCTCAAGATTAAATTATTTAGCTAAGATGCTACATGTTCCTGGCTGATTATTAGCTGAGATACAATTCTTTCCTTTTCAGATTGACTTTTTGATACGTGTCCTGAAAAATAAGAACACTTCCATTTTCTTGGCAGTGTCAGTCACTCAGTTTTACAAAAACAGCATTTTGCTCTAGTCTTCTCCAAATTTTTCAAGGATTTTTAAGCTTGTAGTCAGGGGAGAGTTTTGCAAGTAAGTGAGTAAATGTATGCTTTGAGAGCTAACTGTTGCAGATTCTTTTAAAAATTGCTATTCTGTGGTAGAACTGACCCGGAATTGACTTAGAGAAGTTAATGCCAAGCATATTCATTGTTCCTGTTACAATTCTGCATATGTTATGTCACTGCTGACATTTATTAGAAATTTTTGTGTCTTTCTGTGTGCAAGCCGGTTTCAGATCAAGCAGAAGAATTTCAATTTGGCTTGAGGATAAAATATTGAGCCTGAAAATTTTGTTGTAGTAGGTATCTTACTGTGGTAGGTCAAAGACCAGTATTTGATGAATCCTGCAAAAAGTTCCTGTGAGCATCCATATTTTCAATTGCTCTTCCAGCACGGAGCTGGAGAATTAGTGTGAACAGGAGAGGAGGAGGAGAATGGTGGGCTGCTTTTTATTTTTTTAAATCTTTGTGTATAAAACCATTTTATAAGTACTTCCCTGGAAGTCTGACTGTTGGCTGCTTTCTAGTAAATAGATAATTAAAATACACCTGTGTTAGATATAAATAGTGACAAATATCCTCATGTAGCATTGCTCTGCATCTTGCTACACCACCCACATGCCAGTTGTTTTACTTCCAGCTGGTTGGAATGGACATCTATTAAATAAATCAACTTTGCATCTTTATTTTTCCATATAAAAATAATTTGTTCCGTCTGATAGCTTAAGTGTAATCTTTCTACCACTGAACCTGTCTCTTTTCATCCTCATCTTTAATGCATGATACAGTGATAATGGAGAAGGAAAACGGCAGAGGGGTGTTTGGGAGAGCTGCCCCAGAACCCAGTGATAGGTAAAACCGTGAGGGCATGTTGTAACCTCAAGAAAAGACTGGAAGACTGACAGTGCAGGCGGGAGGATTATGAGTTCCTTAGCTCCAAAGCCACCCTTAATCTTGGTGCAGCCTACAACCTGGCTTGCATTTCCCTCTCCTTGCTTGCTTTATCCTTAATCCTTTTTCTCCTTATTCCCTTTTCTGCTCCTTGTCATTTCCAGCAATTAGGAGTGTAAATCTGTAGTAATATCTAAGTCTTATTTTTAATAACAGTAGTAGTTCTAGTTTTGACTTTCCTGAGCACTGCTCAGCTGAGGAGAAGAAAAAGACAAATCGTGCTCCTCAGATGCTGAAGATACTGAAAATAGGAAGAAAAAATAAATCAGAGACTGGCAAAAAGGAGCTATACCTATTAATCTGCGTCAGTTCTGATGAGCAGATATAAAAAGAATGTGAAAGTTAAAGACAGAGAAATCTAGGCTGTGAGAGTAAATCGTAAATTCAATGATTTTTTCAGATCAGGACTGGTAAGATTTTAAAGGTCAGTTCTAGACTTGCAAGTGAGTGCACCGATCAAGAAAGATGTGTGGAGAAGATTGTTTAATTTCTTATTAATATTTAATCTGAAAAACTAACAGAGGAGTGTGTGTGGGTGGTGGCAGGTAAGAGGGAGCTGTAGTGGTAACGAGGGCTGACAGCAGAAGAACCAATCTGGGGTGTTCTGAAGGAAAAAGGACAAAGATGAGAAAAGGAAGAATCAATTCAAAGTGCAGGAAGCCAGCAAAGTCAGAGGGCTTTCTCACGCATGCTGGAGGAGCAGGAGGAGAATCAGACCTCAGGATGTGATGGTGCCATGATGTCAATATCAGAAAGGACGGGTTGTCAGAGGTGATAGGAGAAACTATCATTTTTAAAAGGCAGGGAGAATTGTGAAAGATGGATGTAAAAAGTGTCTGTCAGGGTGAAAAGTGAAAGCTGGTGAAGCTGAATTAAAATAGGTGATGAGTAAAGGGAACTAATTCAAAGAATGAAGGGGATTTGGACGTGTCCATAGCAAGACAGTAATGGTACTCTGAACGGATGGAGGGGATCACTATAGAAAATGAATGATCCTACTAAGGCTGGAAGTGCAGAGGTCTGCAAAGGGCGAGAGGAGCCAGAAGCCATCAGGTGGTACGGGAAGAAAGCACCCCTACAGAGGGAAGCCAAGAGGAAAGGATGGGCACTGAGCTGGCCTAAAGCTGCCAAAACACAGAGGTCCTGCAGAAGATGGAGGGAGCCAGCTGGGTCCAAGTGGCAGGAAGGGAAATGCACCTGTGACTTTGGAGGTTGTCTGCTTGGAGCAGGCATTGACTACAAACTTGAATAAGGCTCTAGAAATATATTTCCAGAAAACTGTTCCTCAGGATGTATTTATAGAGCAGAAATGGAGTACAATTGGTGTTAATTAGACCCTCTGAAGATAGTAGTCTTCCTCTAAACTGTTACATGTTTTCTAGTTATTTCCATAGGAGTTTCCTTCTCCTGACACTGGTTTTACGTTGTGTTCCTGACTCCTAACACCCAATCATTATCCCAGATAGGCAGAAATTAGTTTAAAAATGTGAATTGCTTTATGCAGAGAATATCCTCATCTAATACACTACCTTAAATTTCTTCCGTTTTGCTTCTTTCTGCAGTTCATTTTAAGTGTCACTTCTTTACTACATCTTGACATTTAATATGAAGCATTTCATCTACCAGAAATATATCTGAGTCTTCAGCTCAAGAGTCCAATTAAGAAAATTCTCCCATGTGCATGCATTTTCCTTTATTGAACTTCAAGTTCTCTGCAATGTCATATACGAGTTTAAAATCAAGGCTTTTGTGGAAAAAATAGTTCTAATCTAAAATATCACCTTGCCTCCTTGCTGTGCTGCCCCACCCTCAAAAAAACAGATGAAACAAGCTTTCAGTTACTATACTGTCCAATTTTTGCTTAGTGCCTTTTTTTTCCAGGTATTTGCATGGGCATTACACATGCCTTTATGTTCATAAACATCCTCCTGCTTTAATGCTTAAGAGATTAAATAGGGTAATGGCAATTGAAAATTTAATACTGCTCAGTGTATTTGTAAAAAAACCAAAAAAACCAACTTTTTTCTTTTACTGTTTTAAATGAATTTGATACTCGTGTAAATGACTGATGCTCAGCAGTACTGAACAAAGATCACGCTTTCTCCTCTAGATGCTGTAATGCAAATTAAAGATACACAGCAAGAAAACAATAACCTATATTGTGCAAACACCCATGTCACAAACTGTTGGCTTCTCTAAAGCTGTTCAGGTCTTATCTCAGGAGCTGGTGGGTCCCATTCGTAGGGCTCTGCTTGTGATAACGTGACTTTGTGCTGTTGTGGCTTTTCAGTGCAAAGTCATGAGGTCTGAGGGTGAAAATGCTCAGATCTTTTAATCTTAAAAGGAGGTCTTATTGTAAAGAAATTACTTGTTGTATTTGATTGTAGCAAGTGGGTGAAGCAGCTATATTGCTAACAGGAGATGAGGTGTTTCAGTTCCCTTGCCATGTGTCCTTCCAGCAGGGCAACTCTGGGCTGACACAGAGAGGACCCATCAGTTGTTTCACTGTGAACATGTCAGCGCTGTCTGTGACAGAGGACACATCACACTGGTTACTTCCATTGAACAACACAGTATAAACCAGTAATGATTCCCATCTTTTGTAAAAGGTTTTTGTTGAAAAACTTTCACACAGGGAGGACTTTTGCTTAGTCTAGTATCTTAATGACTACTTCATGTTATCTGTAGACTGTTCTTCTGTTGTGATTATTATGCTTTATATTGATCAAATATAAGTGTGTGTGACTTTTTATGGATGGATGAATGCAAACATTTTTCAGTAGAGGAATCTTTGTCTCCAGATGCATAAGCCAGAAAACATATTGTAGTCTTACTGACATTCCCGTGTCCCAGGTGAGGTATATAAAATGGAAGCAGTGACAAGCAGGCCTACCTTTCCAAAGAGAGGCTGTGGTGATTTTGTATTATCTTGGGTTTTCTAATGCCTTTCTAGTGGTTGCCAGTTGTTTAGGGCTTTTAGCAATTTGGCTTAAGGTAGGCAACTTCACAGCAGCAGAAGTTCAGAGCTTGTTTGAACAGTCTGAAATTGCAGTGATGGAGATAACAGAACAACACAAAGACCACTTAGGGTATTCAAACCCAGACAGGAATGAGTGCCAAATGAATCAGAATGGGATTTGATTTTACTTATTACTCCATGAGTGATCATGTATCTGAATAAAAAGCAGTTTTCCTTCTGCAGGCCAACTCCAATTAGTATACCTGTGTTGGCTATATTTTCACATACACAGCTCAGCGGCCACTCTGTTGTAAGTATGTAATTGGAAGGACACTCTTTGACTTCCCTCTGCAGTTTGCTGCGATCGGGGTGCGTGCTTTGCTACCTGCTGGGTCACTTCATGTAAAGCTTCTGTTCGGGAACGGTGTTAACAGTTGTTCCAACCATAATGATTAATCTGACTCACAGGAACCCTGCTTACAGCACTCCTCCTGTTATATTTTGCAGTGAAGAAAATGTCTGACCTGGTATATTGGCTGCTTCATATGGCTGTGCTCAGTCACCTTCCCACCGGCTGGTACCTGAATTCGGTGTACCACGCAGCTCCTGGGAGACTCAGGGGCTCTGCTCTCCTAAGTGAGCTGGAACAGTTCCATCCATGTTTGGTATCTCTAATCTTCCTTACAGTGGGAGATCGGTTTGGTTTCTGAGTAATCTGTTGGTTTACAAGTGTCTGCTCAGACAGTAGACAAACATGTCTTTTACTGCAATTTGTATAGAGCTGTGAAAACAGTGTATGTGAAGGTGGTGGGGGGAAGAAAAGTGAAATAAGTGTGGGTAAAGTCTATTGTACATTTGGGAGCCTTAGCTGATGCCTGTGAAAACATAAAGTAAGGAAGCAGGTGAACTTGCTTTCCTGAGACCAAGCCCTCTCTCCCCCTCTGAAAGGAATCGGAGATAGGAGGTGGGATTTCCCTGGGAGGCAGCTGGGTAGGAGCTGGAGCAAGCAGACACAGCTTCATTTTTTTCAACAAGCCTACAGGGACCATTGTATTTTTAAACACTGTGAATAAGGCTGCAGAGCTGTTGTGTTTGAGGTTTTCCCTTGCTTCTACATGCATGCAATTATGTCAAATTTTTCTCTGATCCCACGCACCTATGATGGTATTTATTTGCAATATTGTAGTTGTGCTAAACCATTCTTCTTAATGAAATGAATGTAAGTTGGAAATACTGCAGCATTATGGTTAACTTGTACCCTGAACTACCTATCTTACTGGTGTTAGTGGTGTCACCGAAGATGCAAGTCAAGCAGAACTTCCTAACATTAGGTGCATGGCCACAATAATTGTCTTGGTATGAATATAATGTTTTCAGGTGTGTGCACTACCATATGTCATGATGTAATGCTTACATGTTAAAAAAAATATAAAAAACAAAATACTGAGACATGACCTCTTATATTTTTTCTAGCATGCAATACAAGATGGCTGATGGTAATTAGCTATTGTTAATGTACAACGTAACTCCTTCAATACCTAAATGAAAAAAACCCATATAGATTAAAATGATCTATAAGAAAAAATATGTGAACGATTCTAACTTGGCAACAATGCTTGGGTTGATAAAGTGTTTTGATTCTCATCCCTGCAGCTGTTTCTTTCTCTTCCTTCAGCAATACATTGAGTAGTGGGCATCAATTGACAAAATAGTTGATGCTTGCTTGTGATTAATTGGAATCAGATTTAGGTTTGAAAGACACCAAAATCTTGCTGAAAACTGGATGAAAGCCTCAAGATCTAGACAGGCTTAAACTTAAAATAGAATTAAAAAGTAAATCTGTAAGTACTGGAAATTTGACACTATAAAAAGCTATCAGTGAACTCCCATTGTATGCAAGAAATTCAAATATTCAGCAGAACTGCTTAAATTACTTTTCCTGTGATTTTCAGAATACCTACTCTTTTCATTCTTTTTAATTGACTTGCAAGGAATTATCCAAACTGAAGTCCTGGTCTGTTAAATTTCTTGGGAATTCTGCTGTTGATTTCTCCAGCTCAGGAGTGTAGTGCATGATTTGTGATTTTGGTTTGAAGATAAAATAATCAGAGAAAAGTCACCGTTTTCATTTTTGTCTCTTTAAAATTCCTCATTGGTTTTAATAGCCTCAATCCATCTATAAGCTTATAGAAATTGTTTCTAAAGTAAACTTGTTTGCCTTGGAGCTTCTCTCAGTTCTTTCTACTTTCATTTGAGCAATTTATTTACCTTGACCTAAGGTACCTGTCATTTCTGCAAGATTCTGCTCTTGATGCTTCAAAGAAAGAACTCTGTAGTAAATCTGTAAGAAAATAATTGTGTTTTTTGAGTTTCATTTTTGGCTAAATCCACAAAGCTGAAATATATTTTGGCCCAGGCATTCCCTTTTCACTAGCACAGTGCAGTGTGGTGGTTTCTCTCCGGCAGGTACATACTAGCCTTCGCATAGATTTAATTCACATTGTGCTTTTGAAGCTCTTCGCTTTTCTGTAGCTACGAATATATTGTATTAAACATAAAAAGCCAAATTATGTCCTCATTCACTTCTGAGAGATCTGGTCTGACATCAGACTGCTTAAAGTACATAACTTATGAAAGAACTGGCTCATAGTGAAAGACAAAATATAAATACAATATTGCTTTTCAGTTCTTAATCGAGCTACCAGACATGGCGGAAACTGTGTTACAGTAAATTTGCTCTGCTAGAGGCCTCCTGTGATACCAGTTCAGGATCCCCCTTCCTAAAGAAGATTTTTAAAAAAATAATTAAAAAAGTAAAAGCCATGTCATGGCACACAGGTAAGTGTGCAAGATTCACCTCTTCTGCAAAGCTTTCCCCAGTAACTGGAGCAGAATAACAACCCTGCGGGGTGCTCAGGGCTCCAGACAGACGACTAAACTGCAGAATAAGACAGAGATTTGATTGTCCCTCTTGGACAGATTTCACGATTGTGCGTATTGGGCTGTAACAGCAACTGCGTTCAACAGCCGTAGGAGATAAGAGGATTAATAATGAAATAGTGAAAGAGATTGTAAAAGTGTACAGACATTTAATAGCACTGTCATTATGTGCGAAAATATCAAACGACCTACAAAAAGCACAGGTTTAACACCCAAGAAATTATTGCCATGATGTTTTTGAACAGTGATTTAAGAGATATTTTCCATCTATAAGCTCCAGATCTCACAATGTTTACAATATAAAACAACTTCTGTGACAAATCTAGATAAATAACCTCTTTGGTGTTGTCTGTAATATTTGAAAATCCTAACATACCAAGTTCAAATTGGGCTTTCTTTTTGATGTTAACAGGCTAATTAATCCATATTTCTCACATAGAGTGCTCTGTAAGATTTACTTTCCAGTCTAAAATTTTCAAGCACTGGCTGCAATCCTTTATGTTATTTTGTAGTTGTTCTATGTTGTGTAGCTTGAAATCCACATGGTTATTGGAGGTTTTTTTTGTTTTCTAAGCAGAGTGCATAACTAAGAGACTAATATAGGACATTATTACAGTTAAGGAAAATGGGCTGTTATTACTAAGTACGGGACTGTAGTTGGAAATAACTAGAAGGTGTATGTCCTCAGTGTTATCTTCTTTTCTATTGCTGTTGTGAAGTCACATCAAAGAGTGACCTTTTTACTTTTATCTGGTGCACATTTGGGGAAAAAAGCCATCTATCATGCTGCTGTAAAGTAGAGAAGTTCATGATTCTGAGTGATACACAGAGTGAAATGTGCGAGTTTCCTCTTGAACCCTATCCATACCCCACTGCTTTCCAGTGGATGTCATTGCAAGACAAAATGAATCATCTGAGTCAAAAATAAAGCAGTGAGAAGCCGGCAGTGCTAAAGCACAGCTTCTGATGTGTTCATTTTTGCTGAATCTGTTCAGTAAACTGGCAGGTTGAATCAACTGCCTTGAGGATCACTGGCACAGCTCCAGCAGGACTGACAGTACTCTGACTCCAAAGAAACTTCTGCTGTACCAAAAATAGTAGCGGAAGTAATGTTAGTGATACACCTACAGAGGATCACCCCATGGAAAATAACATTAAGGAACAGCAAGCCTGAGCGTGATGCTGACACATTCAGAGCTTTGACCAGGGGTGGCAATTTTTGCTGGTTTGCTGCTTGCTGATTGCCAGGCGCAGTCTGAGCAGTTCAAGGTTTGCTAAAAAACAGCTTCTATACAGAGCTGCAACACAGCCCTCTGAGTCATTGCAAGGCAGCAGGTCCTGTGCTGTCTGACTCTGCTCATGATAGACATTACAAGGCCTACTCACTTTTTATATCTCATATATAGGATATGGAGAGATATAGACCTTTTATTGGCCATCTGGCATGGAGAATAATTTCCCTCCTTCGTGTCTGCATAAACTATGGTCTAGTTTAATTTTGCCTCTGAAATTCCGAGCATGGTAATGACCTTCCTTTTTTTTTTTTTTTTTTTTTTTTCAGATTTTGAACAAAATTTCATCTTCTTGTCTTCAGAAATTTATTTTTCTTTTAAAATTTCACCTTAGTTCCTACTGTTCCTTCCTTTGAAGTCATTATGCTCTTTCTCATCTAGCCTTTTTCCACCTGGTAGCTTTTTTATAATTCACTGAAGTTTTTTATGGCTGTTTGATTTTTGTGTATTCTTTGACTTATGTGGCAGAACACATTCCTCAGAATGTACCTTCTGAAGTCTTCCATATGATCCAGCTCAGCATCTCCTTCTTCCTTCAATTACATATTTTGCTTTAAGCTAGCCATGGATTTTATTATCCGCTTACTTTTACAAAGGTCTCTCACTCCAGCACTGGGTTCTTCTTCCCCTCTATGGAAGTCCTGAGACAGGCTAAAATGAGAGTTCCTTGTTGAATTAGCATGCTCACATCTAGTTTAGCCAAAATAATTGTCACGTCTGTTAAAACCTCATGTAGGAAATGTCTTTTTAGAGTGAAAAATAATCAAAAAGCCATACTGCATGCAGTTCCTATCCTGGATGTATTCATGAATTTAGAAGACGAAGAAAAGGGCAACCATCTAACTAAGCAGCAGGCAGTTTCCTTTCTGTTTGGGTATGGTTTTGCTGAACAATGAGAAGCACCTTTGAAACATATTGTAACAGGAGTTTCCCTCCGTCCTTGAAGCAATAAAGCTTCTAATAAAGTGAAACATGCATCCATGGATGGTAAATTTTTCTTCCTATTAAAGTATTTAGAACCTTGTATTAATAACACTATCCATTTCTCACGCTATTTCATGCACTGACACCCAGGTGCACTCTATTTCCTTCCCTGAAAGCTATCTCAAAGGTGTAGTCATAGCTGTCATTTCAGATATAAATTTTCTCTGTAGAGAGACACGGAACTTTTACGCCTGGTTTCAAAATTTCTCAGCAGGGAGGGGCTTTCTTGTGGCAGCCATGCGCTATTATTCAACAGCAAGGGGAATTTCTGAGTTTGGCACCCTACTGAATAAAGGTATTTCTGCACTCAGCATACTTGTCATCAATCATTTCCACAATCTACAAATAATTTTTTTTATAGCCTGCTTCCTTTTTGTTACTTGAGCAAAGCTAAAGTAGAAAAATTTTCTTAGCAAGAAATGACTGGATTCTCCTCTTTGTGCCTCGCCAGAACCAAGTTTTACTGTACTTTGATTTGTAAGAATAAAACCAAACAGAAGGTTGCAAAATCTACGCACAGAGTGCTCAGAAATAGTTCTCCCTGGAGGAGCCACACCTAAGGACATAAATGGCTTTTTCTTCCTTTCCTAGACATTTTTGAATAGTAATTTGACAGCTATATTCTCTGTTTAAACTAGAATAGTTATTAAAATTATGGAATATATCATAGACTGTGAAATAAAGTGAAAAGCATTGCTCAGAGACACAGCAGCTCTAGAAAAAATTTAACTACATGCAGGTCTTTGTATCGGCAGAATATAGATACAGAAGTGTTCAATGTAAAGCCCACTGAATCACAGAATCACACAATCATTGAGGTCGGAAAAGACCTTTAAGATGATCAAGTCCAACCATCAACCCAATACCACCATGGCCATTAAACATAGCCTGAAGTGCCACGTTTACATGTTTTTTGAATATTTCCAGTGATGGTGATTCCACCACCTCCCTGGGCAGCCTGTTCCAATGTTTGACCACTCTCTCAGTAAAGAAATTTTTCCTAATACTCAGTCTAAACCTCCCCTGGTGCAACTTGAGGCCATTTCTTCTCGTCCTGTTGCTAGTTAGTTGGGAGAAGAGACCAACACCCACCTCACCATCAACACCCTTTCAGGTAGTTGTAGAGAGCGATAAGGTCTCCTCTCAGCCGCCTCCTCTTCTCCAGACTGAACAACCGCAGTTCCTTCCGCTGCTCCTCATAAGACTTGTTCTCCAGACCCCCCACCAGCTTTGTTGCCCTTCTCTGGACACGCTCCAGCACCTCAACATCCTTCTTGTAGTGAGGGGCCCAAAACTGAACACAGTATTCAAGGTGCGGCCTCACCAGTGCCGAGTACAGGGGCACAGTCACTTCCCTACTCCTGCTGGCCACACTATTTCTGATACAGGCTAGGATGCTGTTGGCCTTCTTAGCCACCTGGGCACACTGCTGGCTCATGTTCAGCTGGCTGTCAATCGACCGTGAAGTTTGAGATTCGTTCAGTTTCACCGAGTTCTCTCTGTTAGTGATGCAGTTGGTTTCTGCACACCTTTAACTGTCTATTTTTGTTATCTTTTACACAAGTCATAACTCATTCCACCCAAATATACTGCACTTTTATTCCAGTGAGTACCACAACATGTTTAGCTCCATTTCCATAAGTCCTTTCATTTAAAAATTATGTTTATTTCCTGCAGCCATCAACAGCATATTCAGGGATGACATTCCGCCCTGTGTGCAGCTGATATTTCCGTAAACAGTTCTGTTGTTTCTAATGCTTAAAACATCCTAAATTCATTTGACTTTTTATTGGTGTCAGTGTTGAGTCAGCTGCAGATCCTTACCTTGCTTGCTTTCCAACTAAAAAAAAAACCCTGCATACCTTTCATATATATTATTCCTGTTTGAATACACAGTCTGTTTTCAGATAAACCACCCTATTGCAGTATTTTTTTATTTCTTTTATTTGCTTTTATATCAGTCTTAAGAAAACTGGAGATGTTTCCAGTCTCAAAGAAGTGCTTCGTTCTGTATCTGTTTCTTTGGATGTGGGGCTTCACTTGTAATGCTGTAAAACAAGCAGGTACAGCCCACAAGTGTAATTTCTGTCAGGCTCCAGCCAAATGAGAGACAGTCAACGGCTCCCAGATGATCAGGCAATTAGCCTGCACATTGCAGGCTTTACTCTTCATTTAACAATTAAACAAATTGTTCATGTTATCTGTTCATGATAACTTGAGAAGCATATCTGATCAAAATGTGCTTTTCTGTTAAATATGTATTCATTGAAAATAGCCCAGCTTAATATGACAAATTTTTACTGCTTGTATCTTGTATTTTTAGAGTATTATTGACTTGATTCATTGAAGCTAATTAATTAAATAAGCTGCTGAACTACGATAAAGTCTGTTTATTCCCGTGCCCCATCAACAGAACCAGTAAGCAACTTCAAGTTATTAACAAAGAGTTGGGCAGGAGAGAGATATTTTAAAATCTTTGTTTCTTCCTCTTCATATGAAAGAAGGAAGTAATGTAAAATATGAACAAGTGGTATTTTCTAGTAAATATGTAGAAATCATTTCACATTTGTTTCAGTCAGAATTTGCCTGCACAAAGACAGGAAGAGAACATTTCAACTATTCCAGGGATTGACCATACTTGTAGGTATAGCAGTCTATAGCTTAATGAAACAGCAGTGCTTCTATATGATACAAGTCTTGTACTTCTAGCATATCTATATCTAATATCTATATTTTTATACGATAAGCACTCCTCAAAAAGGAAATAATTCTGGATTTAATTGGAGAAATTATAAGCCTAATTAAAACCACACATCCCAAAAGAGTATGTAGTTGCTCTAGTCTTTGACCTTCCCTTGAAAATTAATTGTAATGTGTTTCTTTTATTACTAATATATAAAAAGCATCCTTCAAAAAATTTAAAAAAAAACAACAAACAACCAACAGTTAGGTCAAGAATTTCATAATACCAGCAATAGGCTCATTGACCCAGAAAAACAGGTTTTGTTTTGATACGATTAATTTTGCTCCAAGAACTCTTGTTATTAATATCTCAGTGTTAGGAGTTAGAATAAAAGATTTTTCCTTCCAGAAGGAAAAATGTGAATATTTTGTGTGTGTGTGTTTTCATTTGGAAATCATTTAAACAGTTTTAAGCCTGGCAGGGACCCAGCTACTGTGGTGATCACAATGTTAATATATGTCAGTCAGTGAGATACTAACATGGAAGATTAAGTTGCTGGACATGGAACTCATACATCTGAAAGTGTGTGAAAAAGGGAAGTCAGAGCAGCAGTCAGTCAATGGATCTGGTATGCCGCTATTAGAAGCTATGAAAGTAATAGCAATAACAATTGGAACGTGTCAGCATGAAGAACGAATATGTAGGGCTGTTTTTGATGATCCTAGATGGCTGGAAAAGATGGTCCGCAGTACGAGGCTGAGCCACTAAAACTGACCAAGCTCTTTTTTTGGTAGAGTTGTTGTTAGAGATCAATGTCTTACATTATTATAATATGTTATTTGTACACAAAACCATAGATAAGGAATAGGAAAGCAGTGAAGCACTTTATCCTATTTCACAACAGGATTGTTTTTGTTAAGGGTATTATTTACCCTCATGCAAATACCAGGAGCTCTGTGCAACTGTTTGGCTAGCCTCAAAACTCTTTGATGAGTCTCCTTTCTTGCTGTTTGAAAGGAGAAAGTTCTTGGATGTTTCTCCCTTCCATCATAATAAAATCTACCCATCCTGTAAGTAGTGACCGTCTCGGTCAACTCACATTTAGAGTTGATAGGAGCTGTGAAGTACACACTCTGTTTCTGTGGCTTCTGTAGTTTTAAGCACTTCCCATTAGAAACTGTATCAATCAGCAAAATTGTTTGTAATACTTGGTTTTGGAGACAAGGCTTAAAGTAATTGTAGTACTTGCTGCTGCTACTAATGATACCATCAGAGCAAACTGAATTTTAGAACTCTTGAAGTAATACATTAATTTGTGTTAGTTCTTTTTAAGATGAGAGGAAAAAATTAGAAGTACATTGAGTACCTGACCTATGTCAACTTTATCTGTTTGAAATTGTCTACATATAAATAGAATCCCTTTGGCTGCCTTTCTTCCTTGAAGAAGCATTATGTGGCTCAGTTGGGTGAAATCTAATGAAAAACTAGCCCTGCTTAGAGGAGTTCTTGTGTTATGACAGCTGGGGAAAAGAGAAAACCAACCACTGATGAAGAAAATGAATTTATTGATTATTCAGTAGTGCAACAGGGAGAATATTTTAAAAATCCGATTACAGCAAGCAGTATAGACTGCTAAACCAGACACATTTTTATATCGCTCATTCAAAGGCCTAGAGAGATATACTCATTGTTTACTCTCCTGATTTTATTTCTATCTTGAAGTATTCTCCTAATCATTTATTGATGGGGTTTTTCCATGTTTTCATGTCTTCTCATAAACTGCCAGTAGTGTCTTAATTATAAACACCTTGGTTTTAATGCTCAATAAAAAGAGGCATAATGGACACACGAGTACTGCCTATTATTGGAGAGAGAGAGGCAAGATCACTAAGCTGAACCCCTCTGTGCTCTACTTTACAAACCTATAAGAGAAAATAGGTTCCTCTTGTTCAAGAAGAACTTGAAGTCTAATGCTAATAGCAATAAGATTGTCTTCTCATTGGACATACTGTGTATGCGTTGGGTTTTTTCAGCGAGTAAGGACAGCTATTTTGAAGTCTGTAACTCCTTTGACTATAGGCTGATAAATAATTTATTTAGAACACTTTCTCTGTATTGTGTTTATATTTTCTTGTATTCTGGAAAATTCTAGCTGTATAAGACAATTCAAAGCATCAGTTCCATTTGAATTGGCTGTAAAGTCCAACTACCTGTCATTTAAGCGGTTGGTATTTAGAAGCTGAGTATTCTCGTTTTGACTCCAGGCTAGACTATAGATCAATCATATTTGTGACTATTTATAATGAAGAAGTGGGCAAAGTGACATTTTTTGTGCCAGAAGGCTGACATTTGTCCTTATTTCTACCAGCTGAGAATCCTGTTCCTATTGCCTTGATAAGCCGCAGGAAAACCTTTTTTAAAGAACTGGTGGTTAAAGTGTGTTAAGTATTTTAATAATCTGGTGAGGTAGTTTGATAGTGTACTAAATGCAAGTTGCATAGCTCATCCCATAGATCTAAACATATTTCAAAGGCAGCAAATACATTAATTGGTGCAATAAATGAATATGCTTCCAGAGACATGGAGAGCACAGCACGTTGGTGTTGAAGGATATTAATTCTGTTGTTCTATCTTTGACAATTATTTTAAGAACTGACAGTTTCTTTAGTAGCATATTTAATATACTTGGACTCCAAGGATGAAATCTCTCACTGGAATTCTCACTAGCAGTGCTGCCCTCCACAGATCATTTGTCCTTTGTGTGTCTTTGAAGTAGTATGTTAATTATGATAGCAAAAGAATATAGAGACTATATATTGGAAAAGGTAACATTCAGAAATTATGTCTCCTCTTTAATAACTTATTTTTGAATAAAATTTATCATAGGGGGGTGTTACAGGAAGCCTTCACATCTTGTATTTGAGAAATGATAATTGCTTTTGGCATAGGTAAAAAAAAACCCCACACAACTGAAAAAGAGAGAAACCCTCTACCACAGCTAAATTAGTAGAGCTGGAAACAGATCAGAGAAGAGGGAGGAAATGAAATCACAAAGTTAATGAATGAGCAGCTAAACTTAAAAAATTAAAACTAAAAGAAGCTATGTAAATCTAAAGCATGAGAAAATCTATGAAAGCAAAATGGTGCCTTAGACCAAAGGAAAACCACAACACATAAGCAGACAGAGCAGAGATGACAGTTTCAAACTGTTTCTTTCAGAGAGGGGAAAAGTAATATTTCTAATCACTCTGTATGCTCAAAATGGGATTTAGCTTACGGAGCAGATGGAAGCTGTGTCTGTAAAATATAAAAAGGAGAAAGTATGGAGGGTCTGGAGCAGAAACAATTATCCCACTGGGAGAGAGAGAAGTGTATGCATAGTCATTAGATGTCACTTTCATAGACATCTCTCATCCATTACCTCTGAGTAGAATAAGCATCCATGTAGACAACTGATAATATTTATTTCAATCTCCATTTCAACAAAGAGAGAAGAGAGTAAGATTTTTTTTTTCTGCCCAAAGTATTGCATTAGTTTCTTAACATTTGTTTTCTTTGTTGATTTTGATGCACGTTTCAAATTGCAAGAGGCTGCAAATGTTTCTGTTTGAGACCCTGCTTATCAAAACGTTCAGTCAGAGTTGTTTCTTGAGAGAAGTAGTTAAACAGGCCTCTGTGACCGTACTTCTAAGACCACAAAATAATGCATAAAGAATTTTTCTTGTCAGCTCCTCATTGCATTTCACTTTCATTGCGAGTTAAGTGGCATGCTGTCCTTGCATGAGGCTATGTGCTAGAAATGGCTGTTTCATCCTGGGCTACTATCAAATTACAAGAGTGCTTCATTCCAAAGAAAAGATGTGCCTTTTGGTAATTCAGGTAATTGGCAATAAATACTTGTACTTATCAGTGTTCATTTTATTAAACAATTGGGTCACATATGCAAACTTTTCATACTGTTAATTCAGTATTGCTTTGGTTCTTGCTGCGGATTATTCCCTTCTGCACCAATACTAGCATACCCTTTGGGTATATTCTGCTCGTCTGTTGTCATTAAAATTAAAATACCAGACTCATCTTTTCAAAAAGTATGACCTTTTTGCAGTGTGGTGAATAAGGCGTTAAGAATTTTATTTGGGTTGGGTGAAATATTCTCATTGACAGGTGAGGTGAGCTACCTAAAGGGATATATTAATCCACGTGAAACATGCTGCTTGGCTGAAACTGCAGTTTGGAATTCAAAACTCCAGAACAAAATACACTCTTCCTCTCAACAGTAATGAACCCTGAGCCTTGCAATGTCCCAGGGGTGTGATTATCTCAGAAAAACTGTTTCCCCAGTTATGTCTTGTTGCATAAATAATCATCTCTTTTGATGCAAAGGATAACTGTGAGAATGATGTAAGTTAAATATGTTCTCCAGCAGTCTGACTTGCAAGGGAATAAACAATTTGTTGGTACTTAAGAGTGCTTCAACCACTTCCTCTAGTTTCCAGGAAGCTTTAAGTATTCTAGCTGTGCAAAAATAATCTAAATTTCATCAATAAGAAGTAAGCTCTCTTTCTGCATTTTATTGTTTCTTATATATTTTTTTGCTAAATGTATGCAACCAAAGCACTAGTTAATACTGCTGCCATATAGCTCCATAACTTTACTTCAGCTATCACAGTACTGGAGGAAAGTAATGTCTTGAATGTGTTCAAGCCAAACATGACAAAAACATTAGTGCTATCAGTATCGTTCTGAAGTATAGTACATTCCTTGGGTGGAATTCATCTCGGTACGGAGAGAGGATAGAAGGCAAGTCCATGCATCAGAATAATGCTTCAGGGAACTGTTATGCAGCAGCTCATTGATGCATGTCTGACTTCTGTACAAATTAGCTGCCTTGGTCACTCAGAACGCTGCTGCTGCAGTACAAGCTTCAAAATGCAAGGGGCCCAGGGAGTGCATGCAACCTGTTTGTTACGAGCCCTTTTACTGCCATCACTCATTTTTGCTACGTTTCCAAGCCAGCTAGTTTGAGGCAGGATTGAACATTGACTGCAGTACCCTGCTTACTGCACTGGAGACATGCCCTTAATGAAATGTAGGAGGTGCCCAAGCCTCTTGCTGCCCCACCTCACAGAGATAAGTTTCAGCTGTTAGGAACTTGGTGAGAAATAGCTCTAGTAGATCAATTTTAAGTCTAGAGATCAAAAGCTAATTGTGGTGAGAAGAAATTTAGGAGTGAAAGAATGTAGCCTTTAAATACTCTGTACTTATTTTTATAAATTTATTAATCTTCAAATCAATTATGAAGATGTTTGCGCTTGTAATGAAATCATGTCCCTGCTAGTGAGTATCTCCTCACTTCTTTGACTCCTTTAGTTGCAATCACTGTTTACAATTCCAAATTTCTCTGCTCTGGGTTTCTAGGACAGTTTAAATAACAAATTAAAAGTTACAACAAATATCATGGCTTCTCATTGTCTCTGAGCTGTAGAGATTTTGGTTCTGTCATTAATGTAAAAATGGAAAGCACAGTGGGCTGCCTTGTCCAACTGTACTTAGAACCAGGAGCACTTTCATAGGAGCTCCCCTGTTCTCTTCAAACTAATTCTGTCCCTAAATGCATAGTGGCCAACATGAATTATGCTAAGAGAAGCCAACCTTTGCCATTTCTTACTTACAGTATTGTCTAAGTGCCCCTTCTTCTTAGACACCTATGACTGAGATATTCTGTTCATAATTTTACAGTAAAATCAAAGCTAGTTACCTGCCAGTACCACAAACAGCACTTAAGGAGACTTTGAAATAAGCTACTCACAGAAATGTAAATCAGCAGCTTACTGTTAGGAAAATAAGGCATTTTGAGGAGTAAAATAAAAAGCTTAAAGATAAATGGTTGACAGAAACAGCTTTCTATATAAGTGTTTATTGTGTCCAATGGAAGACTTGGGAACAATATAATGATATCAGGAGAGTAAAAATATTTTATATAAATTGTAATTTAATATCTATCCTTGTGATATTACAGGGTCTCATTTGCACTTATGATGCTGCAGCATCCATGGTTTTGCAAGTAACAGAAAAGACTAGTACTATTAGAATGTTATCAAGCATGTTTTCCAAGTGATAGCATACACAAGGTATTTGTAGTATCCGTTTGTTTAAAAATTAATATTCACACCTGGTTACAAAATGGAAGAAAAAATATGTCTATGGAAAGAAAAGGTGTGGCTTCACCTGAGTTGAAAAATTAAAGTAAAAGCAAAGTCTTATGGTGTTGTCTGTATCTCACTGCATAGGCAGCCCTGTTTTAGCTAGCAGGTGATAAAGGGAAGGGAGCTGTGGAGGACAAATATGAATCTCAAGGCCAAAAATTAAAGGGAAGGTTAGAAGCAGCCATAAAGGACGAAGAGGTCTGTAGATAAGAAATAGCCCAAGAGGAGGCTAGAAAATTACACAGGAAGAATAATGATAGCAGGTATGCGGAGAGTTTACAGAACACGGGAAGTTCCAGGTAAGGAGGAGCTGAGTGGTTGTGGTAGCACAGCTGGAGCCCTGGTGTTCCCAGGGATGGGGGAAGAAGTTTGGAAGGACGGCGGTGCTTTGGAGAAGTCCAGTTCAGCAGCTTCAAAAGCCAAGATCCATTGGAAAGAGCCTTGGCAAATTTTACATAGTGGAGAGCTGGGAGAAGCATACAGGAGGGACGCTAAGTGTATGCAGAAAGTCAAGAGAGTATTTAGTAGTGGCAGGAGAGGCAGATGGGGAGGCTGGAAGAGCAGATGGTGGCAGCAAGGGAGAGCAGAGCGAGTTCCAAGTCTGAAACTGCAGCCTCGCACAACACATTATCGGTTGTTCTGACTTCTTCCATTTTTATTTCTTCGTATTCAAAAAATGAAAAATTCAACTCCTACACTCGCCCCAAAAGGAGAACATTACCCTATGCTGCAAGAATGCAGTGTGCAAAGAGGTGGGCCTGTTCAGCTGGTTGGCATTCAGATGTGCCCTTCCAATATGCTGCTCACTAGTGAGCTGGAAGAGTGGTACAGTCACGAGAGCTGTGCTCAGGTGTACAAAACAGACAGCACATTTCCAACGCCCTCTCCAAAACATCCAAGTGACCCAACCCAGGCTTGGAAGTCTGGATTGAAGGAAGTTTGGATTGAAGGAAGTCTGGAAGAAGGAGGAATGAAGCTGACCAGGCCTTTCTACATACCACCTTATATATTTTCAGTCCCAGTTTGATTCTGTATACCTTCCAGATGAATTTTTCATTCAACTGTATAAATCAGCAGTAGTATTTCAAAGACACATTGAAAGATCTTAGAGTAATAATGTTCCCCACCTAAATTCATTCTTCTCATAAGTAAAGGTAACCATGATGTATTTGAGGGGAAGTACTTGGACATCTATGTTAAACCAGACTGACAGCCACCGTGCGTGCAGTGTTCTCCAGTTCTTGTGATGCCAGCAAAACTCGTTGTTTCTGTTGCTTTTTCCTCTCCCCACAATTCCCTGATTCCCATATGCTAATGACTAAATTGTAATGACTAAAAAATACATGCATAATTCCTTCATTATTTTGGAATAATTCAAAGGTATGTTTAAAGCATCATAAATCATATTGTAAATAACAATAGGCTTATAGCATTTCTTAGAGGAGTTCCTTTTTCTAGCATAAATTCACTGAAAAGTCTATCTATCTGTCATCTTCCACTTTACAGCACAGATATCAAACTGTTCTGTAATTAGGGGCCACTTGGGGGTTAGTGACTGCTAAAGGTACATAAATATGTTGAAGCCCTGATAGAGAGGCTGAAAGCATTTATATGCACAACATTGTCAAACTATTCAGTGGATATGAGTGTGTTTATTTTCTGAATTATGCATCAATTAGCATATGCTTTTATGTTTTTAACATAAGACCTCTGTACTCTTGGAGCTTCTTCCAATATAAATTTGATCCAGATCAGGCATGAGAAGCAATATGCTTTTTTATGCCAGCTTCACTCTTCATATTTATATTTTGCACACTTAGAGATATGCGATCCAGTGTTAAGCTTGCAGAAACCTGCCAAAATAAATGTGCCGGAACAAATTTGAACTCTCTTAGGCAACTTGCACATTTTACAATGTTATTGCCACGTGTCCAAGCATTTTTGATCCATTGTGAGGCATCTTTACTAATTCACCATTTCACAGAGTCACAACTGTTGCTATCAATAGATTTATGTGTTGTGTATCAATCAATTCAGAAATCCCGTGTTCATAGACTTAGAATTCCTAGGCAAGATCACGGTTTCCTAAAAATAAGCATTTTCTTATATCCAGCATTAAAAGTATAGTGTCTGTTTATGTCTGCACCTGGTAAACTTATGTTCTTAACTCTTCTGTTCAATGAACAAAAATTTCAGATAAATCCACCTTTTGGCCCTTGGGCAATAGGATTTAAGGTACTCAGTCTTCTTTTACCACTATCTCACCAATATTTGCCAAAGGATGCAGAATAGCCATTACAGAAGATGAAAGATACTGTCATGTATTTGGAGGAGTTATTTTTGTCTTTGTCCAGTAAAAATATACATGTTTCTAAGCAAACTGAATTTATAAAAGGGAGACAGTATCTATTGTGTTCTTCATAAATCTATTGTGACCAAGCACAATCTGCTCTAGAGTAAAACGTTTCTTTTCTTTCTCTCAAGTAAAAACATTTGATTTCAAGCTCTCCGTCTTTAAATATTTGCTTCATGGATCGTGTTCAAAGTAATACTGCGAGAGGAGTCCCTCTTTTGGCAAATATACCAGCTCTCTATTTCAGAGAACTATTCTGAAAGTGTATATGTTTTTGCAGCCTTTCACGTACAGTTGTCTTCATGGTGCCTCCTTTGAAATCTCTGTTCCTGCACTCTGTGTTTCTGCTTCTATGGTCTGTACAGCTTTTGTTTTATAATGAGTAGTTGCTATTGGTGTTCACAAAGGCAGTGTTTTTCAAGTGCTAGTGGTAGTGTTACTATTTCAGATGTACATAGCCTATTCTGTATAATAATACAATTGCTAAAATTAAAACCTTTTACATGGAAGGCACTGAGGTATGAAGTGAAAGGGTTTGGAAAAAGGAGTAAAATCAACAACAAGTGAGGGAAGTTGTTCTGACAGCGAGACATTTCATATGTCAGCAAACCAGAAGGAGAGGAAGGTGTAAATGTGAGAAGCCAAGGGACCAGCAGGGTACCACATTTGGTGTGTGAGATGACAGGGTTTAGCAGTAGGGGTGGTGAGGAAGACGATTGGACTTGGAGATGCTGTATAGGAAGAATTGTCTGAATTTGCTAACAGCTTGTATGTTATGACAGAAATAAATTGTTGTAATCTTTTTTTTCTTTTTTTTTTTTGCTATTGGAGTGGGCACATGTACGTTTCATATGGTGTTTGCTGTCAACTTCATCTTCTCAACTAGCACCTTGGAATGTAAGCAATGACTTCTTCACCATTTAAAATCCTCTTATCTTAAATATCCTGCTTTTATTCTTGCCATAGAGAGAAAGCAAGATAAACCTCACTTCTTTGTTTCAAATTCGCCATGTAAGTATGTGGAAAGATATAGAAAGTGGGATGCAATGAAAGATAATCATTTATGGTGAAGAAACGAGACAATGTGAGCACACCTTGATATCTTTAAGGCGAGTAGGCAACCTGACAAAGAGATACATCCAACAAGCTGTACAAACATTAAAAGAATAGCTCTTTCTACTTATAAATTCTGGCCTATGGGTTTTTTTGTTGTTGCTGCTTTTAAGATTATCTGTCCTTTTAGAAGTAGTAAACAAAAATTCTGACTTTTCATATTAATTTCTTTTAGTTCACATTTCCCTCTTTGAAATTTATTTGACTGAACTGTTTAGGAGACCGGTTCAGAAATAACTAACTCTCTCAAAAAAGCTGTTTATCTCATGCTTATGATTAGAATTACTCAAGTATATGTCAGGGGTTTCTATCAGAAGGTGCCTAACCACCAGCATTTTCCAAAAACTTCAAGGAAGGATTATGAGTATCAGTTCTCATTCCTTGAAAAGCTAATAAAGGACTTATTGATTTGTTTAAAAACCCCCACACCAACCCTCCCTTGTATGTAATGTAAAATGATGAGCTAATTTGCAAATGGCCAGTGATAGAAGCAAGCTGTAAAGCAATTACTAAATATTGCCACATGCCTCTTCTGCAATTTGGAAGATCTGATTATTGCAGTTGCCTCTAATAATTTTTTTCCTTAACTCTGTTTCTTAACTCTTTGGCATGAGTTTTAGAAGTACGGCCACTTGAATTTAAACCGTTCTAGTAATTTGATTTATTCTAGTAATGTCAATGGCAGAGAAATAATATCTTCTTATCTACTAAATAATTGCTTGATCTCTGGAGGTGCTAGTCTCTGTGTGAAGAGTTGATATTAAACTGATGACAGGCTGTCGTAGATGAAAATTGGCGTGTACACACCAGCAGTTCCTTAGCAAGTCTTCGTTGGTGCTGAACTGTGGTAGTGCTGAATTAGGATAAATTGAATAATTAGCTGCTCTAGCTTAGATAATGGCATAAAAAAAAGTTAAACCTGTTCCTTCTCTGTTGCTAAAGGCTATCATATCAATCCATAAAATTTTTCAACATATGCCATTTGTATTTGACCTTGCATAAATATTATAACAATTAAAATTTTCCACATAAGAAAAAAAATTGAACCTGCATTTATAGTAACTACATATAATAGAGGAGAAAATTGGGCTTCATTTGATGTCTGCTAGTGAAATAATTATTAGAGCACATAACAGTCTTTAAAGATAGGGAAATAAGTTCCCAATTGTCAAAAAAGGGGGGAAAATTATACAAAGCTCAATTTTCCATCTTGTATAAGTACATTATTATTTGGAGGTTTAGAAAAAATTGTTTCTTTCATTTTGATTAAGATTTGTGTATAACTTAGCAGTTATTTTCAGAGAAAGAAATTTTAAGGGAAAGGTAAGAGGTGTTTTGCATGTAAGAATGACTCCTGGAGAACTTGGTTTCTTTATTGTGGGAAACAGCTAGTCACCCCCTGAAGTGGTACAAACTTCCACAAGCCCTCTCCTGGCAGCTCCAGGGTCACATGATACTTAGCACTTATAGTGAAAACATGGAGGAAAAAAAAAGTCCATTTTACAGCCTTGTTTAGCCCAAAGGCAAGCAGTGTTCCCTGCTGCTTGGAAAGTTTGGGCTCCGCTATGCCTATAAGGTCTCTGAGAACAGGCTCCTCTGAAGTTCTGCTGCTTCCCTGCTGTGACCTGGTTGCTGTCTGGCACAACATGGCATAGTGTCAAAACAGTAGTATATGCTAGAAAATATCCATAATTCATCCCATGCCTCTGCAGTCAGGCATTTTGTGCTTGCTCATTTGGTTTTTCTTTTAACAGCATATGCCATTTAGAAACATCATGGGCTGTGAAATTCAGGGTCCTTGTTTGGACAAGTTTAATTCACTGTTTCGAAGATCTGTAATCTTGTAGAAGTTTACTACTTGTAAGCATATCCTCTGGGTGACAGAAACAGAAAATTAATTTTTCCACCACAGTGTCAAGACAGCAGGCTCCAGACTCAGTTCATCTCTGTTCCCAAATCCATGGAGTTCTGTGCCACGAGCACTGTCACCTGCCTATGATGACC
Source organism: Phaethon aethereus (assembly GCF_964289735.1). Classification (NCBI taxonomy): domain Eukaryota; kingdom Metazoa; phylum Chordata; class Aves; order Phaethontiformes; family Phaethontidae; genus Phaethon; species Phaethon aethereus. The sequence goes on from NC_138580.1 coordinate 33,822,282, forward strand.
TTCCCTTTGCTACTGTGCAGCCTGTCCTGCACCTGCCACCCTGTGCCTCTCACCCTGGCTGCCATGGCCATTTGTCTCCTGTGGTAAATCTCCCTTTAATGTCCCCTCATTGCTGGATGTCAAAGATGCTTTCATGGCAGGGCACCTGCAAGCCCAGGCACCAACGAGCTTGAGGAGGTGACTGCTGCCAGCATGGGGGTCAGACTGTCCCTCCACCACCTTCCCCTGCCCCCTCGTTTGTCACTTAGTTTCTTCTCTAGGAAAAGTGATAATGTACCTGCACAGAGGTGACCAACCAGCCAGGGAGCCACCCTTGGTCGAAGCCTGCTCTGGTCACACCGACAGCTTCACAAGAAAATTGACCAGAAAGGGGTTTGAGCAGGTGCCATGAAACCCATGTAGTCCTTGTGGCCATTTGCAAATTAACCCATCATTTTATATGCCTGAGGAAGGTTTTCTGGTGCTTGTTTTAAACCACTAAGCTGTTTTTCAGCTTTTTAAGGAATAAGAATGGGGAAAGATTTAAGCTGAAGTATTCCTTCACTCAGGACAAGTAGTAATGCATACTCTGGTTGGCTGAGACTAGCTGCTTTGGTCTTCACAAGGAAGGTAGGCTGGACCTGTTACTTTTCCTATGGGCACTGAGCTCTCGAGATACTGTCAGCAAACTGTGGCACACAGTACTCATAACTCAATGTACATAAAATGTTACATGACTTCGTATTGCTAGACTTATTTTCATTCTCATTTATTTTGTAGTTCCAGACATAATGGAAAGGCAGGATTTAGGCAGAAGGTTATGTCTTGGGAGACCTTGGACAAATCATTTGGGAGAAAGCACTGAACTGCAGCTCTGAAAACTCCCACTCAGCCACTGCCTGACAAGGGAAGTATCAGGGCTTTTATAGCTACTGGATATTGATACAACTTCTCAGATTTGGGAATTTAATATATTTTGTACTGTATATATCTGCTTGAGCTTAGTTCTTCCCCTGCCTGAATAGCTTGGCAAATATTTCATGTATAAGTCAGTCAGGTCCTGAGGGGTTTGATCTGATGACTTTCAAAGCAGTGTTATAGTGGCCTGGTTCGAGCACTGTGTTGGACAGCTGGGACAAAGTTGGAAGCACAGACGGCCAAATTCTGCCTTTGCTTTTCACATGAAGCCATCACTGAATGACATAGAATAAAAACCAAGATCCTCCCAGACATGAGACTAAACCTTGGATTACAGATTTATACTTGCCCTTACGCACTCTTTCACTGGTCAAAAAGTTTTCTGCACAATGAAGTCGCTTCAGCGGGTTGAAAATCAGTCCCTTCCTTTTCCCAGCTGCAGTCTATGATCTGCAAGTTAGATTAGTTGTTTGTGCAGAAGAGCTGTATTCGAATCCCTTTTGGCAGAAGAGGGGAGGGTTTGGCTCCCACACACCATATTCTGAGAGGGGACTGTAATCAATCAGATCTTGCTTAAAAATGGGAGTGGAGCAGCAGCTGCAAGTAACCACTTCCTCCAGGTGTTTCTAAGTTTTAATTTCTCCCAGGAAGGTCTGTCAGGCTCCAGGAACAGCCACGGCATTAGCCGGTGATTGGCCAAGGAAAGCGCTGGGTTTCAATCTGTCTCTCTACAGGGAGCTCCCTGCCAGCAATGCTGAACTGAAATACCAGAAGTCCTGTACTCTGACATACTTGAGTGTCCTGGGATGCTCTCTGGGGGGATGACTTGACCAGAGCTGGGGTGACATAGATGAGCCAAGAAGCAAATTATTGTTGGGCAGTGCAGCTTCCTCTGTGCTCCAACTCTTCATTTCTCCCATCTGCAACATGACGTTATCTGTCTTCTTACCGTGTTTATCTAAACTGTTTATATTAGACTCTGATTTTTTCAGGGTCAGGGCTTTATTAAGTATATATACAGTTTCTATGTCCCAGTGAGGGCCTCTGGCTGTTTCTATATTATGTGTGAGAATAAATATGAGAAAGCTGAAAGCTTAGTCTTATCAGACTTGTGAGTATCTGTATGCTAAGAAATTGCAAAATTACCATAGTATTATTCACTTATTGTGCATTCAACAAGGTCAAAAGTGATCTGCAGTCTTGCGCTTTTCCATACCAAGTAGATTACACAAAAATATTGTGTAAAAGGGATGTTTTAAATAATTCCCTTATGAGAGCACTGCACAGAGGAAAAAGAACCTTCCAGTTTGAAGTTTCCCGTTTGAGAGGTCTCTTTATGATCCTTGATTTTGCTGTAATAAAACCTGAGAGCTGTTTTCCATCCTTTCATTTACACATTTTTATCATGCACAGCATGATGCTTATAAACTGGACCATAGCCACAGTTAAAACTCCCGCGGGGAGGATAAGTGCCCGTTTTCCTAATAGTAATAATGCCTTTTCTGGCTTCCAGAAAATTCATCTCCCAGCAACAACATCATTTCCTATTAGCTGGATAACAACTTATGTTTTTTCAGCTAAATATGTAGGGTTTCTGGAGAAATGGGAAGACACACACTAATTCAGTAGTGCTCATATGCTAAGTTCTCTGTGGCTTTTTATCTGAATCTTCCTTGTAAATAGGCCCAAGAAGTAACTAGCAAATTATGAAGTATCGGTATTTGATTTCTTTCAGCAGTGAATGGCGTTAGAGATGTGTGGCTTGGGAACTGTGGGGTTTTTGGAAATAGTATGAAGATGTGTTGTATCTGCTAACTGAATGGAGCAGAACACAGTCCTGTGGTGTCAGGGGTTGAAGTGGATCTGCCTCAGAGCTCTGGAAAGCACCCAGAAACATATCTAAAAAAGCTACCCTCTTTTCCTGGAGGCTATAACGTCTCCTGGTTGAAGAGGCTACTAAATATTGAACTGAAAGCTGCATAAAGAGACTAGCCTGTTAAAAGATGGAATAAGATCAGTCGTAGCCCAGGAAGACATAGGAGGTTGTGATAGAAGATACTGTGCAGACCTAATATGGGTTTTTTTATAGTTTCTGGCATCCCATGAGGAGGACACTTACGGTCTGACGGTCAATCTAATGCTTTAAAAAAAAGTAAGTGGTATTATGTTTTTGGGAAGGTCAGAATTCTTTGGTCACAATAATTCAAATGTTATCTCTAAAAGAGCAGAGTCTCAGGTATTGAATAAATAAGATGTCCTAATGCATCCCAGTATTCAGAAACTAAGAACTGTCTAGTAAATCCCAAGCAAACTACAAGCAAATACTTTGCTGACAGACTGTTTCTTACCAGCTGCTCTTATATTCTATGTAATGTGAAATACATAGAATCTGGTCTAGACTTATCTATCACATTTATCTGTTTTCCTAAGATGCTCTTACTTCTGCTCTTACTCTGTATATCTTCTGACATGCAGACAACGGTAAGTGAACCCAACTATATGTCCGGTCTGATCTTTGCGTTAGAGCTTGTATCCCATGTTATGACTGGATTCTACCAGATGTAATTGAGATGAGTTGAATTATGCAGTTTAGCTTACATTTCTCTTGCAACATTAAAGCAATAGTCAGCCCAGACATCTGTGCAAAACAAAACAAAAACCCCAAACCAAACAAAAACCCCAAACCAAACAAAAAAAGCCCAGTTTAGGTATAGCACTTAAATATAAAAATGAAGGCGTGTAGATGAAAAAGCAATGGAAGTATGACCTAGTCATAACAGGGTACTTTTGCTATAAATCTATTTTTACCATTTCTACTAGAAACATGAAACATGGGTAATTACTTTGTCCTGTGGGTATTCGGTTCCATGGTAAGTTGATAAAGGTGTTTAAGATACAGTAATAATTGTTGATTCTTTCATGTATTGTCTTCCCAGGGACATAAACTCTCTCCATTGCAAATGTTCTTTCACTGCAAATTCATCCATTCCTATACATAAGCTTTTTCTTTTTTAAACCAAGTGAGTGTATTAGCTGTTCTAATCTTTTTTTATATTCTTCATCGTGTACATGGGTTTTAATATACTCAAGTAATCAAGCAAAAGTACTCTTTTATTTCTGCATATGTATTCAGAATAGAATGAGTGAAATCGGGCTTAATTATCCCTTTTCCTATGTTTGTGAAACACAAATGTGTACATTCTCAAATACTGTACTGCCAGTCTAAGTATAAAAAGAAACCAAAGAAAGTAGTCTAAAGCCACAGGAATACCTCAGCCAAGTATTTCCATGTCTGTTGGTTTAGTTGTTATTTGAGAGGAGTGCATGTGGAGTTCACAGGGAAGGAGAATAGTCCAGATACCTGTGTGGACTACCATCAAAATGAAAGTTCAGCCCCACTTTGTACCCAGCCAGTTTGATCTTTTTGACTGTAACGGATGAGCACCGTATGTTTTCCAAAACCTGCTGTACAGATCAGAACCAGCAGACATCAAGTTGGCTTCTGGTTTTGCCATTCCCAAGAACTGTTAGCTATGCTCATTAAAATTCCCAGTGTTCCTCAGATGTTGGGCATGGAGGGACAAGGTGTTACTAGAGAAAGCTCCATGAAAGGCTTCTAATAACAGGGACCATGGAGGGCCATGAATCTTTCTGCCACTTACTGTGCTGTGAGTGGCAGTTGCCCTATTTCTTGGTCATACTATCTTCTATTCCACCGTTTATTTTTAATGGAACCTACTTATCCTTTCTTAATCAGCTAGACATCAAACTTTGCCCTTCGAATAGAATCACAATACAGAAAGGCAGTGTCTAGAGGAAAGCTGTGCATCAGAATGCACTGAGTGAACACATAAAACACTGAGACTTTATACATATATACAGCACATATCAGCAATACATTTTTCATTTCTCTATTAAGTTAAAAATGCGATTTTATTTTTTCATTTCTAAATTCATAAGGTTATAAACCAATTAAGCTTGCTTTCCTAATATTATTAGTGGATGCATGTGCATTAAATATTTTAAGTGATGCTGACCTTAGCAAGCATAAAAATGATGCCTATAAATACTGGGAAACTGCTAAAACTCATCAGTATTTCAGTTTTCACTAAAAACTACACACTTCTGTCTTAGCATTTGCACATTGACTGTTCAAAGAGCCAATTCAAAATTTTATCCCAATAAATATTTTCAAGGGACAGAAACACGTTGGGAAAATAACTAACATATGTTAGCACTGAGAATAACCAGTTCAGCAATGTTTTCTTGTGTGTGTTTTGGTGCCTATGTAAGCTACTGCAATGTTAATTTTAGAAACTCTAGCCCAGACACATAGGAACAGAATGATGTACTGCAAGCAGCAAGAATTTTAACTGCAGACTATAGCTCTATTTTCTTATTTATAGCTCTCTTCACTTTGTTACGTTTTATGAAACATGTATCTTCTTTGAGAGTGCCCTGGCTCTGTGCTTTCCTGACCAATGGACTTACCTTCAGATTATATCCTGTTAGTTATCTTCAAATACTGAATTTATAAAAAGGCAAATCATAAAACCTTGACTTTAGATTTAAAATGCCATGCAAATATTATTAAGAAATAATTATAATTTAATTTAACTTCTAGCTATGTTGACTTTGCTTTTACTTTTTAATAAATGTACAATTTTTTTAGCAGAATGCTTGAGATGAGCACAAAGAAATACAAACATTTATGTTGTATCTTACAGGGAAATGACAAAGCTAAAGATTTAATAGCACTACACATTTTAATAAGCAAATTCTGATAGTATTAGTTGTTTGCTGAGGTTGAAGATTAGGTGGACAGATTCACAACTGGTATAAATTGCTGCAGCTCTATTGGTTTTGATTGATTTCCCCAAAATGGGAACCAAGGCTATGCTTTTCATATTACTTGACTGCATAACAGTATTGTGTAGGGACAGGCTCAGCTCCAGTTAGTTTTTTCTCTATTCTTGTTGGTTTACAAGCCAAACTATTCCTCATTGAAAATGAAAGATTTTTATTAGTGTTAACAAAGCAAAACAAACACAAAACTCCCCACTCAAGACGTTTTTAGGGGAAAATTATTATTATGCAAAATGGTAAAAAAATGTCCAGTTTTGAGAGATTTTTAAATTTGACCTGGGATTTCCCAAAGTCTGAAAAAAATTAACATTTGAGATTTTAAAATAAGGATAAATTTTAGAAATGTTGTATTCTGATCTTAAAAATAACATTGTGTCCAATAATTAGCTGTAGTGAAACAAAAAAATCAACAACATAATGACCGAAATAAATTTTAAAAGGCCATAATTATTAACTGCCACCTGTTCAATTGAGCTTTCTATTTCCATTTAAATTAATTTCATTATATTCTCCTGAGATTTCATCTCTTTTTTTTCCATCTTGTTTGGAGTGGAAAATGTCTTAATAAGACAAAAACATTTACAGGAGAAGAAGAGAATTTCCTATTCACCTCTGTTTTCTCTATTGACTTCAAGATCAAAGTCCCATAAGAAAGCCAAACTCACAGAAGAAATTATGGACATATGTGGAATACAAACTTTAATGTATGTCTACTTCAGGATGCACTGTGTTTAGGGCAAAATGAGATTAGGGGATTCAAAACTATTTCTAGGTGACTTTTTTATTTCAGTATTGATTCTTTAGGTGGAAAGCCCTTCCATTTACATCTTTTTTATTTAGACTAATAATAAAGAGGCAAGAGCAAAGAGATATTTCTTTCCCTTCTACTCCACTTTATACAAAGCCTCTTTTACCTTTCTGCTTCATTTCCTTCATAGTGTCCCTAACTCTTTATTGCTTTTAATGCCATTATTATTAATCACTTTTCATGTTCAGTGTACTCAGTCATTTTAATACAGATATAATTGTAAGGTGCAAAATGTAAATCCCCATCATGTGTCGGAAGACAAAGGTGTCAAATTCCCTTTGTCATACTGACAGGTTATAAAACCAGACAGGCTCAGTTTAATCAGGTTTAAATTCTAATGATATAAGCAAAACTCAGACTAAAGGAGCTATCTTTTTATTATTATTTCAGATCACTGCTACAAACGAGAAATGTTTTATCATTTATTCATTGATGGTATCATTCAGAGCTATCTTGATTCTAACATCTGTTCTGAAGAATGTGTTTTAAATCATTAAATATTCTTCAGAGGCAATATCACTGTTTGGTGGCTAGTTGTCATCTTTTCTGATGGTACTTTTGCCTTTTCATTCTTATCTTTCCTCAGGTGAATTCCTAACCCTAGATTTGCCCATTGTATGGCTGGGTCCAGGAAAACACTTCATTTTTTTATTGATCTTGCTTGCTTACCTCTCTAGCTTGGCAGTTGAGAGTCTTCACTTTCAGAACTTGCAACTGGTGGCTAATAAAGTTACCAGCCAAAGGCTAATAATTGGTTGTGGCATCACTACTGGGGGAAAGCACCAAGAGAGCAGGCAGGGAAAGGAATACAAGAAAGAAAAGAAAAAAGAAAGCAAGATGCTAAACCAATAGACCGATAAACGAATAGACAGGGTTATACTGGGTTCATCTTCTAGTGTTTGGGGCTTGTGGAGTATGTTCCACATTGGTCTGATCCTTGCAAGCAGCTCTGTCAATCATGGCTCTCATTCGCAGACATTGTTTTATCTGTCTGCCTAGTTTATTAGAAAAGTGTTTTGTGAAACTATTGTTTCTCCTTCTTTTTAGTTTTCCTAGTAGCTGTTCTAAGCAGCTCAACGAGTAAACATCTCCAAAACCCAGTAATCCTAAAATTATCACAATATTTGGACCACGTGCTGTAATTGTAAATTCTTCTAAGTCATTTCCACATCCTGCACTTGGGGCTTAAAAAGTTAAAGTAAAGTTAATTAAATCAAAGTCTCCTGGCGATGTTACTTACAGTTAACTTGATGCTGGCTGCCCTGAGGAGCAGAGATGTTCTCTGTCGACCCAACAAGCACCATGTAGCCAATGGCAAGGCCAGACTTTTTGCTGCAGTTCTCATAATGTGAAGGATTTCTGCCTCCTAACTCAGCAAACTCTAGCTTCTTCAGTACGAAGCTGTCAATAGGGGAGAAAATTATGATTTTAACTTTAAGCGCGGGTAAGAGGATTGATATTTCTGACTTAAGCTACTACTATCCCTTCCTTATTTCATTTTGGTGACTATCATTTTCATTTGACCTCGTAGTAGTATCAAAGAGGTTAGGCTTGTATCATATTCTCAGTGTTCTGAATCACCACTGCATTAATATTGTTAGACATTCAAATAATCAGAGTGATTGAAATGAAAAAAGAAAATAACTCTCCAAAGTTGTTTGCAGACATTACTGTTAAACAGCTTTGTGTAGTGGGTTTGTGTGGCAAGGGTTTGGTAGCAGGCAGGGCTACTGGAAGCTTCCCCTGTGTCTGACAGAGTCAATGCCAGCCGGCTACAAGACAAACCTGCCACTGGCCAAGGCTGAGCCCATCAGTGATGGTGGTAGCACCGCTGGGTAACTTATTTAAGAAGAGGAAAACAAAACCCTGCACAATTGCTGCTCGAGAGAGGAGTGAGAATATGTGAGAGTATGAATGGAAGAGCGTGAGGAATCCTCCCACCGAGGAAGGAGCAGCAGAGACAACATATGATGAACTGACCACAACCCCCATTCCCTGTCCCCCTGCCTCACTCACGGGGAGGAGAGCGAGAATTTGGAAGTGAAGTTGAGCCTGGGAAGAAGGGAGGGCTGGGGGGAAGTTGTGTATGATTCGGTTTTATTTCTCATTATCCTACTCTGATTTGATTGGTAATAAATTAAATTAATTTCCCCGAGTCAAATCTGTTTTGCCCGTGATGGTAACTGGTGAGTGATCTCTCCCTGCCCTTATCTCGACCCACAAGCCTTTTGTTATATTCTCTCTCCCCTGTCCAGCTGAGGAAGGGAGCGATAGAGCGGCTTTGGTGGGCACCAGGTGTCCAGCCAGAGTCAACCTACCACAAGCTTCAACAGCTTCGTTAAAGCTTTTTTCTTTATTAAGGGTTGTTTTATAAACAGTATGTCCTTCTTGAAATCAGAAGTTGTTTTCTAGAACAAGAACTGAGGTGCACCCCAAGTAACAGTCTCAGATAAAATAAGGACTAAAGAAAGATGTGTCAAACTGTCTGTCTGTTACATCAGAGAAAGTGATTGTCATCACTTTTTTGGAAGGTGCAGTTGACAGGAAATAGAAGAAAAATACAGACTTTTGCCTATATTCTAGTAGTCAATAGTTTGTTCTGTCAGATACATGCACATGACTTCTTCCTCATCATTGGGATATGAAGCAAAATTCATATCTTGCTCATGTTCTTCAGAGGTGTGATTCTACCCTCCCATAGATCTTTATAAATATAGAACTTTATAAATCACAAACAAAAGCATCAAAGATACATTTGGATAAAATTGCTTAAGAGACAAAACAGGTTTAACATGTCAATGTAAAGATAAATCTGATAAGCAATGTGAAGGTATAAAATATTTTAAAAATGAAATTAGGTGGAAAGCAAGCAGAAAAAACGACAATTTTATGCCCTGATTATAAGCATCACTGACCTGGTGACAAAGAATTTATTGCTGCTTTTCTTTGGTTTTGAATGGATTATATACATAAATAAAAGGTTGTATCTTCTGCAACAGTAAGGTATTCATGAAAGAGAATGCCACCCCTTAGACTTTTTGATTTCTAAATTGGAGCTCAATTCTAACAATACATAGCAGCTTGGTCTTTGCCCAAAATTGAAAGTTTATAAATTTTTCTCTTATTTTCTGAGGGAACTGCAAATTTAACATGGAGGGAGGTGGGGAAAAGATGAGCTGTCCTTTTTAACATATTGGAAGGGGGCTGAAATCTCTGTGGGGTGCATGTATAGCATATGCCTATCACAAATACTCACTGTGGTGCCTACTTACCAAGAGAGTGAGTCAGATTTAGCATTAGGAAAACGTCTTTACATGAAGTGACAGCACATTTGACATTAATTAAAAAGGTATTCTTAAAATATAAATATTTTAATTTACCTTCTAAGATGTGTTATTATTTCAGATTCACAATCTACTTGGATTTGCAAGATTTCAATCTGCAAATTGAAGGAAACACCAAGAAAAAAACCAGCTGTATTAAGCTTCCATGTTTTTGCAATTTAGCAGTTTCTCAGAAAACTAGGTTTAAAGCATAGGTGGGTGCAAGAGAGAATCCTCTCTATGGAAGAGCGTAGCATTAAAGAGCCTGTGAGAAGTGGGCATGAATAGAGGCACAGTTCTCATGCAAGTCACATCTTTTCTACAACAACAGGGTATAGACACATTGGCTTTGTCTTCTGGCTCCTCCTCTGCGTTCAAGTCAGGTTCATGCTGCCCCTCTTTGCAAAGAGAGATCACAGATCTCCTATGCTGGAGGTGGACCCAAGTAAACAGAATTAAAATATTTGGTAGTAAGTACAGTGCAATAAATCCTGGTGTCCTAATATTGAGTCACCTTCTGTCATTTATGCAAATTAAATCCATCCTGGCCAAAGATGTAAATCTAGCTGCAGATCATTTGTATAAAATTTGCAAATGTTTGAATCGTGGCTTTATTAGAATTGAAAGTTATCTTTGGTTGCAGGATACACGGTATTTTCTGCAAGGTTAGCAATGCTGCGAGAAAAAGTACGGCACCCTGCTACATGAGGACTTCCACAGGTGCTTGTTGGGAAGGTTGTGAGGTTAAGAGCATACACATGAAAAATACTGTTTTGTAGAAAATCCAATCTTTTTCAGACTTTGAAAATTAATGGTTCAGGACTGATTTGAGTTTTAGATAATGAGCACAGGGATCTCTTGATTCATGTTAACTATTTCATAGATTTCTGAGAGTTACTTACATGGAGCAGCGTTTCTATATTCAAAGCTATGAATTGCAAATGTTAAGCGCAGTAGGTAATGTTATTTTCTTCTTGGGTTTTAAACTGGTATCAACTTCACTGTAGCATATAGTATAGTTTAGAAAACGTGGATTAGTGCTCTGATTTCAATCAGAAATGTTTTCAAGATGTTTAATCTTGACAAATGTAGGCAGTGTGAATCACTCTTATGTGTGTAAATGTATATACGTGTGTGTATTTTTACCATTTGTCCCTTTCTTTCTTTTTTCCAAGGCATATTCTCTGCCAATTTTAAGAGCTCCAAAAACAGAGCTCAACACAGAGAAATGCTTGCAGCACACAACAAAGACAAACTGTATTGATCCAATCAAATCCAATAACCATGATGTAAATTTTTGACTGGCATCTGCCAGCAACACATCTCTTTATGTGTATGACAACAAATACATTTTCAGGGGTACTCTGGTAAAATACAATAATTAATTATAATAGCCAGCCACTCAGCTCCTTATAGACTTTGCCATTTGATTTCACATTTCATTGTTAACATGCTGTAGTAGATTGTCAGTCAGTGAACATTAGACTGAAGGGAGTGCCAACCAAAAAACCCCCACAAAATCACACCCCAAGATCCAAGTCGCCATTTCTGCCTTCAGATAGTGGCTTTGAAACAGGCTTGAATTTCATTCTTCACAGCCACCAAGTCAAGGGCTTTCTTTTCTAGATAGGAAGTGTCAGGTTAGAGCAATTGCTAAATGTTGATTTGCACTCCACACAGTATGCTGGGCCTTCAGGTTTTCCACAGTGGCTGTTATGATTTATAAACTACTCAAGAATCTCTTTCTCAGGAATACTCAAATAATTTCCTTGGTCTCTGTTTTATTAATTATTAACATACATCTAATGTTATTCTCTGTGAGGTACTGTACCTACAGTTACAGTAAGGATCTTAACATATCACATTTTAAATAAGTGACAGTTTTCCAAATACTGCAATGACTGGAGAATGTTCACGTTGAGTAATAAAGACAAACTAAGAACAGATGTAGCATGTCACTTCTGGTGTCTTGGATTGAAAGCTTATTTCAGGAGCTTATACCATGTTATCATCCTCTCTAGCTTTTCTAGACCAATCGTGCAGACAGCTACATTTCACCTTACAAAATCGGGAAATGACCACAGAAAAACTGAGAGAAATTACCAGTAGGGAGTAGGTGAATTAAAATTAGTCCTTGCTTTTGATTACAGTTGCATGCTTGCCAAATATGGAACATTTGTTATAAAAGTTGTGCATAAATATTTGCTTGGCATTTTTTGTTTGGTGCTTTTATTTATTTATTTAAAATCTGTACATCTGCTATCCTTTCTCTGTATACTCTTCATAAATAGTCAGCAGTGATCTGGTCATTATAGTTCTAAAGATGCATCCATAACAACTTAATTCTTTCCGAATGTCTGAAATGCATCACATTAGAAATCCAAAGTTTTCTATCCATGCTCAAGGCCTGAGATCATCTTCCCTGCTGTCCTACTTGCAAATAGTGTTGTGAGCAATAACTTGTCACAAGTAATGCATTAAATAGCATGACAGATTTGCTACCTGTTAGTGGGTATAGTGGGTATATACAACCTGAAGTCTCAGTGCAACCTATTAGGAAAAGAGAAATTAGGATAGGAATTTGTCTCTAGCTGTGTTTATTTATCTTATCAGCATATGTTTATACATTCATCTTCAGAAGGATGGAAGAATCCTGTTTTATTTATTTTACCTAGCACAACCACATCAATGCCCTTTCTTAATCTTGAAAATAACTGAAAAATATGTGAAAATATATGTTTTAGTGAAATTAATAGAGCAGATTCGCTATTTCTGAATGGATTAAGCTGACATTCTTAGTCTCTCATAGTCTCAAATCCAAAGCATATTCTTTTTCTTGAGTTTTTCTAAGCAATCAGTATTTAAATGAAATTTTCATTTTAAAAATAGGATTTCCATCACTAGAACAAAAAGAAGTTTATGGAACACTCACAGAGCATTTACACATTTCTTCTTTTAATTTCCACCTAGCTGATGCATTAACTATATATAAATATATTTTTTTTTACTGTTTAATTTGAGTGTAAAAATAGAAACAAATTGTGTGTTTACTGTACCAAAATTAAAGAAATCAATAGCAATTATCTTGCATATATTTTATTTTTTAATTGATACTATATTTTTTTTTCTCAAAACTGAATTTTCACATCAGTACTTGGCACAAAGGTAAATATAAAGCTAGTCTGCACTACTGCAAAGCAGTGTGAATAATCACTAGAAATTGTTAATTTATTGTTATTCCAGAGGTAGCAAAATTAAATACATTTTGCCATTTTTTGCTGAATACCTTTCCATGGATGAGTTTAGCAGGCATTCCTGCAAATAGACAGCCCCAAGTGGTTTGGTATGCCGATACCTGGACTCAGATGATCATGAGTGCTGTGTTGGTAAAGACAGGGCTTTGCCTACATGTGCTCAGAGCAAATTTTCATCAAATGAACTACCCACGGGTTACAGAGCTGCAGAGCTAAGAAGGCATAGTTTTGCACCGTGGACAGTGGCACTCCTATGACCTGGTGCCGTATCATCAGTGTGGTCCACAGTGTCAGAGAAGACATCTACAGGGAGTCTTACCCACAGCTGGACCACCCTCAGCCCTCTGCTGCTGGGTAGCCAAGAAATAAAGTGTGTGTTAGCATGCAGTTCTATTAAATTGAATTATATTTCATACTGCAGTCAAGGAAGGCCATGTATTTTTCATTTATTAAGAGAAACTTATGTGGCATAACTGATTTTATTATCAAAGGTGATCAGATCCTGCCTTGTCTCATTTAATTTCTTCTTATTTCTGAACAAGAATTTGGGAAATCAATTCCTGTCAAGTGGGATAGCATCTGAAACATACCACCTGTAAGGCAATTACTTGGAAGTTACTTCTTCGGATTTGCTTTGTGTGTTTGAATCCCCATGGGAAGAACCATCTCTCCAAAGTTCATGGAAAATGAGTGCAAGAACCTTGAACAATTCGCTTTCAAAATTTCAATTTAGTTTCTCTGTCTTACAGTTCTAGCTCATAACAAGATCATGGTAATTTATTTAGTTTGCAAGACTGATTTGTGATTTTGAGGGCTCTTGAGGGAGGAAAAAAGGTGTACAAAAATAGAAGTTATAGATGTTTTGATTGTTATATGTATCCAAAAGAACAAGGATTAGTTACCATTTAGGTACTTGCTGGCTAGGAACGCTGTAACAGCCTCTATGGGGAGTGTTTATAGACAAGTAGTCATGCTCCAGTGTGTGATCATTTACTCATTTGGCCATGCAATGTAAGGTAGGAGAATCACTCTTTCTTTGTGATTTTGCCAAGTGGCTGTTAATTTCCTTTGTGGGGAGCAAGAATTGAAAATCTTTTACCAAGGCGTTATTTGCATAATAAAACAGAAGCAGTCTTCTGGAGGGGAGATGATTATATAAACTGAATATGATCTGTGTGCCACTGCTCATATGAGTTTTGGGGTTTTTTTTGTTTAAAGAACCTAATCTTAGCAGTCTAAATTTTGCATATGTCACAAAGACTTGGAAATTATTTGTGCATGGTTTTTTTTATTAAAGGAAAGGGTAAATAAGTATCACATTATGCTGTTCTAGGGTATTTTTCATAGTGGCATTAATTAACAGTGAAACATCTGCTATAAATTTGAATACTGTCCCTTTTGCTGCATCACTGCCTTTAAGTTTTGAATCTTTGGAGAGGTTCCATTTATAATTTTTTTAAAAAAAGAAAGAGATATGTTGTTTCTTTGAAACAATGTGTGAGGGAATAAGTAACTGTGCCACGGATATATAGGGATTTTATTTTGTAAGCACAGAATATTAGATGCCATTTGAACATCTTCTTGGACTCTCTGGGAGAAATGTGTATATATATACACACACACATACACACATACATACATATATATACCTACACATTATTTATGACAGCTGGCCAAAAAGAAGTTGCAACTTCAGGCTCTCATGGCATCCCAGGTATTTGCATAGCATTAGGAAGTAGAATCTTTCAGTACCGCATTTCTTTCACTCACTGGGTACTACAACTGCCACAGCCTGAAGTAATGCACATGAAAATGATGCCATTGTGCCTTTGCAAGTGACTGTCCAACTCAGACACGTAATTTCCAGAGTTTCCTAGCGACGGATAGCCTACGAATATTCAGCTAATCCAGTAGGTGTCAAACAAATTGAATTTTGGTGGCTTCCAGCAAGGGCAACACCATTAAAAAAAATATAAAAGTCACTCAACTTTTATTTCTATTTAAGTCACATAAGAAGAAACTAGTTCTTTGTAAGTGCCTAGACTCAATAATTTATGTTCTGTGGGGAAGCTTATGTATCAGGACTGCATGGGAGAGAAATACCATCAGGGAGAATTTTCTTTACACGTTTTCAGACAAAAGTGAGATTTGGATTTACCCTGGTAGATCAATGCTCAAAGGCTGAAGCCAAATTCCGCAATCAGTGGTCTCATCAGAAGGCCCCAAATGTTTTCTCACATTCCCGCTCTGAAATGCTGGAACTAATATTATCTTATACACTTTGTCCTTAGCCCAAACCATCAGAACTTTCTCAGCTAAGGGCAACCCTGCTAGATCCATCAATGGAGATATCCATCTGAAAAAGGACAAAGGAGAAGGAAAGGCACTTGGAAATGTACTTTCTAACTTCATTAGTTTTGCTGACTAATGGAAGTTGAGGGGGAAAGAGTATCATGCTGTCTTTATCCAGATCTCTGTGTGCTTTGTTCATTTATGAAGATGTCCTGTGTGAAGGAAAAATCTTCCCTGAGGACTCTCAGAACAGAGATACTAATCTTCTTTTCTCATTATTCTTGTAAGAGATAATAATTTTCTTCTTCCCTCAGGGTGGAGTCAGGAAAAATCAGAGTACTGGCTTCGAGGTTTTTACTATTTTCTATCATGCAGTCTCGTATTTAAGAATTCAGTAAAAACCCTTTCACTTCATTAGCAGCAGCATCTCGGGTACATCCAATGCAACAACTACCTCCTCCCTAGTCTAATAATCCTCTTCAGATACACTGGGACTGTTACTGGGACAGCAAATGGAAAAAGTTTAATTTAATTTGAAGTTTCACACAGAATTTGAAAATGTCTCAGTTCTTCGTTATTCCAAAACGACAAGCTTTTTTCCAAGTAGTCCACTTTTGTTTCTATAAATATGTGCAATGGTTAAGGGTGAATGGTTGCAACAAAATAACATAAAGCATGCAGCATAAATGTATCTGCTTACAGAGATTTAAAACAAAAATGTTTATTTGTATTTCCTGTACTTGCATTCCTTCAGGAAGCAATTTTCTTGAATTTGGTGAGACTGAGTGGAAAAGAAAAGCAAGTTAGATAGGCAAATGTTTATGTGCTGCTGATGCAAGTAAACACACGTTCAGAATAGGTGCAATTGTTCATGAAGGATTAAGGAAGCTTGAGACAACTGTTAACAAGGGGCATTAGAATTCAATCTCAGATCTACAAAGTCAACAAAAGGCTCTTGTTTACCTGTAACAGGATAGCACAGCCCTCCTGTACCTACCTGTAGCCCCATAACTAATTCAAACAAGTTTTGTAAATTTTGATTGATGGCACAACCTCGAAATAAGCCTGTGACAGATGACTTGTAAAGGAACAGCCTTACAAGCCATTCTCTGAAATGTTTGCTTTTTTGTGCCTGCTGATGTCTTTGCTATTCAAATTCTATAAAAATTACGGATGTTTTAATGTTATTTAAACACACTACTCTTAATCTGCTGTCATTGCAAAAAAAAAAAAAAAAAGTATTCATTAGCAAGAGCTAAAACCTTTTTACAACCCTAGTATTTAATTTTATCCTCAACAATACCTTTCCAATATGTGTCTTGTGCTGATACAAGCAAGAGTGGGACCATTTCTCCTGGGACTAAAATGCTCTAGACAGAATATTGGTCGTCTTTGTGAGTAATAAAGACAAAGGAACACAATGTCTAATCAAGCATTTACTTGGAATTTCTAATAGATTTCCAACTTAATTAAAAACCTTCATGAGCTTTTTGGTTTTGATGGGAGCTAAATATAGATAAGCATGATAATATGGCCTTAATAGCACTACAGACCAACTCTGCTAGCCCCCCAGTGCACTGGAAAGGGTTAAAAATGTTGCAGCACCGGTGAGGTTAATTCTCAAATAATTCAGAGAAAAACTGTAGTGCTCCTGTATTGAAATCACTCAATCCTCAGAGCTTCCAGTATGTTACTTATTGGAACACTTAAACAGGTTTAGCTTATCTGCTTTAGTTTTACAGTATATAGACACGGGTTCAGGGAAGGACCCGTTTCCTCTCACAGCACATTTATCTGATGCGTAGGAGGTAAGGGCCTGCCTGGTCATTGTCTCCGAGCTGTGTGAGGGAGGTGACCTGCCCAGTGCAAGTATCAGGAGATGCTGGTTTTAGGATAAGGAGGCTCTGGTGCAACATGGGAGACATTTCAAGACCAGGCTTTAGCAGAATTGCAGCCATTAGCAGCAGAGAAGGAGATGGCAAACAAACAAACCTTAACCATTCTGCTGTGGCTCCAGCTCCGACAAAAATCCCTGTGGCTGCAGTAGGACGTTGAGATGCAGAATGATTGCAAAAGTTAGCTTGTGGAAGGGGGGGAGGGGGAAGCAAATTTAGAGCTATGAGAAGATCAAATATGACATATATACCTGTAGTTAATTGCTGATCTTTGCTTTGACTATTGCTTTTAGCTAATCAATCCTAAAATTGGGTCAGAAACGTTCTATGGCATTCATAGTATATTTGTATTGATTTAATTAGAGGGTGCTATACGTGGCATTTTAAAATGTGAGTTTCTTTTTTTCCCCCTCTATTTTACTTAAACTCGTGTTGGATTGGAACACAGCTGTTTTGATTCAGATTGGGAAGAATATTCTTAGAAATATGTATAAAAATTTAAGTAAAAAGTATTATATAAATAATATAATAAAATGTATACATTTCTTTGCATTACTTAAAATCATATTATACAATAATATTTTTATTAAATTTTCAATATTTATAATTTAGCAAGTAAATATAGTCATAAATATGTAAGATATTAATCTTTACATACAGCTAGATCCAGTTATCAGTGCATTGACAGATATTTAGAGGTAATGCTCAGGTCTAGTGGACACAGCTATGTTTTCCCCAAAGACTAGCTCTGTTTCTTGAGAAATAGCATTTGAGAAATAAAGAAAGAAGGAAAGAAAAGGTTTGTTTTGCTTTCACACAGGTGAATACTATCTTGAAATAGGATTGTAACTTTAACAGAAACCACTGAAGTTGACAATGAAAGCAGAATAATGCTCTCTCCTGACTGCCTGCTTAACTCATTCTGCTCTCACAGAGGTTTTCTTCTCATTCTTGAAATATAAGAAATCTGAATAAAGGATTTAAGTAATGCTACTTGAGCAGATTGTCACTCTGTTTAGATTTTATGCATATTTTTTAATTAAAATAGATTACATTGGAGATTATTGGATCAGTAGATTACAAGGAATTTATCATTCTTAAACCTCTTGAGCCTGCAGATGGATAGGTAAAGGAAATAGGTAAATAGGTAGGAACAGGAAATAATTTACCTCATAATGTACCTAATAATGCTAATTTTATGCTAAGTGTGATTGTCCAGAACCAGTAATACATGAATATTTTTATTTAAATATGGCAGTATTGCAATAAAGCCCATACTTCTCTAAGAAATATCTTAACACAATTGAAATAAGAAAAACATTTAAAGGAATTTTAATGTTGGAGGAGGGAATAAAAAATGTAGGATAAGGACAAAACCTGTGGTAAATCCAGGCAATTATAAGTAATACAAGATTTTCCATTTGAAGGATCCCATTGTCTGTCCTCTCTTTTCTTAAACAACTACATAGGATAAGCCTTAAGAAAAAAAATAAACCTACCAACTTAGCAGTAGCAATATGGAGGCCAACGTGAAGAGCGTCGAACTAAGCAGGCATGGTTATGATGCTCAGTCACTCTGTGGAGAGTGAGGGGAGGCCTCGGCGCTTACAGGCTGCCTTTGAGGAGGAGATGAGCAGCAGCAGGCGAGGATCAATCGGGGTTGACTGGAGGAAGGCAATTACTGCACACGTCTTCAGCAGCAGTCGGAAGGACGATCTGAGAAATTACAGTGCGGTCCACCTCACTTTGGTCCCTGGGGAAAACCACAGGGCGAACGTGTCTGTGGGCAGGCGGAGGTGAGGGGGGGGACAGCCAGCAGGTGCCTGAGGAGAGCCGGCTAAAGACCCTTTTAGAAGCAGTAGGGGGCGCTTGCGTGGCGCCACCTTAGTGCCTTGGTGGTGCCTGAGCAGAGCCGGCCAAAGACCTTTCTAGAAACGGCAGGGGGTACTTGCCTGGCGCCATCTTAGTGCCTTGGTGGTGCCTGAGGGGCCGTTCGGAGGGAGAAGCAAGTAACGGGGAAGATTGAAAAAACTAACTCGTTGATCAGCTGTTGTCTCAGTATGATCCACTCTGTGAGGAAAAATAGCTCCAAGGTACAGCCTCTCATGTGATTTCTGTTGTGGGTTGTTTTTTTTTTTAATTGCTTCTAAAAGGGGCGTGCTTAATTCAGCTCTAATTTTCAGGTAAAGACTTCCTCTGTGGGTAGTGAAGCCAGTGTATTAGTCACCTCAAAAGGTTTTAAAAATTAATGGTTGGACTTGATGATCTTGAAGGTCCTTTTCAACCTAGTGATTCTGTGATTCTGTGAAAAAAAAGCCTTCAAAATTTTGTAAAGTGCAGATTTTACTTCTGTATTATTACAACGACACACTTAAAACCAATTGGAGCTGTTTTTAAGGCAGCTGTGGAGCTCCAGATGAGGAGCAACGGCTACAGCGAGTGTGCTTCAAAGGGGAAGGGAAGCTTACCTATGTGGGAGATGATCTGCCATGAGCAGCAGGGCTGTATTTCAGATGGGAAAGGGAAAGTGTTGTGCAGATGCACTTTTGTGAGACTTTTCTGAAAGTGGGGTGGTAAGAGATCACTCGAGATGAGAATAGCCTTCTGCCTTTGGGATAGCCAATATATACTTTGTTACCATATGTTAAACATCTTTAATTGCCTTTTGCATCTGTTTCTCTTTAACAAAGTGTTTAGGGAAAAGAAAAAGCAATAGAATTTTGGGTATCTCTGTTTGGCCTTCCCTGAGCAGAAGCTATGAGGCTGCAGATAGCATAGCAACAAACAGAACTCTAATAACTTCTGTCAAGAGAGAAAACATATTGCAAGGGCAGACAAATTTATAGCTCATAAGCAGTCTCATTGCATCTCCTTTCACATTTCTTGGGGTAAAGAGCAATACATGGACACTTACATTTAATTGGATATATCATAGCGCAGGAAGTATATGGCTTTTCTGTATAGGTTCAGACTTGTTTAGCGTGTCCTGCAGGGTTTGCTTGTTTGTTTTCTGCCCTTGGTATGGTGGCTGATCTATCTGGCCTTGTTCTAACTGAGGGGCTGAGCCAGATGTCCTCCATGTGCCTCTTCTCACCTAAATTATTCTGTGATTCTTCACAGTATTTGGTGGTCGCTCAGGTTTCAAAACATGCAGAAGGAGACCTGCTTTATTGAATTCCTGGCTGGGTTGTGATAGGCTGGTACAACGTGGAACAACTTTCTTTAGAGTGAGGAAGGTGCAAACAAGTTGTAAAAGTATGCTAGGTTGTTTTTGAGGTCAAAAAGTAAGATTGCTGTGGGCAGTGCGTGTCCTGGTGGAAGAGACTGAGATAGCTATGAAAGTGTTGGGAAAGTTACCTAAATCAAAATGGCTGACTCACAGGCAATGTACAAACTCATCAGTTAATCAAAGTATAGCTCATTATTTAAATAAACCGATTTACAATACAACTGATATTATAAAGACAAATACATTTATGTTTATGAATTAGTGAAGTCCTACATGTGTCAAATAATGAGATGGGTGGGAAAAATGACCACAGTAAAAGAACAGTGATGGTAATTATGTTGAAAGGATAAGAATATGTATACTCTTATTTCATCTGCAAGAAGAAAATTGTTTTTACAAGCCCCCAGCAACTGCATGGTCCTAAACAACTCTGAGGTTTTCTTTGTCCTATTCTAGTATGCTTTTACATTATTTTAATATCTCTTTCACCTTTCATGAAACTCTTTCTGCTCTGGAGTGTCTGTTCCAAAATAGTGAATCCCAAACTCTCATTCCTCTAATTTTTGACCTGAGAGAAGAATATCATCAGGAAATATATAATCTATTCTTACAGAGTGAAAGGGTAGAATAAGTTATTTGCCTGATGGACAGCTACATTTTACTGACTGTCAGTAAAAATGAATTTTGCAAGCTATTTTAACTGTTACTGCATATTTTATAAGGTTATCTTTTTTATTGTTATTGATTTGATTTTATACAAGGTACATATATTTGTGAGCACTGCTTAGGTTTTATCCACATATTTTTTTACAATGTTCTTACAATTTGTCTGTTTTAATGTTAATAGCATACCTATTAAGTCAGTCCCCTGGCAAAGTGTTGGTGATGATTGTTTGCCCTTACAAAATTGTTAATAGGTTCCACTTAGCATACACATGGCCCATTTTACGTCTCCTGTTGCAAGGTCACACTCATTTCTGATCCTTGCCTGCAATTTGGAGGTACAATTAATGAGGAAGAAAATTTTACCTCCTTAGTCGAAAATGTAAAGCACAGAATGTAGAAATCTTCCCGCAACTCTTAGGGAGATAACGTATGTAAACTTATCCTTTGTGCTACTAAGTGATTATGCTCATTAAATTGCAGACGCCGGTATAAAGATTTTTAAAAGATGTAGTTCAAAGTAGCAGTGAATCTACTGGTGTTTCATCCTGATGCTTGAAAATTCCTGAATCCTGTGATGTCAACTTGGAGTTTATATATATATATATGTAAAAGAAAAAAATATAAATATTAAATAAAAGAAAATATCTTTTAAAGTGTAGATAACAAGACTGGAATATGGGAAATTGCCTGTCTTTTGTATCTGCCATGATTTGTGGTAAAAACCTGTAGAGTCTTCTGGGCTGACTTGAATCATGTTGTTGTCATATGTTGTCAAACTTTGTTGACGTATCTGCTACGTATTCCCACATCAGTGACATAACTGACATAATCAGGTAACTCGGCATAGGAAAAGAGGGATAATGAGTTCCAAACCTAACAACTTTGTTAAGAAACACCATGTGCCCCCTATTAGTAAAAATACGTGCTGTGGTTCATTATGGCAGGAGGAAAAGGTAACTGAGAACGTGCTGAAAATAAATAATTTTTTTCCTTCAGTGCCTTCATGTGTCACTAAGAACAGAAATACTATTTATGTAAGGCTAACAGGTATTGCACACATCTTTTTGATATTTTTTTAGGTAATTTAAGCAGCAGTCATTGCTAGCTTATAGAACAATGCATGTCAAATAAGATTTTTATAATACACTTTCTAAAACAAGTGAGGATTTTTATTCTTTTTGATAAGGAAATTATATGTTTCAAAAGAAACATTGCATTGTGACACATAAAATATCTGAACATTATTTCAACACCATTTCCTGATGCAGACGTGGCATCTGATTGAAAAGGAAAAAAAAAAAGATTGTTGAATGCAGGGTGCATAGAGCTGAGTCCACACCCTACTGTTATTTCTGTGCTTTTGCAAATGGTTTTATGTTAGCGCAGTAACCTGAACTCTTATGTTTTGCTTTCTCCTCTCAAATATGTGGTGGCCCTTGGTTATCCCCAAATGTCTTCTATGATCACTAACACCCATAAAAAGTTGAAGGAGGCTGTAGTTCCACAGGGTGAGGTACGCAACAGTTGTTGTTTGTGAGAAAGCTATTTAAAGAAAGCAGCAGAAAAATGGGAATCCATGAAATCTGGAGAGATGACAGGACTGACGCATGGTGGGGTTTTCTCCCTCAAGTTGTAATTAATGACTATACTAAAAAAAATTTGCAGTTTTCATCTGTGGGATCATTACAGCCTGCAGCCCAGCCATAGAGAAAAGCAATCTCTTCCCTGAGGAGCTTGGATGTTTTTTTTTTGTTTAAATGGAATGCTCATGATCGTATGTTTGATTGAAAGTTGGTTGCCTCTAGCAAAGGTTCATTTATTAGAGATCCAGCCCGTCCTAATTTGTATATCTTCATGGGTGATAAAGGCAAGTCTTAAACCACTCTCTCATTACTGCTCTTCCTCTGGTATAGAAGATAATTCTGACAGTAAGCATCTTGTGCACAAGGGCGTTATGAAATTTATTTCTTAAGACATATTTCTGATTTCACATCTGTGAAATTAGATTAGATGTCTGTGGAAACTGGGGTAGTTATGCCTTCCCAAAACCATCTTCATGAATTAGGAATCGATTCTGTAAGGTATCTGATGCACAAAAAAGTGCTAATTATTACTGTATTAAGGTATATACAGACATAATTTTCTTTTATTTTTTCCTAATTGAGAAAAATCTAGTGAAATTTTAATGTGCTAGTGGTAGTGTTACAGTTCATTTTCAATAAGATGAGGAATGAATCTAGCAGGCAACTTCATTTCAGGTTTTGAGAGCATCAGTAGTCAGAAAAGCCGTTATTTCAGATGCTGTTCAGGCTTACCATGTTGCTAGTTGGCCAAAAATGTAGAAATCTTTGATTATTTTGCTGCTATTAACCGAAGTTTAAGGACTAGGAAGGTCCAGTGGAAAAAAAGATATATAATTATCTTGCTGGAAGATTGCTTTAATTAAATTCTCCCAACTGAGACCTGTCCCCATTTTTTAAGTGAAGCATACACTATAATCAGTTACATTAATATTCAGTTTGCTTCTCTGCAGATGACCATGAAAGTGAGTGCATCTCAGTTAAGCTGTGCTTCATATGGGACAGTTCTTCCTGAAACCACTAAAGCCATCAATTCTCTGCTTTCCCAGACCTGTCAGCTGATGAGGCAAATAGGAAGAAAAGATCTTGTGCGTTGTGGATGTTTGTCAATATCCAGTTGGGTGCATATATAAAATTACATTTTTAGGCTCTTTTTAATTTCCTATTCAGTGGAGCGCTACAGTGGCAGAACACCAGAGTGTACACACAGAGAGCAGCTTCAGTGAATATACCAGATAATGGTATATTATCTTTTTACTAATATGATGAAATCCTGTAGAGAAAGAGGGACTTGAGTCACTCTGAAACTTTACAAACTCGAGATCTGTGTGAGCAGCAAAGCACTTGTACTGAAGAATCAAGAACTGAAAATCATCCTTTACATTGCAAGGCCTGACAGTCATATCTGGGCTGCTAGCTGTACTCTCATCTGTTTTCACATGTGACTAAAATCTTTAAGGTGGAAAGGAAGATCAAGACAAGATAGGGAAGACTGAAACACATGCACCTCTACAAGTATGCATTTTTGCATTGATTTTTTTGCACATTTACAGTCTCCTAGAAGCACCTGAAAGTCACAGTACCTAGAAGTAGTAAGGGATCAATGAAGTAAGTGCAGAAATAATTCTGCATATTTCTTGGTGATATGGACATCAGGTGGATTTGGAGCTCCTGGTCTATGAGGTGAGTGTTCCAGGATAGCTCCAAAAAGAACATTTTTCAGAACTCAGTCTAAAGATATGCTAAACTGTTGTGAATACCATTCTGAGAGAAAAAGTTGCAAATTCTCAGCCACCTATGTCTTGGAAAAAGGCATTCTTCTTGACACTATTACCAGAGATTACATACAAAAAAAGTCAGACAACAAACATGCTCAAGAATAAGAAACAGTCCACTACTATGGTCACTTTTGTACATGACAGCCTAGTTTTTCTTGTTCATGGATGAAAAGTTATATTCCTAATACTTCGGACAATGAGTTAGAAATGAGTCCAAGCACTTCAGGGTGATGTTTACAAGGCAGATCTTTGACAATCCATTTTACTGAAGTTCCTGAGCAGGACATTGTAGATACTCACTAAAAATAAATATTAGGGTTTTGGAGGAGGAACATCTTTGCGCACATATCAATTAATTATTCTGCTTACACAGTCTTTATGCGACGAAGCAAAGTGTTTCGTCTTTGTGGTTCACTGTCCCGTTGGCAAACTGGAAATAATGAGAATTACTCACAATCTTTCACTTGTAAGGATGTAAAATTAGAAAGGAAACTTCACGGTCTTCCCTTATACTGAGTAGAGAGAAGAAGAGGTGTTTATACAACTAATTCACTCTGCATCATTCTCTGTATATTGAATTTTCTGAATAAATTAGGGATTATTTAAGTATTTCAATGATTCAGGCTCTGGAAATAACTAGATACACTAGAAGGTGTTTCTGCATAGTTAATTATGATACATCTTTCAGGATGTAAGAATGATCACTTGATGACAAATTTTGCAGATCTAGCTAGAGGACAGGTGTTAGTAGACATGCTATTTTGTAAACGTAGCAAAGAATTGTTGGGATCCCAAGAAAGGAATTGAAAATTGAATTCACACTTACGATTTCTTAACTACTAGGAAATGGCCTTAGTTCCAAATTGTTTACACAAAATAAACTCCTCCAAAACTGTCCACTCTGAATTTCCACTGGTATTCTAGGAGCATATTTGCCCCAAATTATACTCCTCTGAGAGAAGTGCATAGATTTTACCATTCACCAAACTTAAGTTGGTAGATTTAAACCCACATTTCAAAATCCTGTGAAAGTCACAATTAAATTCAAGAAAACAATCATTCTGCAGAACAGCCTCTGAATTATTTGGTTGTGCATGACGATATGCAGTATATGGACTGCTTTAGGTCTCCAGTGTCAGTCATAACTCCACCCTTGCTGTGGTAGTCCTGATTCAGTGTATCAGCTCATGCATCTGTACATTGTTTGTGCTAAGGGAGTTTTAGATTCACTTTGCTTAATTGAGATCAGAGCCTGGATTTGCCTAAAGAAAAAGCTTGTAATGCAATGGCTGCTAAAGTACCGTTCTTGTTCAACCATCAATCTTTATCCATTTTGAAGGACACTTTATGGATATAAATTATGAGGTCTGTCAGGGGAAGGTTCATAGATAAATGCGTTCAGTCACCAGAACATTAATTCCTACAGGACTGACTGCTGAGTAACAGTAAATTGCGGGGAGTAAAGAAGTTTATAAAAGCTAGATCAACTCAGTTGCCTCACTCTTGAATCAACAGCAGCCTATGCAAAAGCCAGGGTTATAGCATCACATGGCAGGTTCAACAACATCATTTTGACAATTAAAATACAGCTGCAGATTGACAATGTGATAAAATACAGTGCTAGTATGAAACTGACAGGCTTTAGAACTTTAGATTCTTTTTGGGTGTTATGTAGCTGCATCAAACATAACACATGAAGAAAACCCCACCCTTCAAATTAAACATCTTTTCTACCTTGATATCACCCAGTGTCTGTATGGAGATAGCCCCCAGCTTTGACAGCTCCATCATTTGTGTGATCTATTGCCTTAAATTCTCATGTTGTAAAGAGTCTACTAGAACAATTCTGTATTTTTATTTTTTGTAATGCTTGATAAATTTGCTCTGAAATGCACAATATAGGAAATAAGCAACATCTTGATATTTTTTACATAGTTGTCACCTTTACTAATGACCAGTATGTTTGATTCTTCTCAGACCCATTTTAAAAGCTTGGGACACATATTTGTATTGTCTTTTAACTGTGAGCTAGGTGCTTTATGTATATCTGCTGTTATATGGGTGATAGTTCTGAATGATGAAAGAAACAAGAACCTTAATGCATGACTTTCCTCCCTTACTCACAGAAAGAGCTTGATATAGTTTCCTTGGATACATCCAGCACATATCTCAGACAGTGGTTTAATTTTCAGGTTTTCGGGTTTTTTTTCAGAAGCAGGTGGTACATCCTATTATTTGTTAAGAACAATGGGGTGTGTGCGTTTTCTAAATTTCTAGCGTCTACTATTCAGAAAGATCGAGATGCATCTTAAGTTTCACAAGGATGAAATACCTTCGTATCAGTAATTATCTCAGCATCTCACTAAAAGGTCGTAGATTTGATTTTCCATAAATATGGCTGGACTAATTTAACCTGGATCATAATGCCAAGGATAAAAATAAAATCTTCAGAGAATCAATTCCATCATGTTTATCTAAGAATTTTTCTGACACAAATTTGTTTCTTTTTTTTCTTCAGAAGCTTGGGCAAATCATCACCTACTAGATACATATTGTTTACAAATAGAGGCTGGAGGAAGACAAATTGAATAGGCGGAGAACAGAGCCAATTTAAAGGAAATTTCTATTTGATAGAGATAGTTCAATTCAGATTTCATGTAGTACAAGTTTGGCTCAATCTAATAGAGAAATAGCACTTTCTATTTTTATTATGCAACCATTTCTAAAAGGAAGGAATGCAATCCATTTATATCTGTTTTTGCTGATAACGCAAGGTAGCTGAGTACTGTGAAATGAGTGTCTTGGTTCTACTTTGGCTCTAGAAATCTCCATCATCATTTTCTTCCTAATACAAGTTTTGTGCCTTATGTAAGGATGATTACTGTTGCTGTGATGATTACTGTTGCTGTTCTTTTGCTTTTCCATTGTTTCTGTTACTTTTGGGTTTTTATGTTTTTGCATCAGATGGGCAGATGTATGTAATATATTCTTGAAGTGTTTGCTGACTTGCATACACCTGGATTGCACCCATAATTCCTGCCCCAAAAGGCTAGGCAAAAGTTTATCTTCTAAAACTTGATGCATACAGGAAATGTTAACGCAGAGGCAATGTTCTGATCAAAGATATAAGATGTGTAGGGAAAGGAAATCAGAATATGTCCAAAAATGTTTTACATGACCATTGTTTGCATATTTGTATGGTTGACCTTTGATCTATGGATGTAGTTTGGGGACAAAAGAAGTGCAACCCAAACCCTGTCAGTGTAAAACTGTGCAGAATTTCTGAATAAAATAAAAATTAATTGTGTATAATCACCAAAATCATAAATCCAGCCAAAATTAATTTTATTTTTTCTTTACCTGCAGAAATTGGATATTTTTGCAATTCAATATTTTCATAGTGAAAACAATGTTGAATAAATATTTTTAATCAAATTTTTCTTTTTCCTTTAAAATCTGAAATATATTGGTTATCTCTATAAAAAGTACATAAGCATGTGCTTACAGGACTCGAACAGCTGGAAGATAGATAGAGATTATCTTCACTCCACTTCAGATTCCTTGTAAAGATTGCATCAAAATTAGGTAAATAAACAGGTACTGCTACTAGTTTTCCCATGCCTTTCACAATCAGTTTTGATAGTTTCTTCTTATTCAGCGTGGGCAGAGTCATGAAATTATGTCTCATCCTTTTGTTTCAGGAAATACTGCTTCTTCCATAGTAGCTTATAATAACCATTATTATATTATTTTCTGAAGGGATGCTTTCTTTTGCAAATACCAATTGTTTCTTGTTACAGATCTTCCTTACAAGATTCATGGATTTCTCTTTCTTTTTTCTCTCCTACCCTAGATGAGTCATTTTGTCCCTGAACTGTGTCCTAATTCCATAAAAACAGGAAAACAAAAAATGTTCATGGCAAGCCCACAACATAATACATGTTTTTAAAATTACATTGAATCGCCCACCTCAAATGACTCAATCAGTGGGTAGCAGCAGAGTAATTTCAAGTGGCTGTTTTCCAAATCAGTGATTACTTACCACATTTCACTGTGAGCTGACTTTCTTCTCATAAAATGTATATTTTAGTGCCCAGAGACAAAAAGGTAACCTCAGTCTCAGTCTTCCATCAGAATTGCTGCTGCATTGATATTGTTAAGCCCTGAATGGCAGTACAGACATAACAAACTTTACTCTTTCCCTGGAAAATCCACCAGTTTGACAGGTGAAAGACCTGGAAATGAAAATAAATATCCTTGTGCATGGTTATAAATATTTTAATAATCAGCCTCAAACAATGCGAAAATGGTAGAAAAAGTCAGAAACTCATTGAATCTACTCCCAACTGTATATTTTGGGTGTTAATGTGTATTGATATGTACTAATATGCATTGTATTTTTAATCGTTTATTTTGGCTGGCAGAAATTGTCCCTTTAGGAAGAGAGTGGGAAACCTGGTAATAGAGTTTGTTTGCAAAGGGTTTGTATTAGCAGATGGCAGGCTTTTGTAAGTGTATTCCAGGCCTCTAAATGTATAAAAGCACAGAATTCTGTTGAATACACCCATCTTTCAGGGAAACAACCCATTTTAAGGTCTATCAATATAGTATGGAATAATCTCCGTGGAGCTGCAGAAGCTGCTATGCTTTGAAGCCATGCAAGTAAGTACACTGCTGGTATGAATAATGACAGGTTTCTAATTGTTTACAATAGATGATGTATTTATTTAAGTATTACTTCAAATGCAGTACCTTGTCGTATGGCCTCCCCAGAATGCTGCTCTAAGACTTTGGTCATTCTTACATCACAATAATTTCTTTTTGACAAAATATTTTTGGTGAGGAATATTAGCACAGCAGGGAAGGCAGCTGCCTGATGCATTTTCACCAGGGCTGAATTTCACCAGGCCACAGTTTGGTTGTAAAATTACAGCTGCGTATACCTCTGAGTGCAATTACTATGTCTTGGATGATGAGATTTCTTATATGTAGGTGGAACTATATAACTATGTAGTAATTACAGCTGTGCATAGGTACAGAAGGAAAAATGTTAATTACAGCCTGACCTCTTGAAAAAAAATACCTTCTACTTTATTCCAATATTAAACTTGCCTCTGCTAGAGCCAAGTTACACCAAAAATTTACCTGTGATGAACTTTCATTTAAGGGCATTATCACATTTGTGGGACTAAAGGATTTTTCAGGAAACATTTAAACCTGTGATTCCTCAGTTCCCTACATTATCTGAAAAAGCAGGAGTTGTAGTGTACTTTCCATCCTGGTAACTGGGATGTTGTTTTCTTGGAGTTGCAAGGCATTAACAGACACTTTTTTCAGCCTCTGGAGAGATGGAGAGGAACACATTCATAAGATTCAGTTTTAGGTATATCTGGGTATGATACTGAAAGTGCGGAGAGAAATTTTAAGATATCTTAAAGGGTTGTTTTAAACTACTCAGCTTAAACTCTGATTTTTTTTTTTTTTTTTTTTTTTAGTGTGATTGAAATATTTATCCTTTTGTGGATGTCATAAGCCACAGGGAGTGATTCTTCCCATATGTGATCTTTTCTTCTAACTGAATATTCAGTTCCTTGAGTTGCTAGCATCTGGTCCTAGGTTGACTGTAATGACTCTGTAATGTATCCTTCTCAGAATAACTTAAATATGATCTCATTTTTCACTTATTTTCTAATGTTGTTTTGACAGGTCACTATTGAGGTTGCCTCACACGTGATGATAAGACAATGATTCACTTGCTAATTATTTTTCCAAATATTAATCATTTGTACTGAAATTTTATATTCCAGGCATCTACTTAAGAACATTTTTTGCTGTATTTTTTAGTTCAGTTGAAATGGTCTGTTCATTTCTGACAGTGAGATAGAAAAGGTCTTCACTTTTGATGTTACGAAAATATGGTGATCATTTGTTTGGGAAATTTAAAATCTTTAATGGGTTGCAGCAATTTACATTTTCCAGGTAGTGTGCAGAAGTCTCCTGTCGGAGATGTTGCTGCTAGTCACATACTCCATTTTTTTCGTAAGAAAATCGGAGATTTTATCAGGCCAAGGCTCCTGGCTTATGGAACCAGTGAGTTTAGGAAAACAGGAAGGTATCCCAAAGCACCCTGTGGGTGAAGGACCCTGGAGGGGGATGATATTAGGTACAGCATTTCCACACAGAAGTTTCTGCTGAGACACTGAGGCCAGCACTGCCAGGAGCGGAAGGACGCTCAGCCTGTGCTGTGAGCTAGACTTTTGCCTTGTTTAGGTAGCATTAGTGTCCCCTCTCTCTCTCTTTGGAGCATATTAATTGTGCTAATTTTTGCTTGATGCATGTTTACAGTATGGCTAGAGACTTAACCTAATGCCCACAGATGTCAGTGGAAATGCTTAGATCAAGCAGGGCCTGTACAGTGGGCATGTATCACTGATGTTTTTAAAGATGTTAATAGTATTATATTGATGATGCAGTATGTGCTTTTGCAAATATGACTTTTTGCAAAAAGAGAAAAAATTCCACAGCATTAGAAAAAGCTATAAAATTATTTTAGTTTGAAGGCAATGTATGAATTCACTAATGTTAATTAAAGAATAAGTATTAGCAGATTTTAACATTCCTAGCATGCTTTGAGGATTGATTAATAAGGGTAATACTTAGCTGGCACAATGGAATAATTTTCAACATCATTACCTTGTCCCTTGAACAAATCAAGCTTGAACCCTCAGGATTTGGCAACACTTTGTAAAACAAACATTAACAAACACATCTGACTTTCTGAAAGACAAAACTTTCATAATAAACACAGCATTTGAACGTACTAAATTGTGAAGTGATGCAAACCGGAAGGAGTGACTTGAGGAGATCAGGATTAGAAGAACTGTTTGAAGGAGTTAACAAAATGTTCTTCAGCCTAGGAAAATTACATAGAAACTAAAGCTAAGCCTAGATATTTGATGGAAAAATTGGTATCGCAGCACTGGAGTCATTGCAGCCAGCAAATTAGATACCAGGTAAAGTCACTATGGTTGTTGATGAAGCTACTTACTTACCACATCTTTACATGGATTAAGGAATAAGAAAATAAGAATATAACATACATTATATAAATAATAACACATGTAATATATACAAGATAACATATATAAATAGACATTCAGAGGGAGTTGCAAGGCAGTTGAAAGAGACAATCTATGTGGTTTGATGCCATAAAATCATTACACGTACATCCCACAGGCACCTTACTGGATGCACTGCTAGAACAAAATAAGAGCAGCAATTTCTAGTTATCTCCCCAAAGACGTCAAAACCAAGCACGTTTATGTTTTCTGTAAAATAGGCTTGGTAAACTTTCATACAGGAACTTTATACAATAAAGTATATTCATACAGGAACTTTATACAATGAAGTATATTCCTTTATATCTGACTCCTAGGAGGATTGAAGACAAGCACATTCAAATTGGCCAGGGTGAAACCTGAGGTGGAGCTATGCTGAGCTGGGCTTCTCCATGGCGTTTCAGGGCTGAGGTGTTTCTGTGCATACTCAGGTGCAGAATGATGTGGAGATAGGTATCTTTAATACTGAAAACTGAAAATGCGATGTGGTTTCCTTCATGGCTAGCCCAGCAGGGCTTATAGTGTTGGACCTGGGACTCCCAAATGTTGTGTTTGATTTTGTGGATTTGCTGTTGTTGGTTTTTTTTAACTGAATCTCAATACATAACAGCTGTAACATTTAGATATCTAACTCAGTGTCGTGGTTTAGCCCCAGACAGCAACTAAGCCCCGCGCAGCCACTTGCTCACTCCCCCATGGTAGGATGGGGGAGGGAATTGGAAGAGTAAAAGTGAGGAAACTCACGGTTTGAGATAAAGACAGTTTAATAAGTAAAGCAAAAGCCGTGCACGCAAGCAAAGCAAAACAAGGAATTCATTCACTACTCCCCATGGGCAGGCAGGTGTTTAGCCATACCCTGGGAAGCAGGGCTCCATCATGCATAATGGTTTCTTGGGAAGACAGATGCCGTCACCCTGAATGTCCCTCTGCCCCCTCCTTCTTCTTCATCCCAGCTTTCTATACTGAGCATGATGTCATATGGTATGGAATATCTCTTTGGCCAGCCTGGGTCAGCTGTCCTGGCTGTGTCCCCTCCCAGCTTCCTGTGCACCCCCAGCCTTCTTGCTAGCAGGCCAGCATGAGAAGCTGGACTGTCCTTGACTACTTTGCAACAACTCAAAACATCAGCACATTATCAACATTTTCTCATCCCAAATCCAAAACATAGCCCCACACTAGTTTCTATGAAGAAAATTAACTCTATCCTGGCTGAAACCGGGGCACTCAGTTTCAACAGTGCCTGTCTACATGTTCATGAAGACATTACCTATAAAACACAGTCCTGTGTCATGACTTCATTTGATAGATGCTCTTACAATCATAGTATCCTTAAAGCAGCAAAAGAACCACAAGAAAAGCACAGAGCTGCTTGGGCTTATGCAGATCAAAAGCATGTGGACTGTCCGCAGGAAGGACCTAACATGAAGTTTATTATAAACAGGCCTTTTGACAGCTCTTCTGATATACAGTATAGGAAGACAAGGACCAGCCAGGCCACTACTGAAGATTGTTGTTTTTTTTTTTTCTAAATGCAGGTGGTTAGTCTTGATAGATGGGATTATGAGCCCCAGCTGAAAATGAATTGGGTAACTGCCCGAGATGTACCTAATTGTTAAAAAGGCTGGAAGACCCTCATCCAAGAAACTGAATTGCAGAAATTAAGTTGGCTCTTGTAGTTTAGGTACTTAGGAAGAACTGCTCTGAGTAGGAAAGAAGTCTTTGATTTAGGAAGGGTATGTCTTGAAAGTCTGGAAAATATATAGATCTGTTCCATTTGGGGACTTAGGTGTAAAAAAGGTCTTGAAACGAAGTCTTGAAAATATTTGGGGCTTTTATTTTTTTCTTTTCCTTTTTCTCTCCTTCCCTTTTTTAATGTTTCCTAGGCTAAAATCAGCTTTCTGAGGTTAGGTTTCACTAGTGTATAGGGCAGATTTTTTTTTGTTTGTTTAAAAGGCTTTGAAGTGAATCCTTTCAACCTAGATAGGCTCATTTCATCTCTGCTGAATATGCTGCATTCTTCTGCTTTATTCTTACTTATGTGGCTTTTCTGAAGAGAGTAATTCAACAGATTAAATAAAACCAAAAAAGTTAGTGTTTTACCACTGGTAGAAAGAGGGATTTTGCAAAATAAGCTGGCAGGTAGGTAGAGAAAACCAGAAAAAAGGATTCCCAACTGACATAATAAATAAAGGATTACATAAATATTGTATAAAAGAGGAAAATAGAGTTATTCAAATAGTAGTCTAGTTTCAATTTCTTACATGGAAGTTATGTTAAAGAAACAGTTTCAATTCTTTCCTACTTGCTCAAATTTCTGTCTTTCACATTTAAATAGTTGGTAAAGTGACTTGCAAGGAAATTGTTACCCATAATAATGCCTTCTCTGAAACTGAGGGAGGGATCTTCTGAGAAGGCAAAGAACTAATAACCTTTTTGAGGCTGCATCATCCTCAGTACAGTGTATCTTATCTCTGAAAATGTCAGAAGGTTTAATTATTCAGTGTTTTTCTAGCACTTTGAGAACTTGTTTCTGGAAAACCAATAGCTATGGCTATGTTCAAAGTCAGCTGTCAGGCTGCATGAATGAAAGATCAATTGTCCTGAATGTGGCATTGGACTAAGTGTGACAATAATGAAACTTTACAAAAGATTTTTGCTTTTTTTAATTGTAGGAAAAGTTTTCCTATCTTAAATCTTACACGGTATGCTATGTGCCAACTGATAGATAAAAGAATATTTAAAAAGATTTTTGGTGTTATTTAACATTTATGTGATTGAGCTGTCCGTCACTGGGTACTTAAAAGGCTTTTAAGTCCTGCGTGCTCTCCCTGCGTGCCTAAATAAGCACTGATGTATCTACATAGTGTCTTATTTAAGTCTACGTATAGTTTGTGTGGATTTAGTGGATTAGTCTTCTAAAACAGATTTCCTACCACCTTATATGTATTAAAGCTGACCTGTCTATGTATCATAAAGTTATCTTCTTTTAGATAATCACAGTAGGCCTATTATACCTCCTGTTGTAGAAACTGCATCTGGGACTTGGCCAGGTTATCCTAAAAATCACCCATCCCTGACAAATAAAAAGGTGGCGCAGCAACAAAATGGAGTAAAATGAAATGGCCCTTGAGATGTCACCCAGCAGTCTGCTAACTGGGCAGTCTCAAGAGCAGGAAAGCTAAAAATCAGCCTGGCGTCTTTCCAAAGCTATTTTAATGTTGTTGATTTATAGACCTGTTATTTTGTTTAGAGGATCAGAAAGAATAGCAAAGTAAACATGATGGAGAAGACATCCACTTAAGGCTAAGGTCAATTACTCAAGGGAATAAATGTGTGTAATTGTACACCTGATAACTAACAGCATAAATAGACTGTTGATTTATATCATGAGTCTTAAACTGCAATCCTTTTATCCAAACAATTATAATAATAGGAGGTTGATTATTTGTATTTGTTCCAAGTACTTGTGATGATCATCTTTGCAAAGATACAGGAGAAAAATAGACCAGTGTTCTCTTTGGCAGATACCCTTTCTCATTAGATGATAACTGGCATTGTGGATAAACCTTTTATAGGTTAGGGCAGACAAACACTTTAATTATGCTTGGGAAGATTTTAATTCCCAGATGCCTAGATCAGAGAATCTTCTGGCATCTCAAGTCGTTAAATAAAAAGCATCTATCTCTCTAGCTAGTTCAATGACTTTTCATTAGCAATGATGTTTTGCTGCTCTTCTCTGTTCTTAGCATAACTACAGTAATTAAGAGGCAATTTTTAAAATTCTCTGTTGGAACTCAGCTTGATTCAGAGTTAGCTGAACTCGGGAAGCTGGTATCTGTCAGGCAGTCAGAGGCCCAGTACCCATATTCCAGGCTAAAATCGTCACTACTTAAATGGTATTGGCATCCCCAAGCAGTGCAAGTCCAATACTGGAAATAGCTGCTTCAACAGACAGGGTTACGCTTTTGTTGCGTGTTTCAGTTGTTGTGGGGTGTGAGGGCTTGGCAAGGGGGTGTTGGCAGGGCATAGGGACTGCATGAAACTAAAGCAGTTTTCAAAGCTCACTGCAGTCAGACATTTTTCCATCTTCCAGAGAAGATGCATCTTCTTTTCCTCTACACAGGCTTTTTCATGTCTCTTGGCTGCCTCTGAGTTTAAATCAAGATCCAAATCTGAAAACTCTCATGCATTTGAGTAACCTTATAGATATACTACACAAAACCATTGAAAGATAACTTATGATTGTTTGCAGATAGTCACACTTTATTTATAGTTAAACCATGTCTAAATTTATTTTCTATTTCTGCTTCATTTTAAGTCTCTATTATCTTTTGCAGATAAATACAGGCATACATTTTACTGTTCTCTAATTTTCCTATTATGCTACTGACTAGTCTGCCTGGATTTTGTGTACTGTTTCCCACGCACTCTTCTGATTTTGGTTAATGTGAGCTGTAATTCTGAGTTGTGTACATAAACGTCTCAGCCTGGGTTTTTCTCTTCTCCAGAACTGAGGAACTTTACAGTAGTTATTACCTAAGCCCATAACACAGTAACAAAACCTAGTTAAGCTTCATAATATGGTTCAGCTTTATCAAAAACTGCTGTGACCTCCATAAACTCATTGTATCCAGACTTTTCAAGAAACCATAAAGGAAAATCAGTGTTTCTGTATTCAGTATTTACTTTGGCAACTAATCCTCTGAATTCTGCAAAAGCACCTACAAAAATCTGAATTTGAGGATATTGTTTCAATGTGTAAAACAATTATTCATGAATGTGGAAGTATTTACAGAGTTCAGTTCAAAAGTATCTTGTTAATTAGCAAACTTCTCCTAATTTTCTTACCCTTAGCAATCACGGAAATGGTATTCCTGCTACGTAAAGTACAACACCATGGGAAGGTACAGCCACGAATTGCAAAGTTATTCCTTCTCTTTCTCCTTCCAAAAGCTGCCACAGTTTCAGCTCTCTTCTTTTTACCCAGTGTTCCCTCTTTAAGGAGCTGATGACCAGCAGGGCACAATCATGATTTTTTTTTTCTTTTGGGTTCCCCTTACTTTCTACCCTTCTGAAACCCTGTAAAAGACTATGAAACTACTTCTTGGCCACAGAGTACCTAGGTGGGATGCATCCTAGCAGGTTGCATCATTCAGTGGGCAATTGTGCTAAAACATTGTTTGAGGACTTGTTTTCAGGACGGCAAAAAAAAATCTTTTGCTTTTCTTGAAAGGAACTTTTCACTTGGGCAGAGAGGAAATGTTCTGCCCTCCCAAATAGGAGTAGTGCTCTTATATGAGAGTTACATTCTGAAGTGTATCTCCAGTCTCATATGTAAAGTCCTGCTCGAGACACAGGAATATTATTTACACTTGATCTATTAAACGAGTTTGGGGTTTGAATGTGTATAGCTTTGTGAAGTACTAAATTACTGTGGTTTTGGACCAGATTTTTCAAAGGGCCCTAACCTAATATTAACCATTGTAAGTTTTGTAAGATTTAGCTATGTATTTGTCTGTGAGAGCAAATTAGAGAAATAGGTGGCTAAATAATGCCATTTTAACCTGTTATTAATTAAAGTACAAAATTATGCTTGTGAAAGTGTAAGCCATGTCGATTCTTCTTTATACACTTTGGAAATCAAAAGCCTTTTATATCCTATTGTTAAACATATGTTTTAGATGTATATGTATTCTAATACAAGCAAGAGGTCATAATTTCTGAAGACAATGTGGATGTTATTTTAATAGCAGTTTAGCACATT
This sequence comes from Phaethon aethereus, assembly GCF_964289735.1. Lineage (NCBI taxonomy): Eukaryota > Metazoa > Chordata > Aves > Phaethontiformes > Phaethontidae > Phaethon > Phaethon aethereus. Next base: position 33,859,752 of record NC_138580.1, read on the forward strand.
AATACATGTTAAAAAGCTATCCCTTGCTTCAGCAGATTGTGCTCAGCTATAAAGATAAAATACATTTTCAGGGGTCTTCCTTACCTCAATTTGGTATGAACTGCATCAACCTCCGCCTTGCCGCTGGTCCCTTCCTAGGTGTGAAGCATCCCCTTGTTCATTAAAGCATTGGATTATGTCTAGTGATGAAGGACTGAGGATAGCTCCAGGATGGTGCTAGCCAGAGGGTGAACATAAACAGCTTTATTACAAATTGAAAAGTAGCTGTTAATGACCTCCACATGCTAAGGAAAAGGAATTACATACTTTGTCCTTTTTTCCATATGACCCCTTAAGACAAGAGTAGAAGATCTTTTCATTTCTCAGTTTCAGAAGTATTACTAAATGAAACTTCATATCCACTACTTGTCTCACAGCCAGAACTGGCATGTGTGGCCTTGGCAAAGCCCAACATACTTCTCGCTTACCCCATTCATCCTTCGTGAAGAATCTGGCATGTGCCAGGAGCACAGCTCAAAGCCTGTGGCTGCAGGGTGGAGGCAGGTCAGAGAGTTGAAGTAATGCAAGCTAACAGGCTGCTAGATCTGCCAGCTAAAATTCCTACCAGAACACAGAGAGGTAAGGAAGGGTTGCAGTTTGCATCCTGTGAATGGGAAAGTGTTAAGATAACAGTTTGTAAGTCACTGAAGACAGAAAACATCTGTGTCCTTCCTTCTGAGGCTGTCTCCTGGGATGTGTGAGCCTCTCTCAGATGAGTGATTCCTAAGACCACATTCACCCTGCTGAAGAAGTATTTTGGGAAAAAAGTAAGGAACATGTTGCTCAGTCTCCAGAGAGCAAAGTCAAGGAAAGGATCTCTGCTATGTAATTCACTGACACACTTAGATTTGGTTTCAGGGAGGCTAAACATTGACAAAGAAGAATGAGAGAGAACTGGAATTGTTTTCCCTTTATTTTATAGCCAACCAACATACTTCTGATGTTAAAGCAGTGGTGGATGAATAGGGTATGGACTACAAAAGCATTGCTTACCATTCTTGTGGATTACCTTACGGTAAGAATTTTGGTTCTGTAATCAAAGTACTAGTCGTAATCAAAGTCAGTGTTGAACTGAAAATTCTCTTTAGATGTCTAGTTGTGCCACAGGTTTTTTTCAACAAGAAGAAAAAAGCTTGCCTTTTGAAGAAGGCTTTGAGGTAAAGTCAACAGAGTCAATTTATTTCGTCTGAGTCAGAATCAAGGAGTTGATCTCAGTATCTGGTTGTTGGAGTAATTCTTCTTTCCTACCCTCTCCATAGTGTTTTATATTATGAAATATTTGGATAGAAATTCTCAGGCTGACTGTGCACACTATATTTGGGGTAATAGTATCAATTATTATTTCTTCCTTGAAACCACTAGGCAACGAATAAAACAAAGATGTGCAACGTTCTGCTTTGAAACCAGAATTTTTCTCAATAGTGAAAAAGATGGTCTTAAAGGGCCTCACTTAAAGGGGTCTCATGGGCCTTAAAAGGGCCCTACTTCTAAACCAGCGTTCTTGGTGAGATGAATAAAAATAGTTGGACATTTATCTTAGAGCAGCTATAATTCAGTTACAGCTTCGGAGCTGTTATTTCATGTCATTCTAGGCTGCCTGGAGTATCTCACTCACAATTAATGTGTACAGTACTGTCAACACAGAAGAATGGATTTAGAGAAGAAAAACATGAGTTGAAATTAAGTTTTTTCTCCAAAAAATTATAATGGTATTGATGTTTTCTTTGGGAAGGAAAAAAATTAATCAAACTGTAATGTACTTCCAAGGTAGAGTTGTTCGTAACTTGCCTCATACCAGTACAGTACTTCTGTTTTTTCTGAGTATATTAGGAAGCTGGAGTATAGAACTGTAGATGTACTGTGAAGATCTGAGGATAATTTTGCTCTTAGCGTGACACTGCTGACCCATTCTCAAATGGAGTCCACTGTTAAAAATCTCTTATTTATGCAGGTAATACAGTTCAACATTATTATGTGATGCTGTTGATCTGAGTGCGGCCAACAGCTGTAACCAGGCTGAGAGAACTTGTATAAATATGTGGTGAGTAATGGGAAGCATGCCTTAAGCCTGTGCCTTCACAAATTCTATGAATTTTCAATGTGCTAAGTGTAGTAGAATTTATTTGTTCACAGACCAAGGCAAAGCATTGGAATCTAAAGTTGTTGATATCCTTTGTTGGAAATAAGAAAGCACAGTCAAAACAGACAACTAGCGTTTTAACAGAAATGCACAGAACAGCAGTCACATCCAATTGAAATCACCAGGGTTTTTACTTCTCACGCTATTATATCACCCTTGCCTTACAGAGGCTTTTGCTACTTCCAGCATGTAAATGCAGTTGTTGCTCCAGCAGTGCGCTCTGCCTCTCACACTGTAGAGATCTTTTGCAAGATTGGGTCATGTGAAGAGAGGGTGTTGCTCACCTCTCTGCCTCATTTTTTTAATACATAAAGTGATGGTACTTTCCTCCTTTGTAGAATAATATTAAATCCTTGAATGAAAGGGTTTTTTTTTTGAATATTCTTCCAATCTTTTCATCACTATGTTTTTCCATTCTTGCCATGATGTGGAGTATGTTCTCAAATACCTTGAAATCTCAGCATAATTTTAGAGTTCTGCCTCTCATGAGGGGATCTACGGGGTTCTTGTATATCTTCTCGACTTTAAAAGGGTTTAACAGGAAGAAGCAACTGAACTCAGTCTGGAGCCAGGATTCCAGAGCAAGAACTAATAATCCTGATTTTACAGTTAAACTCTGCCTTTCCTTTATCAATTGTGACCTTTATTCCCCAAAGAATTAATTTTGGCTTTAGGTGGTATTAGTAGCAGTAGTAGAATGCTGTATGAACTTGGTGTTTTCAGTAGTTCTTCATGTGTACCAAATCTCTGTGTAATAATATCAGCATTTTTCTGGATATATAATCTTGCCCATCTGTAGCTGTTCTGTTCAGTTTTCTCCACTCATTATTGTTAGTGAAAGAGAGAAAAAGAGATAAAATAGTTTGTTTCTTAATAAGGCCAAGACATGTATAGTATGGCAAAACATTTCTACTGCAGGGACCAAAAAGCGCTTACATCCAGCAGAAAAGCAGACACATGGAAACACACTTTGAAGAACACCAGCAAGAACAGGAGGAAGAGAGGAGTAACGAGGCTCTTGACAATTGCAGAAGTTTCTGCTGACAATAGAGAGATTAAAATACTTTAGAGAGAAATCTGACTATAATTTACAGAAGGTGGGAAAGAGGTGAAGTAAGGAAAAACAGAGATACGGGAGGACTCTGCCTAGAGTTTTTGCCTTTGCTAATGCTCACCAAAGTTCTGCCTGTATCTGCATATATGTGCTCATTTACCTTTTATTTTCCACCACTTGCAATCGACCAGGTGATGTTCTGTTAATAAAAAGCTATGCTGCTTCACAGCTGCTGGGGATCTGTCTCTTAAACAATGAAGTGATTCAGTAATGTTAAAAAATAAATGAAGATAATGTGTAATTTTTATGGCTACATCTTTTTAGTTTCCTTCTAAACGTCCCTCCCTTTTACATTTCTTTCCTTTTCTTTGTTCTGTGTTAGTTCTCATTTGACTTCCCCAGGCAGGAATAGAGATCATATGCTCTAAGCAAAAGCAGTTTGTGACTGTCTCTTTGTGTTGATGATTCCGCTTTAACTGAGGCAATAAATAGGGTCCTACGACTGTAAATCACGTAAGAAAAGCTCTAGATGAGAGTTGTGACCGGCAACAGTGTGCTTACAGCTCTCATTTAAATCTACCATCTAGAGATGTCTAGAGTAACTGCTTTTTAACAAAGCAACACCTCCAGTAACAAAAGGAAATGAGTTGGTAGGCATATGCCCAGCTAACTTCAACATCATAAAAGGAGGAATTATAAATCATTATTCAGTAAATAGAAGGAAAGTTAAGCTTGCCATAACACCTTTCATCTGAGTGTGTAGTATGTAATGGATTCCATGCTGAAAAGAGCCTGAGAGATACCCTAGGAAGCAGAGCAATAGCTTACAAAACATCTATGAAATCAATCTGTAACCTGGGGGGGAATTTAGATCCGGCCCCCCCCCTCCCCCCCCGCCCCGGTATAATTGGATGTTACGGTAATACATACTATTCTAGAACAAGGCATAAATTCAATTCATTTAATTTTAAATACTGTTTTTACAAATCTTCTCTGCTATTTTCTAATTATTTCAGGTGAGACTATTAAAAAAATGAAAGAGAAACTCTTGGAAAAAGGTAAATAATTCAGTCTAGCCTAGCATGAATAACTAAGCTGCAAATGACTGTAAACTGAGAATAAAAAAGATTTGAGATAATTTTTTTTTTTTCTACTTGAAGTCAGGAAATAGAAACCATCATGGATGTTTCTGTTCTGTTGTTATGCAGACTTTACTTGGTATCAGGAATAGGGTTTACTGTGTTTGAATAGACGGAAATCCTGATGATACTTTATTATCTTCTGAATTATTATCACATCTGACCACAAAAGACAAAAAGGGATAGTGCAACCAGATTATAATTCCCTCCAAGATTTCCTGGTCCTGGGGCTGGCGAGCCCCCAGGCAGCAGGCTGAAATAAGGGTTTAAGCCTGTGAAAAGTCAAAGGGATGCAAGGTGCTTACAGTGACTTGGAGGCTCAGACATAAGCACACCATTTGAAACTTGTCTGCTCAGTACGCTCCAGGGAACTCGTCCTACTCTCCCCCTTCATAAAAACCCATTTTGAAATGCATCTGTCAGGAGTGGAGACTCTCCTCTTGCCACTGCTGAGGGAAAGCAGAAAATTCCCCTGAAAAATTGTGACTTCTGTATTCGTGTACCTGATTCACATCATCTTTCAAACTATCTGAAATACCTTTTTCAAGCTTTTCCTCAATCTGGGGGAAAAAAAAAAAAGGATTCCCTTTTACTAGTGTAGCCTTATACTTTGGAGTGTTGCATGTTGCTGGGCTTTTTTTAAGTTTTAAATAGCTTTTATCTCAAAGAAGTTTATTATTAATAATATATTAAGAAATACACACAAAACAAGCAAAGAATTAGTTGGAAAAAAGACATTTCAATTTTCATCCAATTCTTAGTAACTCCAGTGCCTCTTGGCCCATTTTTAAATTAGAGAGAAAGAAACAAACAGGAGAACAGAGAGGTCACGGTGTAGGTTTTCATAGTTACATTTGACCTAATGGTTTGTCCGAAGAGTGACTCTTTTGCTGCAGAAACCTGTTTCCATGTATTTGCCCCTGAAGGCCTAGCTCTGTGATCAGGCCCACAGCCAGGTCTGTCTTTTCCATCTGCCACTGTCAAGGGTGTCAAACCTCTTATCCCCTCTAATTTGTGCCCCAGGCCTATCTCTTTTTTTATAAGCCATCTTCCTCTACTGCAGACCTCCCTTCAGACAATATCATTACCATTCAGACACCTTCGTTTGTGCTCCTAAGCTCATCCTCATTAGCTCCATTTAGTTCATCACCTTTGGACTGTTCCACTTTCTCCTGTTGTAGGGGTTATCACTGCTCTTAGCTTCATTCCTGCTGCAGCCACTTCATCAGCTGTGTCTGACTGGCCTGGGACTCAGGAAATTGTATCTTCAGATCCTTTGTGTACCAGACAGTCCCATCAGTTTTCAGTGAGAGTGTTTTCTAGAGTAGTATAAAATTCATAATACATAAATAAGGGATAATGAATAAGGGATAAATCCCATATCATTAAACAATTAGATGATCCACTAAAACAATAAGAAATATCATCACTATTAAGGAATTACTGTGATAAGGCAAATTTGTAAATATTTGTTTAGTATTTGCTGTTTGTCAATGACTGGTTGTCTGGGCTTGTGAGGTTTTCTGCTTTCGGGAGGGTCGAATGGAAACAAATTGTTTTCGTACTGATGGGAGTTAAGCAGAGCTTCATCTGAGAAACATTCAGTTATTCCAGACAGTAGTTAGTAGGGGATTAACTTTTGAACACGGTAATCAAACTTAAAAAAAAAAAAAGCCAAATTTATCATAAATTACAAAAAAGCCTCTCAATTGCACAGAATTGCAAGAACCACTGAAAGTCTGAACTTACGATCAAGCAAAGATAGGTCACTTACTAGAACAATTTGGTTTTCATTAGCCTAAACCTGCCTGACCCGTTCATCTGTTTGTGTCCTATAAAATATCCTGTAAGTACATCCAGATGCAGTATTAGTAGAGGAAATCATATTGTCTCTTTGAACTTAAGAATCCTTGGTACAAGTCAATGAAAATTACCATATTCCCCAGAATCCTACCTGTCAAGCCTTCCAGCTTCCAGGAAATAAACTGCGTAAGACACCACAGAACAGGGTTAAAATTTACTCCAAGGTAGCCAGGAGTGCTTTGAAAACAAGGAATTAATTGATCTTATGAGGAATGACTGCTGAAACAGCTTACAAGTATTATAAAAGAACCAAAGAGATCTCAAAGCAACAGCAATAACTTTGACTTCCTTGCAAAGTCTCCAGGTAGAACTGGTCTGTCTGCATCTTAAGGCTCACAGGACAGCAGGTTGCTGTAAACATCTGTTCAAGTGGGTGACATCAATCTTCTCTAATTTTCCTTGTCTAGGGAAGAGCACGATGGTGACTTTGTACTTTTATGAGTATCCCTAACCCATATATGCAGGTGTGGGTAATAAAAAAAGTGAAATTGCATTTCTTTGAAAACCAAACCAGTCCTTTTTAGGGGAAGTATTTGCAGAGATGTTTCAGCTCTCCAAAAGCAAACTCACTTCCCCTTCAAATTCTATATAAATAGCCAGGCAAATAACAGACAGATTCTCAATCAGTAAATCGCAGCTAAAATTATTCTTTAAGTGTCCATGCCATTCCAAAGCTTCCTGTATATTTTGAGTCCTGCATATAGAAGATACTAAAAATGTAATGTAAAACTACTTATATTATCTACACCTAAAATTTAGGCATAGATCTAAAATTCATTGTCTCATCATAAGGTGGTGTAAATTACCATTACGTCATTTTTGTGGATAGGAATACGTGAGTTGTAATAGCTAAGGACTTGTCCATAGTACATTAAACACTGGATACTGTTCATATAAGCAGTAGATGTTTTTTGTTTACAATGTGGCAAATATTCTGAAAATATGTAATTGCAGGAAGTGCTGAAATTTCATCATCCAGAGCTGATGAAATTTCTAGTATGTTATGCAGACCTATTTATTGCACACATTTTTAGTCTCAGTAGGAACTGCTAAACAGAAGACATACACTAAACCAGAAATGTTTTCATGGAAATTCCTAGTAATTCTAATGATGGGAAACACACACATCTTTATCCTACTTGTTTAATAAATATGTGTCTTGTAATAAACCTCAAAACATTTAGACTGTTAGTGAGACCAAGCAGCCAAGGGCGTTGCAGCAAAGCCAGCACTCCACTAACATTTGTAATGAGATTTTATAAATGCTGTGGCAAACAACCTAATTTTGGCTCCAGTATCATCTTCCTCATGGGCTGCTGGCCCTCTAGTGTCTCTCGATGTGGTTCCGTTCTTCCCTTCGTACCAAGCTCGAAGGTGAAAAGATATATTTTCTCTCTCTTTAAGAACATTGATGATTTTGTTTGGTTTGCTAGGGCCAGGGACCCCTTCCTTTTCATATACCTGAAGGCTCATGCCACCCTCTCCTTAGCACTTGCTCACTCACCTCCTGGGCTCACCATTGCCCACAAGCTGAGGTAAGAAGCCTGAGCGCTGCTTTGCAAAAAGGAAGGGAGTCTCAGGAACATGCGGGGGAAAAAAAATCTCAAAATAAAAGCAGATCTTGGTAGAATTTGATCATAGAATCATTTAGATCAGAAAAGACCCTTAGGATCATCGAGTCCAAATGTTAACCTAACACTACCAAATCCACCACTAAGCCATGTCCCTACACGCCACGTCTACATGTCTTTTAAATACCTTCAGGGATGGTCACTCAACCACTTCCCTGGGCAGCCTGTTCAAATACTTGACAACCCTTTTGGAGAAGAAATTTGTCCTGATATCCAATCTAAGCCTCTCCTGGAGCAACTTGAGGCGATTTCCTCTTGTCCTATCACTTGTTACTTGATGTGTTCTTTTAAAATATTAAGATCTTTGTTAAAATAGTTCTTTTTAAAAGGGGGGAGCATTTTCCTTTAGTATCTCTTCCATAAGACAAATGCTACATCATGCAGGAAGACTATGAGTATGAATGATGGGAACCTAAAAGACTAAGGGCAGGAAGATTTGTATTATCTCCAAAACAGTATTCCCTCTTAGGCAATATAAAAACAGAACTGAAAGTTAAAAGTTTAAAATTCATCCATCAACACAGTAAGGTCCATTTTTTTTAGATGAAACTCCACTACTAGCATTCTTCCCACCCATAATTCTGTGGGAATACTAGGAACTGAAAAACTCCAGGTGGTAAATATGATCCTGTAAACTTGAATCTGAGAAAGAGCTTTCCTCCCAAGCTTGAAGTGGCAGGTTAAAAGAATTTCCTTTCCCAAAAGCAAATATGAAGTTGCCAGAGAGATATTGTGAACAGTTTATTACCCATCTGCTTTGCAATAATGTACCCATTGACAACCTGATTGCTCTGTGCAAAGACAAGATAAAGGCTCGCTATATGGGCTCAGAAAAAGGGACAGATTTTGATTTTAGCTCTGCACTTCGGGGTAACTCCACTGATACCACGGACTTATTTGTTATCATACTGGTCTTAATCCTGAACTTGAACAAAGAAATATATTCCACTGTAAGGGGAAAGCAGGGGCATGGTGAGTGGTGAAGAGAAAAGAATACTCCACACCTGCAGTTCACAGAATAATCCCCCATGTGCTTTCATGTTAAAGTATGACTTGCCAGGTTGTAGAGGAGGGAATCCAATTCTGAGGGTAAAGTAAACATTTGTCTCCTAATTAACAGTTCCTGTTAAGCATTTCACATACCTGGAAAGCAGAAGTGCTTTAAGTGGAATTTGCATATGTACTTGTGCAACACACTTCTGCTTATTTTGTTCCTTCAGATGGTTTCAAAAGCTTTAAGTTATGAGTTTGAATTTGCAGACATTTTTGTCAACACAAAAGAGCTATTCACCAACTTTCTAGGAACTCTGCTACAGTCTCTTTGTAGGAGAATAGTGTGCTACTTCATTCAAACTTAATGAGTTGAGTAACTTGGCATCTAATTGGACTTTAGATCACTGCTTGTCATGTTAATGCAGTGTTAAAACTGAAGGTGACCAGATGTAATCACAGTGAAGACTATTTTAGTACTCAGTATGCTACATGAGATCATATTTTAATTCCAGTAAAATAGACTTAATTTAGTGATACAAAATCCCAAGTATCACTCTGTGCAGGTACTTGTTGAGTACCCCTTGATGCTAATTGGTTATACAACACTAAATAATAATGAATTTAGAGTACTTAAAGTGCCAAAAATACCCCTGGAAAGATATTTCCAGCAGATAAAACTACAAGCATTTTCTCTAAATTTCCAATCTATTAACCTGTGGTACAGGTTGGGCTTCTTTCCATCTTACCATTCTGGGAATGACATAGGATTGCTAGATGGTCTGCAGGTATTACAGGCAGCTTTATATCACATTAATATGTTTTGGGGCTACATGAGTATCTCAAAAAGATATCCCAAAGAAAATAAGAAAAGTAATGAGAATAAAAGACCAAACCACGACCCTGAATGGTAACGTGCAATACAGAGGAAGTAAGAGGTGAATTCAAAAGCAGTGCCAATTTGTATGGAGAGATGTGGAACTATTGAAGGCCTCTGTTCTGCAGTACTTAAGTGTGTGTCTATTTTGAAGCATGTGAGTCCCCCTCATCCAAAAAACAAATACAAAACCACATATAGACGTACTTTTGGATCTTTCATCAGTCTTGGGTCCCACTTGACAATTTTGGCCTTAAAAATTTTCTTTGCCTGTTCCCAGAGCACTCACCATGCCATTTTTTGAACACTTGCCAGACTGCATGCCCTTGTGTTGTGCAGTCTATGCAGTGCAATTGAAAGGGGAATATAAGGGGAACAGACACGACTTGAACCATGTCTGAAAGACTGATCCAGATTTGATGGACGCCTTATCTTTTAAAGCATTATAATCTGCTGGACAGAATATTGTAGGTGTTCATCTGCCTTGAGAGTTAGATTTTGTACCGTACCATTTCATAGCTACAGTCTAGTGATATATTCATAGGAGGAAGCTATCAAATATTAACCATTTCAAGGAGAAAAAAAGTTTATTTAAGTAAAGCAAGCATTTGGAACAGCAAACCTGATGAGTGAACACTTTAACTACATGCTCCTTAATCTTGGTTAAGTAGTACACCATATTTGTGTCATGGAAAAAATCTGAAATACTTTAGCACACTGCCAGTGATTTTTGTGCTTTATGAACTGTACCACAGGTAATATGTACAATCTGAAATGTTTGTGAAGCCTTAAGATTTAGGCTACCTAGATCTAGTGGTACTAAAAGTGAAATGTGGTCAAGGCGGGACCATTCCTTTTGCCTTCAGACAGTAAGAATTCAGTCAGATACAGTCTGCTTGAAATAAAAGAAAAACCACTGGGGCATAGTAAGCAGGTTTGCATTTTTTGCACTTTTTCTTCATTCTTCTAATATTCCATACATATTTTAAGGTGCTTGTCGCTTCCAACATCACAGAAAGTTATTATGCAAATACTTGATCTGCCCCAAAAGGAATTCAACCTTTCAAGAAAGCCATTAAATTATGCACAGTGTTAGCCTATGACCATCTATTCTTATCTGTATTACAGTTGCTGCCTATCTTCTCTTTCTGCGCCCATTTCATTGCTTTCTTCCCCACACTGGTTAGTTGTGTCCTAGTTAAAATTCAATAGCAAGACCTTTGGGAGAGGTATCAGGTCCTCCATTGATACAATTCTGTAATCTGTGATAACAGCAGTGAAAATAAGTTTGAATTAAAGTACTGATGATTTTGTACATGTTGTATCATATTGCTATTAAATATTTCACTTAATGATTGGAGGTGGAAAAAATATTTTCTCTCTATTTGGAAATATTTCTACCTGAAAGGGGGTTGTGGCAACGAGAGTGTTGGTCTCTTCTCCCAAGTAACTAGCAATAGGACAAGAGGAAATGGCCTCAAGTTGCGCCAGGGGAGGTTTACATTGGATATTAGGAAAAATTTCTTCACTGAGAGAGTGGTCAGGCATTGGAACAGGCTGCCCAGGGAGGTGGTGAAGTCGCCATCTCTGGAAGTGTTCAAAAAACGTGTGGATGTGGCACTTCAGGACATGGTTTAGGGGACATGGTGGCGCTGGATTAATGGTTGGACTTGATGATCTTGAAGGTCCTTTTCAACCTTAGTGATTCTGTGATTCTGTGAAAAGTATGTTTGATCTTCAGATTTTCAAGCTCATCCAGCAGATTTTCAGCTGGAAGACACTTGTATCCTAAAAGATATAAGAGATTCGAAAAAGAGACTGTTTATTTTACTTCCATAAATAGTTTTGGTCATCCTGACTTGAATGTGAGCTTTCCCCAACTGCCCAGACTTATGTATGCCCTTGGTAGGTCTCCTTCTAAAAATACTCCCAACTCAGAAACTCCATTTTGGACCTGAAGTATTTTTTGTCAAAGCTTTGGTTGATCCTATCATTTCCCTAATCAGCAATCATCTATCAAAAAGAAGAAAAAAAATCTCTGAAAACTTTTCACATAGCTCTACTGGTGAGACTATTACTGTATTCCAGAAGAAACATGGTGGTATTCATAATGATATATCTTATCAATTATTTAACCTAGCTCCTCTTCAGTATGGGGACGATATAGAGGCAGGTATTTAATAGAAGCATTTCTATTGGCCTAAATATTTTAAATTGGCAGGTAATGGACTTGTGTGATTACCAGGAACTTCAGTTTTTCAATAAGCTAGAAATACAACAGGAATGGGGTCTCTTTCTGAACTTGGATGCTTCTATTGTCCACGATGAATTGGTAAATGTGGAGAGACTCCACAGAGACTTTGTCACTTCAGTGAGGATATGTGGGAGATGTATGCAGACATCTTTGTGTTTTCTTTGGCAAGGATAGGTCCAAGTTACATTAGCATTTTTGAAATGCTTTGAAAATTAATTTTGAAAGTCTTTGAAAATTTAGAGGCTCATTATTTTCAAACGATCTCACTCTGATATAATACAGCACTTGTCTCTTAGATGGGTTTTTAAATTCAATTTTTGTCACCTTCCCAGGGAAAATAAAGTACGTGTACATTTCAAATTGTGAACTATGCATGCAATGTGTAACAGTGTTTCCTTTCATCATACAGGAGCTCTTTATCCATCTTTTGACCTGATAATCTATCTTTAGGGGCACCGCTGAGCCTGGTCTATGACAGGGGAACCGCAATGGTGTGTTTATCAGTGGTTAATACTCTCCTATGTAGCTAACCTGAGGAATCAAGAATTTAAAAAGGCAAGCCTGGCATACCCAACCACAGAGCCTTTGTGTGAAGATGGAAATGTCTAAAAGGTCAGATAGAGAGTCAAATGGTCCAGGAAGCCCTGTGGACAGGCGAGCTTTGTGGACAACAGCTGCTCCATAGACATCGCTTGGGTGCTGCTTGCAGAGTTACCTGCTTAGACAAATTAATAATAACCTGTAACTGGGAGGTACTGAGAGCTCTCAAGTCATACTTCTGTTTGGATACAGTGCATTTAACAGCATCAGACCTGAGAGCAGGAAATTATCTTCAAAGCTCTTTCACTTTAAAATAGAGCTGTGTTTCTTTAATCTTTAAGGCTCTATGAAGAACTGTACTGTATATTCTGTTGAGATTCAAAAATCTGGTTTTTGTTAGTGAGTATATGAACTTTATTAAACTGAATATGTTGGTGGGAAGGGGAATTTAGTTTATACAGTAAACATATGCCTGTGGGACTGTGAAGAAGGAAATTGTTAAAATGGCTCCAACATGTAAGGGATGCATAAAAATCTCACAAAAGCCTGAGATGCAGAGTTAATGCTGACAGTGTATAGTGCAGTAAGCTAATAGTACCTTTATTGCAGACATCTGCAGTGAAGGATCCTCTTGGGATCACCTTTTGCTTGCCCAGGGAATTTGTTGACATGTTTGATGTCAGCGCATCCACAAGTTTTATGGACTGGAACAGAAGAGTGTTCCCTGATCTAAGTTTTATAGGCAAACTCTTTGGTTAGTGGTGTAGCATTTGATAGTACTCTTTGACTGGGGAAGGGGACAGCTTCAGGTCATAGCTGGAGACTGGATTTGTCCATGTGTGCCAAGGAAGAGTACTCTGGTGCAGAATAATCCTGACATTGCATAAAGTGTTAAATGTTAGCTTAAAATAAGCTGCACTAGTCTCAGACTTCAGTAAATATTCTTAAGCAGTCGTTAAATTACAGAGAAATTCCAATAGTATTGCATTCTATATCAAATATCAAATGAAAGCAGCATCATTAATGACACACTAATGAATACCACATGAATTAATAATAATCAGCTACTTTTTGAAGTCTCCCTGGCTTCCATCTGTCTCTTAAATCACTTCAAATAATTAATTGCATAATGCTTTTCACCTTTGACAGACAGAAATAAATTGCAGATTAAAAATACCTGTGTTGGCAATGGGCAGAGCAAAGTAGTATGGCATTTTGCTGCCAGTTTAGAGGGATGATGCATTTTGCCTTGCTGAGCCTGCCTTGCCTGGGTAGTAATGCACAGATAAAGGAGGCTGATACTGTATTACTCATTTTAGTAAAAATTCACCCAGACCCACAGATCTTTTGCAGTTTTTTCCCCTCAGCAGAGCTGAGTCAATACCTCTGAAGTCTCTAGCCTTGTCTTTGTAGCACTGCTGTAGGACGATTGGTGGCAATAACTTTCCACCTTAGCTTGTCTGTGTCGGTAGATAACAAGACATTGCAATAGAGTCTCAGTCCCTTCTGCTGAGATGAGTTGGGGTTTCAGAGGTCTTTTTAGGGTCACCTCTCTGTTGAGAATTGCCTTATCAGCTTAGTCGGTAAGTGACCAAAAGATTGCAGGAAATTCCAGTCCCATGGACCTGGGATAAGTATGAATGACAGCCTTATGTAAATGCAAACACCTTAATGTAACATTTTTTATTCTGGAAACTGCGTGGCCCTGAGGATTTTAATATGATATTTATTGTTTTTATTTATAGATAATAAGGAATTTGGTTGCTTGGAGACCTGCATCTTTTTATCTGTGCTCAAGGCCAGGTAAGGTCAGTTGTTCAGGTAAAGTTGTAGTGACCAGAGAATGCATGAGAAGCATGTTAATTTTTAATCAGTTTGAAAATGGGGAAGTCAGTCATGATTCTTCTCAAAAGATTTAAAGTTGTAGATTGTGCAATCTTGCAATTTCAAAAAGTATGGGAAACTGCCTGAGATAGGTTGTGACAGGAATTCTCCCCTGTTTTGTATTCTGCTTTATTCCATGAATGGCAACCTCGTTACAGTGCTGGATGCAAGAGTATTGCTTTTGTAAAAGTTATAACTGGCAACCCCGATATATATTGTACTGCCCAGGTGAGGTAAAAGTTTCATTCCTCAATTAATTATTTTTTAGTTGGTTTTTTTTTTAAACTTTCTTTTATGGCTTTATGATAAAGTGTGCAAGAGAGAGAGAAGGCATGGGTGCCCTGCAATTCAAAGTGAAGGAAAGCCCAAATGCCTGTATCAATCTCTGATAAATGCAGTTCACAGCATTCAACTGCTAATGCAGAATTTAATCCTACTTCCACATTTTCCTTCCTCAGCCTTTTAAATGGGATACAGAATGGTGACCTCCTACTTTATTCTAAAAGCTTTTTAAATGCACGTTTTCAAGCTCTAAAGTTACTGGAGGAGTTCTTCACATAAAGTTACATTACCCTGTGTATTTAGAGAAAAACGGAGGGTAACAGGAATTTGATGTGCTAGAGAGCAATACTGTTAGACTTTCAGATATTTAAAACTCTGGGAAAAATACTACAGTTAAAAAAAAAAAAAAAGGTTCTTCTGCATACTTCTGTGCCAATAATCACCACAAATTTGTGGCAGAAAATTCCCCAGGCAAAATTGTTTCTCTCAGTTATAATTATGCTAGACAGAAGGAGCTGCAGGGGCCAATTCCCAACCCAGAAAGCCTGTATTCTCCTGAGGTCAGGCCCATGGCAGTAGCACTGCCATGTACCTGCCTGAAGGATTTCTGCCCTCTCTGATGCTCTAAGGTGTGTAAGCACAGCTTTTGGGAAGGGGGCAGAACAGGGGAGAAACAAAGTCAGGTATTAATGGCAAAGAAACTGGAGGGAGAAAAAGGCAGTGGTGGAGGAGCAAAACCACTGTGAGCAAAACTAGTGACCCAGGTAGCACTGGCAGTGCCTGGGAACCTGTCACTGCCTGGCTGTTCAGCCCCGTCCCCGTTCCGCTGTGCTAGATGAGGTGTTGGCACAGGGACTGCAAGTAGGAAGCAGAGCCGATAGTAAATTCTACAGAGGAAGTAATGTGAAAATGAGGAGAGATTTGACTGGAAGGGAAAGTAAAGAAGAAGGGAGATGTGATCTAGAAACAAACTTACGAAGCAGAAACAGGAAGGAAAAGCAAGAAAAATAAATAAATGGGGCAAGCAAACTGAAAGCAAAGCAGTAACAACATAAGCTCAGAAGTGTTTTGCACTGGTATTACAAAACAAAAATTCCAGTGGGAAAGGAGGGCAAGCACTGGGTTAAGACAAGAGGCAAGATTTTGCTGTGCCTGAAATTATCTTGTTGAGGTGAATTTTCTACTTAAGTGCAGTAAGAATAGTTTGGGGCTTGTTGGGTATGAAATATATTTATGATTCTGCTTTCAAATAATTGTTCAATTTTGTTCAAAAATTGTTTTCTTTATTTACCCAGGGCATGTACTTATACTGCCAAAGCTAAATGTCACTCCTATCTGCTAGAAATATTTTGTTCTGGGTAATAGCCCAATGCCTTTAAAATTCAGTGTATTATGCTTTAGTTAAAAATAATGGGCAATACAGCTGTATTTCACAATGAATAAGTGTATTAATTATGAGACAAATCACGCTAGATACTGTTTGCTGCTCAATTCCCTTTGAATTTCAATGAATAATAACTTACTTTAAAACAAAGGACATTTTTAATGCATCCAACAACGATGAAGTAGACTAATTACAGGTAATAAATATATTTTTATTGAAATCTGAATGACTACACTTGTCATTGGCTCTCAGAAGTATGCTATATTCATTTGAATTATGCACCTTAATATATATCAACTAATTACATATTTGTTCCATTCCTAGTTTAAAAAAAAAGTCAGAATTTCATCAAACCCAGAGTTTTCCTGAAGTCACAGAGGTAGAGCTCGTCTTGACCTAAATGGAAGCTATGTTCATTCTGCATTTTAAGGCAGGAGCAGTGTGTTTACCTTACGACTTTTGCAAAACAGAACATACAGCACTAGAAACTAAGTATTAGCTTAGAAGACAGGGAGAAAGCAGGGTAAAGGAAAACAATGCTAACCCAGGCCAGCATTAACCCACACAAAGTTTGGCTTCTTGGGTATGCTGGCTTACAGGCTTCCTCGCAGATGAGCTGGCAGGCTTTAGGCTGCTGTTAGCCGCAAAGCTAAAATCCAGAACGTCTTCAGAGCAATCCTTTTCCTCATCAGTATAGAAAAACTGCAGGCTCCATGGAGTTCTGTGGCATTTTGTTCTCCTGATTCAATAAAAGTCATATAAGCATCTTTAACCTCCTGATGACAGAGGCACCAGGCAGTCCCCTTGCCCCACTATCATGAACCAGAATTTCAGAAATGCTGAAAACTCCTTTACCTGGCTGCCACAAACTTATGTTCGTTTAAAGGCTACAGCAGAGAGTCCCTAGTTCAGCTTCAAGGAGACCATTTATAATCTGATACGGGTTGCCTCCTGGGGCAAAACATAGAGGCAGAGTTGTTCTGTGCCTTCTGAGATTCCCCGAGGCGATAGAAATTACAGCCCCAAAGACACCAAAATAAATTATGCCGCCCTGGCAGCTGCCTAGTCCGACCTTGGGGTGAGATCTCACTTACTGGCAACTTGGGTGTCACCTGCAGGCAGAAAGGATGTCCATGATGCTCCAGACCCATGACTGGGAAAAAAATTCAGAGGCTGTCATCTTAAGTTTTAATTTTGCTTTGTGTAAGCCTCAGCAATGTTCACTTAAACTTAGCTGTTTAAGCACTTATACCTGCTAGTAAATTTATTTGCTGGAATATTAATGAAAAGGGAGCACAAAGGGTACAATCAGTCTAAGTTAATTTCAAAATTCAGGTAAATGATCATGCATAGATTGTTTTTTTCCAGTATTCACCATTTCTAATTAGGATGCAATATGATATGTCCTGTTTTCACATTTCATATGCTGCATATTTCAAGTAGCAAATCTAGACTCTCGAGATGATGGCTGGCAACTCGAGAGAAAGAAAAACATAAACAACTTGGAAAAAAAAAAGGAATATAATAAAAATAATCTTGAAAATATTCCGAGACTAAGTAAATCCAGAAATATGTTCAAAATATGAAGTGTGAATGTTGGTTTTCGTAATACAGATGAAATCAATGCAAGCAGAATGTTGACTACAGATTAAGCTCACCTTATCGATAAAGATGAACTTCTGCAATCTCCTCCTTCTGAGGGATTCATCACGTGGTTCCTATCAATTCTGAAAAAAAATCTTTCCATCAATAGCAGAGTTCCATTTTTCACTTTAACAGTGTCTGAAAACAGTTTCTCATCAACTCAGTTCCTAAAGAAACTTAGCTGCTGTGTTTTTTCCATTTCTTCATCTATAACAATATTTTTTTTTAGAGATTAATATCAGTTTCTTAAGCAGTATTGAAGAAAAAATGTATTTAATAAATAATAGCATTTTACTGGAGGTAAAATTTTAAGGGCACAGTGGACTCTGCAAGAAAATACTGAGTTATATATCACAACATAAATACCCTAAAAAAACTGAAACGCTTATCTTCTATTAAGAATATGCAATACACATTCAAAACATCTATCTATAATTGGAATAAAAATAGCGAAGCTAATGTGATATTTAGATCTTACTTTGTTCCTACAATTAGCTGGTTGATCTAACACACATTTAAAAAATAGTATTTCCATTTAGCAGCAAACAGCTGCCAGTGGAAGGCACATCACCAAACAGTAAGTTTGTGGTTATTTAAAATGACCATTGAACTATTTTGGTCTTAGATTGGTCATATAAGTTAAAACAAGGCATGTGTTTTCCAGACTGGTGGAGATGGCAGTTATAGCACAAAATGGCACAACTCCTGCAACCAGAGCTAAGCAGGGCTGAGTAATCCTTGTCTCAGGTATGACTGCTTTCATCAGAAGGTGCTGTACAGATGTATCAGGAAAGAGTAGTGCTGACAAATGCCTGAAGGCTAGATTCAGCTTAAAAGCTCATTTGACATATAATCAAAAGCCATAAATGGGAAAACTGAACAAATAAAAAACCTTCAACATTTTTTCCCTTACATATAAAGCAATAGATCAACTTTCCTTTCATAGCTGAAGTTCAAACTAAGTCTGTGTCCCAAACAGGCACGAAAAATCATATCATTTAAATAATATATAAGCTCCAGTTATGACTCTGTAAGTGGTATTCTTTAGTCCTGTAATCTGCAAGTACAGAAATTGTTTGTGTTTGATTTTTACCAAATATAATAACAGCATAGAGCTTGATCATTAGCACTTAAGAAGGCATCATGAGCTTCAGTAATAGTAAGTGCGTTATCAAGGCTAATTGCTCATTTCATTAGCTTGTTCTCAAAGTTTTGCAATTCTTACAGAATAGAATAATAATACTGCTTTTTTCAAGATAGTTTATTGATAGTTTAACAAATTGACAGAGAAATTTTGTTTTTCCCTGAGGACAAAGAAAAAACCAAAAGGTTGGAAAAAAATTAAGAATGGAGACACTAATAACAAACTGCAATTACTTGTGCAATAATGAAGTATTACAGAGATTTCACTTTGCTATTAGAAGGATTAGTTCCTGAAAACTGTCCTGGAGAATAAGATCCTTTAAGAAAGCAAACGTGCATTATTGAGTTGTACGGACTAGGAAGTCATGAGAGACTTCTCTGATGTTCAATTTAAACGGATATTTGAGCCTTGCTTTGTTTTATCTCAGTGGCAACTCAGAAGTGTTAGTTACCATTGGAAGGCGTTTCCACTAAGTCCAGAACTCTTTCTAGAGGGATTTCTCTATTTGAGAATCTCCCTTTCAGAATTCCCTGTCACTAAGTATTCCTGTGCATATGCTAAATATAAAGAGGTTCTAATTCAGACTTTTTGTAGCATACTTTAAAAAGTTTCATCTTTAAATCTCATCTGGTAATGGAATGTGCTATTAACATGACAAAAGCAAACTTACGGTATTATAAGATTATGCTTCACTGTAATTATTTAGAAATACAATATGCCTATAAGTGCATTTAAATTAGAGTAAGCAAAACAGCACTTTATGAAGAGTTGGGTGGTGCTGGGTTTTGGGTGATTTTTCTTTTTAATGGACTGAACCACCCACTAAAAGATTTCTGGTTTCTTGGATGATTCATTAATGCTTCCTTCATTTTCCAATTTCTATGGGACCATCTGGCCCATCTTTTGTAGAAAGGCATTTAGCTGTAAATATATTTTACAGTCTTTCTCAATTTAAAACTAGTTGCCCAGCTGCTTCACAGAAACTGTCAGCAATTGGTAAACGCCTCAGAATTGCCAGCCTTCATTAGTAATCCAATCAGGATGAAGTTTAAAATACTGCAAATCAGATTATGCTCCATTGGACAGGAATTGGAGTGACATGATGTGCTGGGTTGTCTTATTTTGTATCTGTGATTGCCTTTAATCCAGGAGTTATGTACACTTTCTTTTGAAGGGAGGACACTTAGACTGAGATTGACTGTCCCTATGCATGTATGTGGTCATGTGTGTGTGTTCCCCCAAAAAGGGTACTGTTCAGGTTTTATCTGTCTCATATAATTGAATTCAGTGTCAGGCAGTGGTAGCATAAGTTCTATGCAGTACTGGCTATGCTTTTGAGTTCCTGTTCTATCTGGCTTAGATTAATTAGAGCTGTAAATTTGTGGTTTCTGATTTGAGTGGATTTTTGATCAGTCCCTTTCTCTCTCCCTGTTATCTTCTGTACTATCAAAACCATATTTCTTTAACAGCTGGCAGTGCTTGCTGGTAATAAGATAAAAAATGTGGAGGTAAGGCAATAAGGCTGGTACTTGGCTGCATTAAACAATTACATTTGTACATAATTTCTGTAGTTGTGAGACTCTCTGGTACAATATGCAGGTGGGAATATTTATAAGAACAGTCTAATTAAAATTAATTTCTACACATGGAGAATCTTACGTGTTAGAGATCAAGCTGTACAAGGTCTTGGACGGATACAGAATTCCGTATTTATTTATAAGGCCTCTATATTGCTCAAATAAACTTGTGCATGGAAAACATGCCATTTTACACTGGACTGTACACTCTCTTGGCTACTACTTTCAGTAGTATTAGATTTTCTGCTGGGTTAACTCATATAAATCATTAGTGAGGGAGTAAAATTTACTACGTCTAGCCAACTGGTGTTTCCTACAGTACATTTCACTATGTTACACTCAAAAGTAACTCTGAGCTTTGTGCTTTATACAGGTATTCCGAGTTACTCATTGCTACAGTAAAAGAAAACAGGGCACCTAATACCTGCCACTCAGCTGTAGAAATCTCATCATCTGTTAAAGACTGAAAAGTGTGTTCACTTTTATCAGTGGGATGCAATCAGAGTTGTATTATAGAGCTTTTGTCAATTGTACTTTATATGCCTCTAATTAGATGAGCCTTCAGGAACAGCTTTGAAACGATGAAGAGGACATGAAAATTTAATGTAAAAAATTCTATGAGACATTAATACACTACTTCCGGTTGAATCAAAGATTTTCTAATGAAATGGTGTGAGATGTAAGGGGAAACGTTAACAGAATCATGCAATGTCAGAGGTGTTTATCTAGTCCTTATTTTCAAGAGAAATTTAGAAATAAGTAATAGTGTGAAGATAGATTCTATTAGGTCTGTACAGAGTAAATAAAAGAAGATAGATTTCTATATGATCATTATCTTTGGGATCTATTCAGTTAACAGGACAGAAGAACACTTAAGTGACTGGAGGAGAAGAGAGACAGAAATTGTATTAGGGGTTTGAAATCATTAAGATCACATTTCTCTAATTTTGTCAAATCTGTAATTGAATAGTAATAAAAAATACTAAAACTAGGTGTTTTAGTGGTATAAAAAGGTTAAAATTCAGCAAGTAACTTCTACTCTTTGAAAATACTATAATAATAAATCTACTTTGTGACACAAAAGAAAATAATCTTACAGTTCATTGTGTAATGCATTCACGTCCTCCAAGCAATATTTTTGGTTAGCTTTAGGGAGGAAATTATGGAGTGCTAGAAGTGACAAGTATCCAGTATCAGATGTTTGGTAGGGGTAATTTTGCTTAATTAAATCCATTGTTTATGGAGTCATCGGCACTCAGCTACTGGAAAGTTTCAAGATAACTACTTTTCTCATAGGCAGTTGCATGAAATTATTTGAGTGTGTTTGGTTACTTTATTAAATTCAGAGAGCTCTGCTGATGCTGAATTTCATGTATCTCTTCATTTTTGTCTACTATCAATGTGATCTGTGAAGACTTCGGCTTTTCAGCTAAATCCCCCAGTTCAGTTCATTCCAGGCATAGTTTGAAGACTCATCCTAGTGGATAATTACACATTTCATGGTATTTTTATGAGCCTTTGCTTCACAGCTTGTGGATGTCTGTATTTCATAAGCTTTATAGTCCATGAAATAAAGGGGTTGTGTTGCAGTACGTTCAACAGCTTATACATATAACCTGAATGCTAATTTTTAGGAACTGAAATTTTAGACAAATGGCATCGTTCCTCGCTTGCAGTTGGGAGTCAGGAATGACTCTACTGAAGTGAATGGAGCTAGGCTAATAAAAAGCCTTTGAAAATCCCATTGGTTCCTAAATACAGTATGGCTCCCAGTGGAATTTCTTCTAATCTCCATGGAAATAGGAAGGAACTCCGTATATCTTCATACATTTCTGTTGACTATGAGACTGCTAAACACAGCCTATTCAAGCAAAATAAACAGTAATGTACAACACTTTTTCCACAACTGAAAAACTAATATGTGAAGTAGTGATTGTATCAATACACACTCAGCTATCAGAAAAGTAAACAAAAGGGAAATGAAAAATGGTACATGAAGGGAAGAATGAAAGAGGAGGAAAATGCAATCCAGCTGTCATCTCCAAAAAATGATCCAAAGGAGCAGCTGCTGTCAATTCCCAACTGTGAGAAAACAGCTTCCATGTTCGTGTGAAGACTGCTATCGTTCTGTCCTTGTCATGTTTAAATATTAGGCTTACTTTTGTTTAACTATTCAGTAAAGAGCAGTGATGAATTTTCTTTCCTACTGGATTTGATGATTGATCCTTTATTCAGATCTTCATAAAATATCCACCAAGATCTACTAGTGTTAGCTCTTTTGTCTGGTAATACTGATGATTTTATTAACATAAGTGCAAAAGAGAATGGAATATTTATATTCAGAAAGCCATAGTTTAAACCCCATATTTTATATATTATTAAATGATCTTGCTATAGATAAAGTGATGGCTACATTGGATACATAGGATATATTCCATAGCTCTGGCTTAGACTCCCTCTGTGATTTTACTGTCATAAGTGATTGCACAGTATACTGGGTAAATTACAGAGATTTCACAATTTCTTCCCTTTTTCTCTTCTGGTCTATTCCTTGTTTCTCTTGTGTCTTTCGCTCCACCTACACTAACAGTACGAAAGTGAAACAAAAAGATCAGTGATATGATACTTGTCCTGCCATACCACTTTCTATTCCAGTTGCCAATATTTAACTCAGGTGTTAGGCATTATTTAGCCTTAAGAGTTCTCTATACTATTTAAGAGCAAAATACACACATACATGCAAAATGCACATGCACATATTTACATATATTTATAGATTTATATACAATTTGTATAGCAGTCAATTTTCAGCAAAGTTTTTGCGGTTATATAAAAATCCAAGGACATTTGACAAAAAGCAAGAAGGGGAAAGCTGATAAAGTATGGAAAGTGTAGTTCTCTTAAAGAGTGCTAAGAAAATGAAATGCATGTTTCTGTTGCAATCCAGAAGTTATTCTTAAAGAGAGATCTCAACTAGTAGAGAAATCTCTGTTCCAATAATACTTTTAAAAGTTTAACAGTAACTAATTAGATAATTCTGATTTGATCCATTTTGTGGGGGTTCAGCTCTATTACATGAGAACATTAATCATTCTGGTACTTGATAAACACAATACTGAAATGCTTTGTCTAAATTTGATATAAAAGCTTATACACTTCTGAATGTTTTCAGTGGACCTTACAAGAAAATGTGCAGTATTTTGGCATCTCTTTCCCTAGTCCCAGCCATGACTAAGAATCACACAACATGAAAAGGAAAATAATCCGGCAATAGGTATTGCAAAACTTGCTGAAATTAAAAGATTTTACTTGGTAAAGATTCAAATCAACTATAGTTTTAAATGATTCCTCAGTGTTTTGTGGTTCAAATACAACAGGACTACTACAACAAGTTTTGAGGTAGGCTCCATTTCAATGACTAAAATGATAAAATGGCGCATTCTGGAGTAGGATATGAGCTGTGTAACTTGACCATTAGTTCACTTGAAGATCTGAAATACTACATTTCAACAGCACTACCCCTTTGATGGGTCATTTAAAAAGGATTCTAGTTCTAGGTGACTTCTAGTGATAAAAAATATATCAAAGAAAATGAAAAGGACATATGTTGTATCACTTGCAGCTGCAAAGGTCTCAGGAAACATATGTGAGAAATAAAAGCATAGTTACTCGGTGACTGAAAATGTATCACTGGATGGAACAGTGACTTTGATCCTGATCTACAAATGGGGAAAACAAAGTAGCTTCAGAATTTTGGACTTGGGCTCTGTAACTTTTTTTTTTAACTGAAATAATAAATGAAAAACAGCATCATAATTTTTTTTCTACCCTAATCCTTAATTTGCTTTCACTTTACTTTTGGATGGTTTACTTTGTATTTATAAATAGTATTTATGAGCCTATTTTACAAAACTACTCTTTTTTTTCTGGTCTGTATTTTTAAAACAATACATTAAAAGTTAATATTAAAAAATCTACAGGAGAACCATAAATTATAAGTAAACCAAACATCCAAAGTTAATTTAGTATTCAAGATTTGGTTTGAACCTGTGACACTTTGAAAAAAAATCTGAATCTAAACCATACACAACAGGACATGCATTGATTTTTGTGTTTTCCATTTTACATAGCGGACATTGATTTGCATTTCTAATAAGGCCATTAATAACAGAGTGAAAGGAAGGGTAATAGTCATCCGGTATATCTATAGTAAATAGGAATATCAGTCATTAACTACTATGCCTGTAGTCACTCAGTACAAAGTTGTCAATAGGTGCCCTCACTGAGAACATATACCATAAAAGAGATTATTGTGACATTTTTACTGGTCTCAGAAAAAATCAATGTTTATTCAGATATTACTTATTTGTGACCAAAGAAGGATGAGAATCAAGAAACTTTAATTTAAAGGAGACATTGTTATTTAGAAGGTTCTTCACGGGGGGAAAGAGGAGGTGGTTTAAACATGGTAGAGATTCAATGGTGAAGTGCATTGCCATTTTATTGGCTAGAGTAAGTGAGTGAGACAGGAAAAAATAGCAGGTCACAGCATCTATCTACTCAATGCACTTTAATATAAGTAGTGATAGTGGCCAGAAGGCAGGAAGAATCCACCTGAATGATATTTGGGGTTCTAGGAATTTCCAGGGAATATGGATTAGCAGATGGGGACAAAGGGTATGAAGGGGTGTGTTGTCACATTGTTACCATCACAGCATAGCTGGGAATATAATTTAGCTCTAGAAAACTCTGGGAATATAATCTAGCTCAACACAGCTACTAATGATGGAAGTGTAGAGATCATCAAACTTAACATATTCAAATTCATAAAAAATCACGCATATATTACCAGTCTCCCTGTTGTCTGTCCACTCATATTTTTTCAAGACACAAAGATAAACCTAAGAGACACTGAAATGTAGCTTAAGCTGTAAGTAACGGTTTTATAAATGCAGAATAATGGAATTGCATACCTACCTACTTCACATAAATATTAAATAGATAAAATGTTACATAGATGAAATTATAAATCTCCCGTGGCATAGTATAGACTCCATAATTCCATTAATTTATCCAAGACCTTAGATCTTCTTTGGTCCTTCTCTCTGCAGAAGATTAAGGGTAGAGTGTGGCAAAGAAACATTAGTCTAGAAAACCTCTTGTGCTCTTCCTGATGATGAGGTCTATCAGTTAAAATTTTATGTCTTCTTAGTTACTGTTTTCATCTGTGTTGGACATAGTACTGAAAATGACTTCCTTACAGTGCCACAAACTCCCATCAGTATCTTGCCTAATTTTTTTCCAATTTATTTGTGTTTCCTTAACTAATGCTATCATTTCATGTTGGACACACCATTTCATCTCTCCTGAAAAGCTCTGACAGGCTGCATTGGGAAAACAGCAACTCCCTTCCATGATGAACAGTGCTGCCTTGTACTTCCTAATCTCCTTAGTCCCGTCCTTTCCAGCTGGCTGAAGGGTTCCCTTTCACACACTTTCTGAAGTATTTCAAATCAAAGTAATGCTGGTTCTGATCACTGCTTAGTGATCCTTCTGCCTCCCTATGAGGCACAATTCTCACAGTTATGCAAGTATACCCTCTGGTTTGTTTTGCCCATCTAGTCATTGCATGATTCCCATTAGTAAGTATGGAAGATCATATTAAGCTGTCCTCATAAAATGATAACCACAGAATTTAGTCTTTGCTTTATCTACCTATTGAACTAGTTACCTACCTGTTTAAATGTTTGTCAAAACCAAATCCAGATATTAACCAATGTATATGTAACCAAAAAGGGAGAAATTTTCTAGCATTCATAGACTTCCCCAGCATCCTCATGATGAGATGAACAGCAGCAGACAATAAATCCCGCTTCTTGCATAAGATCTCCCTGACACTATGGGAGGTCCATCTTTGCTTAAGATATAACCAAGTTAATACCATTTTGCTCTTGAAGCTAAAAAGTATACGTGGTTAGACAGTTGCCATGTGCCCACCTCCTCATTCTTCATGATGAGAAAAAATTTTAGACAGTTTCATCAGCTACGTGAGTTTTCTCTTCATTCTTCCTAGGCCTTCTTGCAGTTTGAACAACTTCAGAATAGTCAATGTCAAGGACATTGCTGCTTCTGAAAACTGCCCATCTGCCATTTTTAGAGTACATGTGGAGTTGTCTCCTGCCAGCTGCAGTACAAGTTCATTAATTTTGAAGGCATCAAAAAAGCCACCATAATTGATTGTTTAAATAGAAGTACCTCTTTTCCACACCTGCAAACATTAGTGGAGACCCTCTTTGTCCTGTCATATCTGACAGCCACCATCATCTTCCCCAAGTCTCTCGCCTACTCACCATCCTTTCAGAAACCCTTTTAATAGGAGTTATTTCTGAGAGTCATAGCTTAAAGGCATTTTGCAACAAAACAAAATGCTAGGTTAGTAGTGAAACTGGTAGGCAGTACCCAAAAGTGTCACTTGCTCCAGGGTTGGCATTTGTGTTAAGCTTCCTCTCAGGTCTTAGCTCTGTAAGCTTGACAAGACTAGTCCAATAAACATTGTGGAATATCCTGTGGCATTCTGTCATTTTCTGGATGGCCACTGGTGAAGCTTGAAGATGTAAAGCAAGGGCAAGAGGGCTGATCTCTGTGACTAAAGAATTGGTTTACTCCAGGGGAAGAAGAGAGAGCAAAGTCTGGTATCTTGTTGGAGCCAACCACCCCTCCTGCTGACCAACAAAGCTGAAGCATGTTTTTTTTTCTCTGTTTTCTCATGAGCACAATGATCCTTCCTTGCCTTCAACCCCAGCACCCCCCACAAATCTGATGAGAAAGGCATTTTCAGGCAAAGGTCACTTTCTTTCCCTATGTCCACTCCTAATTTCCCTTTTCAGGGAACATGTTCTGTCTCTAGTCTCTCTTAATTCTTCTCTCCTAAGACTGTTTTGATTTCGGATCAATGATTCCTCTCCATGTATCTCATGTCAATTAAGCACAGTGAGTAAAACCCATTTTTGTACAGGATTACTGCTGTACTTTGAGTAATGTTTGTCTCTATGTTAGCAGAGTTTGAATGAATTATTAGTTTGAATAACTGATGAAATTTACTGAGATATCAGCATATGCTCAAAAAAATAATTAGCTTTTGCATTTCTCTGGTACCTTCTCATCCTTGAGGAAATTGGTGAAGGATCATGTATTTGGAGTGTATATGTGGACATGAAACTTATGTAACTTACACCCTAGAAAAATGTCAATCAAATTAATTTCATTTTCGCTTCCACATTTTAAAAGATTACATGTTATACTGGCATACTTACTTGGGAAACTCACTCTTGAGGTAAGTGTCCAGGCATAAATCAGTTTGACATATTCTGTTTCCATGGTTAGGAGTGGCATTGAAAAAAGGTAACATAATTTTAAAGAATAACATGGGCCACAGCAACTGAGACAGTAATGAGTAAAAACTGGTATTCATTGTGCAAACTTGAATGTAAAAGAAACTACATTGGAGAAAAGAATCTGCAAAAAAAGATGAAATCCAGCATCAGTTCATATTTGCTCTTTGAAGTCTGATTGTGTCCATAGAAAATGAATGAAACAAACTGGGAGTGCTTTTTTCTGATGATCAAGTTTTTCAGCCGTTGACAATTCCAAGTTTTTGCCTGTTAATACACTGTGCCAAGTGTATATTGAAATGTATGTAATTGGAAATCAGGAAGTTTCGTTGTAATCTTTCTTAGCTTCATTGCCAAACGTAGTGCTTCAGTGTTGGAATGGCATGCATATTGCTGTTGAAATCACCAGGGCAGAAAGAATCAAACCAAGGATACACCACTCTTCACATCCCATGATGTTCTGCTTTATTAAAAGAGAGTCTTGGAGAAGCAGATTTATCTGAGAATTGACAGATGTGCTGTAGAAAAACTGGCAAAACTTTGGTTTTAGACAACATTTAATACGACCTTTTTTAACTTTATGGGAGAAGAGTTGATACCTGATACTGAATACTTCTACAGCTCAAAAAGTAGGGTAGGAAAAGTAAACTGAATGTATTTATTCCATTTTCAGGTTACTATGCTTTCATGGTAAAATCACCGTTCTTATCCTGAGTCCAATGCCCTCTGTCTATGTTCTTTTAGATATTCCCCACGTGGAGGGTTTAATGTGTAATAGAAAATATACTTATTTGTTCCCTGTTCAGTTTTCATATCCTTACGCTGGGCTGAGCCATGTATACTTGCCTACACAGCTCTGGCTAACTCAGGAGGACATATATTTGCATTCCTTTGATTAACTCTGGGACAAACAGTTACACAGCGAGTTGATTCTCTCTGCTGATGTAGCTGTTTATCAATACTAAAGACTGCCCTCTTGCTCCCTTGTTGTTGAGAGAAGTTCAGCTTTCTTTGTGTCAGCTGTGGTTGGTCACCCTATGTGTTCTTACCTAAAAGGGGTGAGGACATTGCCCTTGCCCATCGTCTAAGAGCCATCTTCCACTGTAGGGGTTTGCTGGTTCAGCATACTCTTTCTAAAATACCTGGCGTGGGAGATACTGACCTTCTTCACTTTCAGGAAATAGATTTCCATCTTCCTTCAGGTGTTGTCTCTACGGTCATGAACACCTGTGACAATGGTTTAGCTGAGTTACAAATAAGTCAATTCTTATTGTGAGTGACTGAAGTAAATAAGGAACCAGATCTGGGGTTGAAGTTAGCAGAATTAGATTGTCTCTTTTGTTGGATATCTATTGTGCAGCGTTTAGCACAATGCAGCTGATAATGATTGAAATCTTTGGTCTGTTCCTTAATCAAAAATAACAATGATGAGATTATTAAGTGTGAAAATAAAAAATGAAAGCACTTTTTTTTCCCCTGATAAATATTGGCTGGATTAAGTGTTTGCAGGGCAGCAAAAGCTTTGCCAGTTGGGGCAAACAATTTACTTCAGAAGTTGCAGCTGTGTTTGCCTGGAGTTCCAACTCTTACAGCTTCCCGCAAGCTTGTAGCAGGACCTACGCAAGGAGAAAAGGCAGCAGTAAATATTAGGTAAGCCTGTAACTGCTGTCCATGTACCCAGTGTGTCATAGAATGCAGTCACTGTCCACATCAGCTGCTTGGTGCAGGATCATGTACATGTGGTGGAATTTGTTTGCCTCTAGCCTCTCCTTATCCTCCTAGATCAGCCCAGAGGTTCAGGATTCGTGCTTTTGTGTGGTTTAATGTCTAGGTGTCATGGAATATTATGCTGGCTGTTGTTACCAAGGAAACTTGTGATACAGATTTTAGAAACTGTCTGGAAAAGAATTAATGAGCAGTTAACTTGTTTTCAGATCTGAGTAAAACTATTTGTGTGAAAAATGAGGGTTCATCCACACCAAAAACCTTTAGTGAAGCCTTGATTAGGGTTCTTTTGTGTGGTTATCTAGCTGACTGTTTTGAAATATATTTCAAAAAATCTGAGTATTTTATTATTAATGTTAAAATAAAAAATATTTTCATTTCAGGAAGATTGTAAAATTGAGAATACGGATGAAAAGTACCTTATGTTGTCTTCTAGTGTATTTGTTTGCCTCAGAACAGGAGCAGTTACAGCTGAACAACTCTTGGCTGATGCTAGCCTAACCAACCCTTGAAAATGTGGATTCCTCCACTTTCTTAGCCAACTTAATTCCTTCTTTATCCTCTCAATGGTAAGTTTCTCATAACATCTAGCTTAAAGCTCCATTGCTGCATTTTATGCACATCACTTTCATCTTATTCCCCAATGGGAAGAAGGCAGTTTATAACCAGCTTTGCCAGAGTAACCTTTTATGTGTGTGACTAGTAGTCCTTTGTCTTCATTTTTCCTTTCAAAACTGAACAAACCAATTCTTTCCAAATTTCCTTTGATTTCCTTTCAAACTATCCTCATAGAAAAAAATCACTATAAGCAAAAACCTGCTAACAAACAAAACAGTCCTCCACTTTGCTTTATTCTTGGAGCAAACTTTACTGAGAGCTGAAGCAGTGTTCCAGATTCTTTCTTGTGGAAAGGAAAAGCCAAGTATCCAGTCTGATAGTGTGCATTACAACCAAAATGAAAATTTGAGAAAATTCTGTAACTGATTCAATGGAGAGCATTTTTTAAACATTATGAGGAAATGAGTCTGTAACATAATCACAGGTGAATATGATTCTTACTAGTTCTTGTATCTACGTTCACTGGGTTATTTTTATTTGCTTTTCGCTTTTAAAGCCAGTTGCTTTCATTTTTATTGTTACCTGCTTGCGGTTAGAATCTTATTTTTAAAATTTACGTTTCTGTAACAGAGAGTATAGTTCTGTGGACACATCCCTTCATCCTTACAGCTCAATTATAAGTAGGATGTTTGTTCTTGAACAAATCAGACTGAAGAAAGTATTACTAGGGATTAAATTATGTAACCAGGCATATTTGCACTTGAGGTATATGGCTGTAGTTTTTGCAGAATAAAAGTTGGCCTACTTTTGCAAGTGTTGCTATTAAAAATAATTTTCTGAAGTTGCCATTAAAACTATTTTGTGAACTTCTTTGCAGGAAGGAGTTTATAGCAAATTAAGGAAACCCCAAGAGAAGTAATTTATTTCAATCCAACAATACATGAAACAATGACGAGTTTGCAAGCTACAACTTTGGTCTCCTGTATAGTTTCTGAGGCATACATCATATTGCATGCATGGCTACAAGGCTCTTGCCATGTAATTCATAGTTGGGGATGCCAAAAGCCCTCAGTCTAATCAGGAACTAAGCTCAGTAAGTAGATGACAGATGCAGATCAACAGAGGTTCTCCAAGTGTCTTTCCTTGTCCCAAGACTTAAGGTCACCAGCCTGCCAGTGTTACTTGCTACTTTGAACTAATCCTTTTCCGTCATAGAACTGCACGTGTAGGAACACCTGTTCTCCAGTTGTTCCATTTGATGAGGAAAAGAATTTGTTTGGCTATTGTCCAGGAGACCTCATCATGAGGAGAAACCCTTTTTATTTGTGCCAACTTTGGTACTCACAAAACAGCCATAGTCCAGAGAGGCAAATGGCATTTCCTGTCCTTCTCATGCCCAGTATCAATGCCATACGGTATCACCTTCACCCAAAAGGAGTTTGGTCTGCTCATCTAGGATGCATGAGTGCATCTTCTACCCTGGCCCTCAAATGGAGGGAACAGAGCCTAGAGCTGCAGTATAGCAGGAATGCTGTTCTTTCCTTGGATTGTCTCTGCTCTGATGTAGGCTATGGCTTACTAGGAGAAAATTGTAAGGTGGCTACTTGGAAGTCTTGGATGCACTTCGAAATATTCTGGTATCTGCTTGAGTTTTACTGATACTCAAGCACAGTTTAATGATCTAAAAGAAAATAAATTTCAAATTGTAATATTAAAATGAGAAGTGGATAATTTTCTGAGAAATAGAAACAAAAAAAGTTATGAAAATACCTTTAAGCTCAAGAAACCTTTCCTTCTGTTTGGCAGAGCTTACATGACTGGAGTTTATTACTCATGTTCTTGAATGTCTGCACTGCCCAGGGATTTTTGGTTCACTTGCTGCTTCTTGAACTGGCACTCATCAGCTGCTTAAAGCAGCTATTTTAACGCAAACAAAACCTGTAACATTTAAAAACAATAGGAATTTATTCTCAGGGTGGGGGAAGTAGGCAAAAAATGCTATTTCTTTAGTCAGTCATATGGGATCCTCACCCTTTTCAACTGATAAGTCTGAGAGCATTTTTTGTTTCCAAGGATTTAATTTTAACTAAATTCCTTTTCAATATGATAGCAAGAAAATGAAAAAGAGTTTAAAGTGAAAGTGAGAAGCATAATTTTCACATGTTAATGGCACTGTGTGTTGCTGGCTATTAAGCATAATTTTAATTTGGATTGGTCAATGAAACTGTGAGACTATGCTGAACGAAATTAGCTGTCTGTATTCCAGTAGTGACATCGTATTTCTTTATATTGGAATACAGTGAGGTGGAATGCAAGCTTATATTGGGTAAATACTTATTTCGCTCATTTACTGGGCTAATCTATAAATTAGAGTGAATATATCTTCTCTCTCCTGTATTATAGTCAACTGCTGCATACTGTTCTATACTGTGAACATACTCCATTGGTCATTTTTCTAATTAATTTAGATTAAAATAATGGAAAAATTAGTAATAGCTGGCTGTGATTAAAATGTGCAATCATGTATCCTGCTGCTCATACTTGACACATAAACCTGACCCATTCAAAAGCAAAAGCATGCAGTGAGGCTTTCTCACAAAATTGGGACCCTTCCTGAGAGGACCCTCTGCACCCTGTGTGCATTTAGGTGCCACTTTTAAGCGGTATAGTCTGGTAGAGTTCTATTACAGCATGTATTGCTGATTAAACTGTTTTTAGTATCAGTTAAATGAGGTTTTTTCCATTTTGTGAACGGCAGTTATATCTTGTTCTTGGATATTTTTTCACATAGTTCCCTTCCCTGTGAAGAAAGAATGAGCTGGTATCAATAGTATTCATACATGTGTACTTATGGTTTTGTGGACAGTTCTCTTTTTCCATTTCTTAGAGTTACCAGAATAAAGTAAATATCTCTGTCCATTAGACTGAAATACTCTGAGTATTAGAGTGAAATCGAAGGAGCAAGAGTTATGAAATACCCCTCCAAATAAAAGGGCCCGTAGATTTTTAGAGCCCAAAGGATACATACGGTAATCTCTAAATAGAACTACAGTCTTTGCCTCTGAAACTGGGAGAGAACCTTTCCTCATCTTTGGAAGTAGAACAGTGATTTTTGCCATAAAGTTCTGAAACATACAGATGCGTATTGTTAGTATCATGTGGCTAGATTGCATTCAAGAGTAGTATAGTATTCTTTACTGCTCAATAAAATTAGGGTAAACTAATCTGTTTAGAGCCTGCAGTACAAAAATTATTTAATTCTTTACATTCCTCATTTGCATTCTTTGTTAGCAAACCCCCTGTCCTTTTAAGTACAAGATGAAGCTAATGATGTAACTAGTTAGGTATATAATTGTGCATACCCTGTTACAGATACACTCTAGAAACATAGTGTAATATGAATATATATCATTGTTCTTGTAAATTCTTAAATCATTATGCAAATACTACCCTGTAATGGCTTATCCACAGTTATTATAATTATTATATATTTATTTACATTGTTATTTTGTATGTAATACAGAACCACACAAATTCCAAATAAAGAAGGAATGAAAAGAGGTAGTCCTTGAACAGCTACTAAGTAGGCAACTCCTCCAAGAAAAGAAATAGTAGTAGAAACATTTTGGTTTTTATGTAAGTAGCAAGAAAAGCAAACACAAACTCATATTTAGTTCCTTATATCTGCACCTGCAATGTATACCATGGAGGACCCTAATGACTTTTATAAACATTGGTTAGCAGGTGAAAGCATTTAAAAGTCTTGAAAAACCAACAGAAATCTGACACCCAGTCACCCTGTCTCCTGACATGCGAGTGAAAAGATTATTATTTTCTTAACGTAAAAGACAGTTTCAGTATTCACTCTCCATACTTAAAGTAAACCAATTTAAAATTTCATCATGACTATCAAGAATGACTACTAGAAGGAAGATATAAAAATCTTGAAGGGATAAAATTCACGAAAAAATAAGGCTGGGAAAATGTAGAATGTAGCAGTGTTGGAGAGATTTGAGTCTCATTCCTGTTAGTAAATTTTTATCCTTGAGCAGATTTTTACAATAGGCAAAAAAGAAGTGTGTTATTTTTCTGGCTACCATAACCTTAATCTTGATGCAGAGACTGAAGGAAAACAAAGGAATCAAGTGCCTAAGTCACCTCTGAAAAAGTAAGTCTTAAAAGCCAAGTTAGAATGCATAGCACTGGAGGGAATGGCAGCAAAAACTCATTTTAATTTCTTTTAGCATTTCCATTAAATGCTAGTCAAACACTTGCCTGTCCAATTGATCTGCCAGTGCTGCAGAAGAGACTGCAGTTACGTATTTTTCCCATCTTTGTGCTTTTCATACAAAGGTATCAGTTGTCAAATCAGCAAAAGTGTAAGGCTCTTAGTGGAAAACACTTGCTCCAGAAGACAGAGGAAGGGAAAGAACAAAGCCAAATCAGACTTCAGGGGTTTATTCTGTCAGTGGACTGTGACATCATGCGAGTTTAAGAAGAGCTTGAACTGAACCCTTCTCAGGGAAAGGGAATTCTGGTGAAAGCCCAGGATTTTAAGAGGTTATCAAGGGACACAGATTTAGGTGATGAAGTGTCATGTCATGAACCTTGCTCATTTCTAACAACATAAAACAAAGAGTGCGCTGTAGGGCCAACCAAAGAAGAATTCTCAGTACTGATTTTATTCCGACTGAACGGCCTTGTATCTATCAGTTGCAAAGAGCTGATCCCTTCTAAATTAAAACTGCCATAGGTGTTGCATGCTGTTCTTAGGCTTCCACAAAAAGAGGTGTTACTGTACATGTTAGAAGAACATTTGAAAATGTATTATGCTCCCAGCTGTCATCAGGTTATCTTTACACTAAGAATAGTTTTAACACTGATGATATCCTCAGGACCAAGAGTCATTTTTTGTCCTAAAAAGCAGAGATTATCTGTACTTCTGCAGCAAGAAAGCTCCTTCCCTAAACAGGCATGCAGATCCAGGAAAGGTGTAACAGCAGGGTGATAAAAATCTTGAGGTAATACAGTGCAGTGAGGAAGTTAGAACAGTTTGTGTTAGTTCTGTCATCCAACAATACTTCATAACCCAAAGGACATGGCTTTAATCAGTGGGTCTGAAATGTAAATGAAGCAAATTCTGACAGCCTTTGATCAAAGGCAGAGAGAAGGATGGAAAGCTGCTCAGATAAGTCTCTAAGGGAGCAGTCAGAGTTAGTCAGATAAACAGAACAAAAGTAAAATATATTCACATCCCAAGTTTTGCTAAATTTAGCTTTGACAAAAGAACCCAGAGGTAGCCTTAAGCCAGTGTAATTAACTGGTTAAGAAAGTAGCAGTGGGCTAATACTTCTTGGTGGCAGACTTTATGCCCACTGAAAAGCTGTCTGATAAGGTGTGGGCTACAGAGATGACACCATCAAAGCGATTTTGAACCCTTTGATGGGTGCCAAGAGACACAGTTTCTAAATGGGTATTCAGTTACTTACTGATTCGTAATTCAGAAGAATCAGGTTAATACTTCCAGTTCTAAAACCTCTGAATTAGAGATGGCTGACTTAGGATTCATTAAAAATGCAATCAGCTGGAGTCAGACTTTAGACCACTTTGGTTACTGTGGAGAGGAAGAAAAGTTATGTTAGGGTGTAAGGCCCATTGCAAGTTTTTTTTCCTGCAATGGACATCAGTTCATTATTCCCATTAAGCCCCACACTAATATGTGTCAGGATCTTACACTCACAGAAGAAATCCCACATAAACATCCTGTGTTTAAAAAACCAAAGCAAACACACACAAGATCTCGTTTTATTTCATTAATTTTGAATTATTTACTGTGGGAAATGGATTTGACTGAATTGGTTTCATAATGATCAGTCATTGCTCCATTTTTAGACTGTAAGTTTGGACAAAAGGAAATAGGCTTCAGTCAGCATTTAATTGAAACACAGTTCTGAAATGTCAACAGTTAAAAATAATTTATTTAAATAATATTTTAAACAATATGTTATAAATAGAACATTTAAACAATATATTTTTAAAAGTCACTATTAGAATTAACTGGTCTTGTTATGGAGTGTATTTTGTATATTCTAGGTCTGGTCAGGCATTTACCTGTTTGTGAAACTCTTACTATTGCAGAGACTGAGTTTGATTTCAAAATATTCTGGTGGGCTACGAGGAGGATTTTTACAAAAATCGATCAGGTTGCCTTCCAAAGCTCTCAACAGCCTGTTAAGCCAGGAAATAGGCTGCTGAGGTGGGTGTCTGGGGATTTCCATATTCTTGTTGAGCCCACTAGCCAAGCCACTGAAAATGTAGGGCTTCTTTCAGCTCCTTGACTTCATTAATGCCTGTTAGACAACCATAAGCATGAGAAGAAATCTTAGGAGGTGAAAGCCGATAAATGATTTTTCTTCGTTTCCTTGCTGGCTGTCAGTGAGCAGTAGAAATAAAAACTGACCATACTCTTCTGGTCAGATTAGCAGAAACATGGTCACACTTTTCCATCTCAGGTCTCTGGCAGGCAGCAGAAAAACCAAGCTGAATTATATGTCACTTTTAATCAGCCGTTGCCAGGACAGTGGTTTACCATCTGGCAGGCAAAGACAGCAGGTTGCACGTATGATTTTGGTAACTTTAAATTTCATTATTTCTCAGTCAAAACACATTTTCATTTTATGAGTTTAGATTTTTGCTCTTAATTTGGGACAGGATTTATTTATTTCTCTAATTTTTATGTGATTAGTTTATTATATGGAAAATTGGCTGCTATTGATAAATTTAAACACAAATGCTTAACCTTTGTACCCGTTGTTCATGTGTAATATTCCTAGGAGTTTTCACAAACTAAGAATGTGTTCATATACTGTTTGATAGCAGACTTCCTCATCAGCCTGAAACATGTAGAAACGAGGTCTATAATTCAATGAACGAGTATGTTTTTACTACCCTTTTGCTGCCCCTATTCTCTGTAGTCTTTCAGGTGCCCGTAAGTGAGGAGTTCATGCGTTGTACTCGTAAACCACTGCTGGACGGTGGAAAGATGCACCCTTGTAGCACAGTGCTCATGGCAGTCATGAGAATAGCCTTAGCCCAGGTCTCGGTGTGCAAATGGACTCTTCAGCTCCCCATGTCTGCACATCCTAACGTTTGGCTTTATGAAAAGCTACACAGGTTGTGGTTTTTTTCCAGAAAGAGTACTGTTGTGTCTTTGAAAACACGGTGAATCTTAAATTATTTTGATAGCACTTGGGGGAATATACGATGGCTCACTTAACTAATTAGGAAACATTTCTTTCAGGATAAAAGTGGTATAGAAAATACATTATTAACATTTCTCAAATATTCATTAATGTATCTTCCAGTGTGTGTTTAATAATAAATGGGCATTTACAAAGAAACTCTCACTTTGGGTTTTTGAAAAAATGTTCATAAGAGAAAGTGTAAGAACAACACTGTGACTCAAAAATAATAAAGCATCTACTAACAATCTACTAACATTATTTATGCTGGAAAAATGCTTTTGTATCATTCCTCAGTGTCAGAACAGAATGTATTTGAAAAATGAGAGTATCTGTGAAAGAATTGAAGTAGTGTACTATTAACATTAAAATAGGTTATTGATCTGTAGACAAATCAGAAGAACTGTTCCTGAGTTCTGAATTTTGTATCCCAATCCTGAGGGCAGTGGAAAGACCCCCAGATTTTGACTTGATGTCTATTTCAAGGATTCGAACAACTCAGAATTGTAAAAACATTATAAATATAAAGCATATCTATTTGCACTATATGGATTATTGGCTTTTTAAATTATTTAAGATGGGCTAATATTTGCACAGTTTGGAATACTTCCCGCTGAAGACAATGAAAGTTATAGGAACCTCTGTCTACATAAGTATCTAAATGTAGGTGAAGAGCCTATCCTGCAAACAGTGAAATTATTATTAAACCTGTGTATTTAGCTGCACTAAAAATACGCAGTTTCACAAATGTGTACAAGGTCAAGTGCAACATTTTAGTCGTCAAATAGAAGTATCTTCGGGATTTATATTTACCTCCTGCATTAAAGAAAAAAATCCAATCATTGGATTAAATTTTAAGGCAACAAGCACAATGTGATTTAATCTGTCTCGCTCAGAGTCTTCAGATTACCTTTATTTTACCCTGGACAATAATTTTTCCGTGGCAGCTGGATCATAAACTACATATATTTTCCTTTTTGTATGTTACTCTCCATTTACTTGAGTGCTTCATAACTGACTCTAAATTTGTCTTGTGGAAGGCACATGTCATCAACATGTGAGACCTCACACTTGGGAATATTGCATATATATTTCATGTGGCTATCTAAATCCTCAACTCCCAAGCTGCTTGTCTTTTTTCCTTGTTTTATAAATCTGCTAATCCTTCTGTAAATCCTTTTGCATACTAGTAAGACACTGTTTTTTTGTTTAGACAATCTACTGAGTGTCCTCTCTATAGAGAATATCTTCAATATTCTTTTAGGCTTCAGCTAAAATAAATATTTTTTAAAAAGACCTTTCATAGAACAGAGCTTCAAAGAATTGGAAATAATTAGATTATCTATTTAAAAACAAATTATCCATCTTGATGACATGAAAAAAAAAAAGCAAAGCTCAGGAAGGAGAACTTGCACACCAGTTTTGGATCCAGGCATTTTTTAAGTGAAAGGAGATCAAAGTTGCCAAAGACTTTAGTGAACAGAAATGGGCAAAACAAACTGGCAAATGTTGGCGTTTAAGTTATGGAGTCATTAGTAGGTCATATTAGGAGTATGTCAGTCTTATTAGGAGTATGTCAGTCTCTACTATAAAGCACACTTGCTGCTTTTTCACCATTTAAGAACATCTTTTCAGTTGGTTCATAAAACTAAAATGGTCCAAGGACTATACAATATCTAATTAGTGGGAATGGTGGATGCAACTGATTCTTTTCAGCTCTTTTATTAAACTTCATATTCAATTACATGATTAGAATATCAAATTCTGTTCCACAAAACCCTTGGGGGAGGGGAGGCCCTGCAAATTCTTTCTAAAGGGCCACAAAAGAAAAGCAAGGTTATTATTAGCAATCTTAAATTCTCTATATAGGCTATCATATCTCCGGTGGAAAATTGTCAAGGTGGCACCTCAAAAAATGTTGAAAATCAGCATTATGATATTAGGATCATAGAAGTTTAAGATAATGAAATATTTTAGTGTGGGAACTATTTTTTCTCATATTCTCAGAATGTGTTTTAATTTTTAATTGAGCAAATTTCCAGCTGTCATCCTCAGCATTCCTCCATTCTCAGCTGTTGTCTCATAAATGGCTAGAGAATGCTTTTTCACTGTTTAGCACTAATTAATTTTGTTAATTAAATGTCACCCTGATTTTTTCCTTATTAAGAGTTTTTGTACCAAAATGGTTCCCAGGACATTGCTGCTAAAATCACTAAAGATTAAAAAGAAAGGATGGAAATTGAATGTGCAAGCACTAGAGAATTCATTAAACGCATTGTAAGACTTGCAAATGCCTCTTGACAAGCAGGATGGGAACTAAAAGACACTTTCCTCCAAGGGTGAGTTAATAGGCCATCCATTTATGTAAAATGTTTTCTTGGTGGGCAATAGTATCACAAACTGCTGAACTCAAGAACCAGTGTCAACATGTAATCGTATTCTCAAATTTCTCATTATAGCAATTACATTGTCTGGGAATTTCCCTGTATTAATTACATAGAGCCAGTGGACAAACATCTTGTTATTTCTGATTTCCTTTTTAGATCTAAAGTAGCAAGTGCATGTGGGAGGAAAATGAGAAAGGCAGACTTTGTCTTTCTCCAATTTATTGGCAGCTCATCCGTCCACTTAAAAAAAAAAAAAAGTAAGATTGCTTTCTGGGGGCATGCCGATGTGTGTATGTGGGAGCTGGCAAGCAGCCACATGAAGATGAATACTGCTTTTTACACCCCTATAGTGTATGGCAGAGCATAATGCATATGTTAATATGCTCTTTTGTAGTGTTGAAGGGTTACACTATTTTTTGCTGGCATGATACCCAAGTACAGGCCAATTGTATTAAGTAACACAGAAAACTGCCAGTGAGGAGTGTAGTCCAGGATATTATCAGAAGAAACATGCAATCTTCATTGATTTCTTGACACTATCATTAATAACAAAGCCAGGGCTTCCTATAAGTCCCTGAAGTTTTTAGTCAGCACGTTCAGTTAGTTCTTTTTATTGTCATTCATCCTTCTCCAAAGGCTTTTGGGAGAGTAGGGATAGCGAGAGCAAATGCACCTGGTTGTGTTTCAATGGACCAGTCCTGCTTAGTCTTCTTCAGCTGTGTGGGCATGTGAATAGAAAGTGCTGGGTGTTACACACAAGGCAGCAACCTGGGGGAAACATCTGCTGGACTTTGTGTTAAGGTTCAGATGATACCAGAATTAAGCCCAGTATTTCTGTCAGCTTTCAGGGGAATTGTATGGAGGCATCAGTGAAGGGTATTTTACTCAGTCCCCTTTGCTTGTATATATGCTTGAAATGCACAGGGTTGGCCTGGTTTGTCAAAGGCACTTTCTCTAGGAGTTACCACATGTACAAATAAATTAAAATTGTAGTACTTACCTCAACATCATGTTCAGCCTGAGCTAACTATTTCCAGACAGCATCTGGAAATGTTTAGAAAGGATTGTACATACGATTGGGGTTTATATAGTTTAGGTCTCTAAAACATTGTAATTGAATGTAAAGCCTTTCGTTCTCTAAGGACTCTTCCCCTCCACACACCCCCAATAGATCAAGATCTTGTGAGGAGAAAAAATCTGTCTTGAAAATAAATATAGTAGAGAGCCAACCCATATTCTATTCCAAGCCAGGATTTAATTTAGATTTGCTTCTTGAACTTTCTAACATTTAAATATGTGTGCACAGAGACACAGGGTCCTGTGATTGTGAATCCTGTTGTGTTAGTTTATTAGTTAGTTTAGTTAATGTACTATTTAATACATTTTATGTAAGACCTCTCTTGCCTGTCTCTATACAAGTAAAAAGTTCACAGTTACTATTTAGGGGATATAAACACTGTATTGCCAAAGGAGCAATGAGAGTGTTTTCTAATTCCAATGAGAAATTGAGACAAATAGAAGAGACAGTAAGACTCCAGTAAAGCTGTAATGCAAAATATATTTTGTAATATAAATATATATATGTTAGTCTTAAGTAAAAAAGCATTCTTTTTGGATTAAAATAGATTTATCAAATGGATTCTTTTGTCTGCTGGTGCATACTCAGTTCTTTAACTATTGGCTATTGAGGATCTGCTGGTCTGCTTTCATTGCCCACATGCACATTTACATAGTACTCTCCAAAGTGTTCTTCCCAGTTTTGTGAAGTGTTTTTGTAAGTGAAGGAGGTAGTACAGGTCAGCCACTACTAACTAGTGTATCTCCTTGCCATACTGACACAATATGGAATGCATTTGTTTTTCAGGTTTTTACTGATGCCTTAGAGATGCTGAAACTGGTGTCTCTCAAATGTCCAAATTCAGCAAAATCAGTCCCTAACTTTCTTCATATGTTCTGTGGAATTATTTCTCAGCAAAGATCTCTTTCTTCGGTTAAGTCTTAAGAAATTCAAGCAGCCTGTAGGCAGAAATACATAGAGCTGATCTATTTTGTAAACATTTCAAAGTAATGAATGCCTTCCAAGAGTTTTGGACAGATTATCCACAAATAAACAAACATACAAATACAAACTCTTTTTTCAAAACAAGTTCTTTATGACCTATACTTCAGCCAGTCCTAGAGATGTTACTGTACTATAAGAGTGATCAGGAGAGTAAAAACAATTGTGAGGAGAAACTTCAAGAAGATGGCAACATTGCATTAATTAAATAGAAGAAAAATGGAAAAGAAAAAGACAAAATTATGGAACAGATTTTTTAAAAGTAATAATAAGTATAAGTGTATTGGCATCCCTAAAAAAAAGAGGGAAAAAAAGGTCCAACTACATCATAAAACAGATGGCTAATATATACATATAGTCGTGCATAATAACAGGAAAAAAGCTAATATATTGTTCATATCCTAAACTTGTATCTGGCTTAGAGTTACAGCATCATTGGGAAATTGCCTAGAAGTAAACTAAAGAACGGGCACTATTAAGATAATCTTCCTGCACTGCCGAAACTGTACAGTCGATACTATAGTAGTGGTGGTGGTAGTAGTAATTATTATTATTATTATTATTATCCTTATCCGTATCCTTATCCTTATCCTTATCCTTATCCTTGACATTGACATGCTAGGAATATTGAACAACACTATGTCCAAACAGCTCACATGTGAAACTAATCTGTGAATGCAGGTGTTTGAGATGAACTGGTTTCTAGACACAGGAGAAAATTAGGTTGCCTGTGTGGATGGACAGCAGGAGTATTATAACCTGCTCTTGGTAATAGGCTGTTATCAATTACCTCTCTCCTGTACAGGTCAACGGGGGGACGGGAAGTCAAAGCCATCGCTGTAGTAAGCAAGATCTAAACCTCTGTCATGTCATTGATCCACCCCCAAATGGCCTTTCCTGCAAGTTCCTCATGGCAAGGTAAATGCAGTTATTTTTCTGACTTCTCACTGTTAGATCTTGTACACAGTGTAACAGAAATGGAGACGGCATCTCTGGTGCAGTATGTGCTGTACCTATGCTACTGACTTACATTCACCAAGTTTAAGTCAATTGCAGTCATGTTCTGACTTAAGTGCCAGGGAGCATTTGGTGCCTTGCAGCATAATGCCAATCTGAAGAGGGCTGTAACAGGAGATTAACTTGTAGGAACATCATACTAACTGAAGGAGAGAGCGCAAAAATAAGAGGGAAAGCAAAGCAAGATGGACGGTTAAAATATAAACATCAGGAGATCGTTTTAGAGTTTACTGGAGACTGGCCAAAGTGAAGAAATGTGAAACAGACAATAAAAAAATCACTGGGGTTATAGGAAAGGATATGGGACAATTTTACACACATTATGGTCATGTCTGAAAATACAATCCTTCTGTCTGTAGAGATATGAGGGAAGAAAGGAAACATGAACCCCTTGGGTTGTGACATTCCTCTACAGCTAAAATTTGGGGGATTTGAGGGATCTCGTAAATTGAACAGGGCACTGAAAACATCATTTTAATAGCTTCTGCAACTAGCAATATTTAAATACTAAAACTGGGACTTGGCTATTAAACTTCTGTGTCTGAATATGAGATATACTGTGAGGAAAAGGCTAATGAACCTAAAAAGACAATAAAAGGAAAAGAAAAATGTGGGGTTAAATGAGAATAGAAAAAACTTTGCATAGTTGATCAATGATCCGTTGATTCTACAGTCACTCTCAGAAAGGTTAAATCTTTCCAAATCCCAGTGACAGCAGTAGTGGTCCGAGGTAGCACTCTCACATATATGTAACAAGTCTATAAATTAATGTATCTATGTACACAGAACTACCAAATCTGAATGACACTAAGTAGGTGGTTGGCAGTTGGATAGTTGGTAGTAAAAATTAAAGCAATAGCTCGCTTCAGTGAAGGTGCAGGACACAATCTGTACAGGGTTAGTAAAGAGCAGTTGCCTTAGCACATGGGAACTAATATTGAAATGGGAGAGAGAATAAAGTACTGCCACGCCAGAGCTGGCAGAACTGGAAAGTCTTGGAGCAGCAGAGAAATTACTCCGTATAAGCAAAACACATGCGGTTTTACTTGTGTTTGCAAGGAACAGATAACATGGATAAAACAGGTAAATTTAGTTATCCTATCTCTGGCCATAGTCCTGTTGACATCATAAGAGCCTTTTAGCTATACAAGGCCAAATATTTACAGTATACTGTTACAGACAAGTCAGACCCACATTACACTCGGGCCTATCTGCAATACAGGGTAAAAAATGTCTGTTGGCAGTCACATGTGGGTATGAGGTTTTGAGTATTTGGCTCTAACATATGAACAGTGCAGGAGCAGAGAGATTTTTAGCTACTGAGCACTGGACTTTCTTCTCTTTAAAATCCTTGGTAATTCTAGGAGCGTGAACAATTCCTTGTGGATGCTATCCTATTGACTTCTGTTTCATCTGTGTACATCAGGATCGTTGCTGTTTTCTGGGGTAGTCATTTTTGTGGGGTTAATACAATCTGTATAGTCGTGGTTAAGAAATTAAGTTAGCTGATAACATGATATGCAATCAGAGATTATTTTATTTTCTAAGAAATTAAAAGACTTAGTGAAAGCCCATCATTTAACAAGACATTAAAAGCCCAAAACAAATATGGAATAATGTATTCACTTCAGGCATTTCACAATTCTGAGCTACAACTACCTTGTCTGAATAGCTTTCAAAGTCATGGTTGCTGGAACAAGATCTTGTGCTCCATTTCACTGACTCGTATGCAACATTTGTCACAGCATCACAGAATG
The DNA here is from genome assembly GCF_964289735.1 of Phaethon aethereus. Classification (NCBI taxonomy): domain Eukaryota; kingdom Metazoa; phylum Chordata; class Aves; order Phaethontiformes; family Phaethontidae; genus Phaethon; species Phaethon aethereus. The sequence goes on from NC_138580.1 coordinate 33,904,329, forward strand.
GTAGGGGTTGGAAGGGACCTCTGAAGATCATCTGATCCAACCCCCCTGCCAAGGCAGGGTCACCTAGGGCAGGTTGCACAGGAACGCGTCCAGTTGGGTTTTGAAAGTCTCCAGAGAAGGAGACGCCACAACCTCTCTGGGCAGCCTGTTCAGTGCTCTGTCACCCTCACAGTAAAGAAATTTTTCCTCATGTTGAGGTGGAACTTTCTGTGCTGCAGTTTATGCCCATTGCCGCTCGTCCTATCACTGAGCACTACTGAAAAGAGACTGGCTCCATCCTCCTGACAGCCACCCTGCAGATATTTATAGACATTTATAAGGTCCTCTCTCAGCCTTCTCTTTTCCAGACTAAACATCCCCACCTCTCTCAGCCTTTCCTCATGAGAGATGTTCCAGTTCCTTAATTATCCTCGTAGCCCTCGTCTGGACTCTCTCCAAGTTCCCTGTCTCTCTTGAACTGGGGAGCCCAGAACTGGACACAATACTCAGATGAGGCCTCTCCAGCACAGAGTAGAGGGGGAGGATAACCTCTCTCGACCTGCTGGTCACACTCTTCTTAATGTACCCCAGGATATCACTGGCCCTCTTGGCCACCAGGGCATATTGCTGTCCCATGGATAACTTATTGTCTACCAGGACTCCAAGGTCCTTCTCCATGGAGCTGCTTTATACTTGAAAGGCATGTTAGACTAATATTTAGGAGAGAGTTTACAATTTTAGATTATCTACCATTTAAATCTGTAAGTTTCTTGTGATACTAGTGAGATTTTTGTACCGTCTGGTTTCTCAGAGATATGGTCGTCTTTTTTTCTAAAGCTGGCAAACAATCTGCTTGCCATACCTATCACCGTATGACATAGCTATCTGTGTCTTGGAATGCAGGGAATGCAGTTACAAGAAGAAAACATTTGGTGAATTTGTATATTTTTCTATTATTTTATGCTGTGGTGCTGAAATAGTGATACATTATTTTTCATCCCTACCTTTATTTTGATATACAACATCTATTGCTTCTGCAAATATATACGTATGTGTAGAAGATCACTCGTTATATCTATGTGCATTAAGTGAGTGGTATGTAGTAATTTTGGTATTGAAGCCTGTATTTAGAAATCTAGTCTTTTAGATTTCCAGAAACACAGCAGAGAAACAAGCACAGCTAGTGTTTTTCATTGTGAAAGCTATTACTTTGAGATTTTAAACTTAAGGAAAAGTGAAACCTATTTAATGGGGTTTGTCTCTAAGACCTAGGAATTAGTTTGGTGCAGTGCAGTTCTGTAGGTAAAACAGGTAAACTGTGCAGTGAGAAGAAAAACTAAACTCATGAAAAATGAGACAGTTGAGCTGTGCCATGTTTTATACAACTTGCAATCCATCATCTTTGGTTTTAACATATTAAGAACAGTTTGGTTAACATTCTTCAGGAGGGAAGGAAAACTAAGATGTTGACATAGCTGCTGGAATATTTACATATAGATACAAAAGTAGGGACTAACACAGTTATAGGCTGCAGGCTATTATTATGTTCTCATGTTCACTCACAAAATTCAGGTCTTCAGTTTCACTTTGTATGTAAGAAAGAAGTAAGTATATGACTTCTACGATAGGTACAAAGTGCTTGTGCTTGAAGTATTTAAAGAGTCTTTTGTTTTCTTTCTTCTTTTTCTCCACTAAGGAAAACAAGAAATATATACAACACATATATACAATTTTGGACAGGGAAGATAGAGTTGAGGGAAATGGCATCACATGCAGTAAAAGGGTGCACCATTCAGTGTTAAGCCACTTGACACTTGGGGGCAATTTCATAAGCAAAAACCAAAACCTAATCTGTTTTTCCCCATGTGACTTCTGCTTCCTAGAGAAGCAGGATTTGGGAGTTCTGTTCTGTTATGGTGCTCCCACTGGTGCCCTAGAAACTGAAGGAAGCCACTTCATGTTGGATGACATTTAAGAGGAAAGAAGGACAGGCAGGCTTGCCACACCACTACCTTGCACAACTCTGCTCCAAAGAAGGCCGCAACAGGGCATAACCTAACCTGCCAAGCCATAGGGCAAACAGCATCTATTTCACAAGGAGAAAAGGCAAAAGAAATATTGACATAAGGGTTTATATAATTCTCAAGCACTGGAGTATATATGTTCTTGTAGCAGCATTAGAATTTGGAGGGCTTTTGTTTAAATTAACTAGTAGTGAGATGTTGTCAGCGTCCCACAAAAATCCCTTGACTGCGGAGGGAGGAATGTGAGGAGGTGCGATGCTCGCTGGGAGGGCGCAGCTCAGATGAACTCTGAGCTCTGCCCCAATCGTGGTGGTAACTTAAAAAGCAGCATGCCCAGCTCTCCCATAGGCGCTGCTCCTGCCCAGCGGGTGATGAGCAATGCAGATTTGTGCCATGCAGAATTGTACACAGGCACATAAATACATAGATACACGCAGAACAGACACAGAGCGCAGTATACACATATATACAGTACATGTGTGTGTATATATAATATCAAAAAAGAACCTTTCTTGGTCATTTAAATACTAAATAGAGTCTGTCTACTACGATATGATGTATTCTGTTATATCCTGCTACTTTCAGTGGAATCAGAAGTATTATTGCATAACAAAGTATAGTAATTTTTGTAATCTACCAGACTGTAATTAATACATGTTTTAATATCTAGCAACAGAAAAACAAAAAGATGCTCAGATCAACTGTGATTTCGGTATTTTAAAAGCTTGCATTTCAAAAGAATGAAACTGTGGAACTATGTGCAAATAACGCTACATACGAAAAGGCCTAAACTGTGTTTTCTTGTAGGAAGTATAAAATATCTGTATTAATTACACTAGGATGCAAAGATAGACTACGCTTAGGAATGTTCTTCTTGGAAGTGTTTTTAAGTTACTCCATTCTCCTGATGTAAAGACGAACGAAAAAGGTAGCTTGTGACAGGAAAATTCAGTGTGAAATCCTGGCCTAGTGCAATCAGTGTGAGTTCTTCCTTTCTATCCAGTGTGGCCAGCTTTTTTCCCATCATACTTTCACTGTGAACTTACAGACCTAATCCTACAAGTCACTTCCACAATACCCATATGCAACCATGCAAGGCTTCTCAGTTTGCATTATCCATTTCCTTTTTATGTGGAACTGCACAGGGTAATAAACAAAGATACCTGGGAGAAAATAGAAAGTTGTTCTTTTTTTTCTTACACCAAAGATCAATAATAATAAATCTTGGCTCTTGAAATTTTGTTTATAGCACTGACAGTATCTTAGTGGGTTTTCTGTTGAAATCATTAAGCTGAACCACTTCTGCAGAGTTTAATCCTCAGTGTACACTATTGCATGCGAAGCATCTTCTACCACTTCTGCTCATGTTATTAAAGCTCATCAAAACAAATTATGCCTTCTCAGATTTTACTTGAAAAGTCACTTCTCCTTCCAATGTCCAGAAAAAATTTTGTAATTTTATAAATTTTATAATTTTTATTATAAGAAATTTGTAGTTTCCAAAGAAGCTATTATTTCAAACAACAGAAATAATTGTGTTAATGTCCACTCTTACAAACCACTGGCAGTGATTATTCACAGGGATTTTTGAAGAAAGCATGCAGTTGCCTTCAATGGTCTGAAACATACCTTTCCCCCCATACCTCATAATTGAACACAAAACTAATCATCATTGTCTATATAATAATTACTAGTAAAATGGTCATTTTTATATTTTACAGACAACAATCTGATTTAGAAACTTTGAGGAGCAGAAAGGAAAGGGTAATGCAAGCTCTCATTTCCTATTGAACAACTTTTGCACCAACAAAGAAAAAGTTCACAACAGCCATGTGTTTTTCCACAGTGTTTTGCTTTCTCAGTTCTCTGCCAACTCCGTATGTCAAATGTACAAACCAAAAAAACCCACAAAATGCTTGCCCTGAGGATTCTGTAGCCAATTTCAGAAAACAATTGTGAACATAAATCTTTACAGATATTGTTCCAATTTCTTTTTTAGCAAAATGGTGTATGAAAATATTTTCCATTTTCTTTCAGCTCTTACAAGGCCTCTCTATGCTTCATGTTAGCTGTACTACAAGACTGTCATACCAGCACAAGAATAAAGATAATTCTGAACAATAGCCATTCTGGATAATTAAGAAAATAATAGCTGACAAGCTACATAAAAATCTGAGAAAAAAAATCCATAAATCAAGGATGTTAATTGTTATTTCCACTACTTGTTAAGATGAAAGATGACACTATGTAGGCATTTTCTCAGCATGATCTCTCATAAACAGATGTCCAATGCCTTGGGTAAACCTGTACAAACTGAGAAGTATCTACTGACTGCATCATTAGTCGTCTTCTGATTTCAGGCCAGGGATGCTGAAGAACAAATTAGTCAACTGATCCTTGCCAAAGTCAGGTTTTATTAAGGAAAAGCATTTGTTGCAGGGTAGAAAGGAATGCTGGGTATATGCTGAACATTATAAAATAAAATCCCAGGGAGAAAATATTTCTGTAATGTCACATTTGAATAATTATTTGCAAACTTTCCATTGTTCTTCCTGTGTCCAATTCATACTGTACATTCATCTTTCCTCTAAAAGATGCACTTTGAATATGTTGTAAATATGAATATGCTTGAGGATACAACAGTTGATACTCAAGTAAAATATCACATTTTTCCAGCATCATTATTCACATGTACTCTGTTAAGCTCTGTTTTCTTGCCTAGACCTAAGAAAAGAAGTGAAGTGAATCCCCAGGTCCACCCATATGTGAATTCTAGGCTCAAATAAGCCTGCAGGTAATAGCAAGCAGCAAACCCACTTTTGATTTTGCAAGGCAATACTGCCTGAAAAGAGACTGATGCAGATTGTGACATTTTGATCTTAAAAATATATAGAATTAACATGTTCTTCAGTATGTCTCATTTTTTACTGAAGCTAATTTTTTTACAATATGACAAGTGCCATTTAAATATCGGAAAGAAAAAATAATTGTTTAGGGATACACCTATCTGAAAAGTGGGGAATGATGAAATGAAATCAATAAAAGAACAATTTATACTTAGATCGGGAAAAAATTTCTCACAATGAATGATTAGGTCATGGAAAAATACTGCAAAGACTTAATGGAAGATAGACATTTTAAGCTCTTATCTGTATATTTCTAATAAAAATCATATCTAGAAAATTAACTTCAGGAAATAATTATGCATTAAAGGATGAGAAGGTCTAGATTAGATCAACTTAGCATTTCTTATCTCCACTATCTATAACTCAGTGCTTACTTTATTTGAACACAAACAACAATGAATTGCCAAAAACTAATTATCAAGGAAGTAAGTGGCCTTAGGAAAATAAATTACAGTTATATGGGAAAGAGGCTTAAAATAATGGTGGTTTTTGTTTTATTATCATTATTTATCTTTTTCTGTTAGATGAGACAACATAAAAAATTAGGGACTGAAAGAAAACACTTTTATACAGAAAAGCCCAGAGACAATTTCTCCCAGCAGCCCTTACGGCAAAAAAATCACACTGAATGCAATGCAGTTGCAAAGATGCAAGTGACCATATAAGTCACTTGGATATAACTGAAGCATCTTTTTACCACTGCTTGAGATATCAAACTAAATAGGAGCTGGATGTACCTACAGAGATCTGACCTTAATGGCTCTAACAGGCATTTGCCTGAATACAGACTGAATAAAACCCCAGAGTACAAACCCAGGAATACGGCCATTTAATGAGGAATATCCTCATGATGTAGAAAGATTAAGGGACTTTTTCCTGCTCCTGTTGAGTTCAGCAGGAGTTTGGCCATTGGCTTCACACTCAGCAGTATGGTGCTGTAAGCCTCTGGTGCTGGGTAGCGGGGAACATTTACTCTGCACAGGCAGTTCAGAGCTGCTTCGCTCATCCGCTGCACACCTTCCCCAGCCCCTGCTCCTTGGGGCTGCTCTGTGCATCTCTTCTGGTCCATATATTTTCCCACAACACTGATTGCTGAATTCATTGCCTTTCATTGGACGTAGCAATACACTAAGCAAGTTCAATGCGTAGAACAGATTTTTTTTTCTTTCTAAATAACATCCTGAACTATGAAGTCTATTACTCTTGTTTGTGTTATGATAGTGCATTAGAGGTATTCTGATTTTTCCAAACAGTAGTTCCTTCCTAAACTCATTGGCATTATAAATATTAATGATGCATGTTTAGAAGCAGGTTTGATTAGCAATTTTATTAGCTTTTAGACAGCAGAATAGCTAAATGTCAACATTTAATTTCATCTCCCAAGGTATGATAGTTAAAAATAACATTAAAAAAATCATAATTACAAAAAAGCTAATGCTTATTAATTGGAAATAAAAGTATTGGTTGTTTCCATCTCTTTGACTGATTTCACATTTCATAGTAACAAATTAATGTTAATTGGATAACAAGACCAAATATCTTGCTGGAAGCATTTGAAAAATTCAGTATTATTTTGAAATTACTATATTTAAGTGCAAGGAGTATACAAGTAAAATATGTGAAAGCCATGTCATCTTAAGTGAGTGTTTTACCAGTAGCATTAAAAAATACATATTTTTTGTAGTGATCATCACATCTGGGCGTTAATTGCAGTGCATCCATCAAATACTGCAGGTGATGTGACAAATCATATAGAAAGATATATAGAGCAATATTATTTGATACCACATTGCTCACTGTTTGACATTAGGATGTCTTTGGTTAGCACTGTCAACGTGAAGCAACAGTTGGAAGCTTTTATCTATCACCAGTCACTTTCTTTTTGTGATATACCTCCTTTTAAGTCACATTCTTTTCCAAAACCAAGTAATAAGTGTAGGCAATTTGGATCTAAGCTTATCTGAATTTGTGAATACAATTTGTCTGCAGTAGCTATAAGTATACATATTAAGGCACTCGTAGGTTCTAAAGTACAATAACCAGATATACTAGCAGTATAACCTAGCATAAAATATGTTAGAGTTTGCCATCAGAGGAGATGTCGAATATTTTAAAAGATCGTGAGAATCTGAAAGTTTGCTAAATAAAAACCCTACAGTTTACCAAACTGAGATTAATGTATAAAAATATTCACATATAAAGCATTTCTGTAGTATTTTAGTTATTGTAGTTGTTACCTCCAAAACTTGGATGTTTCATGGTTCTATGTCAATTGTGTTTTTCAAAGTGTTATAAAATAATTATTTCAAATTATGCTGCATATGGCTGAATGAACTGGAGCCGAATAAACAGCATACTTAGAGCTATGTGTTTTTTCACACAGTGTAAATTTAGTAATTGCAAATTTCTTATTATTTTAACTCCAATTCTCGACGAGAACTGTGCTAGAGGGCCTCTTCTGACAATATGACCCTCCCAAGAGTAATGGAAATGGCTGATGCCAAAAAACTATGCACAGTAATGCAAGAAAAGCTTGTACATCTAACTTCATATGCAAGTTCTCGCTGCACATGGACGTACCTGGTTACCATGCCTCTGGGCAGCACAACAAAACTCTCAGCGTAGCGTTATGCTGGAAATTACTCTCGCAGTAACTGTATTAAATATTTGACTTCAGAAAAACTTAACAGAGATATCACAACCCTCATTTTCCATGGATTTACATGCACTGTGTGTAAACGTTGATGGCTAGTATGACCAGACATTCTGCCACAGGCCCCAAATGATAAATCTCTCGGCCTTTTCTGTTACTGAAACATGCTTACTAGGTTGTCTTATTACATTAGAAACAAGTGTGCTGGTTCTTACAAATTCAGTTTAAACTTAAACCTCAGTCTGGCTGTTGCCTTTCTGGGGAGTGGCTTAACTGCAACTCTGGGTGTTTAAGTGCTTTTCTAGGAGGGGAGGTGGCTGACACTCCTTTCTCTGTCTCTTTTGTTCTCAGTTGTGTATTCTGGAGAAGATTTTTTATATTATTTTAAAAATAGTAATGTTAAAAATGTTAATATCATTTTCTCAGAAAACAGGCATTGACTATAGATTGGTGATACAGATACTTGCTTTAGCTGGAGGAAGCTGAGGTTAAATCCTGAGATTTATGGGCATGCTATTCTTGAGCAGTTTTATTATTCACCTTCTTTCATGAAACATAGGTAAGACATATCTAATTATAGCAGGAGTTTCCTCCATAGATTAAGCACAGTCTCAATTTAAATGTCTCAAAGTTAAAAAAGCAATATAGAAGATCTAGTTTTTGTGTACTTTACAACAGGGAAAAATAGAAGAAAAAGTACAGAAAAAGAATATTGAAAACCCAAGAAAATAGAAGACATTAGGTAGAAGAACCTGAAAGTTATGCGTGCGCAAATCTTGTAAATTTGCCCACGTTCATCCTTATCGCTTACAAAGCTGGGAAGAACATACAACAGCTGCGTAGAGTCAGGGTGGAAAATTATGAGTCGGGTAGAAAAGAAAAGGAAGTAGTAAAAAATATCTTATTCTCAAAGTACCTACCAAAATGCAGAGTCGTCTGTTATCTGGCACCCATCAGGATATATACCCTGGCAACAAACACAAATAAGTCCCAGAGGGAAGTTAGCAATACTTGAAAGACACCAAAGTAAGTTCACAGTTAGCTAGCAGTAGGCAGACCTCAAAAGTTTATCATTACGTAAATATGAAATATATGTTCGATGAATAAAGAATCCAAAGATTGAACTACTTCTCTGCTGCTGCTTAGAATGGTTAATTTGTTGTTGGTGAGTCTTTGATGAAAAGCGCATAGTAGTAAATTTTAGCCTATATGGTATCCATGAACCATTTGTTAACTATTTGCTTTTATAAGGTGTGCTTTGCCATTCAAATCGTGTGTTCTATTTTTGCTTCCCAACTGGACAAGTAAAATATTCAGACAAAAAAAAAATCACTACCAAATGCTTAAAAATTTTGCTTTTCTGTGAATGCTTAAGTCTTCATGAGGGCTATACAGGTATTAATGTAGGGAAGAGCAATCCTTCAACCATTTATGCAAACAGAATCTTAAGAGTCCAGATGTTCATGAATAGTAAATAAAACCAGCAAAAGAATGAATGAATGGAGCAGCTGCTCGGAATGCAGAAGAATGTTTGCAAACACCATTTTGAAGTATGCAATCAGCCCTGGTTCAGAGGGAAAACTTGGAAACCAACAAAAAGTTTGAATAAGCAAGTGAACATGTCAACAGTATTATCTAGTCTATCCAAACTTTGAAACTATTCAGCTGAAACAGAAATTTCCTGTTCTTTTATGATTATTTCTTACTCCCAAATGGATCAAAACTAGAGCAAGAAAAATGCTGTCAGGTTTAGCTTGATGTGTCTGTACAAGGGCACAGAGCTCTGCCCACACATGTACACGCCTTTGCTCATTAATGTGACTGTCTTACTTTGTGGTTCTTTAGGAATGTAGGCCCTAAATTTCTAATTAATGAACCATCAGCTGTCAGAAATTAGGTTTAGTTGGTGGACAAAAGATCAGGATATTCCAGTGATCTTTCTCTTTTGAAATTCTTAAAAATAAGCTATTTACAGGTTTAGTAGATGGGATGGAATAAACTTCATTATTTTAATTGCCATGACCCATCATTTATGAAAGGTCTGCCACAGAACATGTTCTTGTGCCTGCTCCTGGAAGACATCCTGCCCAGATGAGGCCAGGGACCGGCTGTGTGTGCACACAGGTGCTGCTATGATTATGATTGTCTTGAAACAGCAGAGCAGATTCTCCGATGGCCATCTTTCCCCAGCAGCAAGTTTGCAAGGAAGATCTGGAACAAGCTATACTTTCTGTCTTTGCAATTTTTCCATTCTTTTCATTTTAGTGTGAGCTTGAGGTAACAAAGAACAACTGCTCTGATCCAATTCAATGGAATTTTTGAACTTTCCCCCTCCAGTTCCATTGCCGTTGAATTAAGCATGTGATAGTCTCCATTTTCAAAATCTTAAGAGTTTAGTCTTTGCATAGAGTTGCATACTGAAAGAATCCCATTAACACCTGGGACTCTGATGTTGGGTATGTCTCGTTTGCTCATTGTGCAAGGTATGTCTCCAGGTGCCTGTGAAGCAGGAAAGCAGGGAGCACCTAAAGGACAGTGAAAAGTGGCAACGAGACCATTGAGAAAAACAAGGCACAGGCATTCAGGTGGCCTCAGAGGTGACAGAAATAAGAAAATCTTTCTTGGGGACCCAGAAGGGATTTTGTAGAGCTTGTTGCAACGCAAGAAGTCAATATAAGATGCTGAATTAAAAACCAAGTATCAAGGACATGCCTTGTAAACATCAGAGGAAAGATTTCTGCAACATGAGCTTTCATCTTAATTTATCTCACTCTGTTTTTCTGTTTAAAAATTCTATGTCGTAATTTGTACTCTGGTAAAACACTGGCTTAGAGTTTAAAACCCCTGTTGTGTTTTTGCTGTGTTTACTGTGATGAAAAGATACAGCTAGATGCACCCAAAACCTCTGGATAGCCATCTGGTCAATGCTGCCTGGCCCATTTATTCATCAAAATTATCTCAGCAGTGGTTCTAAAGCTGAGCACCTGCAAACTGCAGCAGATAATGAATTTCCTCTCTTCAATTCCGTTACCTCTCACTGCAGGATTGTGCTCTGCTGCTATCTGAGCAACTGATACTAAAAAACAGATGATACAGAATGAATAAAATTTTGGAAGGAAGAGTAACAAAAATAGCAAAAATAATATTGGATTATTTGTATTATTTTTCATTAATAATTTCTGAAATGCTCCCTTTTCCATCAATTATTTGTTTCAGATTTTTGTGATAACATTAATGTGAGGAAACAAAAGACCCACTTCTTTCTCTATACACACACAAACTGGTTTCAACCATCAAGCATCAGAAATTGAAGATACAAGAGGTTAATCTGCTTGAGCAGATCAGCCCAACTGTTTTGACTGCACACAGGCAGTGCGTGGCAGGATTTTTATCTCCTAAAGAGAGAGGCATGTTTTGATCTTTGTTCGAATTCTGTTGCTGATTCAGATTTCATATTTATTGTGCCTTGTCTAAAGTGCAATGAAGCCAATGCAGAGATCCCATTAAGCTTTAATAAACCCCAGTTTAGGCCCACAGCAGAATGGACATGTGAGACTAGAAACATAGCAAAAACATAGCCCTTACTGGGCTACCAATGTCTAGTATGCCAAGTAACTACTTGTGTAAATGCGTAGATTTCTCTCAGTAATTGTGTAGTTTTATAATTTTAGATTCATATTGTCAGACTAAAATCAACTCCCATTAAACCTACAAGCAAAACTCATACTGATGTAGCCCAGAGTTCATCCTCATGGCTTTTATGTTTTATGGAAATACCTTGAGACTAGAATATCAAGGATATTATTCTATGCAGACATACAAATATCATCACACTTGCTGTCGTTTTTTATCAGTTTAAAGATACATGGTTCCATTCCTGTTTAGACTAAGTATGCTCTAAAATTTCAATCTGTCTGTGGAAAATAAGCTGACTTGCATGCCATTCTCTTTTTTTTTTTTTTTTAGCCTTTGCTACCCTTCCAATCTTTCTGTGTCAAAATAGAAATGTAAAAAATGTTCATTTTGACTCTATGCCATCTGCAGTTCTCTTAGTGTAAGGTGTTCCAGCAGACACCTCATTTGTTTATAGTGATCCCACATCATCTATCTCATTCGTCTTCTCTTTCAAATTTGGCTGACCACCCTAGAGTCTTTCAGCAGGACAGAGGAAAAACAAAAAAGAACTTCTTACAAACTGTTTTGAAACCATTTCACAATGTTATGCTAATTAAATGAACGGGAAGGGTGGGGGTTTATGCTCACAAGAGCAATGGCACTCGGAAGATAGGCAGAATTTCCTCCAGCATCTGTGGAGTTTGGGCTACTGCTTGAATGATTCAGGTGAAATCAGTGAACTAAAGCCACCTGTTTGGTAATGCCACCCAAGGACAAGGCCTCCCGCATGGCAAGATTCCTTTGCCTTCAAGGGGGTTGCAAAGGGAAGATGTGGGGCAGGATTTGTCTCTGCAGGTTCAAGGAGAGAAAGGATAGGACTGGGGCTAAAAGCATAGCACTAAAAATCAAGAGGTATTGGTTTAATTCCAGAATCTTCAATTAGGCTAGGCCAAAAGTTTCCAGGTGGAGGTGAAACGCTGACCCGCATTCTTTTGTGATATCCATGAGGAGAGGCAGCTTTGCAGCTTTGCTAATATTGGTAAGAGCTTTTTTAGAAATATTATCATAGATAACATGACAGAAGTAGGTTATTAAGTAATATTCTCATAGACAATATGACAGAAATAGATTATTAAGTAATATTCTCATAGATAATGCAACAGAAGTAGGTTACTAAGTAGTATAAGACTCATGATCTCACATAGGGTAACACCTGCAAAATCAGGGTGAAAATTTAGATCTGATGTTGCATATTTGATCTTTTTTTGTGCTTAACCCAGGATTGTTATTTTTTGTGAATAGACCTTACACATTTTTAAAAACAGTTAACACAAAAGGATAAACACGCAGTTTCATTTAAAACAGCTTATACTTTTTCAGCTGTTCCCTTTGATTTCATGTTTTGTACAACTAATGCGTGGCTACTGTAGCTTAATTAGAAGATGCTGAGTAATATAACAACAAGTGGTCAAAAAACTTGTCATTTTTTAGCTTGCCTTCTCATTTGAAATCCCACATGCTGTACTTTTAAATGAAAATGAATAATTATAGTATGACCAGTCATAAAGCATTTTTTCCCAGAGTACCATGTCATGAAAGGGCATATGCACAGAGCTAAGTGTCTAAAATGAGATCTTTACAGCCAGCTTAGACACTGAGAACAATGGGCTGAAAGTGGTCACTAATGACATTGTTAATGATAGATACCATTACCTTAGAACAGATGTCAAAGTGAAATAGCATTATAGCCTTCAAGATGAACTGCCTTGTCCTTCTCAGTAAATCTATTAAGGTGGCTTCCAAGAACAAAACAGCAGGGTGTTTCTTTTCTCTCCTTTTTCTGAAATGCAAAACATTCTGTGCTATGGATGTAACTCATTTACCTGCAAAAGGCTCAAGTAAGAACAAATTTTTTGAGCAGAGAAAGTATGTGGGGGAGTAAACAGAAAAGATTAGACAGAAAACCAGGAAGATCATATGTATTTAAAAAAAAATCTGACTAAAGACAAAAATAGAATTAATCTAGACTAAGATCAAACACTAAAATGTTGTCGGCACAAAGTAGGAAGAACAGGAACTTTGGATTGCTGTAGCTGTACCTAAAGACTGCAGAGAAATTTGCATGGTCATAGGCAATAGGTATAGGGCTTAATTTTAAGATACGGTATTTATTTCTAATCTGGAAGATGTGAATTCCCATGTCTGCTTGCCTAAAAATCTCTCTAAGTATGATTGCCTGTGTATAGGCATAAATACAGCCATGAAATTCCTTATTACGGTAGGGATATGTGGCAGTGCAGGTGTAAAAATATGAACAGAGAACAAGTTACATGTGATTCTCTTTTTATTTAATTATTTCTTAGACATGTTAATATGTAAGGTAAAGTTGATTTTAAAATTGTAAATTAGATTATGTGGACAGGTAAACAGCCATATATGAAACCAGTTAAACATATGAAGGTCAAAAAAAAGCATGTTGAAATGTATCTGAGAACACTGACAAAAGAAAAGCTGTGATTTTGTATTTTGTTCACTTGCAATTCAGTAAGTGCACTGCTGCCACGTAACAGCTCCATGAACATGTGCATCAAATTAAACACATTACTGCAATTTGAATTGTACTTTTAAAGTACAAAAAGTACAGAGTATATAAAGTCACTTCAGATGACTCTTATTTGGAATATCAGATGGTATATTCACTGCAAATACTCATCATACAAACTATAGAGTTTTATTTTCTAGAGTACTACCTCTGTATCTAGGTTTTGTCTACTACAGTATTCATTTCTGTATGTGTTTATATCTCTAATCATGAAAAAAAGAATGGACATAGTCTTTTGGCTAAAACGGTAGCTTAAATTATCACATCTGACAGCCAAATTGAGATATCAGTCAAGCATATAAATGAACATATGAAATACTCATGTGTTATTCACCAGTTTTATCTCAATGATGTTCAGGGCCTCATCATCTTCTGTTGCGGCTCTGCGAAGCACTTTGCAAGGTAATCGGTACCTACCTTAGGGGGGTGGCTCAGGCAAAGTTAGATGCTTTTATTCTGTCAGAATTGTTGAATTCAATTAAATTTGCAATTTTTAATAGAATTTGAAGCATGTCCCGAACAGGAGTAGTTTTGATTTTGCAGGGGGAGGAATAATAAAGAGAATATGGATCATAAAAACTTGGTCCAAAGTTCAGTGAGCACAACAGGATTGTTTCCATTTCTACTGATTTCAGTGTGCTCTGGAGCAAGCTCAGTGAACTGGTCTCGGACCAAATTTCGACATGTTCACAAACACATTTCTTCACACAGACAGGAAATTTGGGTCCAAGTTTTTCACCATTCCTGCCATACAAATCAAGGGGACTTGTTATTACTTTCAGTTATTTCATATCCTCAGTAATAAAAAGGAAAGGTGCCTCATTTCACATTTTGCTTCATGTACTGTTACGCTATCTTTGAGGCAGAATTCTTATTATTTTGCTGTTGCACTGAACCTTAGCAAAAGCATCAGCAAAGGAGAGGTAAATGGAAATCACTGTCCTTGCACTCAGCAGTGCCTGTTCTGCAGTAGCACTGGATCCCCCTGAGGGAACACGAAGAATTTACACAGACACACCCTTCTCAGTGTGTTCTTCCAAGCTTCCAAATCCACTTTCAAGACAAACAGCAGTGTTTGGTACAGAAGTGGGATCAACAGCATTTGCTGTTGTATCACGGAGAAAGGTGCTATTTTATAAAGTGACAGTAAGCATAAGTAACTTGAGTATGAGCCTATGATAAATGGAGGGACAAGACAGTGATTTTCATGAAGCCCAGTGGGGTCTGTTTATTTGAGTCAGAATCTTTAATGAACAGCTTGCTGCAGCTATGGTTATTGTCAGCACCTGTATCAGTTGCTGCTTATTGGGATTCCAGTTGAAACTGCTGCAGGAAATGGGATTTGGCTTTCGAATGGGGGTGTAAAATCTTTCTTACGTGTTGCGGCATTGTACCACATTTCCAGACCCTTGACACTAGCAAGGTGACACTAACAGGAATTGAAGTTCCCACTGACAGAGGACTTCTATGAGCTTAAACGTACTTGTGACTTCCAGACACACAGCAAATTATGGAACAATTGCCAGACTAGCAGACTTCGTTATATATTTTCTCAAATTAAAAAACAAAAAACATTTAAATGAAAAGTCTCTGTGCTAGAGCGCAGCAAATTTTTAAAGTATTTCTGCTTTTGGGCTTTAAATGTGTGAACCAGGTGAATACTTACCTCCTTCTATAAAAAAGAATGTGAACATGAACAAAAGCTTTTTTTTTCCTGTTTTAATGAATTTGAAAGAGAGATTCAATGAGAGCAGCCATGTGGGTTATATGCATGTGCAAACAAGAAAAAAACAATTCACAAAAGAACCTCCACATTAGGAGTGCCCTGTCTACAGTAATCCTTTTCCTAATGCTTCATTCCCTCAAAAACTTCTGTCTTTTCAATTCCAACAATGAATTTTTCCTCTCTTCCAAAATCACCTCTGCCTCTGACTCATTTGCACTCTGCTTCTGACTTGGAGCACATCATCTGAGCACGTGAGCTATCTTAAGGATGGGTATTCTCTGAGGAGGTATTTAATGAAATAGGATTTTAAAGAAAGTTGAGGTTATCAGAGATGGAGGGGTACTATGCATGAGCAAATACGGCATTGAAGTCCTTGGGATCTGTCTTTTATTACAGTTCCTGGAAGAAACGTTGTTTAATCGCTGGCTCTTTGTAAATTGTTAGTATAAAATCACAAGTGGACCTATTATTAGCCCACAAATTCCTAGGGAGGATTTTTTTAAAAATTCTGATTTTCCTGGCTAAAAATACAAGTGGAGTGACATTAAGTTGATCCAGGTCCTGAGACAGCAGTTCTGAGTCAGTTTTATGTCTAATCATCTCTCATAACTTTACTCTGAGAAAGATGAATTTTCTTTCTTGGCTGTTGGAAATTAAAACAAATGGCTGACGCTTCATCTGTTGGAGTACCAGACCACATTTTACTATTTCTGTAACATAGACTGTGATAATCATGAACATAACTGTTAACTTCACCTCAGTCTGAAGTATGAGAGCTTACATGCTGTCTTGCAAATGCTGATAAATCCAGCTCCTTCCAGTAACAGGCTCTTCTACACCACATCCTCTGGAAGAGGTCCTGTGATTGCTGAGTTGTTTATTTATGGATCAAAATGTCTCTCCCTGATTTTTTATTTCACAGGAAGACCACTTTATCCAACCAATTATAATATTGAAAATTATATGCCAGTCTGAGCTATTTTGAACAGGAAGGGAATCAACATATTTGCCTTCTTGGAGAACTGCAGCTAAGTTACAAATAAAATTATCTTTTCCAAATATTCAGAAATGTGCATGCTTTTATCTGTTTCTGCTGAAGGAAGAATACATGAAGATGTCACCCTCAAGTCTTGGACATTTATTGAGCTCTTAATAGAAAGTCCAAGGTCACAGAATCACAGAATCACTAGGTTGGAAAGGACCTTCAAGATCATCAAGTCCAACCATTAATCCAGCACCACCATGTCCCCTAAACCATGTCCTGAAGCGCCACATCCACACGTTTTTTGAACACTTCCAGAGATGGCGACTCCACCACCTCCCTGGGCAGCCTGTTCCAATGCCTGACCACCCTCTCAGTGAAGAAATTTTTCCTAATATCCAATCTAAACCTCCCCTGGCGCAACTTGAGGCCATTTCCTCTTGTCCTATCACTAGTTACTTGGGAGAAGAGACCAACACCCTCATCGCCACAACCCCCTTTCAGGTAGTTGTAGAGAGCGATAAGGTCTCCCCTCAGCCTCCTCTTCTCCAGACTAAACAACCCCAGTTCCCTCAGCCGCTCCTCATAAGGCTTGTGCTCCAGACCCCTCACCATCTTTGTTGCCCTCCTCTGGACACGCTCCAGCACCTCGACATCCTTCTTGTAGTGAGGGGCCCAAAACTGAACACAGTATTCAAGGTGCGGCCTCACCAGTGCAGACTACAGGGGCACAATCACTTCCCTACTCCTGCTGGCCACACTATTCCTGATACAGGCCAGGATGCTGTTGGCCTTCTTGGCCACCTGGGCACACTGCCGGCTCATGTTCAGCCGGCTGTCAACCAGCACCCCCAGGTCCCTTTCCGCCGGGCTGCTCTCTAGCCACTCCTCCCCAAGCCTGTAGCATTGCATGGGGTTGTTGTGGCCAAAGTGCAGGACCCTGCACTTGGCCTTATTAAACCTCATACAGTTGGCCTCTGCCCATCGATCCAGCCTGTCCAGATCCCTCTGCAGAGCCCTCCTACCCTCCAGCAGATCAACACTCCCACCCAACTTGGTGTCATCTGCAAACTTACTGAGGGAGCACTCAATTCCCTCATCCAGATCATCAATAAAGATATTGAACAAGACTGGCCCCAGAACCGAGCCCTGGGGAACACCGCTTGTGACCGGCCGCCAGCCGAATTTAACGCCGTTCACCACAACTCTCTGGGCTCGGCCATCTAGCCAGTTCCTCACCCAGCGAAGAGTAAACCTGTCTAAGCCACGAGCCGCCAGTTTCTCCAGGAGAATGCTGTGGGAGACGCTGTCAAAGGCTTTACTAAAGTCCAGGTAGACAACGTCCACAGTCTTTCCCTCATCCACTAGGCAGGTCACCTGGTCATAGAAGGAGATCAGGTTGGTTAAGCAGGACCTGCCTTTCATGAACCCATGCTGGCTGGGCCTGAGCCCTTGGTTGTCCTGCAGGTGCCCTATGAGCACTCTCAAGACCAACCGCTCCATAATCTTCCCCGGTACAGAGGTCAGGCTGACAGGCCTGTAGTTCCCAGGATCCTCCTTGCGGCCTTTCTTGTAGACAGGCGTCACATTGGCAAGCAATGTGTACTCTTTTCTTGTTCTCCTATTTTCCTCAAATGTAATGAGAAGATATTTTTTAACAAAGATAACCCCTTTCTGTCCCAATGCTGAAGAGAAACAGGTCTTCCCCTAAGACTCTATCCCCAAGTGTTTTTCTGGGAAGATACGTTGCTGGTTGTTCAAGTTAAATCATTCCTTTTCACTAGTCATTTATTTCTTTTTCCTCAGGACCATACTATGCCAGCTTAATGCACAAGACAGATGTATTCTAAAGACATCACACTCAGTGCCTAGTTCTGAGAGATTTGTGAGAGACCAAAAGAGGCATGCTAGTACAAACACATGTGAGTGAACCTGGATGAAATGTTGAGATCAGTCCTGATTCAATTTTATCTCGAATACTGTATCATCAGTCTTTTAAGTCTGAGGACTTCAATGTCCCAAAGTCTTTCATACGAACTTTGGAATGTATTTGTCTTAGGTAAGATGTGCTTTTCTTATTTTGATTTAAATAATGCAGTGAGCTTATTGTCTTCTAAGATGTCTCTTCTTTCTCTTCGCATCTGGCAAAGCAATCTATATCTTCTAT
Source organism: Phaethon aethereus (assembly GCF_964289735.1). Classification (NCBI taxonomy): domain Eukaryota; kingdom Metazoa; phylum Chordata; class Aves; order Phaethontiformes; family Phaethontidae; genus Phaethon; species Phaethon aethereus. The sequence goes on from NC_138580.1 coordinate 33,922,983, forward strand.
CTGAAACCATATAATTTTAAAATGAGATAAAGCAGAACAAAGGAAGAGCCTCTGACCTGTAGTGATCTTCGAATATTGAGCAAAACCAACTGTTTTCTCCAATTGGATAAAAGCTTTTTTCCTGTTTTTCTCCATTTGTCAGTTTAGGCACTTGAACTCACAAAGATTTATATTCACTAGAAGTGTCAGTAAGAAGTTGTCAGAATTGGGGGATATTGGCATTTTTCAGTCAAGCTATGGATGGAAACAGAAAAGATAAAACTGACACCATAGAACAAGGTGTAGAATCCTGTTCACATTGCAGTCAATAGCAGATTTCCTAAGTTTTCACCCAGGGGATTTTTAAAAGCATGTAGGTGACCTGGGAGCCCTTATAATGGGGTTTTATGGTGGAAAGCCATACAAACACTTCTTGAAGTTTCCAACTTTGACCCAAATTGAAGTATTAACTGGTATAGCACATTGTGATTTTCTCTTCTGGGTGTCTACACTGTGAGTAGGAAACAATTCAAACAACCCAAAACGCTGAGGATTGAAATCTCAAAGTTTATTCAAACAAGGGAGGCAGGATAGTCAACAACTGTAAAAAGTTTTGTGCTTCTTACTTGTCAGAGGCTATTTAAAAACATTGGGAAATACTCTTCACTGAATTCCTGCAAGTTGTCTAATAGGAGTTGTGTTTTGGGTTCTCCTTTATGGTCCAGGCTTCCGTGCTGTGGGGAGCAATACACCACACTCAAACTGCAGAGAGACTTGGACATAGGTGCAATGTGTTTAGAAAATTTTCTTCCTCTGTATTACTGTTATTGAGAACCTAAATCTTGATGGGTAAGCTGTATGATAAATGGTCATTGGTTACTTACTATATACAGCACTTCATACAGAATACTCATGAAAGAGTAAAAAGAAAGAAAAACCTATATACTATATTCATAGCAGAATTCTATCACTGACGTTTTTCCTTCTCTCTGAAATATCCACCTTTTATGTGTATGGCCAAAATTCATCTATACTGCAGTCAGCAAGGTTGCATTAGTGATTCATTGGGTTCCATTTGTGTAGCTCCAGTCCTTTACTATTTCATATTGTCTGACCAAAACATGGAGACATTTAGTAGCTAATTATCTCAAAGAAATGAAATAACAAACAGCATAGATAACATTCAGGAAAAGTAAAGATACCAGGAATGTGCAATATACATGTCTTACAGATTTAAGCATATGTTTTGATTTTTATTTTCTTGAGTAATTCCTCAGTAATAATAGTCATAATACTCAGTTTATTTAGGATGAGAGACTATGGGAAGGGTTTTCTTTGAGAATAATGAGGACATTTCCAATGACATCTATTTTTTCATTTATGAGAGAAGAAACTATGTTTCTGTCTTACATGTTTGTTTTTTTTAAAGTCCAGACAGTTCATCCTATGGATTCAGTCTCTGGCTTCCAGAGCTGAGAATAATTTTATGTGCTCTAAATATTACCTGTGGCTTTCTCTTGTACTGTATTGAAAATAATAACTCTCAAGATCACTACTTTTCTTTCCTCATGCAATTTTGAGCTTGGCTGCAAGACAGGCAGTTGGATACAAAGGCTTCTTCATATTGTCTTATGTCTTTTCTTTCAAATCCCACATGTCTTCAGGCTGCACCAACTGTAATCTCTTTTTTTCACTACTGAGGAAATACTTCTCCCAGTGTTTGTCTACTGTGCTCCTCATGAGATGCACGGAGTGCTAAATATTGTTTGCTGCTCAGCCTGGTGCAGTGCCTGTGCCGTGGCGCTGGCACAGGAGGTGGGCTGAGGCCCGGAGCAACATGACAATGGTGCTCCTGGTCAGCTCGCAGCTGGTGGAATCTTGCTTAGGGACTACTGTCAGTCACAGGGTTAATCAAGAAAGAGCCAGAGGGACACAGAAAAAGGAACATCCTGCTTGCTCCTATTTTGTAGACCAAGCATGGGTACCCGTACTGTTTACACACTATTTATGAACAAAAGTGAATTTTAAAGCTGTATTGCCTGTCTTTCGCTGTTGAACAATTAGCTGCTGTAATAATCACCTTCACTATCTTCAGCTAAAGCAAATATCCAACAGGAAGAAAAAGACAATCATTCTTTAGCCTGACACAGTGGGAACAATTAAAGGCAATGTTTTCCTATTGCAAAAGTTTGCAAATGCAGATTTCAATGCACTAATTATGTCCAGTGGCTCCAGTGCACCTTTGAATCCCTTGTTGGGAACAAATCTCTCAGAGATATATGTTTAACATAGCAGAACCTACAGGTGAGCCTGCTGCAGCTGTGACAGAAGTGCTAAACCCATGTTGCATTGGTTTGTGCATGGATGTTGGACAGTCAGAATGTGGACCAGTGTATTTGCATCTCATTTATGAGAGGCTGAATATATTTAAAGAGACATGGACAACTTATAGCTGTAAGACTGTAATGTTGAGGAGATAGTGCTCTTTTAATCCTACAAGTAAAAATATTTTTTACAAAGAGGAAAGCTTAATAAAAATCATTGGAAGCTGAATGAACGTTGACAGTGAGCTATATATGGTAAATGACATCTCTTCCCTGTTTCTTAGTCATAAAAGGTAGTGTCAACCATTGCCTTGCCTGAGTATTTTACATACCCACCCCTTAGACACACCATGTTTTGAATGGTTTAGTGTATAAATACTAATGTTTGCACCATGTAGAGGAAGACTAATAGACTGAAGCCCACAAACTTTGGCTAGATGACAACATGAAAGATGGATGAAGTCATAACGGATCATAGGGATCATAATAATATGATTATTCATTTTTATTTAATCTGAATTATTTGGATATTTGTGTTGGGGCAAATTCTTGTTAAGGGAAGCTCTTTCGTTTCCCTTTCTATTTTGCAAGCTTAATATATTTATTGAAGTGTCAGCAATATTTATGTGTACTGTCAGCTTGCTACAGGCTCCATAGTGGTGTAAACATTCTCTTGATCTGCCCTTGCATGTAGGTTGTGCAGCAACCAGTCAGTAATCACTAAAAATAAAGGTGAAATTCATCTTCCAGTGTAGTTGTACAGCACCAAATGCAAACAAGCACAAATGCAGTGAGCAGACATTTCAATTTTTTTCCAAATTGCAAGTATTATTTTCTTATAAAGGAAAGGAGTATTTTAATAGGATGTCTACAGTGGCTCCAGATCTAAGCCAATGGTGGGATGCAAGCAGCCGTAGGGCTGCCAGTGGTAGGTGTGGAAGACTGCTTATCTACCTGGCATCCTTTGGATAACCCATAACTGAAAAAGTGAGATATACATGTAGTGTAAACTATACCTGGAGTCTCATCAGCTGTAGAGGAGCAGGAGCTATTCCCGCATTGTTGTGCATTGTAGCCTTCTTCCTGTTGGCACTTGGTGTGTTTTAATGAAAAAAGTGGTTTATAATGGCACCCTCCCAACGATAAGAGACTGGGGGCCAGTAGGAGTATTTGGGTAGAAAGAGATCTCAGGTGGTCACTTTGCCCAACTTCCTGCTCAAAGCTTTTGATTTGCCTGCTGCTGCTTATACATGGTGATCTAGGCCCTCCTCAGTTACCATCCGTTTAATTGACCTGAGTGTTTGGGGAGCAATTTCTTCCTCTGTTTGGGCTCCCTATCTCCTACAAAGCGGTTTTGACTAGGAGTCTCTCCTTTCTCTGCTCACATCTCTATCATCCATCACTTTCCTATGTAAGTGGCAGGCAGAATCTGGCACTTAGTGAGTTGAATGAACTACTGGATTGGGAGCAGTAGCAAATCCCACCATCCCACTGCAGTTATGAGCGTTTAGTAAATAAATGGGAAACATTTCACATAATTAAATACCATCTTAGGAAACTGGAAAAAAATGCCCTAATTTAGAAAATCATTCAGAATGGCATATAAAACATGCTGCTTAAATGTATTTCATAGTGATTTTGCAACAGAAGCACACATCTGAATACATTCATGAAAGATCAGAACTAATCAGCGTATGATCTTTCAATCTGTCAGGTCTTTTTCTAGGGCATGTTGTTGCTAACATTGCTTTAATAGCTTTACCGTATCCAAACTCCACATGCCTGCCTCCCTGCCCACTCAAAATTCCCATTTAACTGGGGTTCTCATTTTATCAATCACATTTTGTAATAGGAGTCAATTTTGTGTGTCCCAAGTGGCTAAGCATTTCCATCCTTATATCAAGAATTAAACATCTCCTGAGAAGGAAGAGAGGTCAAGTGCTGTAATAAACCAGATTCCATCAAGAATGTGAAAAAATGCTGCTCTGACCAAAGCTAAATAGAGGTATAGCTGGTTTGAGATGTGATGTGAAAGCGTAATGAATAAGCTGAAGCTATATGTAGAGTTTATGTCCACTGTGGTTGATTCCTCCTCATTCTTTCTGACACTTATTTACTCTGAATTGTGCTGAAGACTCTATATACATGCATGATGTATTCAGAAGACCAGGCCCACAGCCAGTTTCAAGCACCATAATTTCACAACACATGTCTGTGCCTTTTGACTATGTACCTTAAAACCATAATAAACCCTTGGGAATGAAATCTGAATGAGGAATAAGCATAAACTAAGTATAAGCAGGCAGATATTGAATAAGAAAATAGTTTCACTGGACTTCTGGTCCAGAAAGAAAAGTGACTGAGAAATGTGTCAGCCTGTTCCTGTAGTTCAATAGATGAAATGTTTGCCGCATTAGTAGCATTGCAAAATCTCTTACTGATCTCAGCAGAAATGGTATTTTCCACTGAAATTTTCTACTTGATAGCATGCCACAATATTTTTTCCATTTTATATATTAAATTACCAGAGGAATAAAACACAGGCTTTAGTATTTAGCAGAAACACAATGCTGTATTTATTAGCTTGCTGTAATATTTCTTTTTGGCAATAAATCTGGTAATTTTCTTTTTAATGAAAAATTTAAAAACCTGTCCATTTCCTGCTTCCCGAATATTCTGAATATCCAACTAACTGAGGTGAAATAAACTTTTGATATTTATTCTGAACAGAACACACATTGTTTGAAACACAACTTAATTTTGTTTTGAATCCAATGACATACAATGTATTATTTTAAAAAAATATATTATATCCCTTTATTCTCACTTCTGATAGAATAATGCTGACAATCACCATTAAAATCTCATCTTACAAAAATATTGCTTCATATGCAAACTGCAACAGTTGCAGCTGAGGAGAAAACAGGCTTGTATCACTAATGCTGACATTATAGGCAGTTGGTAAAAGAAGATGACATATGAAATTATCTGTAAATTAGTGTAAATTCATCCTAAATGATGAGAAATTCCTTGAATTTCTGAAAAATTACTTGAAAAACATTAACTCCTTCTGTTTATTACTACGACTGTCTGAAAAAATATTATTTGTCAGTCAGTTATTACTCCTTATCTACTTTTCTTGAAGATGGTCACTTCTGTATAGGCTGACAGAAAGCTTGCTTTTTTTTTTAGAGTTGTATAAACTAATAATAGAAAAGATATTATCTATACCCACAAGCCTTGTCTTTACTATATCACTACAAAATAAAGACAATCCAGGACATTACTATGATTGCCATCTACCTTAGATTTTCAAAAGCACTGAAGGTGATTTAGGGGTATTACTGTACAACAATGTGTTGTCCTCTCAAAATAGTAGTGATCAATATGCTAAGAGCTTTTGGAAGTACCCACCAAGTTTCTGCTCTGTGTAGTGCTCTACCTACCCATGTTACTAAATAAAAACAAATATTTGGAAGTTTCCTTTTTTAGAATAAGACATATTTCCTTTCATAGTACTCAGCTAAACTACCTTATATATCTGTGCAAAAGGGAAAAATGATCAGCAGTATGGATAATTCTCTGTGTTGTGTGCTGAGTTCCCTGATTCAGCCAAAGCTTCAATGTTGATTTTTTTCTCTCTGATTTTGGATATCAGTTTCTCAAAATGCTTCATCATTGCTGAAATAAACATCTTCTAGTGGAAAATATTCTCATTTCTTTTCATATCTTCCAGCCAATACAGTTTCATCACTATTCGTTCTTGCTTTTTATGCAAAAAATATTGAATCTTAGGTGTCCGTTTTTACTTTTTTCTTCCTGAACATACTAGATGAAACTCCTCAGGAATAATACTTTCACCTTAAAGATGAATCAATTTACACTGTTATTAGAAAGAATGTTAAGACAGAAGCAATTTGATTTTCATAATATTTCCATTGAAATGGATAAGGACCTTTTTCAGCGTTTTGGTTTTTGACAATTCAAAAATAGCAAAAATGTAGTTGTAGAAGGTGTATTTTGAGATTTCTGGACAGAAGAAAATTCAAAAAATAAAATTTAGTAACATGAATTTTCAGCTATTCTCCACAGGCATGCTTTCATTTCCATAACTCGTACACTAGTGTCTACTTAAGAGTATATATGTGCTGTTAATTCTAAATGTGAATAACTATAATAAAACTAAATGAAATTGTATGAAAAAATTAACAACTTTGAATTTTTTTCCTCAGGAAAAGAGAAAACAAATACTTAAGTATCAACTTGTATAATCTTGAATTGATTTTTTTCCCCAAAATTTTTTTGTTTGTTTTGTGGTTGGTTTCCCCCCACCACCTCAAGTCAAGGCTGGTATATGCCAGCAAACTTACAGTCTTTCCCCCAGATCAGGGGGAACCCTCACAGGTCATCCTGCGTCCAGCCACAGGTGGAGAGCCAGTGCTTTATCCACAGCCTGGCTTGCTCATGGCAGCCCCACCAACATCCATAGTGACATCTTTTTTTGGTTTGGTGCACAGATTCTTTGAAATATTTCTGGTGTAAAAATATATTAAAAAAAAGGCTAAAGCTTTGTTTACACAATAAAAAAGCAATTCATTAAGAAAAAAGATGGAAAATTTCTTCATGGCATTCAGTTTTCTAGAAAGCTTCAGAAACTGCATCCGTAAAAGCTTTTTTGTTTCCTCTTTGTCTTACTCTTGGGTGAAGCCTTCTTGCCTTGCTTACAACAGTTCCCATACTGCTGCTAAGATTGATGAGTCAGCTCATGTGCATAATATTAATTCATAAATCTCAAAACACCTCGCAAAAGAGATCAGTGTCATTCCACAAGGGAACAGTGTGGAAAAGTGACTTGTTGAAGATGATAAACATGAGGTCATCATGATGAGTTCATGAGTTTAAATCCATGTTTTCCATGTTGTGTAAAAGTATATGAGGCATAAGGATTAGATATTTGATGGAGACATCTGAGACAAATACAGAGATCTCACTATAGATTTGCCTTTGCAAAACTGTCATTAAGCAGGAAAGGAATATACATGCTGGTCTACATTGTCTTAGCTCAAAGTTGCTCATGTGGATTATTGTCTCTAAAATAGTGGAAAAATTTTTGAAATTAAGGGTCTACAAAATGTAATACTATGTGTAGGTTTGGGAGGTTCTCACCACAGCTGTATGATGTAAGAGCTTGTGGAGAAAGGCAGCGTACGTAGATCACAAGCACTCTCAGTGTGCACATATGTGAACAGTCAGTGTTGTGACTCCTCCTCCCCATTTACTGGTCAGTCCACAGGGGCTCATGGTCCCAGCTATACACCTACTGCAGAGAAGAGTCTCCTGTAGGGTTGACTCTCATACCTCTGAATCTCAAGAAGAGTGAAGAACAAGGAGCCACAGCAACTGCGAGGGCATGTGGGGTGGGACTGGTAGGGGCATGGACAGTAATTGTCTGTGTGCATGCATCTGTGTTGTGGGAGAAATAAGGATAGGGAAGATTAGAATGTGCCAGAGCTCTCAGCGTGTCTGTGTGCACACACTTTGGACACCAAAATATCTCCCTGTGTAAAAGACTTGCTGCAACATCATGATTTAGATGTTTGTTCTTGGACTGATTCCTGCTGTTATTCACTGGAAGTTGCAATCAACTTCTCAGAATTTTGTCTAGGCTTCCTTTAAATGTCCAAGTGATGTAATGAAGATGTAAAATATGTCTTAAATGCCGTTTTTGTGGCACTTGAAGAGAAATTTCTGAAATGTCTTTTTAGAGCTTTAAAACTAATGTCTCCGTTGCAAACTCATGCAGGCATGATCTCACCTTTTGGCTTAAAATCATTTCATCTTGCCAAAGAGTGTTGATATTCCTCACCTTTTAAATGCAATTTGATTTTCTCATGCAGCTCTAACAATAGGATTTTTTGATAGGTTGAAGGCAATTGCAGAAAATAACAACTTGGCACACGGGAATGTAGAATGACTGATAATTTTGCAGAAAAAAAATACAAGTACTTGACTTCTGAGGCTGTAGGGCAGCAAATGTCCTTGCCTAAAGCATATAAGCAAAACTGAGACTTTCTGAAAGGTTTTTGTTTTCCCTCCCTATAGCTTAATCTTCCAAAGTGCACACTTTTTTTTGTCTTTGCTAATAATTTTATCCTCATGAAAGGATATCATTGTCATCAGAGATTTCCATACAGCAGCCTTCCTTCCAAATATTTGTTAAAAGGGCACAAAAATCCCTTCCAGACCTCTCCCTTGTTTGACTAATGCTTCCCTGCACAGTTGAGAAGAAGAACCCAGGAGCTACACCAAATGCTGGATCCATTACCATATCCCTAGCTAGTTTAAACATAACTCAGTAGCATCATTACATGACACTGCAGCTTACAATTCAGATACAAGTCCTTAGCCCTTGGCACGCCATTGTTAGTAAGATCATGTCCTTTAAGGTAAAAAAAGCAGTAAGGAGGCATTGTGAATTATTTAGGGCAGTATTTGTATAACAAAGGAATCTGTGTCACTTAGCAACTGGTACTGACATTGCATTTTATGATCACAGTGATTTAGCACCGTGGATGGTACTTGTCAATTCACTCCTCCAAAAGTAAGTACCTTTGGGCAACTTGGTTTTAGATATGAAAGTCACATCACTGCAGTGACAAAGACTGCTTAGCTCACTGTACCATCACTGGATAGAAAATGTAAGACCATAATAAACTGAATAATACATCTAAGTTTTGAAAGAAAGTGTGTTGTAATGGAGCTATACACACACTATTTACAAATGTGTGATAGACTAATGTGGTCATTAGAACTCATGTTCCAAGCAAAGGTAAACAGCTAGTACAAAACCAGACAAAAATCCTTCTGCTTTTTCCCAGGAAGCCTCTCACTTGTTTATCAACAGATAAAGTGTAGGGCACAAATTTGTCCTGATTATATTGATCATATTGATTGTATTTAAACCAACCACTTTGGATATCTCAGTTTCAAGAAATATCACTTTTAAAAGTATAAATCAATTAAAAATTTGCCTCTGCAATCTGGAGCCCAGGATGGAATTTATAATGTTCCAACTTCCAGCCTGCATGATTATTAGTATTAATTGCTTCCTGAGAATACTGCAAACAAAGCATATTAAGATTTCTTTTCTTCTTAGTACAACTCGTAACATCATCATTATGGAAAGTTGATATAAATTTTGTTGTTCTATAGGCAGAATTGAAAAACACTTGAATTTGAGTGAGTGTATTATGGGCAATATTCAGACTGCTAAACATCTTTAATATTCTATGCATGTACAAATAATTTTCCCCATTCTTTTCCTAAGTACTAGAATGCTTAAAACCAATCTGTAAGATAAAAGCTGTCATATAACCCTTCCACACAAATGATGTTACCGATACAAAATTGTGAGGATGTGCTTAAATTTTCATCTAAAATTGTTACATAAAACAGAATCAAAATATTATCACCCAAGTAAAATATCTTTTGCATTACACTGTATAGGTACTGCTGAGAAGATAGGAAGAAAATGTCATTCTTTTGTGCAAAAAAGAAATGGCTACTGTAATGCTGTGGCATTTTATATAGATCAATTTCTGTGATCAAATACGAAATAAAAGATTCATGCAAGATCCGAAGCACTCTACTGCATGATTTAAAAACCAACAAAACTAATGAAAAAGCAGCAATTGAAAATGCTTAGCAGTCTGCTGTGTAAGTTAGCCTATGCTCAGAAATCACCTTCTTAAGGTGGCACTTCCAACCCCCTCCAAACTACTAATCTAGTCCTGAAAAAAAAGTCACATCACTATCTAAAATGTCACCCTCCCCTGCTAATTTTGCCTCCAAATAAATGGCTTTTGCAGCAGGTTTTAGAACTGAACACTGGAGAGAATTCCAAACTTGACATTTTTCCTTATGCTGGTTTTAGCTGGGGTAGAGTTAATTTTCTTCATAGTAGCTAGTACGGGGCTATGTTTTGGGTTTGTGCTGAAAACGGTGCTGATAGCACAGGGATGCTTTCGTTATTGCTGAGCAGGGCTTACACAACATCAAGGCCGCCTCACTCCACCCCACCAGCGAGAAGGCTCGGGGTGCGCAAGAAGCTGGGAGGGAACGCAGCGGGGACAGCTGACCCGAAGTGACCAAAGGGATATTCCGTACCATATGACACCATGCTCAGCAACAAAAGCTGGGGGAAGAAGAAGGAAGGAGGGGATGTTTGGAGTGATGGCATTTTTCTTCCCAAGTAACTGTTAGGCGTGATGGAGCCCTGCTTTCCTGGAGATGGCTGAACACCTGCCTGCCAATGGGAAGTGGTGAATGAATTCCTTGTTTTGCTTTGCTTTTGTGTGTGGCTTTTGCTTTACCTATTAGACTGTCTTTATGTCAACCAAGGACGTTTCTCACTTTTACTCTTCTGATTCTCTCCTCCATCCCACCATGGAGGGAGTGAGCGAGCGGCTGTGTGGGGCTTAGTTGCCGGCTGGGGTTAAATCACAACAGTCCTGCAGAAAGACATTTCAGCATACAAACCATATGCCAAGAAAATTATTTAGATATCCTCTGAAGCAGCATTTACACGAGGAGATAGATGTGGTCTCACTGGCATGCAGCTTCCAAGCCATTCACATTTTTACATTTTTCGGAAACAGCACGCTGCACTCCACCCACTGTCAAACAGCTGGCCAACCAATACGCACTGAAGAGCACTGTGCTCTTAATGTGTGGGTCACAGCTTTCTGTATTACCTTGTTTCTAAGTTGATACAACATTCAGCTTTCTGATGTGTAGTACTAACAAAGATATTCTCTTTCTAGTTGCTGTGAAAAGCGTAGTGAGACAAATAGTTGCTTTTCATTGGATGATCAAGCACAATTTACTTCTGAAACTTTCGTTCCCTATCACTCCGTTCAAATTACCATGTCATTTGGCAAACTGAGTCGCACAATCTTTGAGATACACCAGTTCTCCCAGATCTACCAGTATCCCTTCCATTTTGATAGTGTCAATTCTTAGCTTACTCTATTCCCCATCCAGTTCTTGGTCCGAATGGTGATAGTGAAGCAAGGGGAAAGAAAGAGAATATTATCATCAGTTTGTGAACACTGTTCTGCTACTTTCTTTTCCCTGAAATATCCATATGGGAGATTAGGTAGAACTTTGTGTTCCAAGACTGACATTCCCTTTAGCAGAGAAATGACTGTTTTCTTCCTTTGGGCTCTCAGCAAGAAATGACTGAAAGTGTAGACATACCTGGCTACTCATATTCAAGTGGACCATGCAGGGTCTGAACTTCAATGCTGATGATAAAAATGGTCATTAATAGCGCAACTGTAATCATTATAATGTTAGACTTTTACAAATTCATTTGTGCCTTTAATAAATTTGAAGGAATAATTACAGGCACTTCTATATACATAGGTGCTTTAAGAATAAAGCTTCTGAATATTTGATTCTTGTTTTATTAGATGAAAAGTCCAGGCTAATTAAAGAAACTTACATGAATTTCTGCTTCCCTTTAAGAAGTATTCAGGACAAGGGACTGTTTCTTGTCCCCACAATCTATACTTAGCATTTCCATATTCAGACACATCCTCTGGAATTGTCTAGCTGCTATATTGTTTTCTCATTCAATATGCTATAATTCACATAATGTTTAGCAGAGAATGAAAATATTAGTAACTATGGTTGAGATGTTGTTTTGCAAGTTTGGCAGGAGTTTTAATTGCGTATTACTTTGTATCTACTCTAGATGGTACTCTTAAGGAAGTTAACAAATTAATAAATTGCATGTCTAGAAGCTAAGGGGAGGTGTGGGAAGAACTGTCCTGGGAAGAAGTAACAATAGCAGGTAATACTAAATGTTGCCGCTTCCGCAAATCCATTTTTCTATATTGGTGGCTTTTTGTGAAATTCAGTGATGAAAAAACAAACCTGCCTGTGAAGTATTGAACATTGCAGGGAATAATCAAAACAAGAATATTTCAGCATTTCATGAGGAAGGAATGGGTCCATCACCAGCCAGGTAGGTGTCTGTTTTCTAATGATGTGCACTGTCAGGGTTTATGTCACAAGCTTGGCCACTGTATTGGGTATATTTTATTGCTGAACGGCAGCAATTTTTATGACAGAGGCATTCAAGTGTTTCATGAAAACAATCCCTAGCTATGTTTTAGAAATGCTTTCAAAATTTTATTAATTTTCCTAAAATTAAAATAAATCTACTGGGGCATGTCTCCGGAGGTGTTTTAATCCATCCTTCTAAATTCTGAGAACCACATTTTGTCATGTTAAATTTGTTTATTAGGTTAAGGGTACAGATTGACTGGTCAGTCTTTCTATCTACCTATCCATTTATCTTACCAATCTAAATTTCCTTCTGACTGAACTGAAGTGAACTTTTGCAAGTGCTCTGTTTCAGTGAGAATGACTATTTCTAATAGTCTGTAATAAGTTATTGCCAGCTGAAGCTCCAGTTGTCATACATTCCCCATGGTATATGTTTGCATTTTCCAAGAATTTCCATAGTATCCAAATTTATTCTGTAGTCTGAGATGTGTCCAGTAACATTAATTAGTGTTAACAGGTTACAAACAAAATCTTCCATTTATATATGAAAACGTGAACAGCATTTTTTGAGAAGTAAAGCATTGGTTTTGTATTCTGTTGCATTATCCTATATTACCGATTTGCATGTCTTGTCAGAGCTGCAAGTTGAGATGCAGTTCCAGTGGTAGTGGTGTGGGAAGAGAGCCCTCTTGGGATTAGTGAGACCTGAATGGTTCAGAAAAAATGCAGTTAGTAACCAGCTTTCAAGAGAATCATTTGGAGGTTAAATCCCAGCTATAAATCGGCTTCCAAAGGTGAATATATAAGAAAAAAATGAGTAAATAAAGGGAATGGTCTTTCCTATGGCAAAATATGGGAAAAAAGAGGACCCTTTGATTTTTTAAAGAATTTTTAGATCTCTATCTGTAAATAGATTAACTTAAACTAATAGACATGGATTCAGATAGGGTGTTATCAATCCAATTTTGAAAAGGCTTTAGCTAATAATATTTTGACATTTTTTTGACAGGGGAAGTTAGAATGGGTCTTTTCTAACTGTGGGAGTGGTTGAAATAACAGTTTCCCCTGAAGAGCAAAGTATGTCTCAAGCCACTTTGGAAGCAAGCAATTCTGAACTCTAAATAGAAAATATTCTTTATTGAAATAAAAGTCAGAGGCAGATCCATATGGGCATGGTGCTTTTCCAGCTTTAACTTTTGTGACTGTTGTATTAATTTTTTTGCCTTCCAAGGACTTCTTTCTGTAAAAAAATGAAATAATAAAATCACAAACATCTGCACTGATTCAGCTGAGCGTGGCATAAAACTTCTGCAGTCAGTCATTGACTGTCAATTGCAGTATTATTCCTATCCAAAATAGCAGTTATTTTTATTTAGTAATTTTTCTGGATAAGCACCCAAAACAGCAACTTGCTAGGCCCTACACCACACTCCCCCAAAAACTCTTTGAAGAAAACTAGGGCAAATTTTGTTCTCTACTTTTGTGCCTTACTGATTTCAGACCTGCATTAATAAAGGTCCCTAGTTCCTACAAGGAAAAGACCAATGTATATCATATTCAAAAGCTTAATTTCTATTACTTTAGCATTTTACCACTCTCATGTAATAAAAAGATACATGCAAAAGGATACCTACCAGTAAAAAAAAAGTGTTGCTTACCTCCAAAATACCAAAGAAGGGCCTGTCAAAGCACTAGTGAATAAAACCTCTGAAATTCCAGGTCTGTGCTACAAATGCGGAGATTGAGGGTATGTTAGGTTACTAAGTGGAAACAAAGAGGGTATGTCTAATGGGCCAAACCTCACTGCAGAACAAGATCTTTGAAAGTAAATTGCTCTCATGAAACAGTCATCCTTGCTTTCAGTTAATTCCTGGGGTATTACAAAGTAATTTGGATCACAGTAGACAGATTGCATTGCAGGAAAGGAAGACATCCTTAGCTGTAGGGCTACACACCTTCAAATAACAGGTAAGCTCAGACTTGCCATAGCAGACAGGCTTTTGCATCTTGTGTGAATCCAACATGGGAAGAGGAACTGGCTTTTCAGTTAAATCACCTGCATGGGAGAAATGCCATGCGGCATCCAGATTTGCAAAAAAGATGTAAGTAAATCAGGTCAGCCACAGTTACTGGAAAAGAGGAGCTTATCAGATCCAGCCTCAAAGAGCTGAACTTACCATCCTGAATTGACTTCATATCTGGAAGCATTTATCCTATGGCTTCCTTTGGTTGGTGGGTTTTTTTGTCTCTTTTTTTGTTTAAACAAGAGTCCCGGTCCCCTTGCCTGGACATGATAAATGCCTGTGCCGTACCTTCACCCCAGATCTTTTGCAACATCCGACTTCCTCACTCCTGAAGCATGGCCACTTCAACCATTTAAACGCTGATCGAATTTTTTCTCTGACTTAATTGAATTACTTAGAGTCTTTCCATTCCAGAAGGCATACCGAATTGTTGGGATCATTGATCACTAACAAAGGCATGGACCGCATGCAGTTACTTAGCACTGAGCTAAAAAGCCAACATAATTCAAGGCGAGTTTTTCAGTGTGCAAACTGAGTGGGTGCCTGGAGCCATGGAAGGGATGGTGTTTCCAGAGCTCTGCCGGACAGCAGTGCCATGCTGGCTGGCTAAGCTATGCCGGTGTAAGAATGTGGTCAGCAAATCATACGCTGCCCAAAGCAATGACTGGTGTAGCTTCTGCTTCTGCTCTGCTCCACAGCCTCACCTAACAGTGGGTTTTGACAATTACACGCATTCAAGAATTGTGATTCTTGCTCTTCCCAATTTCACAGCTACTGAGATGCTTCTCTCCTTGTAGAGTATCTGGAGTGGAGAAGGGGACTGGGAAAAATGTTACAGAGACAAGAGAAGGAAAAGGAAAGTTGAACATTTGCTCTGAGGAAAAAGGGGTGATAAAAGTAGATAATTGACACATGTAATTCTTAGATTGATTCAGATGTACAAGCAAGTCACATTCAGCTTTCACTCACAGCATCTTATACTCAAAATTGCGCTTACACAGAAAAAGGAGGCAAAAATAACTGTTTACAAAAAATTATATCCAAAATCACAATATAAAATGTAAATACTAATCACAGAGAAAGGGTGCATAATCATGACCATTGAGCATTGTCCCTGCTCATTCCACTGATGCACCCAGTCTGGTCAGAATCAAGCTGCATCACTAGACGTGACCAAGTCCTGCATGAAGCAGCAAGATACCACACAGTATGTAACAAATCCATTAACACAGAGAGCTTGGAGGAAGTTTGTATTGTGTTACTCACAGAAAGTGAGAGAACTCCAGGTACCCTTTCAACTCCAGAGATCCAGCTGGAGAACATGATCAGGTGAAAACTGTTCCAGTAAATGTGCTGCAAGTTTACCAGCAGAATGCCTTTTACACTACTTACTATGGGACAAGAGGCAGCATCTTCAAAAACTTGGAAATCTTTCAACCAGCACTGAAAAGAAAAAAGCCACCGTGGCAATACCAGAGCTAGCCATTGTAGAGCTTAATCCAAACAATATTCATTCAGACCAGGAAAGAGCTAAGTCTATTAGGAGACTGTTAGTGATTTATTTGCTTTTTTTACAGAGTCATGTAGTAGGTAAAGGCAGCTAATCTTGTTGGACTCCATTAAGGAAGTCTCTTCAGGCTTCAGACAGCCATGCATCCCCCACCTGGGCTTCACAAGCAACTTCATTGGAAATTTCATGTAATGTTCAAAGCCTATTTGCATAGGCATGGAAGCAGACTTGCATTAATAATACCTGTATTAAGGACCTAAAAAATCCTGATCACGTCATTAGACATGCTCCCTGCACATTTTTTCTGCATCAGAAATATCTGCTGACCACCTCCTTTATTTCTGTCACATCCATGATGGTTTTAGTAACAGTTTTATAGTACAGCTGAAGTCAGACTGAGAAGACTTATTTTTTGATTCTTTTATTTTCCTGAAAGAGGTGAAGGAAGAGTTTTAACTATATCTGATACTATCTGACTTCCAGAGATGTTACTTTTAAACCTTCAGGGTTTAAGATACAGAAAGGAAACCGGGAAGATCATAGGCAGGACTTGCATAGGAGAGTAAGTGAAGTCTGGATTCATTCTGTTGTCTATTTAAGGAGATCTAGAATGATATTTCTGTACTTCTCACAAACCAGGATTTCAACTGGAAGTGTTTTATATATCCAAAAAATCGCACCACCAGACTAGTCAGTAGAAGCAATGAAGTTGCAGGACAGGTGTGTCCACTCCCCTTGAGGTCCTTTCAGGTTTTAAGGGAAAGGCTTGTTTTGTGGGAGTTAATGAGTTTTTTTGAGTTTCCTTTTCTTTTTCCAGACTAGAGAGAGCTGGATTTAAAATGTGAAAACACACGGTAAGATTTTCAAGGGAAGGATGATTGTATGCCGACAAGTACATTTCTACCTCTGAAAGATAAAAGCGGGGCTCTTTCGTCGGCTGAGTTGCTCTAACAGGCAAGCTCACTTACAAGTGAGAGCTGATTTCTACCCCCTGCTCACGACACCGCACCAGGCACCATCGGTGCCCCGTGAGCCCCCTCATCACGGGCACGAAGGCAGCCCTGCTCCCATGTGGCGGTGGGACCTGGGCCAGGCTGGGGGCTGCTGGGCTGTGCCCTCCCTGGGAGGCTCCCCTGGTGCCAGCCCTCAGCTCCCCACGTGTCTCCTCTGACAGAGCACTGGCACATTGCTGCTCCGGAAAGATGTTTCATTGGCTTGCTTTTTGAAATATTATTAGCAGCCTAAAACAGAAAGGAGAGATAGAGGTTCTGGACAGTTTTTGTTGCTGATGTTCATCCAGGTCTGAACATTTATGGGAATCCAGCAACAGATACTCATAATTTATTGGAACAGGGCTTTGACAATGTAAAAAAAGCCACTGACCTTTCCTAATAATAAACTAATAAAAACTGTTATCAGTTAGATGCCAGTAAGAAATCAACATTGATAGTTACGGTGCAGTGGTTTGTCTTTTTAAAAATTACATCAATTTTCTATTTGTAGCTTTTAATCAGATCCCACTTAACCTGCTTTTTAATTCCACTAGCTTTTCAGTGAAATCCAGGATTCCTGACAGTATTTGGGGTCCAGCAATGCATATGTAGCCTCACAGGAACTCAGTTCCCCTTAAAGTATGGATGAACAAAAAAATGAGTTTGGCAGCATTCAAGCAATACATTCATGAAGTCCTTTGAAATGGGAATTCCAGCATAATTCAGCATGATTGTAAATGCTCTAAAATGTGTAAGCCTAAACGGCAAAGGGAATTGCATACTGTAGTTAGTGATAAATGTTCCATGCAATACACTGGTTTTAGCTGCCCCACTTACCCAATGCTCAGTGGAATTAAGCAGTTAAATTTATCTGCATAGTACTGAAAACTGTAATGCTGAGTGTCAACCTTGGACCTGTTTTTTCTCCTGAAGCATAATAAAAATACCAGTGGAAAAACCATCCCAAACCTCAGTCTGGTGAAAGGATTGCAAGTCAAGCAGAAAATGTGAAACATCTCTGGTTTTCCTGACCAACCTGTCACAGCCCAATCTGTTGTGACAGCACAGGAGGCACAGCCTGAAAGAACGTTGGGGAAGGGTTCATGGCTTACGGTCCTCTCTGTTTGACAGAGGTGAAAGTCTAGGCACAGAGCGCTTGCCTGCCTGTGCTAACAAGGTGGCTTTTTTGCGAGCCATCAAAGACAGAGGTGGGACACAAAGGGTTTGCCGTCTGCTGGGAGGTCCCAAGTTGGCCACTATCCTTCTTTCTGGTCTGGAACTTCTCTTAATTTCCCATTAATGCTCCAGAGGTACTTGTTTGTCCTTAGTGTGAAAAGGACAGTGCTAACCACAGAGTACTGCTCTCCCTCAGTTCTCAATTTACTGTTTCTGAAGCCATGGTGTAGCTGCTTATGAGAAACTAAAGAACGTTGTGTACCTTCCCATTTCTACACACAGGTCTGGGCAGCCAGGTGCTCGCAGGACAGCAGTATCTGACCTCCCCTTCCCCAGCCAAAGCATGTGAATTTGCTGTGTGACCTGAGCGAGCATTGGAGGGAGTCAGTCTGCAAGTGACACATGGGTATTTCCTGCAAAGGCCACCACAGCAAAGGACTTCAGAGGGAACCTGAAACAGAAAGGCTCACTAAGTTCTGCCATGAAAGAAGGAAAGAGCTACACCTGTATGGGTAAGGGTGGAGGAGCCATCTCAGGTGTTAGCAATCTCTTGAAATGAGATAGGCTGGGGACGCCTTTTATTTGCACACTGCTGCCTAGTGCTCACTTGCTTCAGAAGGGTGCTGGCTTAGGGAGGAGGAGTTGCATGTGAAGCTGGGAATGGTCCTACATGGCACTCCATTTCCCAGGCTGAGGCTGTGAGGGTGAGTCATGCTTTATAGAATTACTCTACTTTTTCTGTGATGTACATTAGATCAAGAGCGTGCTCATTCCTGAGTCAGGGATTTAGAGATGAAAGATTGTAGAATGCAAAGATGAAGTGAGTTGTCCTAGCTGTTCTGGGGTTTCTGGAATATGAGAGATTAAGGAGAAGATGGAGTTATTGGTTACATGCAGTGGGCATATGTTCTACAGCATTTTAAGATGGTCATTTTTGTAGATGTACTGATTTGTCTGCCTCTGTGTTTCAATAAGCAAGTTTTCTGACTGTGCCTGAAAAAGATCTAGAAGTTCTCTGTAAAACATGACCAAATAAATATATGCATCATGTATCTTAAAGTATACCTGGAATGCTAATAACTGCAGCTGTATGCAGGGCAAATAGTTCTGTATATAACCTGTTTATCTGGCACCACCAATTGACCTGAATTTGCTCCTGTAGCTGAGGAACTTGCTTGAGTTTCAAGTTAATGCTTAACACATCTAGTTCAATACAAACAGATCTCAGTTTTCTTGGGAACGGCATTGTAAAAAATGGCAGTTGTGTACTGTTTACTGTAAGACTTTATATAAAATATGGGGAAAGGGAGATACTGGCATTGCTTAACTGCAAGTTTGCTGTAATAGAGCCTCATGAGTGTGTTTGTGTGGGTGGGCCCTTGGGATGCCTCTACCCTCTGGCAAGGAGCCTGAGAGATACCAACACATCAAAATGGAAAACAGGTTTTCCTTTCTGTACTGACTTCCTTTCTGTAGCTTTCTCAGAAACAGTGACTTCTTAGTTCTGCTATTGCTGTATTCTGCTCTTTGCTTTTACTTCTTCAGCTGGGTCATAGGGATCTCTTTTTTTTACGTAGAAAAAAGAAAGTCTCGTAGTATTTTGAAATTATTAACAAATCCTTTTATTCTTATTTGACAGTCCCAGGCTGCCTTTATTTTGCATCCTTAGCTCATATATGTGATGCAGAGTGTTTAACTTGTATATTCCTTCTCAAACTGAAACTGCAGTTTATGTTGAAGTGCTTTAAAAGCATAAAACACTCTTTTTCTGTTTGATAAGCTAAATCAGGACTTGAGTCAAAATGTATATCAAGAGCTACTGATTTAAATAGGCCCCAAATTTTTGTGGAAGTACATTTTCTACTGTCTCAGGAGATAAACAGGTTTGAACGGAGTTTTAAATGTAAGAAGTATTAGCATTTTAATGGATCTTTTTTTTTCCCCAGATTTGGAGTTGAAGTTAAAGTATTCAATCCACTGAAAAGATTCCCTAAAACTTAAAATTGAGGATAATATATTTTCAGTTTTGAGTCCTTGAATGAAATGTAGAAACAGTTTGTTTCAATTTTGTATGTTCTTTATTTCTAGCCTTAAAAAAAATAATTCATATGTCTGTGTTAAGTCATGAAGTTTATTGCAGTGGTTTGAATTCCTGAATTTAAATGTGAGATTTCTCATGATTTACAGCTAAACTGAGAACAGGGGGCATTCTGAATAAAATACAAAACGTTTTACGCAGTCAGAGGCCAAATACTTAAACTTGGAGATAGCACAGCAACTCATGTGACAATGTGTAGTGAATGTACTATAATCAACAGGAAAAACTGAACAGTTTTAAAAAAAGAGGAAGGTAACTGTAGCTGTATTGGGGGGGAGAACAGAGGAGGCTGTCATGTACATGAGCAAGGTGATTGATTCTGAGATGTATCAGGAGTGCAAAGCACCTCCTGAAAGGCAAGTTTTCTCTCATTCATTCTGGCTACCTCTTTTTTTTTTTTAGTTCTTGCCAAGTTTCTGCAGGGATGTTTGAGTAGCTGTGCATACTTAAAAGATTAGAAAAAGTGAGGCAAATTCTGCACTGACACGCACCTCCACTGACATCAAAGGGATGACATACCTCATGTCTCTCCTGCTTCAAGCTTAAAAAAAAGGCACAAACTGAAAAAACATTTCCACTGCTTAAAAAAGTGTTACTATTGATGCCAGAGAGAGAAGGCAGACAATACCCAAAGAAAAAATAGAATTTAAGACAGCTGTGATCTCCTTTGCTCTGACCAGTGTGATGCTGGTTCTGACCTATCAGCCCAAGTCTTGGCCTCTGTCTCCCAGCTGCAACCCTCACTGAAGGCAGGTCTGGTCTCACACCACCTTTATATACAGCCTTTGTTTAAGCCCTTTGCATAAGGGAAGCTTTTATACAGCAAAGCTTCAGGGGACCTTTAAAATCCTGTAGTCCCATTGCAACCACTCGCCTACTTAAAGCTAAGCCTTCGGGCTGTCCTGGTGCAGTGGGGTCACAGGAATTATGGATTTCTAACAGGAAGGGCAGACACTCCTTTGGACTGAAAAATGTTTCAGTGGACAAACTTGGTTTTCATTTTGCATTTGATGTTATTTCTGAATACTAGGAATGTGGGTGGTACTTTCACAGCAACAGTCTCAGAAAAAGCAAATATGTGTGTCAAATACCATATGCCATGACGTTTTTCTTTCCCCTTGCTGTCTACCTCCCAGCTCCCCACCCTGATAATAATTGTAAGGAGGAAAAAATGCTGAGATTGGGTTCAGAGGAGACTCTGTATTTTGGATATGGATATCTACCTAACTGTTCTAGAAACAATTCTGGTTTGATCATACCCAAAATGCTTTTCCAAAGCATGATTATGTTTTTGTATAGGTTTTACCTTAGTAGAAATTCTTGGTGACAAGCATACCTGCGTACTATTTTAGGTGATGCCATTAGATGTAGCAGTGACAAGTTAGCAAGCATGTAATATCCTAAGGCAAATAGATTTGTATGTTCTTTTTCAGACTGGATGATTATGTCGCACACTCTAAAGACATTTTAGATCAGTAAGAATGTCTCCTCAGGGAATCATAGTGATAACTACTTTTGACAAGTAGTAATAACAGAAGTTTAGTCCAAGCATGAAATGAAAGACTCATGCTGAAGCCAGGATTACTGGTAGTGGACTGCAGGGGCACTGTAATTGCATATCACTTGCTTTAGTGATGGCATGTCTGCCTTCACTCCATCTATACTTGTGAATTCAGAATTGCCTGTTTCATACCATCAAGAAAAAAAGCATAATATTGATTTGAAGGGATCAATGGTAAGAAGCATTGTTTTAACTTACTAGTCGGTAAGATCAATTCCCTCCACAGAAAACTATTGTATTTTATGTTACAGTTCTAAATACAGGGAAATTTCACAAATTCTATGTGACTATATTGATTGACATCCCTCTTGGCTAATTAGAAACAACTTACTGATCCTTTCAGTAGCTCGGTTAGGTGGCAAGATCCCCCAGGTAGGCGTATCATAACACTTCTGAGTGAACATTTGCAATGATCATGACTCTTCCTTAGCTCGTTGTTGTTGTTACTTTACTGAACCATCAAGGGCTATCATTATTACATATTGACACAGAACTACAGAATGGTTGATAAATCTATAGTCAAGTTGTGTTTAAAATCAATATTCTAGTAGTTACCATGCCAAATCAATATTTACCAAGTTGCTAGCTCCCAGTCCCTGGTGCACCGTAATTATTCCTCTTCTCACATAGAACATGGGGACCTAATCTAATGCTCACTGAAGTAAAGAGATACTCTCATTATTCTCAAGCTTTGGATCAACCCTTGCTTGCTTTTACTTACTTATATTTGTCATAGGATTGTACAAAAAATTGCACACAACAGAAGCCTGTTTACTTGGTCTCTACATATTATTGTAATGCCTGTACTATGACCTTCTGCTATTATTAAAACAGGAACCAAGATGCTCACTCACTACTGTTGGATTTTTGGACTATTTTGGTAGTAGTATACAGACAGTGCCTGCTTAATACAGATAAAAAACATTTGCTTTGAAAATAATCCATAAGTTTTGATGATACAGCGATTTGGAAACAACACATTTGAGACAGATCAAGTAAGACTAATTATCAAAACAGACTTGTGTAATCATCTATGCTTCTGTGTTTTAATTGAACAGTAGGATATTTCTTTCAAAAAAGTGTGTTAATTGGGGTCTGCTCATGGGAAAGAGTGACTAATTGAACTAGCATGAGCCTGATAGCAGGTTTTTTCATTAAAATGTTAACTTTTAAAATCAGTGTTACACTGCAGATATTGTCTTTCCGTTGGACTAGTCTGTCTGCCACATGCCAGCTCAATTAGTAGCTTGCTTTTGTGAGCAGACCCCAATTAACACACACTTTTCTTAAAGAAGTATTCCACAATTTAAATTAGCACATTTACATCTGAAGTAATTATACTGGGTTTGGTTGTTAGTTGTTCCTAATTTTTGTGATGATTAAATATGCTCTAGTGGAAAATGACATTTGTTGATTAATTACTTAAGTCATATTGGATGTTTGTAGAAAACATTCAAATACAGCAGAGAAACTAAGCGAAGACCAAAACCTATCAATCTGTAGGTATGCAAGGTGAAGTTTCTGTCATTGTACGTAGTTTCCACGCACATTATGCCACTATCTGGTCACCTCTGCAATGAACTAAACTTAATTTTTTAAATTAATTGTTTCTATATATTTGGCCTGATGATGTATGACTTCTGAAGCAGAACTGTGTGAGGTAGCAACTTATTAGGACACTTTAGCTGGAAGATAAGTGAGCCTGTTATCTTCTGTGAGTGACAATATGTGAAAAGGCATCCTTGGCATAATATAGATATGATGTCGAAGGTCTAATCCAGAACTTCATATTCAGAGGAAGAACAAGAAAGCAATGACCTTGAACTAACAAAAGCATCTAAGCTCAGCCCTCCTGCTCATGAAGGAGACTACTCTGGTGACTGTTCAGGGGACTATGGAAATGGCTTACAAGCTCTCTAAGCATATATTTAATAAATATGAACAGTCTGTGGACTCTCTACTGTCACTGAGACTGACACACACACACATGTGACATGAAGTAAACTATGCTTAAAATTTTGCTGTATGTGAGCAATACTGTTGCTGTACAATAGGCTTTTTGTTTTGGAATAGAGGAAAAAAATGTTTTGGGTGAAAATGGTTCTGTTACCATAATCCATATGAGCTATATGAAAGCTATCTTACAGTTTGCATTTAAATTTGGAAGTGATCATTAAATTTAATCCGGTACCTGTATGATGAGAGTCATTAAATCTTCTTACATCTCTGTAAATTGTCTTCAAGGCATAACTTGTGGTTAGCTGAAGCATTCCTTCTCGGGCATCCAGTCTTCAAGAGATACCATTTTGCTTAAGTGTGTTGCAGTGATTAATTGCTGTCATTGTTACAAAACTGTCTAATTATCTACTTGGACCTTGTATGACTTCATTTTTTGGCTTCTGAATCTTGCGAAGTTTTTTAATACACACACCCCCCCCCCCCAAAAAAAAAGAAAAACAAAGACCAAATTAAAAAACAGACCACAAAAACCCAACTTTGCTTTTTACTACTGGTTATTTTTTCCCTTTTGAAGAGGTGATAGACTCTCAATGTTCTCTTAAAAATGTATTCGGTGTCCTGGTGTCCCTCTGTTCAGCTAACAGGAATGTGTCCAGTGTACAGAAGATAAACATTGTTATTCTGAGAGCCCTTCTGTTATTGCTGTACATCATCAGCCACTGAGGTGTTCTTATTTGAAGTGTGTATATATATAGTGTAATTTTGGTCCTGTACAAGTCAAGCCTCTTCTAAAAACACTGTTCTCCAGAGTTCCTATAGATCTGATATTTGGGATCTTCAAAAAAAAAAAAAACCCAACCAAAAAACCCAACTACCTTGCCATAATTTTACTACCTATGATATTGTAACTGGCTTCCCTAAACTATAAGGTTTGCCCAAAATTGATTGAAAGAAGATGAGGAAGACTTGGTGGGAGCAAATGCGATCAGGTTATGGTTAAAAGTGGTTTTGTTTTTCATAACTCTTCTCTATGTAATGGATGTGAAAAACAAGAGAACGCTTTTTCCAAGTGAAGCGTCTCTTAGGAACAGGCATCTGTGCCAAGTAGTACAACATCTAACAGGAAGCCTTGCTGCAGAAATAATGCAATCCTCTGGAGGCTTGTCCAGCAAAAGTATCATTCAAGGTCACTGTGATTCTACCAGCGTAGCAATGCACGTAGACCAGGAGCTGCTTGGAGCTGAGCCTTCAGAGGAAAGCTGTAGGGTCACAGGAGAGCTATGGTGCTTGTAGAAAGCAGGATAACATCTCTGTTTAAAAAAAACCCAAAACTCTAGCACAAAGTAAATGCACATAATAGTGGAGCCAAAAGCCCCCAAAAGTTCCTTCCCAAAGAACTAACAACCTGCTTCTGGAAACAAACAGAAATAGCTCTCTGCTACGTGGGGTAAATCATGAAACTAGAACAGTGTATTTGAGGGAATATGGTCTGCAGTTTTTATGTGTCTAAGTGTCCAGATGTGGTGTTAACCAATGGCATATGGATGATGGAGAGTCAAATGGAGGGCTTCCAGAGCCTGTATCCAAGTCAAGTTATTATCTTTTAGTGACACCATTAATACAGTGCCAAAAGTATGTTAAGTCCTTCATAAGACAACGAATAAACCACAGAGACAATGCTCAAAAGTCTTGTGGGGTTCAGCTCAGGTGAACCATTAAAATGAATTTTTAGGTAAAGGGGAGAAGCAGAAATTCAGTGTGGTAGGGAGGCCTATTTTGAAGAGTGCTTTTTCTTTTAAGAAAGTAACTAGGCATTTCTTTAACTGTATGCTCACCTGCTGTTCAGGAGAGACTCGCTCCTGTGTTTACTCAGCCAGCAGCTGAGTGTGCTTGGGGGGTAGTGTTAGATATCTCATTTTTGTGCCATCATGGGTAAGGAAAGAATACGCACAGAAAGAGGAAAAATGGTACTTAAAGACACTTACTGGAAGTGTTTGTGTATGTTGTAAAGAGGAGGTTACTGCTCTCAGCAAAGTGGTAATTAAGTGTGTCACTGCAGGGAAACGGTGCTGACCCACAGAGCTCCATGCATCTGGGACACACTGAGAGAAGTTTTGTGTGATGTTACCCAAGTTTCTTAAATGCAGTGGTTTCCTTTCCTACATGTGCTTTGTGCTGTCTATTAGCACTAGAAATAATACTGCGCTTTGAGAAATGACAAAATTAAAACTTACACCCTGCCTTTTGTTTCTCTAGGAGCAATTTGGTTTTGCAATTGTAAATATTATCCTGTGTCTTAAGATGAAGGTTATTATTCTACTGCAAAATAAATATGCTGTCAATGGATGATCACCCTAAGCAAGAAAGATTTAAATTCAGTTGGAAATATGAGAAGTTTGTGTATGATAATGTGTATTGGCAAGAAGCTATATTATTACATCACTGAAAGTGAATTTGTGGCTGAAAACAGCCGAGACACAATTACTACTCAGTAGCAGCCTTTAAGAAGGACACAGCTTAGATGACTGAGGTCTTCTCCCATCTGTATAATCTGTGATTCTATAAAAATAATTCCTTTGTTCAATTACATGATAAATTAAGAAATGAATGCCAATGCTGTCTTTTAAAGACTGTTACCAGAGAAAAGGAAGAATAGTTATGACATTAACAAAGATCTTAATGTTTTGCTCTAGTATTAAATGTTTTAATCTCTATCTCCGCCTAATTAGTTGACTAAGATTCACTTCATATCAGAATAATTTAAAAGTTGGGGGGGAGAGAAAGTAAAACTGAAAAACGGAAGTCTGAGGCTTTTAAAGACTTACTGCTCAGGACAAAGAATGTGGGAACATAGCTTTTTCGAACTCCATGTTTAAAAAGTCTACTGCTGTTTAGACATATCCAAAACTACATGAAAGCCAAAGGTGGGAAGGACTTTCCCAAAAGACTGAATAAATTTTTTTTGTCACTGATTAATAGGTAGTGTTAGTGTCTTTGGTAATCTTAAGGTACCCAGAGAGGAGCAAAAACATGAAATCTGTAACCAGAGAGAGGACCTACTAACCCCTTGTGATCTTGTTGAAAGGACATTTCCATATGTTTGTTTTCCAGTTGCATCTTCTCACAGAACATGACTGTAATCCCCCAAAGTCACAATGGTGTAAGAAATCTACCCTGAGTAGGGAGCAATATTTTGTCCTAATAACATCAATAGCTGTCTTCTAACATTTAGCCATGTAGTAAGGGGGGGTGGGGGGGGGAATGGAGCTGTATATATGCAGACAACAAATGCGATGTGACTGTTGGGCAATCCATTAGATAGCCATAATGCCCACAGCTGGAAATTTTTTTGAGATGGCATTTGATATCATCATTGTTAGCCTTCATATAATGCAATATTTATTACAGTAAGGGAAGAAGGGAGTATTTTTAGCTGCATCTTGAGTAACTTATCTCCATGGCAACCCCTTACTTGCCTGCACTGTTGCTGCTATATAGAATGTTGTCACATTAATAATAAATGGAACACATCTAACACATTTGGCTGCCGATTGGCTTCCAGCCACATATTTCTCTTGTTCTAGTTGAAGGGTTTGTGAAGCTTAGGGTCCGTAAGCAAATTTCATTCATTTTGTTTCTTAGATAAAATTGCCTTGGATTATATGAAAGCACTCAGGAGGTTTCATCAATGTATGCATTGTGTTTGCTGGGTTGGATTTTTTTTTGTTTGCTTTTGTTTCTAGTTCCACTTTAAAATACCAAGGAAAATCTGTGAACAAATACAATTAGAAAAGCTAGAAACCCAGCAGCTGTGGAGTAATCTTATTTGACTTACATTTGTATGGATAAGAAAATGGCATTTTTTAAAATTGCTTATGAGGAACCCCTTGTGACATGTTTGTGAAGAACAATACTTTCATTAATGGAAACTTAAAGCAAGCAGGTCTCCAAGTGAGATCCTAGACTTTCTGATCATTTCTACATGCATATGAAAAACAGCTGCAAGTAGTCAGCCCTCATTTTGTGGTGTAAATATATGGATTTCAAATTTGGCAAATGCTTGTTATAAAGGTGAAAAAATAGACAAAAGAACATTGGATATCAGCTTAAATTGGTCGTGTTTTTTCTGTAGGTTCTAACACTAGTGAACAGTGCAACTGGCTTTCAAGTTTGTATATTAAGCTTTAAATACTACCTGCTTGGCATGAGAAACCAGTTGGAGTCCATTTAAATAGCGCTACATAGGTACTTACACAAATATTAAGTATTCATATCTGAATGACTTGGTTCCCATTTCTTTTGTCTACTTTCTCTCCTCTCAACCCTTTACTTTTTCTTCCTCTTCCTTTTTTGTAGATTTGGAAATATGCAATACAACACAAACAGTTTTATTTCTTGACCATAGGATCTTTCTGCAGTCCACTGTCAGTTTATTCAACATCTAAAATGAAGCATGTGTGCCCATAGGAATAATTCCCATAGGAATCTTTATTTATGAAACACTTGTTACATTTTTGTTTACATAGTATGTTGCCAGTGATAACTAACTGGTTTAGGATCATGTACTTATTGCTGTAATTTCCAACTATCTTCCTTTTTAACTCCAAGACTTAAGGAAAAGAAGCTGGTTCTTTCATTTGCTTGTTTGGCTTTTCAAAACTAATATTCTGCTGTAAGCTTATAAAAGAAAATAGCATTACAAAAAACCCCAATAACCATAATTTAACAATTATTAGATTCTTATGTGGGAATTTAAATCACAAGCATGATGTTGCTACCCCCAGAGTTTATAAATAAGGGAAATGAATAGTTCATGTGAGTTTTCAAGCACTGTCCAGGAACCTAGAGTTTCCATAAGCCTGACCCAAAATATTTAGTAGCAGTCCCTGGGAACACTGTTACTGACTTCTGAGCTTTTAGTCCATCTCTACTTCATGATGTCAAAAGTTTGTAAAAGGTTTTTACCCCAGAAGGCTTGGTTTTTTTGCTGTAAGATGTTAAAAACTAGCACCATTTCCCTCATTATTTGTATCTAAGCACACATACAAAGAGTAACTTTGCTCAAGGAAAATAACTGGTAGCATTTTCTTTAAAGGACGTTACCCCTGAAACTCAATCGGTAAATAATCTAGCATTGCTGCTATTTTTATTTGGAGAGTCCTGCTTTTAGCAACTAATAGCTAATTTGGGATGAGTTGTATTGAGCTGGTGGCTTCTGGGCAGCTCTACCTGCCAAGGAGAGAAACATGCTGTGTGTATGCAGGACCCACTGCTTCTCAATCATGTGTGGGACCTGTTTAATATAAAGCCCTATTCCTAGGATTTCAGACATTCATACTTATTTATCTTGAACTGGAACTTGCTTGACATCTGCTGAAAGGCCAAGAGATGAATGACATGGGGAAAGATGACTTTCTCCCTGTTGTAGCAGGTCACTGTACTGTGCTTCTGGACTTTAAATGAGAGACTTTGGGCCAAGCACTGTAGTGGATGAAAGAGGCAGGCAAAAAATTTTGCAGTGTGTTTCTCTCTCCCAAACAGCTGGAATCCAGACTTCCAAGTTGCTACATTTAGCATAGCAGAAAGACATGTTATTAATTAGGGAAATTTTCTAAACTTCTATGAAGGTGAAACTTAAATATATAATTGCTATTAAGGTGATTAAACTTTAATTCATGGTTCATCTCTGCTTGAGACAGATCTACAGTAAGAAAAAATTTCTATAATCTGTAAGGGATGGATTTCAAAATGAACCATGATTCTCTTATAGAGGACTTAGTGAGTAAAAGAAAAAAAGATGATGGCACATGCTGTGTTGAAGGTTTGTGTTTGTGATACTTAATGAAAAGTACAGGAATTTTAAGGAAAACAGTCTGTTGCTGAGGCCTCATCTTGTAAGAGTTTTGCACCTGACTTCCTTGAAGTGGGAAGCTGGTCCTTGGAAAACGGGCAGTCTGACTTTGGTGTGCAATTCTTGATGCAGGCTACATTTCCATCTCACTTATACTGCTCTCCCTCAGCTTGTATGGACAGATATTCTTTATACTTGGTTTGAATCTGGTTACAGTGACTAGCTGCATGGCAGAGTTCACTGACTACCCTGAATGAGGGCAAAACCCGTATGTATCTTATTTTGACTATTCTATGAAATACTTCAATTCTACCCTTTCTAAGAATTCCAGATGTTTAAAGAACTTGGAGTGTAGCTGTTCCTTTCGTCTATGATGCTGTATATTTTCCCTGATTTTACTTGCTGCTTCTTTGCTTTTGTTTTTTCCTCTCCAAAGTGTGACTTAGCCAAAAATGCTAACTGAAAGTCCCAACATAAGCACAGGAGCTATACTGATTATAGCTGAGATTATGTCCTTTGCACCAAGTCCTACCAAGTCCTCTGTCTATGTAATAGCGCAGGTTTGGAGAAATAATATCACAGAATCTTCCTATGATACGTGCATTCCCATCTCTTCTTAGCTGTAGGAACATGGTACTAATGAGCAAGTTAAACCTTCAAGACCACTCTGAGCCTTTCCAGGCTTTGATTCTCCCTTACTTATTGGTTCAGGTCTTATTTGAGAGCAAGATAGCAAGATCTGAATGACCAGCATCTTTATTTTAATGCTGTTTCACTAAATGGGTTTTTCCACAGGCTCAAGGGCACGATTTTTGCTCTTTTTCATTTTTTTTTTTTGGAATTACTTTTAACCAGAAAACTAATGAGCTACTTAAGATTCAGAAGGGAGACATCTCTGCCTCAAAAATGGTCATTAATTTGAAAACTTGGGGAGGGCTCCAAGCTTGCCTTTGATGTCCCATTTTCCTGTGGTGTCTTCCACCACAAACTTAGTCCCTCTAAAAACAGAAAGTAAAAACTGAACCAGTACAAGAGGCACGAGTTCTGAGGTATGCATGCCTGAGCTTTTCACAATTGTATTGATTTTTCACCTGCTCCTTCACTGTAACCTGTCCCAGGCTGGCACTGCTCTTGGCTGCAGTATGGATGATTCTTGGTTTTAAAGACAGATTTATTCGTATAGTTATTTCACTGGCACATAATAAAAACTGTTTCTGGTACTCAGCAAAATGCAGCTAAATGAAGAGTCCAGGTGTGCCATGTTTGTCAGCCTTTCTACAGTGTGATACTATCTGTGCTCTAAATAAGTAGCTGTAAGAGACTGTAATAACCCCTTGGCTAGCATGCACCAGGTAAGAAACGGAAGACACTCCAGTCCTCTGAACACAGGTTTCATGGTGGATCTAGATGAAGTTTGTGGCACAGGTGTTGCTGTAATTGGAATAATGATACACAAGGGGTACATGCGTGGTTCACCCAGCCTTCAGACAACTGCTTCTGCTGGAGTGGCATGGCAGCTTGTCATTAATAGCTGGGGATCCAGTCAGAGCCATGTGGGAGATTGGGTTCAGGCTGTTTTAAAAAACCAAATAACAAAACTCCCAAGCCAAACCAAAAAAAAAAAACCAAAAAACCAACCAACCACCCCAAACCCAAATAACAGAAACAATCCCCTGCCCTCCCACACACAAAAAACACCCCACCTTCAAGCTTTGCAGCTGCTAATACAACAAGGGATAGGGGTTTTTTGCAGTCTTACATCTGTGTATTTGCACTAAACTCATAATTCCAATATTTTATCTTGCTGCCTCTCCCTCTGCGTATATTTAGATATGTCTGTGTACACATTTATTTATATTACACTTCATAAAAATATATAAGTAGTGATTATGAGTTGATTCACGGTCAATTCCTGTTTTAATGAAGAGTTGCAAATCCATATAAATATGGATTTTTAATATTTTATTAACTTCTAGTATGTACTGATACATCTAGACTTTTTAAAATTAGAATGGCTGATGTATGCATAGTGACTTTAAACACAAATGTGTGTCAGATACAAGTGTGTACCCTTGGCAGATGAAAACAGGTGTCTGGAATGTCTTAACACAGGATGAGTTGTCATGTCCTAGTGAAAGTATAATTCTGCCCTATGCACTAAGCTACTTGTTTAGGGTATGAGCTAGGGAAAGCACTTAGCTACATAGCTAACTGCAAGGATGTGGTTACAACTTTCGTGGGACTTCATATTACTAAAATGATACTTCTGCATTTTTCTGTGACTTTGACACTTTGTTTTGGCATTTACATCCTATGTATGTCAAGGATAGTTACTGAAAGAGTGAATCATTGTTTTCCTGGAGCAATTTAGCCAGGTAGTGGGACAAAACTGTGTTGTAAGTCAGACTTCAGTCTTAATTCATTCCAAATGTTAATTTCCTCAGTTGTTCAAGGTTTCTTTTCATTGTTGTTTGTCTGTAGAATATATAGAGACCAATAGGTATTGTAATGTCTTGAGGAATCTTTAAGTGCTCTAAAGAAAACAGAAATCGGTATATACTCATCTGAGTGAATACTCGTTCATTCAAACAGGTGCTATAACCAATGAGCTTCCTGCTAGTTACCTTTTTCTTTGTCTTGAACTGTGTGACAAAGAGGAACACCAAGCATGGCCTCAGATTTGTACTGCTTGCTTTCTAAAAGGCTTAGCTCACTGAAGCTTCTTTGTCATGCTTTGATATGACTTAAAAAATCCGGATGTTTCCTAGTGTTTGCTATTAGTTTGATTTGCAAGGACCTTTCAAACAGATTTTCTTGCTGGACTTACTTCCTCAACTTGGCTTGAATTATGAGCATTTAACTTACCCGTTTTGCCTAGTATTTCCTATATGCTTGTGTCAGATTGTTCTAGCTCCTCTGACATATTCATTGCAAAGAATTTATTGCAGGTGGGAATGTTCCCAGTGCCATCAACACCTTTTCTGTAAGAAAAGGAGGTGGAGAAGCACCTCAAAGAAATCTCATCTCTTACCTTAGAAACATATTTCATCATGTAATGAGCCTTCCTGTGGAGCAGTGAGCGTGTGCACTCTTGCTTACTCTTGTCTCGTTAACTCTAACCATAATTTAGGGGCCTTGCTCTTAGATCAGTAGTTTTAATGCTTAGATATCACCAAAAGCTTGGTGAGGTTGGTTCTCTCTGTAGGCACATCTGCTGTTTCAGATTTAACCTTCCCTCTTTCAGAGCCCCACATCAGTTAACATCTGGATTCCTAGAGTGCCTAGGGCGTGCTGCTTGTTAAGATGGGTGCTCCTACCAGCTAACAGTGGGGAGCTCCGGAGCTGCTACGGCCCTGGTTGCAGGATTGCAGGGACGGTCCTCAGGTGCTCTCCTATGACCTGCCTCTGCTTTTGAGGTCTCTTTTTTTTTTCTTTTAATCTTGCTTTTTGTCCCCTCACCCCAGTAGATAACCAATTCCTAATTCACCATTGTATGTCTTACAGAAATATTGTATTAGCCAATTGACAAATTATTAATTATTCAAACTTCCTTATAAGAACAGTAAATCCTTAATATAGGAATATGTTTGTCTGGTAGAGATATTGGGAAAAGTCAGCCAACTATGTAAACAACTTTTTCTATCCCTAGCTTGACCTGGTGAATACCAGCAAGGTCTGTATTAGCTCTCCCACCCTTCACAACAATACTGAATAAATCTGTTCCATGGTAGTCTTTATTGAACTTTCTACTGTGAATGGTTCTATATGGCATGACTCCTTTCAATATTGGAGTGCACAAATTGTGTCATTGAGGATGCAGCAGTACAGAAGCAATTAAAAGAACGAACATGGAACAATCGGACAACTTCATTTGTAGCCTTTTAAGAACATAAATTAAGCAACTATGACACACAATCGGAGAACCTATAAGGATAAACATTCATAAGCTTTTTCCATGGTTACAGCTTTAGATGCTAGAAAAGTAAATCCCTACCTAAACACAACATATAGGAAGAGGTATTTATCTCCTGCTTTTGCTTACTTATTGCATTGTACAGTTTTGACTGCTATTTTACTGAATTCTACCACACATACTTTTATGAATGGGAGTTTTCTGTTTGAATCTAGTGGTCTCAACAGAAGATAAAATTCTAACAGTCTCACATCTGATACTTTTGGCCATGTATATGCTGTCAACACCATCTTTGTTCCTTATGTCACATTCTGTTTTCATGTTGCAAGCCTCAATGTTGAGGATGGCTACAGATTTGTCCAACACACTTGACAGACTGTCAAAGGGAAACACAGCTGTGGCTCATTGGTTAAGTAATCAAAGACTGACCTTTGGCTGTTTTTCAGATGACACTGCAATTACAACCACATCAGTGAAAGGAGGTCAGATCTATCTTCCAGCTATGCTTTATTATGGTGGAAAGATTTTGGAATATCATTCATGTGGATGCAATACCCAGTTACCGGTTATTGATCTGTCATTGTTCCATAGCAAATCACAACCTGATTTTTTGCATCATGATCTCTGTGGACAGAAGCATTTGTATCTCTGTTAACACTTCTGTCATTCTCAGGAAGTTGAAGAGAAGGAAAAAGTATATTCTCTCATTTCTAAATGTATCCTTCAAGCATGTTCTCTGTTTCTACAACTACCAAAGATAGAAGAGGCACAGGTGTGGTCATTGGTACTTGAAGTGCAAAATAGCATGCTCTATCTTGGAGTAAGTGTTGTGGTAAACAGAGTACAAATTTCTTCCCCATTTCATTTGAGGTTTATTGCAACTGACATGTTATGGCCAAGGTTTGCAAAAGTATTTAGTGTTTTTAGAGGATGTAGCTTGACAAACCTTATAAACAGCTCATCTCAGCAAGTCTGAGATGAGCTGTTTATAAGGTTTGTCAAGCTACATCCTCTAAAAACACTAAAAACTTTTTAGGAAACATCCTAAAAAGTTTGTCTTTCAAGGCATCTAATTTGTGACATTCCAAATGCAGATGAAATACTTAAAAATGTTGGTGTTCTCTATATTTTCAGGTGAATGTATTGTTAGCATAGTTACAACACTCCACTCTTCTAGAAGTATAAACTTGCATAAACTTTCCAGAAAATTCAGTGCTAAGAACTCCAAATGGTTAGCAGTATTTGATTTTCTTATGTGGGCTGTTCTATCACATTATTCTGGAAGTAGTTCCATGGGTGTGTGGTGGGAGGATGTTTGGAAAGAAAGTGCTGAGAGTTTTCACTAATCTATTTATAGTATTCATTAATTGATTTTATTCTTGTGGTTACCCTCCCATTACAATCCATTTGAAGCTAGAGTGCTCTTGTCTATTAAGCTACTCACCAAGGGTTTTAAATTACTTTGATAGTTTAAGAGAAAAATTAAGCATATTTCTTAGTGTGTTTTATTATAAAATTTAGCATTCACTTTTTCCTCAGTCTGTAATATTCTTTGTAGGTTTGCAGGGATTCTGAACTAATTCTGAATAGGACAAGGAAGTTAAAATGGAAATTAGTTCTTCCTATCAATCTCAAGCAGGTTTGGCACTCTAAACAAACCACCTGTGCTAAGCTTGTGTCCTGCCCAGTGTGCTAGCTCGTTATTGTTATACAAAGATGACTGAAAAAAGGCATTCAGGTGGAGATGAACAAGTAATATAAATGGTACAAAACCAATGGATGTGTAATACTAGATCTGCATGTGCTCTCTGCATTTGAGCATATGGGAACACAGAAGTGGCAAGTTATGGTGCCTTGCCCTGTTCTCTGCAAGCTGGTGTGGCCCTGCTGCTGAATTGCAGCACCCCGCAGCTCTGCTTGCTGGTAGATGGCCCAGCACAGAAATTCTCCGCTACAGAAAATGGGTTCTTGTCCCTTGTGCTGGTGATTCCAGGTGACAGCAGGTTATTCTGATGTTACATGCAGTTTACTTCAGTTGTGCCTCTTGCATCTGCCCGCAACACAATTTCTGTTCTAGTTTTCCAACTCAAATTCAACTGCAAAGTATCTTCAATGTCCTTTAATGAAATATCTTTTTATCAAGATACCGAGGGAAAGAAGTAGTTATGAGCACTTTTCATGATCGGACAAATTCACACATTATTCATCCTTCGTTGGACTTATTCTGCAAGATCAGCATAAAGCCATCTAGAAGAATATGTACCTTTAGCATACTGATAATATTCAACAACTAGATAATAACATCGGTGACATTTGCAAAGCCCGAGAGACTTGGGCCTCTGCATTGACATTAATAGAAATGAGACATCTCTTTCTTAGGCAGTAGTGGTTCACGGACCTTTTTCTTCTGTCTCAGACTGTTGTTTTTTCCATGCTCTCTGTGGCCATTGTAGTGAAACAGCACAATACTTTATTTTTCTACTCTTTTCCTGTTTACCTTAAAATAGTCTTCCCCTTTTGAAATGGCTGTCAAAAAGGGCTGCTTCTTAAGACTTTTATCTTGGGCTGCTAAACACTTTGGGTGTTTGAGAGATGGTTTCTGACTGGAGCTGACCAAAGAAGTAGTAGTGGCATCTGGAAGCAATGGAGTTGCGATGATTATTTATCCCTGCCTTGCAAAACTGAAGATAGGACATTGGACTGGAAGTCAGCCAAATTGGCCTTAGACTTCTCTGCAAACTTCCCCTTAATCTGGGAGTACTCCCATCCACTGCAAAGGGCTATTTATATTTCATTTTTCACTATAGAGGAAGGTAAAAGATTGACAGCAGTGCCCTCCTATTTTGTAGTCATTGATCTTTTTCAAAGCACTTTGGCTTTCTCTGAAGATCTGTCATGTGATTCTTTACCTTGTTATGTGCTATAGGTACCTTTTGCTGCTGTTTTCAGAGAAGTGGGGATCAAGGTATCATGTTTTTAACCACAGAATTACCTTTATTCTTCATTTATTCTGATACTCAATGTAATATTAATGGAAGTACCCTTCTGGCAGGGTGAGGCGTGTTATCAGTAAATGTGTAATTGACTTCTGTACCGAGTCTGAGGGAACACAGGGAACTTGGAGATTGAGAGGTGTGATCGTTCTCAGTCTGTGATCCTTGCTTACACAGCATAGTATTGTATGTAGTTATCTCTTGAGGGCTAGTAGTAGTGATTGTAGTTTGGTCAGTGATAAATGACAGTGCAATTGTATCTTGTGCTGTTAATCAGTCTACCTGCATATCTACCAAAAAGAAAATGCAAGGGGTGGTACTCTAGTACATAGTCTTGTAGATGTATATAACCATGAGCCTGAAAGATAAGGAATGGGCAAAAAGAGGGGAATACTGAAAGTTCAGTACATTGCAACAAGTGTTAGATACTAGCACTGTGGAAGGGCTGTGAAATCAAGACTAAAACACTTCTGAGTTTTGTGTTTAGTAATTTTTATTTATTCAGGGGGAAACATTTCTTCATTTTCCATATGGTGAGGAAAAATGTTTTTTTGTAAACTATATTTGTAAAACAGATTAAGAAAGTGTTGTATGAATATGTGTGAATCCGAAAGGATATTCTTGACACTTTTAAATAGGAAGCTCTCAATTGTTCAGATTTTTAAAGATTTAAATTACTCGGGATTCATAACACTAAATCCACATTATGATCTCTCATGCTATGAAACAAAAGACAGAAGGGAAAAACGTGACTTTTACATAATACTATTCGTCATGACAAATGATCTGCATCAAAGAACGTAACATCCCGACAAAGCTTCAAGATTACCCAGAGGAGAGGCAGTGGACAGGCTGTTGAGCCAAAGTAATTTCAGGAACAATTCCACACCTTCTTCATCCCTAGCATGGAGCAGAAAAGCTATGAAACCCTCTAGCACAGTTACTTTGTGCATTTGTTTAACCTGCTGACCTTAACTCTCACCCTCCCTGACAGTCTCGTGTTCCTCAGCGTAGGAGGGGAAGGATTTCTATGCAACTCTAGACAATATGGTTTAGAGTTTCTCTATTAGAGATTATTTCTTTCACAGCTCTTGAGCAAAGACAGTGCCTACAATGGGCGTAAGCAGGTGGGTGCCGTAACACCCTGTTGCTGTCTTCCCCCCAGCAAGCACAGACATCTGCTGGAGTGATCAAGTGTGAAGCAGGACAGAGCAGTGTTAGAGCCCTAGGGCTTAGCTGGTGGTCACTAGCATAACAAATCAATATGGTTGATGTACGAGGCGTAGCTGCTTCAGAGCAGCTGACTTGTCTCATTGCAGAACAGGAATCACCTAGTTTCTTTTTTCATAACACCAGTGAAACTGTTATCTCCTTACAACTGCAGGCTCCAGCATGCCTGTCTCTGTATCTAGCCGGACATATTCCAGATAGCTTCACTAGTTTGCCTTGTAGCATCTGAAGGAAAAAAAACTCCCTTCATATTAAGCATACCTTTATACAAGACCAAGATCATACTGGATCTAAACTTCTGGCTCACAATTGAGAAAATGAAAACTATTTGTTTTCATGAACCCTAAATTTAATCCTCAGGCTTTTTTTAATTTGGTCAGAGAACTCATACTTTCATATATTAAATCCATTTATTCAGTATTATTAGCACTAAATGATGCAACTTATCTGCAGGAATACTGAAAACTAGAAATCTTGTTTATGTAAGTCAGTGTAGTAGAGATGGAATCATCTATGTAATTTATCCAGATTACATATATTTTACATGCTTATAATAGAATTTGGCATTATACTGAGGGCCACAGAAGAAATCATCATGTTCTTAAATTACTGCCTATCTAGGCAGCAGTCACAGTATCTAAACTAACTAGTGCTGCATTGTTTAACAGATACCAAAATTGAGTCCTAAGTGTATGAAAATTAACTTTGTTAAAGCATTCAGATCCAAATCTGACAAAGGAGAGATTTGGTTTTAAAAGAAACAAAATAAACCCAACCAAATCCACCAACACCCCACCCCTGTTAACTTAATTTGGATGGCTGAGATAGGAGCTGTATTTTGTGATGGAGATTTGTGGCTTACTGTGTGGGAGGACAACACATTTTAGGTTTTCTTGCAACACAGAGTTGCTACAGCTGTTGCATTAAAAGCAAGGCTGGAGTTAAATTACGATATAATCTAAAAGGTGATCATAGCAGGGAAGGGGAAGACTTGTGTTGACACCTTTTGTCACATGCTGCATGTGAGTTTGCCTTTGTTCTAGCTTAACATCATCTGTTCGGACAAAAGCCAGCTTTAGAAATTGAAACTTCTAGTCACTTCTGGCATGCTTACTTCAAGAACAAAGTGGCCAGAGCCCCTGATCACAGCCCTGGGCTGCTCCAGACTTGTTCCTGTTCTACAGTTGTGGGTTGAAATCTGCTCTTTTCTGCTTGTTTACCAGTGTTCTCATGAAAGATCTCAAATGTTTTAGAGACATTTAGCTCTCCAGTTGCCCTTGTGAGATTTAATTACAAATATGTCAAATCCATCAGATAATTGTGTAAGTTGTTTTTAGGAATTTCTACTGATGGAAGCCCAACCTTTCCAGAAAGTCTTTCAGGCGATCTCCTCACAATAGTTCACTCCTCTTGCACTTTGTTTAGCTTGATGTTAGGAATCCTGTACTGCAACTGCATTGTTACTGGTCTTACTTGTTGTGGAAATAGAGACTAGATCACTATCTTTGAATACACTAAAGTTGCTGCAGAGACAGAGTTCTCTTCCATTTGCCTTTCTTGTCTTCCAGTTCACTTGAGAATCCCCCTGCTTGGTATCATTTGTAATTAAGTAAGCAAACATTCTAATAGCTGTGTGTCCTTAAGTGTTTTCCATCTCCATTTTTTTGCCATCTAAAATACTAGATTTTTTTTTTTCAAAAGTAAAAAACTTGGACAGTTTTATTTACTTAACTGGGAACAAAGGTTGGCTGATGACATTCTATAGATTGAGAACATTGTATGACAAAAACTAGTTCTCTGCACAGGATATGATTCTGACCAACCTCATTTTTTGTAGCAGAGTTGTTCAGGATATTATTTTTCTAGATAAACTAGTTATATCTTTTGCTTATAACAAATCTGAGGTCATCCATAACTCTTGAAAATCCTGTTCCTTGACACTCAGATCTCAATCAATTAATTTTAATATAACAATAAGCATAGTGACTTTCAGGCAACCACTCTAAATTTTAGATCACTCTTGACACCAAAAATTTGGGAGGTGACAGGCTTTGTATTTGCATTTCAGATTGCATCCTGTCACAGGTATTTTTTAAAGTTCACCTTATGACTAAAACTGTGACTTATTTTTCTATTGAAACATAAAGCTTCTTGAGCTTACTTGTATTTCACCACTAACTGTGATTCACTCAGTTCATAGAGCTCAAAAGGGGCCCTGTGAGGCCTCATTTTGGTCCAGCTGGCACTGATTTAAAGCTCTGATGTGATGATAATGATAATGTCTCTGTTAAGTGTTGCTTTGAGATATTGGGCTTGCTTGAACATGAAGCTCTTGAGGTGCAAGCCCCTGTGACTAAAATCCAGAAGTGGTTCACCTAACCATTCTTATAACTGAGTTTCTGAAATTACATAGTAAAAGTTAGGAGAAATAATAACACAAGACTCTTATGTACTGGAAAAAATAGTGAAGCTATCCTTTTCAGAATGTGTTAATGAAAAGATGAATCTATAAAGACAGTATCATACTTGGAGCAAGATCTAGGTTATCTGGTAGACAGGGAAGGTCCTGGTTCATCTCTGGGGCCTGCATAACTGCCTTCCCATTTTCAATGTTTGGTTGACAACACTGAGCCCTTGAAGTGTGCCATGCAGAACAGGTGAGGAGATACCAAAACCTTTAATGATTTTGCCCAAGCCAGTGCAGAAAATGCATTTAAACCCAGATTATCCACGATGCTCCTTGTGACTTAAGAACAGAAGTGCCCTTTCTCTACTTTTCAGCCACTGATATAAATGGTGTACTGTAGGAAAAGAATGGATTGTAAGTTCTACGCACAATCAGCATAGAGAAACTTGGTAAACAAAAGACTGTTGCTGATGGTGGTCAAGAGAAGAGGTAAGAGGAGAGCCTCATTAAGTCTGATTGTTATGGCACACAGTGATAACAGTCCTGTACATCAGATAATGATTTACTTTGTGTCTCCAGTACACATTAGATTATGTAAGCACGTTATTTCTTATTGAAAGAACAGATACCGTTAATGGCCAGTGAAATAGTTGAGTAAATCTTTGTGCTGCAGAGAGGAAAAAGTTAGCAACATTAAAATAATGTAATTTCATCTCAAAGTGAATCATAATTACTAATGTTGAACATATGACTTTCACAATACAAAACTTTCAGAGAACTGTATTTTATCTTCCTGTGGTCTTGCAACTACCAATAATGTAAAATGATAGTAACATTTAGTGACTTGAATTTAATTCATGCTAATATGGAGCTTACAAGACTGAAATAATTTCTTAATAAAATTGTAGGCTCTGAGCTGGAAAGTAAAGCAGTAGGAGCATGCCAATGACAATCGTCTTCCAGTTGTATACCTGAGTTCATTTAGTGCAGAAAGAAGTATACAGACTGCTGAATCTAGTTCCCTATACCTGATCTTCTCTTCAGTCTGCTCTTTCAAGTCCCGTGAGCATGATTTGGTGCCTATATTGGCTGTGGCAGCTCAGTGCCTGCCTGAGGAGGAAGGAGCTGGCATGAGCCACTTGTGTCCTGTTGTGCCTACAGGGTAGGGTGGTAGTTGGACATCTTGCTCTGCCCGAGTTTTCTGCCTGGAGGCCCATTTCAGGTGGAACTATGAACCAACACGTGGCCAGAAGGGGTGTCAGACCTGGGCAGTCTGAGATAAGCTGAGGTGGCAGTGTCAGAAAGGCCTACTGTTCCTGCCCAGGGGAGGTCAGGTTTGATCTTCCTTTTATCTGTAGCAGACTGGGGACTGCATCCTCCCCAGCCTGCTGCACTGGCTGGGGGGCAAGGGGAAGGAAAGATGACCATCTCCTCCAGCAACTTGATCCCATGTCCATTTATTTCACACTCTACATCGTCTTTCCTGAGCCCAAATGTGC
Organism: Phaethon aethereus; assembly: GCF_964289735.1. Taxonomy (NCBI): domain Eukaryota; kingdom Metazoa; phylum Chordata; class Aves; order Phaethontiformes; family Phaethontidae; genus Phaethon; species Phaethon aethereus. The sequence goes on from NC_138580.1 coordinate 33,964,573, forward strand.
AAGTCACATTTGCCACTCTTCTGAACCTACTAAAGGCAATCCCCACCGTCTTTCGAAACAGCAGCAAATTACAGAATCACAGAATCACTAGGTTGGAAAGGACCTTTAAGATCATCAAGTCCAACCATTAATCCAGAACCACCATGTCCCCTAAACCATGTCCTGAAGCGCCACATCCACATGTTTTTTGAACACTTCCAGGGATGGCGACTCCACCACCTCCCTGGGCAGCCTGTTCCAATGCCTGACCACCCTCTCAGTGAAGAAATTTTTCCTAATATCCAATCTAAACCTCCCCTGGCGCAACTTGAGGCCATTTCCTCTTGTCCTATCACTAGTTACTTGGGAGAAGAGACCAACACCCTCATCGCCACAACCCCCTTTCAGGTAGTTGTAGAGAGCGATAAGGTCTCCCCTCAGCCTCCTCTTCTCCAGACTAAACAACCCCAGTTCCCTCAGCCGCTCCTCATAAGACATGTGCTCCAGACCCCTCACCAGCTTCGTTGCCCTTCTCTGGACACGCTCCAGCACCTCAACATCCTTCTTGTAGTGAGGGGCCCAAAACTGAACACAGTATTCAAGGTGCGGCCTCACCAGTGCCGAGTACAGGGGCACAATCACTTCCCTGCTCCTGCTGGCCACACTATTCCTGATACAGGCCAGGACGCTGTTGGCCTTCTTGGCCACCTGGGCACACTGCCGGCTCATATTCAGCCGGCTGTCAACCAGCACCCCCAGGTCCCTTTCTGCCAGGCAGCTCTCCAGCCACTCCTCCTCAAGCCTGTAGCATTGCATGGGGTTGTTGTGGCCAAAGTGCAGGACTCTGCACTTGGCCTTATTAAACCTCATACAGTTGGCCTCTGCCCATCGATCCAGCCTGTCCAGATCCCTCTGCAGAGCCCTCCCGCTCTCCAGCAGATCAACACTCCCACTCAGCTTGGTGTCATCTGCAAACTTACTGAGGGAGCACTCAATTCCTTCATCCAGATCATCTATAAAGATATTGAACAAGACTGGTCCCAGAACCGAGCCCTGGGGAACACCACTCGTGACCGGCCGCCAGCCGGATTTAACGCCATTCACCACAACTCTCTGGGCTCGGCCATCCAGCCAGTTCCTCACCCAGCGAAGAGTAAACCCGTCTAAGCCTCGAGCCGCCAGTTTCTCCAGGAGAATGCTGTGGGAGACGCTGTCAAAGGCTTTACTAAAGTCCAGGTAGACAACGTCCACAGCCTTTCCCTCATCCACTAGGCGGGTCACCTGGTCATAGAAGGAGATCAGGTTGGTCAAGCAGGACCTGCCTTTCATGAACCCATGCTGGCTGGGCCTGATCCTTTGGCTGTTCTGCAGATGCCCTGTGAGCACTCTCAAAACCAACCGCTCCATAATCTTCCCTGGAACAGAGGTCAGGCTGACAGGCCTGTAGTTCCCAGGATCCTCCTTCCGGCCTTTCTTGTAGACGGGTGTCACATTGGCAAGCCTCCAGTCTTCTGGGACCTCCCCTGTTAACCAGGACTGCTGATAAATGATGGAGAGTGGCTTGGCAAGCTCCTCCGCCAGCTCTCTCAGTACTCTTGGGTGGATCCCATCAGGCCCCATAGACTTGTGGGTGTCCAGGTGGCTTAGCATGTCCTTGACTGCTTCCTCCTGGATTATGAGGAGTACATTGTGCTCTCCATCCCCGTCTTCCAGCTCAGGGGGCTGAATATCCTGTGGATACCTGGAGTGGCTATTAAAGACTGAGGCGAAGAAGGCATTAAGTACCTCAGCCTTGTCCTCGTCCTTGGAGACAATGTTCCCCACCTTATCCAGTAGGGGATGGAGATTCTCCTTGCCTCTCTTTTTGTTGTTAATATATTTGTAAAAACATTTTTTATTATCCTTTACGACTGTGGCCAGACTGAGCTCTAGCTGGGCTTTTGCCTTTCTAATTTTGTCCCTGCTTGACCTAACGAGATCTTTGTACTCTTCATGAGTTGCCTTCCCCTTCTTCCAGAGGTGATAAACTCTCCTCTTTTCCCTGAGTCCCAGCAAAATCTCCCTGTTCAGCCAGGCCGGTCGCCTTCCCCGCCAGCTCTTCTTACAGCACATGGGGACCGCCTGCTCCTGCGCCTTTAAGATTTCCTTCTTGAAGACTGTCCAGCCTTCCTGGACCCCTTTGTCCTTCAGGACTGTCTCCCAAGGGACTCTCTCAACCAGTGACCTGAACAGGCCAAAGTCTGCCCTCCGGAAGTCCATGATAGCAGTTTTGCTGAGTCGTCTCCTTACTTCACTCACAACTGAGAATTCTATCATGTCATGGTCGCTAAGCCCAAGACGGCCTCCGACCACCACATCTCTCACCAGTCCTTCTCTGTTTGTAAACAGCAGGTCCAGCAAGGCACCTCCCCTGGTGGGCTCACTCACCAGCTGCATCAGGAAGTTATCCTCCACACACTCCAGGAACCTCCTAGACTGTTTCCTCTCTGCCGTGTTATACTTCCAGCAGATGTCCGGTAGGTTGAAGTCCCCCACAAGAACAAGGGCCAGCGAATGCGAGACCTCCGCCAGTCGCTTATAGAATGTCTCATCCGTCTCTTCATCCTGGTTGGGTGGCCTGTAACAGACTCCCAGCAGGATGTCTGCCTCATTGGCCTTCCCCCTCATCCTTACCCACAAGCACTCTACTTGGTCTTCACAATCTTTGATTTCTATGCAATCAAAACACTCCCTAACATACAGAGCCACCCCACCGCCTCTCCTTCCCATTCTATCCCTTCGGAAGAGCTTATAGCCATCCATTGCAGCACTCCAGTCATGAGAAGCATCCCACCATGTTTCTGTGATGGCAACTACATCATAGCTGTCCCGCTGCACAATGGCTTCCAGCTCCTCCTGTTTGGTGCCCATGCTGCGTGCATTGGTGTAGATGCACCTGAGCTGGGCTATAGATTTCAACTCTGGCACGTTGAACCTACCCCCAGGTTCAACTCTAGTGAGCCCGGTTTTAGCCCCTCCCCCCTCCAATTCTAGTTTAAAGCCCTCTCAATGAGGCCTGCCAGCTCATGAGCAAGAATCCTTTTTCCCCTCGGCGTCAGTTGCACTCCATCATTTGCGAGGAGACCTGGTGCCGTGTAAACCGCCCCGTGGTCAAAAAACCCAAAATTCTGACGACGGCACCAGCCCCTGAGCCATGTGTTGATCAGGTGTGCTTTCCTGTTCCTTTCAGTGTTCTTCCCCGTCACTGAAGGGGAAAGCTGTTTAAAGCCTGCAGACAAGCTAATATATATTTTACATGTTCTGTATACATACGTGCACTGGCATATCCTTCAAAGTTGAAAGGAACCTATTTGAATTAAAGATAAATTAAAGACCTTAAAAGATTTGATACTTCTTTTAAAATTCCCCCTGAAAAGCAGAAACAAAAGTTTAATTTTTTCTTTTGATCTTCATAGATTTTAAAGTATTTTTCAAAATTGCTGGCAGCTTATCTGTGAAGTCCAGCTCTAAGAATTGGATATAAAAGTCACTTACTGCTCATATTATCATTTCATCTGTTTGAAGATGCTGCGATTGTAATGAAACAGTTGTTACAAATAACTCATCTACAGTGTGTTGTCAACATGTTTTTCCCTTTTCAGATTGCTTGTTGATCACACAGTCATTTCAATCTAAGTGCCAATGAGCATATTTCTCAAACTACCATAAATTGCATTGCATGGCTACAGTTATGATTATTCATTTATCAACCATACCTGCACTAACCACATCATGTGGTGATATGAATCATGCCACAGTGGAGCCATCTCATGTTGATAAAGGTATGCAAGCTAAAAATTATGTGCACTATGTTAAGTTCTCAGTGTCAAGATGCTAGACAGGTTTTTTCAAGGAAAGTCCCCTTATTAGCAGCCAACTGTCCCCGTTGGTTGGACAAGCTTTAATTGACACCCCTACATTGGGCAGCCATTTCTTCTGCTTAGTTGCTTGGTAAAATTTTTTTATAATAGCAGTATCTGCAAGCAACCAGAAGACACTATTCCAGCATCTCCACACAAAGGACTGGTCAGATTAACATTATTAGCTTAAAAAAAAGTTTCCTAAGCCTTGGGAGGAGAAGGTGATTACAACTAAGGAAGTATTGGAAAGAGAACTTCATTAAAGGGTGAAAGTAAAATTAGCACCAGTTTTGAATAAAAATGTTGTAGAGGATAATCTGCCTTTTCTTTAAGATGTTGTCCTGATGGAGGACGCACTGATAAGTGGGTTTATGCGTTCTCCAGAAGCAACCAGTAGGTAGATGCGCTCAGAATCACTCTTTTTACGCTACATCTGTGAGCAAAGCACTGTCTGGAAGTTTTGCTTAGTTTGCTGCCAGTTAGCACACTTCTAATCAGAGTCAAGTGTTGAGGAGCAAACACTTCAGCAAAGACCTGTCCTCCCCCTTCCCCAGGCTTGGTGCTGGTGGTAGACTGCTGACCACCACGCTTGGCTTCCAGCCTCTCCTCCCTCCCTAGATGGAGAGTTTCATTTTGTGTAGCTGTGCTGCATGTGGCCTGAGTGTGCTGGTGCTTGAGTTCAGGTTGCTTACTCTGTGCTTGGACTCATTCCTACACAGTGTGTATAGCTGTGAGGATTCAGGGCATGCTCCTATGGGCTGGGTCACTGCATCACATTGCTGCATTAAACTGCTCTGTTCGTTCAGTGCATGTGTAGTCCTGGCAGAAAAGGCTCTTGGTTCCTAGGCAGAATCACAGCAGTAACACAACAAACTCCAGAGCCGCATGCGTTAATCCCAAATACTAATACATTTGCCCAACTGCCTGTGCACACTAGCCAAAGGCAATAATTAGTAACACACCACTCTTTTGTTTTCTGTGTTTTTAATATTTTCACTCATGTCACATTTGCGAAACTGCTGTGCCCTGTACTGTCATATTCTTCCAGTTAAGCACTGAGCTTTGATTCTTGCTTTGCCTCTTTGCTTCAGTAGCTTCTTGGCAGGGGGTGGGAATACAACATTCTGCTTTTGAAAATATTTTGCTGAACCCACACTCTTTGGGCAGTGAAATAAACTGCTGTAAGTTATTCACTGCTGAGGAGAAACTTGTATGTTGGCAGAGTTGCAGAAATAAGTACTTGCTTTAGCTATAGTTTTTTCTATAGATCACGAATCTCACAGAATCACTAAGGTTGGAAAGCACCTTCAAGATCATCAAGTCCAACCATTAATCCAGCGCCACTATGTCCCCTAAACCATGTCCTGAGGTGCCACATCCACACGTTTTTTGAACACTTCCAGAGATGGTGACTCCACCACCTCCCTGGGCAGCCTGTTCCAATGCTTGACCACCCTCTCAGTGAAGAAATTTTTCCTACTCTCCAATCTAAACCTCCCCTGGCGCAACTTGAGGCCACTTCCTCTTGTCCTATCACTAGTTACTTGGGAGAAGAGACCAACACCCTCATTGCCACAACCCCCTTTCAGGTAGTGGTAGAGAGCAATAAGGTCTCCTCTCAGCCTCCTCTTCTCCAGACTAAACAACCCCAGTTCCCTCAGCTGTTCCTCGTAAGACTGGTGCTCCAGGCCCCTCACCAGCTTTGTTGCCCTTCTCTGGACATGCTCAAGCACCTCAATGTCTTTCTTGTAGTGAGAAGCCCAAAACTGAACACAGTATTCAAGGTGTGGCCTCGCCAGTGCAGACTACAGGGGCACAATCACTTCCCTACTCCTGCTGGCCACACTATTCCTGATACAGGCCAGGATGCTGTTGGCCGCCTTGGCCACCTGGGCACACTGCTGGCTCATGTTCAGCCGGCTGTCAACCAGCACCCCCAGGTCCCTTTCTGCCAGGCAGCTCTCCAGCCACTCCTCCCCAAGCCTGTAGAGTTGCATGAGGTTGTTGTGAGCCAAGTGCAGGACCCTGCACTTGGCCTTATTAATCCTTATACAGTTGACCTTGGCCCATCAATCAGCCTGTCCAGATCCCTCTGCAGAGCCCTCCCGCCCTCCAGCAGATCAACACTCCCACCCAGCTTGGTGTCATCTGCAAACTTACTGAGGGAGCACTCGATCCCCTCGTCCAGATCATCAATAAAGATACTGAACAAGACTGGCCCCAGAACCGAGCCCTGGGGAACAACTGCTTGTGACCGGCCACCAACCGGATTTAACGCTATTCACGGCGACTCTCTGGGCTTGGCCATCCAGCCAGTTCCTCACCCAGCAAAGAGTAAACCTGTCTAAGCCCCGAGCCGCCAGTTTCTCCAGGAGAATGCTGTGGGAGACGCTGTCAGACTTTACTGAAGTCCAGGTAGACAACGTCCACAGCCTTTCCCTCATCCACTAGGCGGGTCACCTGGTCATAGAAGGAAATCGGGTTGGTCAAGGGGTTCAGCTGTATATATTATGTGTGAAAGAATAAATAGATCAGAGAAAGCGTTTATACTCTTGGCCTCAAGTCGAATTCAGATAATTTGAGGATTGTGAACAAACCCCCAGCTGTAGGTTTTTAAGCAAACCTGATCTTCCACTTATTTCCAAGTTTGTTTGGAGTTTTTGTTTTGTTGCATAAAAGGCTGCTCAGTTGTCTTATGATAGCAAATTCCTATTTTTAATCCAGATTGTAGTCTGTAGCAATGTATCACTATGGTAGGAATCGGGTCCTGTGTGTGTATGGCAAGGATGAGAAGTTTATTTTTTGCTGCTTCAGGCATTTAATTTTATTGTGATTCAGAACACAGATGTTTGGAGTTTAAGTTCACTGTATAGAAAGAAATGGTTGCCTCTGGGAGGAGGAAGGGATGAAACAACCTGTTGTGATTTGGGACACTTCAGTGTGGACCCATCCAGGTCATGCATGAAAGTTCCTGTAATTCTGCTGAAGAGCATGGTGGCCAGATTGCTCAGGACTGCCGGGCAGCCAAATGTAATCCCGCAGGTAGAGCCTACAGATAGCTATGGTTGGTCCACATTCTGCTTTGGCAGTTTGAGTTGGACTTGAGACAAACATTGTCATGTATCCTTTCAAAGGAGTAAATGCTATTTGAAATAAAGATGAGCTTTCTCATGAATTTCTGACATTTAGGTTTCAAGTTTATTGAGAAACAAATTGAATATGTTAGAAGTAATGAAAAACAGAAAGGGAATGTAAACATTTCCTAACCGCTAGTGGCAGAGTCTGGGCCTGATACTAAAACTCAGTCTTTGGTATCGGACTATTACCTGCTGAATATGCAAGGACATAACGGAAGAACTTCCCATGCTAAAAGAGCAGCTCAGGACGAAGTCAGATTTCCCCACCCCATTGTAAACAGTAGAAAAGAAACATTGCTGTAACGGGAAAAATCCGTAACAGGGACATAAAATAAAACATGCTGCAAAGGGATAATGTAAGCTCCTGCGGATCCAGAAGGGAAAAAAGCATTTAGTCACGTCAGACTGAGGGAATGAAAGGAGTGGATTCTTTGCAGTCAGCCTGGCATAAAGCTGAGAAACTTGGCAAACTGGATGTTATGGAACATATTTCAGTATTTTTTTTTTCAGGCTAATATAAGAACTATCTTAACATTCCAGTGGTTGGAAATATTATTCCACTTATAAGGTATTTCCCAGCTCCTTAAGGCAAAAACAAAGAAACAAGCCACAAAACTTGTATCTTCTTTAAACTTGACTAGTGTTTTTTTTAATTATGTGGCATGATAATATTATCTGAGACTTTAATTAAAGCTTGCAGTTAACATCAGAAAGATCAATACTCTGCTGTAGAAAATGTGTCCTTTTCATTCTCTTTCAGTATGGCATCATGTCCTGTGGAGGAGTTTGATTTATATCTAGGTGTTCTCAGTTTTCTTCTTTGTATCTTATGCTAAAAGATGCTAATCAGTAGGATTTTGCATGTGCTTGGATAGAAAAAGTTCATCAACCTTTCTAAATCCAGTTTGTATGCTATATGCTGTATTTCTAGGTTCAATGGAAAGGCTTTCGATGCCATTTATATGCAAACAAAACTTCATTATCCAGTGTAAATTGGTAGTTGAGCTACTGTGAGCACAGAATCAATGCTGGTAATACGGATGCTGAGGATCACTTTGGCAGTCGCTGGGGGCTCTGTGCTGTTTGGAGTCCAGCAGGAGGAAGCATTGAGCTGCCTTGTTTTGACATGGCTGAGGTGAAATTGGTGCTAATAAGCAAAGACTTGTATTGGCTTCTGCAGAACAGGAGCTAATTACTCATGTGTCTGCGCTGCAGACACTGCTGTGGTGTCTTGGATGCCTCTGCACCACCCGTACCAGTGGTGGTGTTAATAGGAGGCTTATTTGCGTGTGTGTCCTGGTTCAGCACACTTACACTGTTATGACTACGGTGGTAAATCTTTTCAAACTGCACTCCACACTCCAGAATACTGCAATGTGGAGCGCAGAAATGGGGAGGGAGCGCAGGTGCAGCAGTACTTGGATTCAGGATACCCAATAGAGAACAGACATAATGAGAAATACAGCACAACTTCCAGGTGTTGCATCAATTCGTTTAACACTAACACCCTTCTGAACTCTGTCTGTCAGCATGGTGCATGAGTGTTGCAAAAGGCAAAGTTAAATAGAAACCACTACTGTTGCCCAAATAATGAAAGTATTCTTTATTAATCTCTCTTAAAAGAGGGGGTTGTATTAGACACACAAGTACTGAGAACTCTTTTGAGTAGTATTTGGTGTTCATAAAAATTGACATGAAACAGAATGAAGCAAGCCACAGCTTAACTCAAAGTAAACTACAATAAAGATTCATGTCCATGGAATTAAGTTCTCCCCTACCAAAATCATATAGATAGATGTGTGTGTGTGTGCTCTCTGGAATGTTTTTGTTGGACAATGTACTGAGCATAATAATAGCAATGTTGTTGAAAGCTTCTTTCAGATGTTTGAGATCAACTTCTACGCAGTCCTATGCCTCCTATAGGTGTTCTGCAATACCACACTGCTGTTCTGTTCTTTTTGCTTCTAAACAATAATGTAAACTTAACTTAAAGATATATTGAGAATGCAGCCCCCATGCTACGCATTCCCCAGAATCTTACAACCAAGCAGTCTGCTCAGAGTGCTTTTGAAGTGGACACAGTATCAACAGATGGTTTAATTAAAAAATAAATGTATTTCTGTGATAATGCTAACTCAGAATGAAGAATATACATGGCTGAGAAAAGTAGTAAAACTGAAAACCAAGTCTAACAAAAATGCATTCAGGTGAGAGTCACAGACAGTGGTACTTGTCTTCATGTCAAAGTGATCTACACATCCTCTGTTCCCCTATCTGACTGAAATTCTGATGAAGCCTTGATAGAAAGAGTTGATGAGTTTGAGAAATGGTCTGGGAAGAAAGAGGGAGATCAGAAGTAGTCCTCTGAGCCCAGGGGAAGCCTGAGTGAAGTTAAAGTCCTCAATATTATCACAGCTGGCTAATAACAGCAAAAGGTTGGAGTGATACAGTAATTACTCAAACTTAGAATTGCTTTTTCCCTGTGGAAAATAACACCAGCTTTAAATAAGTAATGAATAAAACATACTGGCCCAAATCTATTACCTTAAGCATCTCCAGATAGGTTTTAAGAACTAGGGACATAATGTATATTTACTTGCTTGATGAAAACCTACTCAACACTGATAAATCCTCATGGCCTAATTAGGATGCCTGATATATTTCAATGCTTGATATATTTCCTCTTGCATATGCTTAAATGGTCAAATCTTGAACTTGGTTACACCAGTATAAATGCACAATGAAATGGCTGATTTCAACTGCCTATTCTAACCTATGGCAGCATAGGAAACCAAACAATACAGTCAAACTGGTATTTTTCTTAAATATCTATAGAAGACTTTCTGGAAGCTTTTAATTATTAGTTCTCTTCTGCCAATAATGTCAAAATCAAACTTCCTTTTTACTGTAATAAAGTAAATTTGGCTTTTGTATTGATTATATAGCTATCTGGTCAGATTTTTGATTACTGAAATTCCTGCCTAATGTCTGTCCAGCAGTTTTAGCAAATTAACATAATCTGAGTTTGGCTTGCAGCAGTTAAAATCTGCTTGCTACACATTCATTCTTAATTTTGTGAAGGAAGTGTAGTTACTTGCCCTGCATTCAAATACTGTGTATGCGCACAGAGTATATATAAAATGAAGATGGCATTAGGTTGAATTAATGCAAATACTAGAATCAAGATTATGATTTGGTTGAATGCTGAATGTGAATTAACATGATATAGCTGTTCCTAATCTGTATTTAGTAAATGGTTTTGAGTGTCTGCTTTCTGTGAGTTGTCACTTTTTAAGTATTAATGAATGGCTCATTATGCCACTGTGTCTCTTACTGAAAAACAGGAAAGTTAAATACTTATTGGTGATGTTAAAGATGCTAAACTGTTGTTAGAGCTGGCTTTAAAATAATTTTTGTTCTCATTAGTCCCTGTTTATTCTATTTCCTTTCAAGATTATTCAGTGGATGTCTTTTGATACTGCTAGTGTTATCTTGTGACAAAGAACCTCTCCACTAAAGCATGAGGTGACAGTGTCTGCCCTTTTAAACTGCCTTCCAGCCCTCCCCAGCCAGTATGACCGTGCTGTGAAATCTCACTGCACTGTATCTCTACAGCAGTGGTGGTTGTTGGTGGTCATAGATGGTCACCAAAATACCTGCCTGAAACATGCATGCAATGTATGCAGGAACTGCAATGTTCCCAACAAATGCAAGTATCTAGATGTGGAAAAAGGTAATTGTATATATGCCTTATTGGTGTGGTTTCCCATCTATAAAGAGGACATTAAAATTAATGCACTTTGGTCATTATAATTCACCCATACTAATGTTAGAATAACACATTAGTGGGAAGTTGCAAATATGTCGTATAGAACTTTAAGACAAAGTGTTAATCTTGATGGGATTAAGAAAAAACATTAAAATTAATGAAATGATTGCATGTCAATCTGCATATGCAAATTAGGATAAATGGTATGCCCAGCAATAGTATAAGCAAAAGATTATGATAATAAATTGCATTATCTGAATTAATGACTGGATAACCCCACTTGATAAGGTCATAGTAACTCCCAGTGCACTTATTACTAGAATTTATCATTGAAGCATGTGCATGCATTTAATTATTACAGTCTGTTTTAACAAGCAAATAAACTGAGAGCAAAGGGAAGTTTTCTTTTACAGACTTGTGCTGGACAGGAAAACTTTTCTTTGTTCAGAACACTTCAGACCTCAAGAATGGAAGATGTGTAGAAAGGTAAACAGATGTCTGTCCTTACGATTTGACTTAACTGGCCTATTTATTAAACCTTAACCCCTAGCTTCATACTACTTTATAGGGTTAAAGATTTATGGCTTCCATGGAACACAAGAGAGCTAGAATAGCCATGATGAAGGAATTCATTAAGTTTGCTTATCCTTATGTCTGTATTTGTTGATTTCCCAACAGCGCAGTCTAGAGACAGGTTTTCTCAAGGCAAAGATGGTTTCTAGCTATGTGCTTATACAATACCTAGTACAGGAAATAATAAATTTTGGCATGGGCCTTTGAGAAATTATTGCACTACAACTAATATTTCTATTTAGTACTTTTTATCTAGAGATCTCAGAAGGTATAAGAAGACTTTATTATTCAGAGGAAAGGATATCATAATCTTGTTTGAGGTGGACAGTAAAAGATTTCTGTTTTCTTTCCCTTGGTGACATGTAATTTCATGCGCGCTCGTTTGTGTGAATCGCAAGTACCCAGTGTGTACAGGCATTCACACAGCTGGTAAGCAGCTAATTTCTCATGTATGGACACTTCAGCAGTATTTACTAATGATGGTTCTGCTAGGAGCACAAATATGTATACGACATGTTCCTAAAAGCCTATAGATGGATTCACTAGCAGGTGAGGAGGACCGTCAGAGCCGAAGATCAGTTGCTATCCAGCTGGACCCAAATGAGCACAAAAACGTCTGTGGAAAAAACGGTGGAATATCTCAACTGGAACTTTGTCTGGGCTTGTGAAGCAGTCATGTTCCCTTTAGTAGCTACTGACCAGATGGAGGCTAGTGTCACCATTTCTCTAAGCCTTTCAGGTAGAAGCAAATACAGAGGAAAGCTCATCCACTGCTTAGGGGGATTTAAAAGGGAGCTGGAGAAACTTGGCACACCATTTTAGATATATTAGGCATTCCCATCGCTTCAGAAGGACTCGTGTGAATCAACAGCCACTGCCCTTACTCAGAGCTCTGGGGAGCTATGCTTTGTGCTGGCCACAAGCTGAATCAACAAGATCCCCATGCAACTTTAGCAAGACAGAGAGGTTGGGAGGCTTTAGTACATCGTTTCTGCAGAAGCACAGTAGCCACCCAGTGGCATGATGCCTCGATTCAGAACTATCAAATTAACTTGAGTCAAAACACAGTCCAATGAATTAATCATAGGAACACATCTTACTCCCGGAACAAAATGTGGATGATGCAATTAACCAATTTCTACTAAGACCTACGATTACTTTATTAGGGCTTTAAAAAATGCCTTCTGCAAAGCAATATTTATTCCCATTTTGCTACAGTTATAAGACAGTGCTGTCTAAGACCTGCTGTTGAGGCCTCTGCTGTCCCTTATCTCATTAAGTGTGACATAAACACTTTTGAAATGAAATGGTGAAGTGCAGCAAATGGAGTAAACTCTTCTACACAGCAGTGCCCTGCTACATGCTTGCAATCTGATTTGTTGGCCTTTATTGACAGATGATAACGTTTTGTACCTGTGCCAGTCAAACATAGCCGTTTAGAGCTTCTAAATAATTAAGTATTGATTAATCAACCTAGAAGGATATAGAACTTTTTTTAAGCTTTTGTTCATTCTTAAAGATCTTATTATTTCTGCCAGGGGAAGCATAGACCTTCTGTAACTGTCAGGGGCTTAAAAAAATTACAGGACTGTGCTGCTGTCCCTAGAGAAAACAGCACAGCTGACAGACTGCCATTGAACAAGCATATGTGCCTCTTTGCTTTGCTTGTTGTCCGCAGTGTCAGCTGTCAGTGAAAAGTGCCTAAATTTCATGACTCACAAAGCAGTTAGTGAGGGCCTGAAGCTCTGCATGTTTTAAGGGTTGGCTGACTTAACTGTATGAACAGAAATTTGTGGTGGCTCATGTGACTTCTCTGTCTTTGCACAATTGGATTGAAAAGTCTTCACATGTTTGGAGCAGAGTAGTTCAGGAAACAAGTCATCCTGCCTTTTTGACTTTTTCTTCTAATGTCTAAAATATGTGGCACATGCATGTGAAATAAAACCTACAGGATATAATAGAGACTCTAGTGAAGATAATGATGATCATTAAGTTGTTATTGACATCTCATCTCAATGAGCTACTTGATTCTCCCCCTCCGGGAGGATTTCAATAATACTGAGTTAGTTCATTTCTCTTACCCTGAAAACAGCAATTGCCCTATAGATGGCAAATAAATTAAGTGTACTGGCTGGTGAGATTCCTCATGTATTGCCAATTGCTGAAACTACATTTATTACAGCAGGTGGGTGAGTTTTAACAATGTTAGAAATTAATTACTTTAGGGTGAAAAATGCATCTTTCTTGCTATTTCCATACTCTTTGAAAAACTGAGGGTTCATTTGCCTGGAAACAGTTGCCACATCATGGTTGGAAAGTAGGAACTTCATGGACCTGGAAATTAATAAGGGTATTATGTATCAAGAGCAGGCAGGAAGCAGATGTGCTGGGGGTGCCAGATGCAGCTTATTATAAAAATGCTGGGTTGTGGTTAATTTCTGCTAAGAGGAAGGTTTGGTAGGATGCTCATTTCTTCCTTGTTCCTCAGGTAGGAGAAGTTAGGTTAATAAGCTTGCAGGAATGAGCACCATTTAGAGAATCTTGTAATATCTAATGTATTACAGATTCTTAATTTCCTAGTTCACTGGACTGCTCTGTCTTGTGAGTGACTATTGGTGAATGCAGGTAGGAGTTTCCATAAGGTATCTGCAAGAGTGTAGAAGCACTAATATAGATTGAATCAAAATTATAAAAGCATTGAAAGATGCCTCCCTATTTTTGTGCATAGTCAATCTCCCTGTTAGTCATACTGAAGATATCTGGAGCATGTGTCCTGACTACAGCGTAGTCCATGTGCTTGCTGCCTTAAGGAATCCTCAACGCATGCTTCTCTGGGCAGTTACCTGTTTACTGGTGTTAAAGCAAAGGCAGCTTCTTGCTGCTGTGGCATTGCAATGCTCTCTCAAGGACTCAGCACCATTAAATAGGAGGCTTGTTTATGGTTGCAAGGTGCCTGTGTAATTTATGCTAGATGGAAAAAAACCAACTACATTTATGTTTGTGTTGAAATACAGTTTAACTTGCAAACTAGTAAACTGAATGTAAATGGCTTGTGTGTGGTAGCAGTTCCAAGTGCCATGTGGCATGGCAGCCCTCCTTCCCCCCACTGGCAAAAACAAGATTACAGTGCTGCTGGTATGTGGCAAGCCCCTCGGCAAAGTGAAACCCGAATGTGTCTGTGCTGCTAGCAATAACCAGGCAATTTTTGTTGACAGGATTTGTAGCTAATGCTTCTGTAAGGCAAAAAGCAAAACAATTTTTCTGTGATACTGTGCGCAGAGGCAGCCTTTTGTTAGCCACAAATGGCAACTGAAAGTGTCTTTCTCCTAAAATCACAGGTCATCCTGTTTTGAGTTTAAGAGAAAAATGGAAAATGTGCCAGGGTATAAAGCAGTTCTGATAGCAAAATGGCACAGTATGCCTACCTAGCTGTCTGTCACTTATGTGCAAGCAATTGTTGCAGTATAAGGCCAGATCAAGATTTTTAATTTTCCCCAACACCTTTGGTAGTCAAAGAGAAGGAAAGGAACAATCTTCGTTATGCACCTCAATCATATATAGGTTTCTTTGTTACACTATTTATTGTCTGTTCTAGTTCAGAGTCTATTTAGTACCGATATTGGCTAAAAAGTTGTCTGAATACAAGACAGGTAGCAGATTTCAGAATATCAGAATAAGTCTTGATAATCAGGCTTCTAGTCTGCTTCCTATAAAATTTAATGATAAACATGCAACTGCCTGACAGTCTAAATTCAGTGTTTTTGTGTGCTGGCTGCTTAGTCAAAAGTCATATATATACACACAAGTCACAAGTAATTGCCAAATCCTTTTTAAAAAAGCGATCATTAATTCCAGTAATAAGCCATATGAAGTATTGCTGTGAAGAGTGAAGAAGCAATTGAATGGCAAAGTTCTTCAAATAAGCAAAGATGTTAATGACTGGTAACATCTGACAAGGAAATTGGCAGTGTGTTAGAAATAAATTGAGATTTGCTCTCAGGTGGTGTTGCAGATGAGTGATTTCGATCACTTAAAGAACCACTGAGAAAGGTGGTTTTAATATGGTATTGTAAAAAAGTATGACTTAACAAAGTTCAGTGGTAAAGTTCACTCTATTAGTTACTGCATGGAAAAACATACAAAGGAAAATTGAATTACACTCAAGTTAGAATGATTCACAGAGAGACCAGAGATGAAAAGGGTAAGGAAAGCCCTCCTGTTGAGCCATGAGACAGACAGTACCCCCTGGCTTCCTAAAATCCCCCTAGCCTAGGTGCAGCTGGATTCAGACTTAATCCCAGACTTGATCAATGGTTTATATCTAAAGGATTATATATGCAAAGTTTATGTAATGTTTCATTGGCATCAGTTCGGCATGCAATCAAAGTTACCAAGGCAAAGTCAAAGTTCTCATACTACAGGGTTATGCATGATACCAGTCGCTTACCAAAGATCTGCTGTTGGTAAAAGATGTCTCTGACTTGAGGAGCAACCTTGAGAGGTGTCCTAGCTGAAGAGATCACTGCCATGATGCCACACTGCCTAGAAGGGAGAGCTCAAAGAAGGCTCACTTCGGCTGTCATATTTATGGGATAAAGCAGTTGGCTCATAGTCAAATTACACGCAATAGAAAAGGTATGCATGAGACCTACAACTCTGTTCCTTGATAAATGAGTCTTGGAAAAGCCACCTGTTATTCACATGTCAATCGCATGATCGATGTTCCAAGCTCATATGCATTGATACTCACTCTCACTGCTCCTTTCTGGGTTTTCAGAGAGACTAGAGGAGTTCACGGCCCAGCTACAGCTCAGGCCTTTACTTCCTCCAGAGCCTGCACCTTGACCAGACTGGTGGTGGTTTGGTATTGCGCACATCTGTCACAGGTGTGTGGAAAAGCAAGTATGTCAAAGGCTGCTTTTTTTTTCCCCAGGAGCTTTGTCATTCTTAAAGGACAATATTAGCTCATCTTTCTTTGAGAGGGTCATGTATGTTAGAATTATGACTGATTATGTAGGAAGTTAGGAAGGCTAGTGTCTGAAAGTTCTGTTTGTTTTCTCTTTAAGTTACCATCTGTTATAAGTTTTTTACCTGAACAAATATTCCCTACTTAAAGCATCACAGTAACAAGAAAAAAACCCGTACCTGATTTTAAAAACCATACTCTGTATAGATGAATGACTGAATGGTCTGGAACCTGTAATTAATGTCTGTCTTTTGTCCAGTCGGTTTGTTCTCCAAGGTGCCTGTAAACCTTGTCCAGTTATGATCATAAATAAAGTTCTCCACATAAATTGGAACTCTTTCATAGTACCTGTAGCACAAATGCTTTACTACTTTGAACTGAGTTTTCTCTTCATTGTTTTAGGCTCTGTTTTTGTTTGTCTCTACTGCTGAGTGCCCTAGTTTTCATTGATATTGACTCAATTTCTGATCCTCCCCAACCCCCCAGTTAATTTTATTTGTGTTCTTAATCATTCTCACTTTGTTCCCTGTCAATAACTGAAGTTGGTGATATTCAAGCTGAAGTTTGCTTGGAAAATAAGGCATTAGAGCAATTATAGGGTTATAACTTTGCATGAAGAGTTCGATGCTACTTAAGCAAAGCTGTATTTATGTATAACTGTCTCCTGTTTCATCGTATGGTAAAGATACACTATTTTCTGTGGCTGTCAGACCTTCTGGATCCTTTACTTGCCATTTGAGGGTAGTTGAGAAAGATGGTCAAAGTTAACTTGCTGTCATCAAACTCCCTGTTTTCTGGTGCTATAAAGGGAGCTTCTGGGACCTATGAGAACTAACAATTTCTGTCTATGCATCTAAAAACTGGCAATGGTGCTTGGTAAACAGGAAGAACTTAAAAGCTGTATTCTTTATAACGTGGGTGGAAAGTAAGTATGAGAAAGTAAGCCTGCTTAAGATGTCAAACTGATTTAGACCAGTGCAAGGAGAGCAGAATTGTCTGTGTGCGGAGGTACATTTTTATTTCTAATATCTTATATTTGACTTGTGTCATTTCTATTATTCCTTGATGTTAAGGAGCTTTATGGGAGACAGTAACTGAGCAATACTACCAATGAATAAAAATGAGGGGAGAAAAGAAGCATCAAGCTTCAGATAAAAACTACAGAATGTGTATCAACAAATCAAAATCCTCTTTAAAGGTTTTTTCCAACCCAGACTATTCTAGGATTCTTTTGTCATGAGTTTTTCCTCCATCCTAAGTTTGTGAAAAAAGTCTTTTAGTCTTTGGGACTACTCATTACAGCTTATGTTCTTGATTTGCAGTGACTGAAACTTGGGGTGGAACAGTCAATTTTCTGTGCCATGTGAGAAACCCTTCAAAATCAAGAAAATCAACAACAGTAATACTTAAAGACAATTCAATATATCCATGAGCCAGTCACTAAATACTAGGAAGCTGCATTTTGGACCAGTAGTGAGAAGCAGAGACCAGTTCCTGAAGAGTACTTGCTAGCAACCTTTTTTTTTATTTTACCATGAAGGAAAAAATACTGACTTGTATGATGAAAAGAAGAGTTCTATGAATCTGCTATAACCTCTTTTTCCAACACTATTCTAAGGTGATTGACTGGAAAGTTGTTGTCATGAGTACATGTCTAGGCTTCAATTTCAGGAGCAGTCTACACTACTGATCTTGAGCTGAATAAAAGGGTTTTCATTAATAAGAATGCAGACATGGTGCATGAGTGTGGCCACTGTGGGATAAATTTTCCTTGGTCATCACAGACACTTGATAAAACAGGAAATGTACCACTTTAAACGACCCCAAAAAAAGGAAATACCCATATCCTTGTCTGACATCTCTTTATACCATTCTTTACCACAGCATGATTTCTTTGTGCTAAACTAAGGAATATGCAATTTTATTTGGTTATAAAAATGAAATATGCAGCTTTGATCTGTTACCTGGATATAGATTTTCTTATAATATATTAAAATACTTGATACTCTTTCTTTCTTAAAGTATTTCAGATACAAAACCCAGTAATGGCATTATAACCATTGCATAAAGAAAATTAATCCAAGATTAATAGAGAATTCCAAAGGAAAACTGAATAACACAGATGTATAAAAAAATAATTGTGTATTGATTTTTTTTTTAACCTCCAATTTAAATACACCACCTTGCTACCATAAAGTTTCAAGAGAACTATGCATGTGTTTAGTTTGGCTACTTATAAGAAATAAATAATTTTACAACAAATGTTGAGGATGTAGATAGTATTAGCAAAAATTAAAAAAAAAACCCCAAACCAACAGCTCAGGATTTTCTCCCAAGACTGAGATTTTTATGAACTTAACATACAGGGGATGGTGGGGGAAGAACACCTAATAAAAAGCTGTTATTCTACCACTCTCTTTTAAAGTTTTGGAAAGAAGCAAAGACCTCTTCAGACTCTTCTTAGTGGCATTCCCAACTTACTTCAGAATGAGGTTGTGTTGAAATTCTTGCTGTGCCACCAGGTAAGGCCTATTTGAGAGCTACCTGGCTTTTCATGTATCTTCCACAGTGCTTTCAGTAGTTAAAACTTGGTAAACAAAGCTGTTAGAGATGATACACACGAATACGAAGAGTCTTGCTCTCATCTCAGCATTGGTTCAGCCAGGCTAAACGGATGAAAAATCTTGGAAGTTGGCAGTTGTGCATGTAATAAAGATGATTTCCAAATAAGAAATTGCAACTTGAGAAAGAAAGGTACCTAGGGAGTTAGATAAGTCTCAAAATCAGACACAGTCTGCATCTTTCCTACCCTGAGTTTTTTTTACATAGAAGCAGACTATGCAATAGCAAAGAAAATGTATTTCTGTGACAGTCTTAAAAGATTATAATGTACTTGTAAAGAGATTATGCATTTACAAGTTATGTGCTGTTACAAACAGGCTCGAGTCATAGAGATGACTCGAATCAATACTGAGGACTGAATCTCTGATCTCTAATGCTAATTTTATATGAGTGTGAGAATATTGATTTCTGAAAAATTTGGAAGGCTATGTCATTGCAGCAGCGGAGAATTAGGTATAGTCTTTTAACTTTGGTTCTGTATTTTATTTTTTCAAATCTGGAGTGTAAAAGTTGGTCTGTATCTGTAATGGATACTCTTGTGCCTGCTCAGTCTGCTTTCTGTACATAGGCGGTAGTGAGAGAGATGTCATCTCTCAAAGATCTGTGGATCTGTTCCCCAAAGTGGCAAGTCAATGTATTGTCCTTTTCAGTGAGCATAGATTAATCAAGTAGCCCTTTCACTGAAAAGCAGGTTTGTTTTGGTGTGCCTCTTCACTCCCCTGTGTGGTGATGCCATGGCTGCTTCTCTTTTAGGCAGAAGTCCTGTCGAACTTCTGTAAGTCTACTGAGTAGGTCTGCAGACACTATCCATTGTATTTTTTTAAATGTAAGTGTTGCTTACATTTAAACATAAGCTTAGTGGGTTGATGGTCCATTTCTTGTATTATACTTTAACAACATCTTTTATAATTTTAAAATGCTTGTAAAATTCCTTCATGACTTCAGTTTTATAAAAAATATTTTCATCCTGCAACCCAGGAGCTAGCATTTCATTTGATATTTTGAAAATCTTTATACAGAGCCAGTGTGGTTGCCCTTGCTAGTCAATTGAGGCAAAGTGGTAGCTAAAGAATGCTTATACAGTTCTTTTCTTCTGTGTGTGGGTGGAGGGGAAATTCTGGTTAAACATTTCTAACGAGTTGCACAGAATCAGCTTAATTTTCTTCAGCTTCATTTTCCTTCTGCTTAGTCTTCACTTCTCCAATATCCCAGCAGGTATTTCATATTTACAGTCCAACCAAACAACTGAGTTTATTCAAATCTTTCTATATAGCAGACATAAAATGAAATTATTTTCATCCTTCAGCAGTTCGAGTCTTTCAGTAGTGTCATAGCAATAGAAATGGGGCACTTGCACTTTACTATTCAGTAAAGGCTAACTAAGTGTGTTTGAAGTACTCTAAGGTTGAGTGACCTTCAATGACTTGTGCGTATAGATTATCAAACATCATAGCTGAACTAACAGACCATGAACAGTGTCCGATTCCTTTCTGGCTAAATAGTGCAGATAATCATAATTATTCTGGGTGCCAGGGTCAAAAGAAGTGCTCATCACTTTTCTGGCTTACTGAAGAATCTTTTAAAGTACTAAATGATAAATCATCCCTGTCAGTGTGGTGTAAAGGAATTAAGTGAAGCAAGTTCTAGAAGATATTTTTGACAGCACGTATCTGATGTGTCTCTGTCCTTTCATTCGTATCTCCTCCATTTTTTTAATGCAGGTTACAAGTCTGTCACTCAGATGCTTTATTTTATAGTGAGAGTTTTCATCTGTAGTGGAATTTTCTCCATTAATCTAAATGGACAGTTTAAGAAGTGGTTAATTAATGCGTGAGGTCTGTTCAGTGTAGGTGAACAACACTGCCTCATTTTGCAATTTATGGAAAAAATGGGTACAACATGTTAATTATATTTTTTACATCAGGTTCTAATTTCTAAAAGTATTACTAAGCAGCTTGTGTCAGGAGAGTCCCTTACCTATAGCCTGCTTTGCATGCAATTTCATACTAACTTGTAGTTACAAGGAGGAATTGATCTAATTTGTGATAACACGTTGGGCAGACATTTTCTGGTGGATCAGAATTAATTGGAGTACACCAGGAAAATACCTTCTAAGCTCTTATTGTTTCTAAAGTCTCATTAGGATATTACCAAGATGTTTCAAAAGAATGTATATGTAGTTTTATTATACATATAGCTATATATACACATAAGACTGTCAGACCCCATGTAAGTATATGAAGTAATTGACACTTTCAAGACCTTCCTAAGGTTAATGTAGAAAGTTTAGAATGAAGTCCTTAATTGAATGTACTCCAGCAATGGTTTGGAAGAAGAGGGATGGCTATAAAACAGAAGAAAGAAGGGTGAAGTCTAGAGCAGCAGTAAAATGTTACACTCCTGCCAAATGAAAATTTGAAAGCATGGGTGAAATCACAAACTGACTGGCCAATTCTTTTCGTGTGTATTCTCTCCCTCCTGAGTTGTGGCATGAGTACAATGGAATCAAGGTACTGAAAACCAAGCAAAATCCCTCTGGAAAACCTGAAATTAAACACTTAAATCAACGTTTAGATAAATGTAATTTAAATTTAAAGTACGTGTATATTCATAGGGACTAAAAGGATAAACGGAATAATCATGAGTCTAAAGGCAAAAGCAGACCAGAGGATAACAGTGATAGGTGCGGAAGGAATCATTAGGTATTTTGCTTGCACACCTGGATAATGCATGCTATGATCCTTGATGAACAGACTGTGAAAGATTATTGTTCTGAATGAATAAAATATGTTATGTTTACAGCTCTATTTTTAAGAAAACAACATGCCACCAATTTGTTTGGTGCAGTGCTTAAATGCTCTGATGGCATGAAGTATATCCTGTATAAACTGTGAACTCTATTTGAAAATAAAGTTTATAATGAAAATTGTCATTTGTGGGCCTCCAGCTGGTGAATGCTGATTTGCTGATGTGTGACATCACTCCTGACACCCACAGTATGGTAGCTTACTGTCAGACTTTGTGCCAGGTCTTTGCAATGCCAATGCCTCAGATGTTGCAGTCTCCACAAAATGGTGTCTGACAGCAGGAGGCTTGCAAAGGCTTTATTTCACTGTTTATACAGAAAAGGCTCGCTCTGTGAATAATCTTTGTATTTTATTAAGGGATGATCTTGACTTTCAGTTCTGTGCAGAAGCTAACCAGTCTCCTGTAGCAATAGTGGTAGTTGCTTTTCTAGAAAGACCTGTATGTCACCACAGGGGGTGACATTAGGCACTGTAGCATAATGATGCTGTGTTAGAGTTGTCCACAGACAACACATTATTAATGACAATGGGTCAAGTTCTCTTGTGTGATCTGGCTTGCTGATGGCTGTACTTCATAAAGGAATCTGATTATTTTGGCCTAATGAGCATCGGATGCATGCAAGGGAACACTATAAGCAAGAGAGAATTCTGGTTCTGCACGTGTGTTCAGCTGCTAGTGGACACATGAAAAGCTTATTGCACAAATGAGATGAGAGCCTAAAAATGAGACAAAGCTTCCCAAGCAATGTGAAATTCCATTTTTGCTCTGTCTTAAATGGAAGAAAAACACTTTTTAAATGCTGTTTGTGGTTTTGTACTTGCAGGTAACTTAATATTATGTTGTAACTTAAGCTTTACTTTAGCAAGATTTCAGAACAGATTTTAAAGGTTCTATTTCAAACACTGTTAATAATTCGGCATTAAGCTTATTTATTCAGTGGGTGACATGGTACAGCCCCTCCCTATTCCCTATTAAACTGGCATGAACTAAAACAGTTTGTCCATCACCGCGCTTGCAGTGTAAGTTGTTATTGATCAGCTTTGAATACAAAGGGTCGTCTTGCTCTTTACCAAATAGCTTTACACTAATCTTTTCTAGCTTATATTGACAAACATTAAGTAAAAATATGAAATAGCAAGCTTTGGGTAATTATAATGTTGATGTTTGAATAGTATGTCTGCACCCTTAGTGAACTCTTCTGGTTATGGAGTTTTTCACCTCCATAAAGCTGTCCTTGAACCAGGTAATAACAAAATTACACCCACCTGTCCCGTTCCCCCCCCCCATTGTAGTATTAAGTGACACAATAAGTCTCACCAGAAGGGCGGGGCAGGGAGGGAGTCATGGAAAAGACCACCTATTGCAAGTTCTACTAACCTTTTAATGCCTTCACCGATGCCCTGATACAAATATGAAGAATGAGATAATTACACCAGCTTGAAGGCTCTACAGTGTAAATGAATCTAATAAATCTGTGTACTGATTAGCTGTGTTCTTAGAGTTAGAAAGAACAATGATGAGCTATTTTATAGGCTAATATTTTTTAAGTAACTTATTTATGTAAAACAAGCACACAGCAGAAATCAATTCTGTCACATTAACAGTTTCAAAATATTGTGCTATGGTGGTGGGTAGGGGAAGAAAAATTAGTGAACTTTAGAGGGATGAAAATTTTTAGCTGGAAAGCTATGAAACATGTCTACTTGCTACAGGAAGCACACGTACCCGAAGATAGTCAGATCACTGGGTACGCAGGCTAGTTAGGTGGAGTCTGCCATCCCCCTCAGCTTGCCTCTCAACCTCTGAAAGCCTGCAAATGCATGTGGGCATTAGCAATATATAGTGCTATCATTGCTGAAGCAACTAGAAGAGGTAAGATGACAAAATGGAGGCTTGCCCATGTGATGCCCATCTACAAGAAAAGCTGGAAGGAGGATCCCGGGAACCACAGGCCTGTCAGCCTGACCTTGGTACCGGGGAAGATTATGGAGCGGTTCATCTTCAGGGTGCTCACAGGGCATGTGGCGGGACAACGAAGGGATCAGGCCCAGCCAGCATGGGGTCATGAAAGGCAGGTCCTGCTTGACCAACCTGATCTCCTTCTATGACCAGGTGACCCGCCTAGTGGAGGAGAGAAAGGCTGTGGATGTTGTCTACCTGGACTTTAGTAAAGCATTTGACAGCATCTCCCACAGCATTCTCCTGGAGAAACTGGCGGCTCGTGGCTTAGACAGGTTTACTCTTCACTGGGTGAGGAACTGGCTGGACAGCCAATGTGAGAGTCGTGGTAAATGGCATTAAATCCAGTTGGCGTCCGGTCACAAGCGGTGTTCCCTGGGGCTCAGTTTTGGGGTTGGTCTTGTCCAATATCTTTATTGATGATGTGGATGAGGGAGCCAAGTGCCCTCTCAGACAATTTGCAGATGACACCAAGTTGGGTGGGAGTGTTGATCTGCCGGAGGGTAGAAGGACTCTGCAGAGGGATCTGGAGAGGCTGGATTGATGGGCCAAGGTCAACTGTATGAGGTTTAACAAGGCCAAGTGCAGGGTCCTGCACTTTGGCCACAACAACCCCAGGCAATGCTACAGGCTTGGGGAGGAGTGGCTGGAGAGCTGCCTGGCAGAAAGGGACCTGGGGGTGCTGGTTGACAGCCGGCTGAATATGCGCCAGCAGTGTGCCCAGGTGGCCAAGAAGGCCAACAGCATCCTGGCCTGTATCAGAAACAGTGTGGCCAGCAGGAGTAGGGAAGTAATTGTGCCCGTGTAGTCTGCACTGGTGAGGCCGCACCTTGAATACTGTGTTCAGTTTTGGGCCCCTCACTACAAGAAGGATGTTGAGGTGCTGGAGCGTGTCCAGAGAAGTGCAACGAAGCTGGTGAGGGGTCTGGAGAACAAGTCTTATGAGGAGCAGCTGAGGGAACTGGGGTTGTTCAGTCTGGAGAAGCGGAGGCTGAGAGGAGACCTTATCGCTCTCTACAACTACCTGAAAAGGGGTTGTGGCAATGAGGGTGTTGGTCTCTTCTCCCAACTAACTAGTGATAGGACAAGAGGAAGTGGCCTCAAGTTGTGCCAGGGGAGGTTTAGTTTGGGTATTAGGAAAAATGTCTTTACAGAGAGTGGTCAAGCATTGGAACAGGCTGCCCAGGGAGATGGTGGAGTCACCCTCACTGGAAGTGTTCAAAAAACGTGTAGACATGGCACTTCAGGCTATGTTTAATGGCCATGGTGGTATTGGGTTGATCGTTGGACTTGATGATCTTAAAGGTCTTTTCCAACCCTAATGATTCTGTGAAATGAAAAGCAGTTCCATGCAAACATTTTCTTATTTACATCACACTAATTGAGTCAGGTTAGAAAATCAGGAGAATTTGAGATTAGAGGCAAGTGTCCTAAAAATATTTCTGTTCAAGTCAAGGGCCAAGAAAAAAAAAAAATCAGTCTCCTGAGATTTTTTCCCCTACCTATACAAATGACTATGGTCCATGCTCTATACTGCAGAGTTAAATCATGGGACTAAAGTGGAGGCTGTCTAATAGAAATGAATAAAACCCCAGTGCAGAAGGGAGAGATACAAAGGCCTGAAGAGAGGATAAGCTTGTTTTTTGGAACACTTCATGTGTGTGTGTGTTGCTGCTGGTCATGGCTCCTGATGCCCTAAGGATGCTAAGGAGATCCCTCAGGTCCTCTGGACAATCCTGCAGCCTGATACAGCAGGAAAGGTCCACTCCTTCAGCAAGAATTAGGAGCAATTGAGATTCACTGATTAGATATATGGGTTAATGTGCTTAGGCAAATTGAATCCCATCAGTGTGATGTCTTCCCTGCTCTTTGCTTCTGGTAGCCAGTATGTTCTTCATTAAAATAAGTAGTGTTTTCTGAAGAAAATAACTTGTTTTAAAAAAACTCTCTTGAAGTTCTGAAATGTTTTGGGCAAGTCCTTTGATAGAGAAAAGAGTATTTCTTCAAAACAAACCTTTAAATTTTTCCCCTTTCCTCAGTCAGAAAAAAAAGTCTGAAATTAGAGAAGAGTTTAGTCTGAAAAGCAAAACAGCATGCATTTCTCTATATTAAAAAAAAAAAACAAACTTGTTCTGCTAATACTTCTCTGGGACATTTAATCTTAATAATACTGACCTAAGCCTTTTATATTTGAAGAGAAAATTAGTGACCCCATTAGAATCAAAACTGTTATATTCATTTGAAGTTGCATGTGTCAAATAAAAATGAAACTTTCTCTCTGGTCTGCGGTTTGTTTTCCATAATTATAAACAAAAGAATGGCATAAGGTCCTCTGTCATTTGTTGATTTTTTTTTTTTGAAAACTTACACTAGTGACTATAATCATTAATTAGACTCCAATAAAAGGTACTTAAATTGTTTTAAAAAAGGAGTTGCACTTTGTTGACTTCAATTAAGCTTACATAAGCTTGTACACATGGGGACTTCTGAGAGAAAAGTGAATTTGCTAACCTGGCAATTTTTCTTCAAATTCACATAGCACTAATCAAAATGACATTGATTTGCTCAGATTAGCAGCTGACATCTGAAACTTCCTTACTTGAGCTACTTTGGAGTGTGAAGTTTTCTTGAGGTAAAACTAGCAATTGCCTTTTCATAGGCAGGAATCTGCATCAGAACAAGTACAAGCTCCTTCTAAACCAGGCCATTTTTCAACTTCTAGTCTGGCCAGCAGCAGTAATGTTTATTTTCAAGAACTTGATGCAGTATAATGTCTGCTAGACCATTAGACATTAGAAATCAGTCCTGTGTCTTTAATCTGTCTTGCACTTTTTTATTTCACCTTCTTTATCTATATTCCAAGTACTGTTACGTGCTTGAAAAGAATACAGTTACTAAAATAGCCACTTGTAGTCATGCACAGCAGATATTTCTTAGGAACAGGGGCTAAACTAGAAGAAATGCAAGTGTAAAACAAGCCTTTTTGTTCTCTTGCTAGCCATATCAGAAAACCTCCTGTAAATACATGTCTGAAGTACATGTTCTATACCCAGGATGCAGAAATATTCCCTTTGGTTACTATGCTGTAAACTGAAAGCACTGGAAAATGTAGGAAGATGACATCTTAGGTACAAAGGTAATTTGCTGGCATTGCTTGGTTTGCATCAAGAGAAATGGCTTAGTAGCAGTATGAAACATAAATAATGCAGATAAAAAACTGGCATCACTTGAGCTCAATGAGACCTCAAAGAGCTGGTAAAGTATTCTTGAAACTTATGAGATTTCTATAAGCCCATAACCTTTCAAAACACTTGAACCTTCTGAATAACCTTTCCAAAAAACCTTGCTCTTGCACAAAAAACCAAAGGTGTTACAATCTGATTCTTGTTTCAGCTAAAAGGGTTTTATCTTGTTCAGTTTCTGGCATGGCACAGCATTAGAAGCAATCTGCTCTTGGCATCTAATCAGCATATAATTTCAATTGTCTGCTCTTCTTCCGCTTGGCTTTGTGTGACTGTGTTATGCTAGGAAGTTTGGGTTATCAGAACAGAGCAGGGAGCTTCTGCAGGACAAATCCATGGCAATTGCAGGGGTTTACACTGGGTAAGTTCAAAATCTGCCATGTGCCTTGTTTAATTAAATGAGAAACTTGCAGGAAACACATGGCTAGTGCCCCCAGAGGTGCCTTTTCAATTTCCCAATCAAAGCTGATGAAATTAGAATTGGCTATCAAATCCTTCTAGCAAACTTGCATCATTCTTTGCTAATTTCCTTCTAGTGGCCCCTTGAGAGATGCAGATAGTCTCAATGCTGCATATTAAACTTTAATTACTGATTTCTGTTATGAGAGCGAGAGAACACTCGGACAGAGATAGCTGCATCATAGTTTGCAAGCTCCTCATGCTCAAAAATATCCATAAAGTAGATGAAAAATGAGTCAGCAACCTATCACCAATCTCTGTCAGTGCATGCTGCACCTTCAGCTCCACAGTAGGATGCCAGTTGGTCTTCTATTAACAGTAGTTTGTAGATTTTTTTTTTTAAATTTATTTATAAGTGGTGTTATTCTGGTGGGTCAAATGCAATTTGGTTTCCAAAAAAGAGCCTACAGGTCTTGGCATCATCCCCACAGACACAATGGGTAGTTTATGAAAAATACTGTAACATGTAATCCACAACAGCAGTGCTGTTACATGGGGTTTGAAGCATTTTACTTACTACATTGCATACAGGAGGAATCCCTAAATCAACACTGCTTGACTTATGTACTTCTCTTAAGGAAAATTCCTATGATTTCAGGCAAACTGCTTATACCACTGCATGCCTGACTTGGAACCACTTTCAATTCTGTGTAAAATTATTATACAGGACTTTAGGATTGTGGTAACCTTGCTAAATTAAGTGATATTAGAGATTTTACTTGAAATGAGCATATATCTGCCAGACTTGTGCACGTATAGGTGGACTTACAGAAATGAGGTAGCATGTCCTAACCAGCAGGTGAATGTAGGGGGGAAAGGGCAACACTTATGCCAGTGTTCCGGGAAGTTTCTACTAGAATTCTGTAAGTACTCTAAAAAGTCACAGGCGTGAGATTTGCACCTCTCTAGAATTACAGTGGTACAATATTTTCTTCTTATGATACCTTTCTTTTGCTCTTCCTGCTATCCATTTCCTCTGAATTTGTCTAACTATCTGACTGCCTGCTCTGTTGTTCTCCTGCCTTTCTACTAGACCTGCCTGGACTGTCAGTGTGTTGTCTTTGAATACTCCACAGTATATTTCAGCACTTGGAACGTGCTCCGAGATAATGAAGTCTTACAGTTCTTTGTATGGAGATTTTTCCATATACCCAAGTAGCATCATTTTTCTTCTCTTTGTGCTACTATGTCACTTTTTCTACTTACCTAAATGAATTGGATTTCAGAGGAAAATCTTGTCCTTACAGGAAACTCTGACAATCTGGCACTTATTTCCCTGCAATACAAGGTACCTTCAGATTGCTTGGCTGCTTTGGGCTGGTAAAGGGTCTATTGGGCTGTAGAAACCATCAGGTATGTTAAAGATGGGTGTTATACACTGTGCTTGGCTGCCATGGAAAAACAGAAAGCAAGCTACAGGACCAGTGGTATACCAATATTCTGTTTTAAGACTCTTACTCATTTTGTTAGTTATTAGGGCCTGTGTGTTTGCTGGAGTGTTAAAGCAAATACATCATTCCAGGAGTCGAGGTGGGGAGTTGTATGTTTATTTAGCCATTTTCAAAGTCAATGTGTGAGACTGACCTAGTCTTCACTAGCTTACAGTGCAATGTATGTGATAAGTAGTAACAAGAAATCCAAATCTCATCTCTTACAAGCAGATGCAAATAGCTGAAAGTATGATCATCTTCTGTAGTTTCATATTTTAAAAATATTAGCCACTTCATTTTCATGGCCTAGTCTACCACAAATCACCATTCTGCTGACCATGTACTTTGAAGTTCCTTTGTTCTGTGTTGCCTTCTGTTTAATGGTAGGTTAGACTGTGGGTTATTTTTGTGGTGATGTTTTTTGTGGATATCTGGATAAGGCTTAAGTTTATTTCAAAATTGCTCTTTATTTGGACTATTTAATAAATTGTTTCCAATTTTTAACATCTACACTTTTGGTGCTATAGGTATTGGTTAAACTTAGAAAGAAGAGGTTTAGAACTTTAATTAAAAGTAGATGTGGATGCATAGTTTTAAAAATGTCAGAGTACTGCTAATACAAATGTGTATTTTCTACATCGAAGTAGTAGGTTTTCAATTTGTTAAATATGCTGTATGTTTGCTTTTAATTGTATAACCCCAAATATCACACTTGTCTTCATTAAAATTTATTAGTTCACTCACTCAAAGAAATACTTCTAAGTATCCCCAGTAAATATTCACTGTTGTGGACTATGAAACTAATTATCATCTTAAAGCTAATGCTTTCATCATTCATTATATACTAAGCAAGCAAAGTGAATTTCAAAATATTTCCTGCTTTGCCTCTCAATTATTTTTTTCTTATTTTTAAGCCAATTCAAGTTTACCCAATTAAAGCATACCAGAAAAAGTAAGTCACCAAAATGTATGGAGTGTTGTATAATGGGTTGGTTTTATTTATGTGCTGGGATGGAGGAAAGAAGCAATTCAAACCAGCAAAACACTTGTGGAGTTGAACAGCAGACTGTTCCTAACTGAATCACAATGCACTGTAGAAGTGGGGGCTTGGATCGCCCTCCTGTTTAGGGGACACTGTCAATCCAAATGTCAGTCTGAGCTGTGGGCAGTGAGTGCGAAGCTTTTAGATAGTGCTCGTGCCCAGCAGTTGCCTGCCTTTTTGTCTAGTTCTTCCTGCTACTATGTGAAGACTCACAAAATTAAAACAAAGAACCAGACTAAAGTCTGATGTTTGTGTGTCCTACTGCACAGAAAAATGCAAAAAATGTGCTAATGTGGTATTTCCTCCAGTTCTGCTGGGTTTCTCTTTTTTACTAGAGTCAATAGCCATCTGGTCAGATTGGTTTGGTATTTTGCTCCAAGTTTAGACCCATTTCAAATCTATGTTAGTTTTTCTTGTTCTACTTGACAGTGAAGAATGTATCCTTACTTGAAAAGCATCACCAAAAGTACAGATTGCTTTTAAAGCAAACAGTTTTTTCAAGCATTTTGCATGGGGTTTTAATGCCTAGAGGTCATGTTATGCTTATGCTAAATGAGAAGGATGAAGACACAACAGTATTACATTAAGTATATTTTATAAATAGATTAATATTATAGTTGTTTAATGTATTCTGAAACTTCTGGTTTTTTAATTACTTCAATTTTCAAATTCCGGAGACTTGGGCAATTTGTTGTTTGTGCATTCTGATCATGGTCAAGAGTGAATTTGCTGTTTCTTGGCAGGTCTAAGTAGACATTTATTTTGGGGTGTTATTTTACATGAGTCAGAATCCATGAAACTCATTGTTCATTTTGACATTTTCTAGATTTTTCTAATAAGATGAATGGACATAATTTACAATAGTTTGGGGAATAATATTGCATTTTATTCAACTGTGGTGGTATTCAACAATTTGTCATGTTTTCATAAAATGGGGATCTTAAAAAAACTTCAGGTATTACTGTTAACCATAACTTCACTTTGGAGGAAAGCTTGCTGTGATTTAAAAACCAGATGCATCTCACGGATCTCTTTTGGTAGTAGTATTTGCCTCTTGCAAACGAACTTTGTAGTCTGTTTATCAAAAGTAACACTGTGACTTCTAGTTTTCCATTATGGATTCAAGCAGGGATTAAAAAGTAGTAAAAATATAGGGCAATACTGAGAGCTTATATTACTATTAGCAGCGGTAGTGAGCCATAACGGGATCTAACAATCTCCTTGCTCATCTGTTTTGTGCTGACATTGTCAGTGGATGTGCCTGTGTAAGAAATACTTCATGATCGAAACAGTTCCACTGTTTTTTCCATTAAAAACTTATGAAGTAATCATTGGCTAATGTAATGTAACTATGATGTTATGATACCGTGTGTTGTTACAAGAAAAATAATCTTATGGATGGATTTAAAGAGATTAATTTAAAGTAAAACCAGCTATTGCCTGCAGTCAGTGTTGTATTGGATGTTCACACTTAATGGGCAATCTGTCCACGCTTACGTACTGTGAGATACTACACGTAATGCTTACAGTTACTATATTTGCCTCTTCAAAGAACACCAAAGAAGTAGAGCACAGCTTTTCTTCTGTGGGATCTCTTATGTGAAAGAAAAGACTTCATCATGAGGCAGGACAAGCCCAACCAACATTTGCTCAATGAGTCTTGCACTATGCCCTGAAGTTGATGAGACTATTAACATTAATTATTCATGTGCTGACAAAGGCCGCTGCAGGAGACACAGAATGAAGACTAATAGGCTGAAATAGAGAAAACTCCTGGATGCGCAGGAGAGCCTGGAGAATGGAATATCTTTTCAATATTTTTCCTCATTAGTTTGGCTTATTTCCCACAGGGGCAGCAGCACAAATCTTTGACACGACAACTTTTCCTTAACTGTGTCTGCAAATTCAGAGCCACATTCCCTTCATGAGCAGTACTCTGCTCCTGACCCTTGACCCTTTTGTCAGCTCAAATATGCTTGCTGATTGCAGATGTCTTGAGTCTGACAGATGGACCTCATCTGCCTAGGGCATGGTATAGGACAGGGAAGAACTCAATTTTGAATTTTGTGCTTAAAAAAAAAAGGCTGTATAAACACCAGTGGAAGTCAATGACTTCCCACTGTGCTTCTGATTCCAGACTTCTCACAAAGATGCTATGACAAGTGGGAACATAATAAGAGGCCCCTTCTGTAAACAGGAATGCTATTTTGTTTGAGGGTCAGTGAATGTTTGGGCAGGGGCAGGTAGAGCAACAGATGGGATGCTCAGTGGCAGTGCTTTTTTATGAGCTTTCTCTCCCCAAGGACTATATAAAATGCTGATATTTATATTCTTAAGTTCTTAAAGTTGTGAAACTGAAATATGCCTTTATCTGTAAATGTGGCTCATGCTTGTGGCTGTCGGCTAACGAAAGGAGTATCTCCTCTTCATAAGGTATCTCCAATTTGTATTGGCTTTTTTATTTTTAGGTATGCAGTTCTACAGAAAACTTAATTAGAATCTGATCAACATAGCGCTAGTAGAAGTCTGAGCTGTTGCGTTGCTGCAGCTTACATTACACTTCCCTTCCCAAAGAAGAAACACACTCAACATCAGGACGTTTTAAAAAACAAAAAAGTTTCAAGTTTTTGGTAATTTGTCTTAAATAGTGCTGGAAAGGTTCAGAAACTGGAACCCCTCATTCAGCAAGCTGGTTGGCATTTTGCATTTAAGAAGATTGTAGGAAGTGAACTAAAGCGCCATTATAGTGGTGTCAGACAACTGTCACTTCATTATGGAAAAATGTCTCTTCAGTATGGAAAAAGCCCACAATCTTGATAATCCTTGTATGTGTTCTGGTAGTTGCCTGATTTGACTAGTTGTCTAAGAGGAAAAAGCCCTTTGTATCATTATTAGAAGTAAGAGTTGCTTTGGCATGTAGTCATCTGAGGGGTTTTTCCATGAATACATGTACATTAGTTTTTGAATTGCATACTTATGTGTTGTGGAACAGCTACTTGTAAAATGGTCTTGAGCAAATGTGTATTAAAAGGCCACTTGATGTTACTATAGTGCAAGTTACAAGTGCAGTTTTTACTCTTAGGGAGCTTGCTCTGGAAAATTTTGCTTTTAAAAAAATTAATTGTTTTTTTGTTTACTGCTATCTGATGAGGAAAATTTTCTGCTGAAAATACAGGACTGTAGCTGGGCTAGAAGGAAAAAGTAAATTTTTACAAAAGGATTGCTTAAATCAGTTTATTGTAGATGGTATTCTTCCTCCACAGATACATTTCTGCCACTGATTTTAATCATACCCTGTTTTGGTTTTTTTCTGAAAAGTTATGGTATGGTGTCTGAGCTAAAGACAAGAAAGGGAAAAATGAAGGCGGGGGAGGCAGGCACCAAAATATCTTTATGTTAAAGAAATTAATTTACAGAAGCATGATGAACAAAAATTGCTATTGCTGTGCACTAGGTCCTATAGTAGGAGATACTACTCTGGGAAATAAATAAGCTTAAAGTGGAGATTGTTTTGCTGGTGACTGGTACGACATTTCTTGAAGCTTGCTGTGGCCGTCTGAAAATGTTAATGGCATGAAGCAAGAATAAATTCTTACTAACAAGTTGAGGATGATAATGTCTCCAGGGAAGTTGTAGTCTGAAGTACCTCCCCGTCCCCCAGCCCCCCCAAACATTTAAGGGTCACGTTTTTCTGACCTCTGTTTATAACATCTGAATGTCTTTCGCCAACAGCACGCTGGGGTGCAAAGGAAATTGGATGCTGCTGATGTAGAGCTCTTGTACAGCTAGATGTGTGTCCTCTCCTGAGAGCTTGAAAGTGCCCTAAGCTCTAGCTATGTAGACATAATGTTGGACTACAAGGAGATGCAGCTTAACTCTTAACCCATGTCCTATTGCGTGGGCAAGTTGCTTAATTTCTACTGGTGATTTTCTTTCTCTGCATGGAAACAATGACACTTGACTTTTTAAAAACTTGTTTGAATTGGCTAATTTTTTTCACTACTCTCAGTGCTGTGAGCCATAGGTTCAAAGTATTAATGTAGAGCTCTCCAAAGTTCAGTGGGAAGTGCATTTAGTTTTTGTTTATAATGGAAAATTGGCAAAATGACTATTTCTTTCTAATTAAGGGAAGAATAAATTGAGTATCTTCCCTTCACACTTTTGTCATTTGAATGGATGTTGCTGGTGCTGATGTCCCTTCCATGGGGATCTTGCTTGACCACCTTGAACAGCACCAAGAGCTGCGAGGCACTGGGGGGAGCGGCACGTGCGCCTGGGCCATTGATCCAGCTTTGGCCCGCAAGCCCATCCATCCTGCGGTGAGTTAACCTCGCTTTGCTCTGACTTCATCCACGGCCTCAGCCAAGTCTAAAGATGTCAACTCTTCACATTCTGTAAATGGGTAGTGTGGATAAGGGAATCTTGCATTCTTAAGTGGGTGAGTATGTATATGCATTCAGTGAGGAGAGAAACAGATTTTTTGCTGCTTCAGCCAGAAATTTGATGAAATAATTACTTCATAGGACTAAGCTTTTATTTTTATATTAGGCATATCAGAACCTTGTGTAAGTTGTTTTTGTTATAAATAAAATGAGAAACTTAGGTGACCTACGTTCCCAAACCGTGTTAGTTAGTAATTAAAATGCGTGTTGAAACATGAACTATTGAGCTGGTTCTAGAGAAACACAACTTTATTATGCCATACAGCTAAGCAATATTGTTGAAGCTACACATTCAAAATTATGAGACTTGCTTAAAAATGCTGATTTTAAAGAAACTCCCTTAGGATACGTTTTCATACTTGTCCTTTGAGGTTTTTAAAGCTAACTTTTCTGTGCAACTAAATTTCTAAATTTAAAAAGAAAACTAAGACTTACACTATCATAGGAGCCCTAGGACAGAAACTTCGAGATGATATGATGCTCCAGAATTTTTATAGTTGGTAGCAAAGTGATTAGAAGAAAGTCACAGGTTGAAAATGTCTTATGTAAATAACCTGGTACTTTAGATTTCTGCACAATAACACTACTTCTCGGGGAAAACAGTTAGCAAATACTGCTCGTTGCCAGAGATGAGAACAGGGTAAATCTTACTTACCTGTATTCAGTTAACTACAGCAAAACTGTTGCTACTATCTTACTGTCTGACTGTTACTTGTTTCAGCCTGAATCTTTAAAGCATTCAACTTTAAAGCATTAGCCTTTAAAAAATTATTTATTTTTATTAGAGCAAAGATTCCAGTTTCTTCCACAGAAGTGTTTGGTCGGGCAGGAATTTGAAGTAAGTGGGCGTAAGTTTGAATTTCAGCATGACAATTTTATAACTCTTATTATCGTGGATACCCTCAACTTCCAGTGCTCCAAGTGGAGGCAGACCAGAGCGGCCAAATCTAGCTTAAGTTCTTATGCTAAAAAGATGATGTGCCAAGGATGAAGTTCTGTGAGAGCCTTTGTAAATTAGTACAAATACTCTGCAAAACCAGAGAATCTTACAATAAAGTAGAAAGCTGCCTACTTTGTCTGTGACAGAAGAATATTAGTGTGGTGAAAGATTGTCTATTGCCATGGAGAGCATGAGGTTTAGCTACAACTCCCCAGCATAATAAACGAGTGCTTCTATCTCTCCAGGGCCACATATTCATACAAAGTACTAGTATGTACTCATATAACACTAAGTAATATGACGCATTGACACTTGGAGAGGCTACTTTAAACTTCTTTGCAAGTTTTTTTTATTTAAAATTCATTTCAAATCCTGTCAGACTTAACATTTAGCTCTTCTTTTTATTGTGCGAAGATGCTTTTGTGGCTTTCTCCTATCTAGTTTGAGACATAAAAGTGGATTTGTTGGACCTGAAAGATTTCAATTAACTAAAGTGAATGCCAGAGCTCAGAGATAGTTTCCTGACTTGCTTCTCACCAGTCAGCCTAGGTAGGGCCTAATGAAGATTTTTTTTTTTTCCCCCCCCAGGAAAGAAAACAGATAAAAAATTAGAGGAGAGAGAGGGGATGGAATTATGATCACAAAAGGAGTGTATGGATTAACATTTTCACAGGAGAACACAGAGAAGGGAGAAGAAAACATTTTTGGTGCTTTTTGTTTGGTTTTCTCCCCATTCTTTAGCATTCAGGTATAGTGAAATCATTCTGCCTTTAACCAGGCAGTGCCATGTCACAGTAAAATTTAGTAGCAAAAAACTCTAGTGTCTGTGGGTGTATATATACTGTAGAGACCTTCTAATCTTCAGCTTCTATTTTTCAAAGAAAACTATGGTTTAGGGATTAAAATATAGGTAGTTTTAATCTCAAGATTTTAAGTTAAACACAGTTGTTTAAACAAAACAAATGACTGTGTTTTATTATTATTGTGTGATGGAAACAAAAAACTGTGTCACAGGTTCACAGAATGTTTGAGGTGGGCAGGGACCTCTGGAGATGGTCTAGTTCAACCCCTTGCTCAAGCATGGTCAACCAGAGCATTGCTCAGGACTGTGTCCGGTTGGGTTTTGAACATCCCCAAGGATGCAGACTCCACAACCTCTGTGGGTAATCTGCACCATTGTTTGACCACCCTCACGGTAAGGAAGTTTTTTCTTAATGTTTGAATGGAATGTATTGTATTTCTATGTGTACCCATTGCTTCTTTTTCTGTCATTGGATACTACCGAGAAGAGTCCAGCTCTGTTGTCCTTGTTCTCTCAGGTACTTAGACACATTGTGACCTCCACTGAGCCTTCACTTCTCTAGGCTGATCAGTCCCAGCTCTCTCAGCCACCCTTCATATGTCAGATGCTCCCTTCACCTTCTTGGCCCTTTGCTGGGCTTACTGCATAAATGTATCGTAAATACTCATAAACGTATCCATGTCTCTCTCACACTGGGAAGCCCAGAACTGGCCGCAGCACTCCAGATGTGTCTCACCAAGGCAGAGTAGCAGGGAAGGATCACCTCCCTTAACCTGCTGGCAATGCTGTTCCTTAATTCAGCCTAGGATGCCTCTTGACCTTCTTTGCCACACGGATGCATCACTGGCTCATGGTCAGCTTGCTGACCACCAGGACCTCCAGGTCTTTTTCTGCAAAGCTGCTTCCATGACTGTTAGCCTCCAGCCTGTACTGCTGCACGGGTTTATTCCTCCCCAGGTGCAGGACTTTGCATTTCCCTTTGAGCTTCATGACATTCCTGCCTGCCCGTTTCTCCAGCCTGTTGAGGTTCCTCTGAATAGCACCTCAGTCATCCACTGTATCAGTTATTCCTCCAAGTTATGTTTCTGCAAATTTGCTGAGGGTACATGCTGTCCCATTGTCCACATCATTAGTGGAGATATTAATTTGGCCTCAGTATCATCACTTGGGGCACAACACCAGTGACTCGCCTCCAGCTGGAATTTGTGCTGCTAGTCACCACGTTTTGAACCCAGTAGTTCATGCGGTTTTCAATCCATATTCCTGTCCTTGCTCTCAGTAGTTGAATCAATAGTAAATCTGAGTAAAGCAATGTTGGTACTGAGAAAGAGAAAGCTTCTGAGTATCAGTGATGGTTTTCGCCCACTCCCCTTGGGGATACTTGAGGGGAAACTTTTAACTGCATTGAATATAATCCTTGAAATGCTCAGATTAACTTTTTCACTTTGCAAAATTTAAGCAATATTTACTATCTCTGAATAGAATAAAAACTGAAGTGAAAGGTATAGTACTGTAGACTATTTTGTAATGTGAAAATTGTATGCAGCTTTGTAAGTGCAGGAAGGTTCAGCTGAGGTTTTGGAGATTAATCCAAACGCAAATCACCTCAAAATCGTGGAAGACTTGCTCACAAGTTATGGTCGTAAATGATTACTTCCTTTGAATGTTTTCATTTGGTAAGGCAATATCTTTTATCTCTGTGAAAATGTTCCTACTATGGGGCGTATCAGAAAAGAACCAGAGGAAATCACTAGCCAAAGAGAAAAACAATGATGCCATGAATAATGGATGTTAATAAACAAGATCGTGCTCATTCAGTGCTACAACTAAATCCACTAAAGCCAATGGGAGCTGTTGCTTTTGATCATCAGGTAGCTTTATAGCAAATCTTATGAGCTTCCACCTGCAATGCAATTTGGAAAACACTACTCTCCACTGCTGCCTTTGGTAAAGAATTTCAAAAAGCTTTACGTTAATCAAACCTCCCAGTACATGGAGGGATATTATCCAGAAGTAAGGATGCAGAAACTGAGACAGAAAACGGTTTTGCTTTACACTGAGAAGTGACAGCTCTAATTGTGAGAGCAGTTACATTATACCAGCCATTGAGCAAGCAGGCCACCGTTCCCACTTACTCTTGGTAAGATTTGCCCGGAGTCAGAAAGAGCAAAATGATTAGGAAGCAAGAAGAAAAGGTAGAGGGGGCTACCTTATTCTAGTCTCTATTAATCTATTCACTTAAACTCAGACAGTGCTGTTGTAAATGAGTGAAATTAGTCAGAATCCTTTTGTGTTGCTGTGCTCTAACATGCTGGAAAATCAGAGATTAAAACAAATATTGGTGATTTTAAAGCCATAAAAGTTTCAGGTAGTATTTTTCAATTGATGTTTTTAATATTGTACTTTCACATAAGCTGTAGTCTTGCAGTGCTGCTTGTGAAAGATTTTGCATCTGTGTTGGTCTTAACTGGAAGGTTCAGTTATGGATTTGACTGGGCTACACAGGGCTGGAAGGGTATCAACAAATAACGTCCAAAATCCTCATTTCTCACTTAAACATAAAATCCTTTTTTTTAATTTAAAAGCTTATTTAATGGGGGGAAAAAAAGGGGGGGGGGAGGAATGGACCACAATTTGACTCTTCAGATCTATAAAATATGAAGAATACCTGCAGGCTTCACAGGATATCAAGATGTGAAGTTCATAAGCATCTGCATAACAGTGTGAGTCACAGGAGGAAAGGGGCACTTCAGTGATATTTACATTACCTTCTTTCATTAGTAGTCTACTTAAAACTTGCATTGGAAAAAATCTGTAGGTTTGTTCTATTGTATTCACTCTGTAGAAGCCAGCAAATTTTGAAAATTAATTTTTTATTTAAGAGATTGCAGTTTGGAAGAGAGCAGAAAGTGTTGTAATTTTAAGTGAACTTTCTCCACACATGTTTTAATACTCTGAGTTCCACTAAGATTTAAAAAATAAATAAGGGATGCTAGATGCCATAGTCTTTTGAAGCTGGTACAAGGATGCTTTCTTCTTGGTTCTTTTAGTGCCAGTAACTAGGCCATCTGGTTGGTGAGGGAAATTAATTCAAAACTGTATTAATTCCTACTTTTAAATTTCTTTCTGGATAACACTTCAGGAGAAAATGATGGTTGCTGGATAATCAGATCTAAAATTAAGAGAAAGTGTTGTTGATCATCCTGTAGTGCCGGCTACAAAATAAATCATAGATGCTTAGAAACTATTGCGATTAAATCTGATACCAACATCTAGATAGAAAAAAAGAGGAAAAAAAATCTCACAGATTTGTTTAGATGGGTGCATAGAATGAGGACAAGTGTCCAATTTTTTGAAAGGTGCAGGCTGAGCCTTTCAAAAGACATGGATAAAGTATAATAGCTTGGCTCTGTACAGCTTTCAATTGTATGCCTGTGCTCTTCACTATAGAATGCTCGGCTATCACAGTGCAAGACTGATAGTGAAAGTCAGGAACACAAATTTAAGCATTACCCAAACTACTTTTACAGTTGTTGTTTCTAAATAACATTGGAGTTTGATTTTTTTTTTTTAATGCTGTTTCTTGAGAGGAATCCCCAAGTAGTCACTTGATACTCCTACTTGCCACTAAAAGAGGCCGTGGCTGAATAAATGAATGTTTCTGCTGGCTCTGTGCTGTTAGAGATGCTAAAATGGCTTCTGCTGGTTATGGAAGACTGAGTTGTAGTCAACCCCAGAGTCCAAACGGTATGGACAGTTTGAATCTGTCTGTACATTCTGAAGTTCTGATAAGCACTGCTGAGATTCTGAACACATAACACCTTGTTTAGCTTTCTTTGTTCCAGTTGTGTATGGGAATTTCTCTTTCCCAGGAAGCATAGCTAGCCTGTAACAGATATTTTGGGGAAAAATGTTACAAAACAAAATATGAGAGTAACTATTCTGGGTGTATCATTTTGTTTGAGACATATGGCATGACATAGTGCAGTAATAGCAATCTAGTGAGAGCGATGTAAAGCAAATGTCCAAAATACACTACTAATGGCTGACACAGATTCTTGTGCTGTCATCTGGTGCTTTTCCCCTGCTACTTTTTTTAGTACAAAATAAGAGTTTGAATTAATCTTGCAATCTTAGTATTTAAGAAGTTGTTCTAACAGTCTCTAGACATATATGGAAGCTTTCAGAGGCAGAAGTGAGCAGAAAATTAAATGTAGTGCATGGAAAGTGAAGAGGGTAGTTGTGTGGTTCAGTACTGTGCAGTTACTTTAAGCACTAGTAGTGCATGTTAGGGAGACAACGTAATGGCAAATCCTCATAATTTTCATACATTTCCAACAAAGATTTGTATTTTGAAAGTTCAAGAGGCCCCTTCTATCTCGTTACAAGCATCTTCCTTTAGAGTAAAATGCAACACAAAAAAATGCACTTCCTCATACTGCTGACCTGTATTACTCTCCTTGCTGTTTAATCTTGTACCTTAACTACCTTCATTAAACTTTTTTCATATCTCTTAAAAATGAATCCATTTGCTGAGAACTTGGCTACTACGACAGCTTTCTTCGTAAATGGAAACAATTTTTGGTGGCAAATTATGCTATCGAATATAAGTTTTAAATGTTTTTGTAGTTGTGTGGAAATGATCTTCCAGATGTCACTTAATCCCAGCTTTTCTGGGAAATTAAACAGAATAAAAGCAGTGGCTTCTCACAACTATAGTGGGCTGCTAAATGTAAGTGTGAAATTTATGCGGATGGCAATATTCTTTCTGTATTTAGATTACTCTTCGAATTTCTTCAAGGTCATGTTCTCCTTATGAAGTTCCCCCATGCTGAAGGATACCTTGCTATCCTTGCTTACCGTTTGATATCTTAAAAAGACCTCTGTTCACCCTTGACAGCATGTTGCTAATTGAGTGGAGGGTATCTGGTTTT
Organism: Phaethon aethereus; assembly: GCF_964289735.1. Classification (NCBI taxonomy): domain Eukaryota; kingdom Metazoa; phylum Chordata; class Aves; order Phaethontiformes; family Phaethontidae; genus Phaethon; species Phaethon aethereus. Next base: position 34,005,576 of record NC_138580.1, read on the forward strand.
GAGGGAGCCAGTGCACATGCTGGCATAGCCAGTGTCTCATAGCCAACGCTTTACCGGGTTAATTATTTGAGATGTGAGGAGTAGCCAGCAATGATGCATCTATCCTTCACCAATTCAACAGATACAGGCTCTTCAAACTCTTACGTGTCTGTTAATCTTCCAGCGTTAGTGATTTTGCTATGTAGTTTACGCTGTCACAATATAAGTCAGTAAAGTAGGTGTTAACAAGCAAAGTGGCTGTGTAATGAAACACTAATTTCTGGGCAGTAAGTAATGTATTTAGGACCCTGGACTGTGTTTTAGAAGATGAAGGAGGGCTGTTAGGCTCAGTTTGATCCTTGCTCACCTGGGTGAGCAGGTAATGATGCGTGCCAGATAGTGGCGCTTCCATTTGTTTTCCTAATGCACCAGAAATTTGAAAATCTTCATATTCAGTTTTCCCGGAGGAGGAAAACATTTGACCAAAGCTCAAGATGCTATTCAGGTATTCCAGTTGTTCTAGCATTGTGAATTACTATTTTTGGTGTTTCACTTCTAGGGAGGAAGAAGAAAAAGCCTGACTCCACAGCCCTCTACGTCATACAGTCACTTATTTCAAGTTCTGCCAGGTCAGTGTAAAAATGAGCTAAACACGTAATATTGTTCTTCATGTTGAATGGGTCTTAGATCAGATTTTAAGAGTCATACATGTATAAAGTGTTCTGGCACAAAACTGAGTATCAATTACTGTATTATTGTGCATAACTGATCCTTTCCTGATCATCTTATCCCCATTAAACTGCTTTTAAAGGGATTAATCCTTGAGGCACAGAACTGCTATAATGCTCACTGTGGAGGTGATGATGGCTTCTGTTCAGCAGTGTCCTAGAGAAATGTAAACTCATGTTTACAAAGACATCAAGTGGTGCCACTGAGTGCCAAAATTCCTATTTTTGTAATGATTAGGCCTTCAGGATGGGATCAGATAGTCCATTTTGGCTAATTACAGTAGAGGTAGCCTTTTGTTACTATGCCTGGCACCCTGGATGCAAAAAAAACCCAACTAGTTTTTGTGAAGCCATGGTTACTTCAGGGTTGTAGTGTGCTGTTCCTTTAGAGAGATGATGTTTAACTGTAGAAAATCTAGTAAAAACGTAGATTCTATGGATTCTTCTAAATCTTATGAGTATGAGGGGAAGCCAGTCAACTTTCCTGACTTAGCATGCACAGAGCATGAACAATCAGCAATAGTTTTTAAACCACAGATGAAAACTGCAAACTCAGCCAAAAACCTTTGCAAGTAAATTGTTGATATTCCTGAGCAAGTAGTGTATTACACCCAGTGGTGTCACAGGATGAGTACCAAATTTTCAGCAGAATGCATGCCCTCCTTACACCCACAGTACTCCCTTGTCCCACTCAACCAATTAACAGTAATTAGATAATTACAGTCCATAAAAGTCTTTGAAAGATGAAGTCTTGCTGCTTGGGACTCATTAGCTCTTTTTAACATTTATTACGCTTTTTATTTCTGACCACAAAGGGGAAAAACTTAAAATATTCTCTGTTATTTGCCATATTCTGCTCATGAAGCAAACCATTCAAAAGCAGGCATTCTCCCAGATGTCCAATATTAGCTGTGTTTTGACTGAAGATGACAGATGATAAAGGAAGCTTCCATAAAACACCTTGCATTTGATCACAAATTTTTTACTAGCATTTCAAAGCAAATGGCACGTTATTTTTATATTGCTGGTAAAAATCTAGCCACTTGTTCTCCATAATAAAAATGGTAGGTTTTAATTATGTATGCAGCACATAACATGCAAGACAGAATGGTTAGAGTAGATTTTTCATGCAAGGCAACCAGAATTTGAAGGGTGGAACTGAGCTTTTTTGTTGTAGTTTAGTTTTGTAGATTTTTTAAAATGTAAACTTCTCTTTTTGCCTAAGAACTTCCCTTTTCTTCAGCTGTGTTCCTGGAGGATGGTCAGGTTTTCCTCTTGTCCCTTTTTATTGAATGACACATAGAACTTTTCACATCACAAAACATTAGGCAACTAAACAAGGAAGTTAATGTCTTTACAGTCCTGATAATGATGAGAGAAGATCCTCCAGAAGGTAAACCAGAGCCAAGGAGTTTTCCTTTGAGGGGAGAAGAAGAAAATACATAGAATTACCTGTGTTTCTTGTGGATGGGAGCATTAGTTCAAGGGTAGTGCAGCTGTCAGCACACTTTAAAAATTAAAGTTCATGTCGATTACGATATTGTCTGTCTCTTGCCCTTCTGTTTGCACGTATGTCCCTTAGGGTAGGGAGCCTACTGTGGGTAATGCTGTGTCCACTTTCTTCCCAGTGTAATAAAGAGCTAGTTTATATGGAAGGAAATACTTGTTGACTATTTGAAGCAGCCGCCTTATCCCAGCCCTTGAAGTTCAGAGGTACGCTAAGAGGCCAACTGGGACCTAGGATTTGAGCCTTGCTTCTGATGTTTGTACTAAATCTGCTTTCCTGTGCCTACACCTTTATTGCAGTCAGTGGGGTAGAACTAAACCACATGGGGATTAAGTGATTTTCTGTTGCATATTCCTGCATTGTAGGCTGAATCAGTTGTCTGTCTTTTGGTACAATGTGATTTACAAACCAATCTCTAGCGGTTTTCTGTAGAGCTAGAATATAACAAATGAACATAATTAAAACAATGGTATATTAAGAGGTGCAAAAAAATAAAGTTAACCTGTATGTCCTTGTTTAATGCATAGCTTTTATTTACTAGTTTTCCAGCAGTATTGGAAGGACTCTCACATTATGGTTATACAATCCTTAAGTTGGGAGCAGCAGTTGTCACATTTTTTGATGAGTGTATTTTGATAATGGATGACATTGTTTAATGAGAATGTTGTCAGTACAGTTACAGCCCCAGCTGTCACTGCTGCTGGGCAGGAGTTGGGAGGGTAAGGATCTAATGATAGGTTGGTGCTAAGGGAGAGATTAGATTAACAAAAATCAATGGAACAGTTCTGGTTTGCAATTCTGTTTCTTATGCTCTCCACTGCCTGGACTGAAAGGTTGATTTTGCTTGATTTCATTAGACCACTGCATGATCAAACATAGGTCACTTTACGGTATGTGTCAACAGACTAAATATTTTGTTACTTTGGGGGAGATTGGGTCGTGTCATTGTTGCCTCTGTGAGATACCGTAACCTAAGAAGTGAATACTGTGATTTCCGCTCCCCCTGCCCAGCAGCTGTAAATCCTATAATTCCTTGTATCAGAGAGAAAGTGTTTATATTTCAGGTTTGATAACTGGTGCTGAGAATAAATCAGACTTGGTTGGGAGGATGAGGAAGCTAAGGAATTCTGCTGGTTTTGCAGAGGTGTGCTTAGAAAGTGACATTGTGCTGCAGAAACAGCAAGAGTAATGATGGAGGGAAACTAAAAATAGTACCCAGAAGGAACTTCCCAAGGTGGATTGTCATGTTGCTTTAGTGCCCGTTTATTTACCTGACTGTATGTGCAGATGGAGAGGAGCACAGAAGCAGATCCACATTCATCTTGGTAAGTTTGATTAGGATGGGAAAATCTGTGTTTGCCAAAAGGCAAATAATTTTTGGTGGTGGCAGTACTCGGTTGTTGTTTTTCACTAAGGGGCCAGTTCTCTTACCTTCCCAAGCAAAGATGCTCTAATGGCATGAAGTGTAGCATACTCTCTTTGATCATCTTTCTCTAGAAAGGGAGGTAGGATGTGTGTTGGTGACCATAGGGAATGTAGTGGAGGGAGGCTCCAGTCTGTGGCAATTTGCTCATTTCCAGCTGCTGGAAAGGCTGAGTGCCCCTGTTGTGCCTCAGCTCCTCCCCTGTGTCTTCTTTCAGCAGTGAGTGTTCATGTCACTAACTGACACACTTGTGTTTGTGGGAATACTGATTCCATGTTCCCTCCCTGCTTAAAAGAAAAGAAAGGAAGTTTTCCCTTGTTTGAAGCCAAAGGAAGCAGAGTTGTTGTTTCCCTGTTGCACACACACCCACCTCCCACCCCCAATTTTCTTAAACCTTTTTCTCCCCAAGTGCCTCAATTAAGCTCCAGAAACTTCAAGTTGCCTTCCCAGACTGCAAGCCACTTGCTTGAAGGTGGTTCACGGCATCAGATGAAGACAATTTAAAGCCTTGTTAAACACACAGCAAAAAGATTCCCAGTGTTTTAGGGTCCAATGAGGCACGTTATGTAGATTCCCTCCTCCTTTACTCAAACTCACCCAAGACAAGGAGAAGGTTATGAAGACTGTTACTCCATACCTCTCTTAGCCCTCCTCTGTGAGCCTGCTTTAACTGGAGTTCTTAAATCAAGACTCGTAAGTGTGACTACTTTTTTTGGGGGGGTTTCTTTCCCCAACCCTCTCAAAACTAATGAGGGGAGGTTTTAAGACCTGTGTTTGTCTTTGGCTGGACAGTACCACTATGTTGTGAGACCTGACCAGTATGATGGTATTTCAAAGTTTTGCTGGGAGCCACGCATTAATTGTTTAGACCCCACCCCTCCAGAGTGGGAGCAGGGGAGTTCAGTGACTTGTGAATGGTCAGGCATGTTACATCCGCCATGGGTGTGCAGAGCAAAAGGGAGCAGCTTGCACAGCTATGATTGCACTCAGTCCTGCATGGTTTAGAGTGACAGTGGAACCAAACTGGGAATTGTTTCTGAACCTCTTGGCTCATTTTCGGGTGGATGCTTGGAGAGCTCTGGAGATCACAGTGGCGTGAGACTGGGTGTTTCATTAAAACAGGCCTATTTCGAGCAGACATAGTAAATGGAGTTGTGCTGAAATGTTAGGACAGCTCAGGTAATTTCTACTCGTGTAACGACTGGTGTTCATAAGGTGGTGGTGTTCTCCCTCACTTGTAAACAAGTACAGAGTGCACATTAAAAGACAATCATCTTCCTGACATTTCATGCAGATAGTGTCTTGTATTAAGATCTGCCTAGCTGTTTTTAATGAGAACTACAGGCAAATATATTTGCATATCATTCCGTTTGTCTCATTTCAAAGTGCAGAGTAACAAAAATTGTGTGCAGGTCTTTGACCATGAGACTTAGCTCAATTTTGCAGTTCCATGGGTTAAGAAATCCCCTTATTTCTGTGAATAGTAACTTACTCCATTTCAAAATGTGTTCTACCGATACAGCAGGGTGCTAATCTTTTAATCAGAATGTCATGGTATGCTCAGTCAAGTGACTTAGAAAAGTCTGTATTACATCTACATAGTGAAATTCATCAAATGAATATAATCTCAAAAAAGAATAAATCATGGTTATGTTCAAACACTCTGATAGTTTGTGTTTAAATGAAGATACTTACACTGTAGGTGAAGTTTTAAACTTCTAATTCAATTTTTTTGATGGATGTGGTTTTGCTAGTGTAGCTTTCAGGAAAAAAAACCAAACATGTGACCTTATTTCTTTCAAATTGTGTTTGGGAATTGCTGGAATGTTTCATTTTCACTTTTTGTTGAGACTAGCTTTTTTTATAAATGTTTCTGGCTTATCAAGATGGGAGGATTTGAATAAGATCAAAACAATGTTTTTGGAAGAGATAACATCATAAAAAAATCACATTTCTCTGCTTCATTTGGCTTCAAGACTAAATAACTGAAATGGAACTAGATTCTAAATTATAACCATGAAACTGTCTAGCTCTTTTCTATACTAAAGACTATTTATATGACCCTTGTGCTCTGAAAGATAAAAGAGTCTCCTTTACATACGAGATGATAATTAAAAGGAAGGAAGCCAATATCTGGACCTCTTAGCTCTGTATTCAGCAGCCAGCTCAGCATTCCCAGCAGAGGTGTACAAAGCATTACCTTTGACAAACCAAGCAAAAGCAGCTCTTGAAGATTATCTATCTGATGGTAAAAACACATTCACATGCTCTGTAGTGCAGCGTAAGGATGGCAGGTACAAGAGAAAACACAGTCAACTCATTAAGAGGTTGTTGCAAAACATAAATATGTAGTAATAGGACACCTTTGTTCCAGCTCTGTTTATTTTTCATGTGGAATATAGACATAATCTCGTGGAAATTGGAAGCTTACAACAGATTTAATTTTTCCCCTAGGTTTTAGAGCTCGGCACCTCAAGTAGTAGCATATGTTGACTGAATGGCATCATCTTGAGGACGCCATTTGCTCTGAGTTAAACTGTATTGCAGAGGGCATTGTCCTTCTCATAGCTATATTATAGGAACAGTTATATTCTTTAAGCCATGTTCAGTTGTCTTCACAGCCAGTCTTCCTCTAGCTTTTCCTGTGACAGCTCACAAGCACCATAACGTCAGCCAAGGTGAGCTAACAGCTATTGTGCCCTGTCAGTTAATCTAAAATATACAGCAAGTTCACATCACAGCATATTCTGAAATCCTAATTCTTAAGCCTCTGCCTTGAGGACTGTGACCATATCTGGCTCTGTTGCTGTCACCTGCCCTGGCAGCATGGATTCTCAGGGTGGTTTGAGTGCTCAGGTTTGTGGTTAACATGTGCAGTTAACACTAATCTGGGTATTTGTAAACAGACTCTTAGGGTAAGACTGCTTAACATATGATTAACAGCAGTTTGGTTAACTGAGGTAGGGAAAAGTGAAACTATGCAACCAGGACTTCTGCTTGGCTTGGTACCGGGTCTCCTACGCACACAGAAATCTCAGTGTCTGCTGCTGTGCCAAGAAAGAGAAAGCTGTTGCTTGGTCATGTATGAGGAGTGTGGTTTAAGGGGGAGGGTGAAGTGATGTAGGAGCTGCTGGTGGAATTCACCTCTTGGAATTAGTTAATTGGGGCACGTGGCTGAGCTTCTGCCCTAGAACTTGCCTAGGGGTTAAGGTTAGAGCTCTGAGAACGAGAAATCCAAGACACCTGGTGGGAACGGGGTTCAGGAAGCTTGCCAAAGCAAAGGATGGCCAGCTACAAGAATTGTTGCCTGTGCAGTCCTTATGCCTTGGCACACCCAGATATCCATGGCTACGTTGCAGCCCGAGGTTAGGGTTAGGTGGGGCTGGCTCTGGCGCTGGTGCCAGCGGGGCCTGTCCCTCCCAGAACGTTATAACTCTCAGCAGCATCGGTCTCGTTTCCCTGCCGCGCTATGTATGCGGCGAGCAGACCTGCCAGCACCGAGCCCGGCTCTGCAGAACAGGGGCAGGAAGAATGACGGAGAATGAGATGTAAATGAGCACCGTAAATACACTGTGCCTGTGCTGCTGTCTGCAGTGCTCGGGGAAGCTCCTGCCAGTTAAAAAGCATTAGAGCTGCCATTGTTCCTAATGATTTCCCCAACACTTATCTGTTTCAGACCTTTCAGTGCAGACTGAGGTCATAAAGGAAACAGAAAAAGGTGTGTTTGGAGAGAAGAGACATACCATTGAAAATGCAACTGGTTTTTATTAAGAATTATATAGATAGGAATTTGTGATAAGCGTACCAAAGTCAGAGGCATTATGAGCTGTACAGTTTTCCTAAAGCAAAAAAATACAGTAGCACTGTACTATCAGAGCAGAATTTTGGTTTCTTACTGTCAATCTGTATTCTTAAAAAGTAGTAACTCCTGCTTAGCATAATTCCCAGTGTCTGTAATTAGCACCAGATAGCTTGTGAGAATAGTAAATTAGATTTAATGTTAGCAATAAAAATGTATGCATTGCAAGTTTATTGAAACATTTCCCTGCATTGATCAGAATAACATAGTGCTGTGTACCTATAAAGAAATCCCAAGTAAATTATGACATTGTGTTGTAATTATGTCTAAGATGGCCGTGAATGCAGTTGAGGTAGTTTTGCTGATGTGAAGACGATGTATTCTAGTGTTAGAAGCTATAGACACTCAGGCCCCTCTGTTGACTTATGTACACCCTCTACTGCTGTCAGTCCAGTCTAGATCAGTACAAAGGTTGTCAGCATAGAGGTTTATGAGAACAGAAGCTGAAAGTGACAATGTTTGGGAAGAAGATAAAATCTGGAATCACTACAACCAAAGTTTAGGGTTTTTATGAAGTTCAGCAGAGATGTTAAAACTCATGATTTTTTAATATTACATGGCATTGTGCTAAGTAAGAAATCTTGTAATATATCTCTACCTTTCTGTAACTGCCTTTGTACTGTACCTCTCTTAAAACAAATGGTAAAGCACTTATTTCCATAATGATTATGCAGGGAGCTACATAAAACCCTAGAGTTACAGTTAAGTAGGAAGACTTACATTATAAAGGAGAAGAAAAATAGGAGACTATTAATAGAAGACAATGGATTCTGTTCTGTTTCCTCATCTGTAAAATCTCAAAGCTTCTTTGAAACAAATGTAAAGCTTAATTGTACAGGATCAGTGCTATTTATTGAACATAATATAAAAAATGCTCCTACCTTTGGGATTATGTTGTGATGTAGTCAGAGGAAGTGTCCCCTCAAAGCTCTAGGAGTGGAGAACGTAGTGAGTGGTGAGAAGAATTAGTTCAATTATTCAGTCAAGAACAGCAATGTATGCAGGTGCATAACTTGTAACCATTAGTTTCTGTTTAATCTCTCTTTCTCAAGTAAAGAGACAGGATCGCTTATATAGTAACTAATCACTTAAACAGGAAGCACTCACGTCTGTGGAAGTTTCACATGAAATGGAAGCACTCTATGCTGCACTTTTTGCACAGCCTTCATCATCTTTACTGAGTACCTAATAAAACATTTTTACAGAAAAGCTTTACATTAAAAAAAAAGTTTAAAACCTGTGATTTGGACTTTGGAAAAAGGGAGAGCTGATCTTTAAGACATTTAGAGCTTCTAAAGACTTACATTTATCCTGAGTAGAGCTGCATCTGCAGCTCCAGTATAGCTTACAAAATTATGTGCCTGTTCATGAGAGCCTATAGCCTCTGTTGAAAATCTGGACCCTGTTGTAAAAACAATCTTAGGACTGTTTTACAAAGATTGTTCCTCTCTGTTGCAAAAATCTTTTAGAGGTTGGTTTGGGTTTTTTGAAATTGTTTACAGCTAAAAATGTGTTTCCTGTTCTTCCTGTGGGGTATGAAACAAAAAAAGGTGGAATAGGAGAGTTGAGGGTAAATATGAACATGACCAGAAGCCATTACATTGTTCTTCCATTCATGCCTATTCAGGTATCTACCAGTTTACAAACTCACTGATAGCAAGATTGCCTGTATGTTTCTTTGACTAAAAATGATTTCGTAGAATTTCACTTGCACAGTGGTCCAACTGCTGGTGACGTGGTCCCGACATAAGGATGCCTTGCCTCTTGCAGAAGGTGTCTGCAGGAGACTGGATGCCATGCACACTTGTGATTCCTGCCTAGATCCTTCACTAGCATTCTCTACCTCTGCCAACACTCATGAAAGGATGGCTTGTGCTGATACCAATGACTTTGTGTGGCTAGCCTGTAACAGAGCACACTTGCTGTTAGGTAGGGTAGGCAGGCATGAAGAGACAAAAGAGAAGCTGTTTGCTGTCAGCAGATCCATACCTTTCCTAGTGATTGACACTCCCTCCCAGCCTCGCACAGTCTTCCCTGGCAATCCCTTCTTGCCCCACTGCAAGCTGTGTGGGTCTGGTAGCTGGCCTGGCAGGTGGATTTGTGTAGGTAAGTCCTTCTGCCTTCTACAGCTAGAGGAAGGAAATTACACAAATTACATAAGGATGAGAAATTTGACCCAATTTGCATGTATTTCATTCCAAAAAGAAGCTGAGAAGCTTGGCTACATGGGAAAGATATTGTAAGCTAGCAAACATAACCCTTCTGTGATGCTGAGTGAGATTTACCTATGAGCCTCACTATTAAAATTAGTAAAATTAAAATTCGGTTCCTGTTTGCAATCGTGTAGAACGAGTACACATTCATAGAAACAGTCTGCAAGGGGAAAAGCTAAATAACTCTATATAAAGTTAAATGAAACCATCTCTGAAAATTCAGTTGCATGGCAGAGAGAATTGATTCATAGCTGTAATTTAATCAGATGAGAAGAGTATGGTAAGCATATAACCTAAAAATGACATCCAAAGTTAAGCTAGTTAACAAGGCATCAGAATAATCAATATAGCCAAATAAATAAGGACTAAATCAGTTCATAGCCATGTGAATTAATGTCTGCAACTTTCCAAATGCTAGTGTGTTTAGAATTGTTGATTCAAAGGTTTCATTGGAGGGTAACAAAACTCCTGCAATTACATAGACTCACGTGTATTTTTACTCTGCAAGTGCTGAGTAATTAACATTCTTGGGTTTCTAATTTATCTAAACGAAAAAGACCAAAGGGAGCAAGAGGAGGATGATCCTGTGAGTTACTGACCATTCTCATCCTCCTCTAACAAAGGATCATGAATGTGTTTTATTTCAGGCAAGTAAAGAATTCTGCTAAAATCGTTGATGGTTTAATTTATCAGAGCCTAGGTAGTAAGAAATTCAGTTACAGCTCTGTTGTTCAGAGCATCCTAGTCTTTCTGTCTGTAAGAGCATGCCCAGTTTCAGTGGAATTACTCCTGGGTATGAAGTTGCTTAGACTAAATATTGAGGAAGTTGCTTGTAGTTTAGAAAATACTGGATAAAACTCAACTTGTAATGAACGCTTTCAAATTTGAATACTATGCCCTTATAGCCTGTTAGTTAACTGTTTGCTTTCTGGAGTCTACATTTATGCCAAAAATCCATGATAAAAAGGCATTAACAAGTAGGTTAACTCTTGTACCTGTATCATACTGACCAAGTTCCCAGCCTACTGCAAGAGGACCCCCAAAAGTCCAAAATTGTCAATAGCAAAGTAGTTCCATGTCGTTTGACTTAGTGATGACTAAGACACCTTAGCTCCTTGCTAAGCAGAAATACCTTGTAATCAATCAGTGAAAAATAGCTGAAAAGCCTATGTATATTAAGAGAAAGAAGTTCACATAGTGTGTGTAAATGCAAACAGTTTTTCACTACAGATCATCAGGACGCATAGAAATGACAACCTGGGAAAACCAAGCTTTGAGGTTGCCCTGGTTGGCTATATAAATAATGTGGCTTATCGCCATATCCAGAGAATGACGGATGTGAAACTAAACAGCATGCACAAAAAGCAAGTAAGTGGTGCTGGAATTTGGTATCTGAATTGTGCTTAAATTCCTCTACACTTGAGCTCTGAAATTGCGCCTTTTAACATATGGATGCCATCTATACTGCTACCTGTCATTCTCAGCAAGTTTTTGAAGGTGAGTTTGGTCCGTGGCTTTCAGTGCTCTTAGCCAAATTTCCTTCATAAAACAAAAAATATTTGTAAAAGTGTTCTCTTGTGATACCTGCAGGCATTTTTACAATACTTGGAAGTTAGACAAGAAACAGCCAATAATGTAAAAAGGCTGCAATGTTGTGGTTTTCCGATGCTTTGTGTATCTCCCTGGCAAAGCCAGTCTGTTTGCTATTATTTTAACTGTTTAAATCATCTGAGCTCACTTCTATTTTGGATACACTTGAATGCCCTAAAGAAGACATTTCTGAAGAGCAAACTGGGTTGTTTAATAACTTTGCTAAAATATAGGTGTAGTCTGTGGTAGATGAGTGCAGACTACCCAAGAAGTGATAGTCAAGTGTTGCAGGGCATTGCCCTTGTGTAACAGTTGCATCGTGTAGTAAATTCTCCGAATATCTCAGTAGTTTGATTCTTTAAAGTTAACCCCTTTTTAATGTGTAAAGGTACCTCATAAACTATAGCTATGGCAAATGAAAAACTGCTATGAAAATGAAGATGTGGGAGGGTAACTCAACTAACAACTATATAAGACATATTTCTTACTGTAGCCATCAATTATAAAGTTGTAATAGAATTCTCTGTATCTCTGCTTCTTGTGCTGGGCAGTCACTCCTGTCTTTCTCTCCTTCATGCAGAATACTTACACTTCTAGCTTTTTTTCCAGCTTTGTAAGGTTGAGCAGCAGCCATTCAGGCTTTCAAATACCAGAAGTCAGAGCTTGTTTTTCAGCATACTGATGAACTTATTTCAAGGAATTAGGTTATTGGATGTAGCCAAATAAACGTCAGAAAAATCAATTACCTTTTGCTGGTCAGCTATTAGCCATCATTTAGAAGTGCTTGATCAACATAGAAGGGGAAAACTGCTAATGTTAATTTGGGTAGATCTTTCTGTGCTTTTCACAAATGCTAATGAAACTAGAAAAGAGCTACATCATGTTCTGGGGCACCCCCAATTCAGAGAAATTAATAAAGCTTGCTATTATGTTTGTAATCAGGTAATGTAATCTACAAATATTTAGACTGGTTTCTTTTAGAGTTGCAAACTCGGTATTGCTTTAAGGATAAATGTGCTGTATAACAGCCATTATAGAGAGCATGCTGTTTTCAACAGGCACATGAACCCTTTTGTGTAAGCAGTGCCACTGGACACAGCCAGACAGGTTATTTTTGTATTGGCCTACTGATCAGTCTGGGGCTGGCAGGTGCAACGTGGTACAAATATGGTTAAGTGGTTTTCAGATCCAACTGAGGCCCAGAAGCAGGCTGTGTGTCTTCCCCACAAAGCCTGGCATTGTACAGAGCCTGCTCAGGTGGGTCTGGGCTGTGTTCCCAGAACCAGGACTGAGGGGAGCATGGTGGGGAGATGGAGAGTCGGCCTCTCCACGGAGCTTGCCCAGGTTCAGCAGGGCTCGTTGGCCTCAACTTGGTGCCAGCCTCCCTGGATGCGCACCAAGTCGTGCTTTTGTGCCTCTGCAAATAAGCCATACTGGAGCAGTGAGCGTAGGGTAGAGGCTTCTGAGTTGGCTGAAGCCCAACTCAGTAGTACATGAATTACCTGCCATTACTCAGTGTCCCAGTCCCTTATTCCCTTGGATAATACAGCTGACCATACTTTCAAGTAAACAGAAGATCTACAGGACAGTAACACTGGCAATCCTTCTGTAAGGATATGAAATGTTGTTAACATACAGGAGATAAATCCAGGTGTAAGACAGTGATAAAAATTTCTAGTATCAAGGAGGTTTGTGATGACGGTGAAGTTCTGCAGTGCATCAGCTGTGTATGCTTTGAAGCCTTCATAAGAGGACTCTAGGTTGCAACTGAATTGTTACTTTTTTTTTTATCGAGATAAAAGAGTGTACGTTGGCAATACTGGAAGACTGCTGGTTGGTAATAGTATTATAAACAAGGCCCTGAGCAATCTCCTCTAACTGGACATGCGTTGACCAAGAGATTGAACTGGATGGCTTCTTAAGCATCCTTTTATCCTACATGATTTTATAGCCAAAACACAAAGACCGTTAGCAATGCCTCTGTTCATACACATGATGTGTTCTACATATTTCATATCCAGCCTATTCTACTGATTACCTGCACCACCTGTTCTCACGTTTCAGAACAAGTGGCTACTAGTTAGTGCAGTGGATGTTACCAGCAGTCTGTTTTTAACAAATTCTGTCTTTTACTCAGTTGCATCAGTATTGTTGTTGTTTAGTTCACATGAAATTTATGTAATCAGCTGATGCAACTACTCTGATTTTTACCATTGGCAAACCATATTCTGTAATTCCAGTTCAGGCTCATAGATGGCGTGTGAAAACCCAGGTAACTGTAATGTGGTGACTTAGTTTGGCAAGAGAGAAAGTTTCTCTCTTGGGAAGTGACTGAAGGATGTTCTAAGTGGTCCCTAGCAGAAAAAGCAAAATACTGATTGGTCACAAGTTCTCTATGACAGCTGACAGGCAAAAGTAGTGTGCCAGGGTAGAAGTGATGTATTTTGAACAGGGATGACATGTTGAGTTAGAACATAAGGCAAACAGAATAACAACAGATTGATTGAGAGGGTGAGTGGAAATGTGAAATTTGTGAGAGAGGATGAGTGTTGTAAAGTGGCCTTGATCGCATGCCTGATACGTTTGATTGCTATCTCTGCAGGCCTGGTGCCATTATCTTCGGGTAGAAAAAATATGCAAAAAAGATATTCAGCTTTCACTCTGAGCAGTCATGTAGTACTGCAGCAGCATCGCTAACAAGTAAAGAACCAAAATGTTTGAAAATGTGAAACTTCCCATAAATGTTAGTGGGGTGAGGGAGGGAAGGATTCCTTAACCGGAGATTGAAAAAGAAATTAATCCAAAGTCAAGGATTTGCTATTTGCTTGTAAGCAGGCCCATCTGGGTCAAAGCAATGCAGTACATCAGTTTTTTATATTGCTGTGAAATACAGCTTTCCACTGGAGTAGATTTTTTTTTCCCCTCTATGTCTAACAGTTTGTGTGACATCAGTTGTTTGAGCCAGGCTGCAGTTCATGTGAATAATGATCAGTCATGATATAATGACAGGGCAGAAGGCTTGTGACCTTCCATGATTAGGATGACTCTGATAACCTAGTGCGATAGCCTAGATAAACTATCAGAACTAGTCAGGCATTTCACAAGCATGTATCTGCTATTAGGTAGCGAACTCACTGGTCTATATGTTTCCAGGTTTGACTTACTCTTCAAAGGTTTATTCTTGTTTATGTTCAAGATTAGGTCAAAACCTTGATGGGCTGTGAAAGGTTGGCATTGATGACACCTTTGATTTAAATGAAAGGTTATAAGTATGATTCCTTTGGGTCCAAACTCTTACTGACTGTGTAGTATGTGTGCAATGTCAATAGCAATTTACAGTATGCATGTGGGTCAAAATTAAGCAGTGATAGTTTAACAGGGAGATACATTTGGGAACTCACTAGGTTCTTAAATGAGAGGTTTATATAGCAATCTCCCTTTCTGTTTTTTTGGTTTTGCCTTTCTTGTGTGGGGCTCTAAACAAAACAATAGTGCTCTTTTAGTATAGTCTTCCACTGATTTTTATTAGGCTGTGTCCTGGTTTTGGCTGGGATAGAGTTGTATTTTCTTCCTGATAACTGGTATGGTGCTGTGTTTCAGATTTGGTATGAGAATAATGTTGGTAATGCACTGATGGGTTTGGTTGTTGCTAAGCAGTTGTAGTGCTCATACGGAGTCAAGGACTGTTCAGCTTCCCGTGCTCTGCCAGCGGGGAGGCGCATGGCCGGGACAGCTGATCCAGCCTGGCCCAAGGGCTATTCCCTACCATGTAACGTCATGCCCAGTACATAAACTGGAGTTGGACAGGGGTGGGAATCTCTGCTTGAGGATGGGCTATCAGTCACTGGGTGGTGAGCAATTGCTGTACTGGGCATCACTTGTTTTTGTAAATTCCTTTATTAGTAATGGTATTATTACTGTTATTACTATTGTTCCCCCTTCTTTTGTTGTCCTATTATACTGTTTTTATCTCAACCCATGAGGTTTCTTTCCCAATTCTCTCCCCTGTCCCATCTCAGGGCGGGAGGTGAGCAAGCAGCTGTGTGGTGCTTAGGTGCTGGCTGGGGCTAAACCACAACAGGCTGTTTCCCAAATGGCTTTCAGTCTCTTGGCTACTTCCTTTTGACCCTGTTCATAAGCTGTCATTGCAGAATACTATTCTCAATAGCATGTAATTAACACCAGTTTTTGCAAGTAGTGAATGAGGTCAGGTTTACCTGTCAAAATAAGTGCCTTGTTTTCAAAGCCAGCTGGGAGACAGGAGTGCCATGGCTCTGCAGCAGACCTGTCTCCCACCAAGCACCATGTGCCTGATCACTACTGCAGAGATGGCCCCACCTTGCACAGTGTTGGGGGGGTATCAGGCCTTTAAATCCATATATGAAGTCTTCAAAAAGCAGAGACCAGCCCAAACAACCAAGGCTGGAATTGAATTCAAACCACAGAAAAGGTCAAACTACCAGAAGAAATTACCATGAAACTTGTTTATATGTTGAAAACCAAGGCACGGACAACTGCCCTTTCTTTGCCATCTAACAGGCAAGTCACAGTATAGAATCAAGAATCCCAGTTTAGTGTTCTGTCTTTACAGGGAATCCTAGTGTTAAGATCCCATGTCTGTGCGTATCTATGCCTAGGTACGTGTATATATCTCTCTATATGTACAAGGATGTAGTGGTATGTCCTTTTGTGTTCACAGGAGGGAATCCCAGTTGAAATGACCTGGCTCTGAGTCAGATTCCAATTGAGCTAGCAGAGGAACGGTGGTGTTGACTATGGGAAGCATTTCATACTTAACAAGTGCTTAGCACAGAACTTCATATTAATCATGTTACAGCAAAATCTACCATGTGCTGTTGTGTACTGCATAGATCTCATGCAAAATTAATCTACAAACATTCTTGGAACTCTGCAAAAAAAAATAGCTCAAATCCATGTTTCT
Organism: Phaethon aethereus; assembly: GCF_964289735.1. Classification (NCBI taxonomy): domain Eukaryota; kingdom Metazoa; phylum Chordata; class Aves; order Phaethontiformes; family Phaethontidae; genus Phaethon; species Phaethon aethereus. The sequence continues at coordinate 34,021,817 of NC_138580.1, forward strand.
CATGAGAAAACTAGCCAGTATGAGAATTGGAAAAAGATTACCTGCTACTGTTACCTAATTCCATGATGATTGTGAAACAAATGAAGACTAGCTATGAAGCAGAATAAGTATGACTATCCAAAATCCAATTTCCCATGGGAAATATTGGTACTCTGCAGAGCAGTTGGGATAAAGGTACCTGCTCTGCTGCTGCAAATACTTTCCAATGCGCTTAAGATGCAAATACGCGTTACGCTGGTTGCTACGTGCTTCGGAGTAATTTCTTATTTATCGGATTTTGCATAGTAACTTTAATTATGTTTTACTGAAAACATCAATTTACTATAAACTGCAGTATATTTCTTATTACTATTTTGCTGTTTTCATAACTCCAGAGTATAGCAAAATGTTTCTTAGGAGATACTGAATACTGTAGGAATGTCTCGGTTCTGCTCTTGAAAACTGTCAATTATCAAGCATTCTAATTAGAAAAAGGGAAAATAAAAAATTCAGTTAAAATTGAGGCTTTCCATAAATTGTCTTTCTTGCTTTTCAAATAATATGTACATTTGTGTAATATAGTAGAACAATGTAAGTGAAGCTCTAAAAATACAGCATGCCAGAAACAAATTCTAAAACCTATCTATATAAAAACATGTAATTAAAATAAGAAACCAGGAAAATAGCTGTTTGTGGACTTAGTCATAAGATAACTAGACACAATCAAAAAAATCTGCAGCATTCTCCCTGTTTTATTGAATTTCATTTTTTACTTATTCAGTTAGCTCACCAAGCTGGCATCCGCTATAACCTGGTATCACATTCAGCAAAGAGACACTAGATATAGCTTGGCCAAACAAAGAGGAGAATTTGGTACGTTTTGCAAGAAAGAACACTTTTTGACAAAGAATATTATTAAGCTTTTATGGGATTTTTGAGCAGTACAAACTGACCTAGATCAAATCAGTGGTGCTGGGATTTTACCAGTCGAGAATCTGAGGAGGAAGTAGTCTCCTGTGAATGCGTCATCAGTCCCAAGATTTCCAGCAAGAGATATACTTGAAGAAGGCCATCTCCACAACAGGAGACTCACTTTATATGCTTTTTGAATTAGGTAAGAACCCTGGAACCCAGTGCACCTCCTTAACGTGCTAATCATTGCTTCTTGTTTATTTTAGGATCCGTTTCCTTCAGGCCCTTTCCTTGTAGATGCCCCATTTTCAATAAACAGCATTATGTTAGGAGGGCCTTACGGGTTGAACTCCTTCAGTTAATAAGGTGCTCTACGGAATAACTGCCTGTAACTCAGACTTCTTGTCATCCAGATATTAGCAGGACAGCAAAAATTAACTCCTACTGCAAAGGGGTGATTTCCCCTGAGCATGTGAAATGAATAATTACCCCAGTGAAGAGCTTTCAAATGCTGTCTTTTCATTAAAGAGTAAAACCAACTCTTCCATGCCAAAGAGAAAAAGCCTTTGAAGAAGTTTGGGGGCGTCCCAATACAGATCAGAATAGATCCTTTTCTTTATAGACTGAAATTTGTATAACTTGAGAATGCTATTTCTGACCAAGTCCAGTCTGAATCAGTATTTTCTCCACCTGTTCACTCTATGCTCCCGTCTCTCCACGCACCGTTTAACTTGTATTGAGCTCCATCAGTCTTTCCCTACATGGCTAGTAACATGTCCCTTTTTTCAGTTCATTAATACCTGTGTCTGTGGCTGTCCTCAGCTTGGCTTCAGTTGTTTTATTTTTGTTTATACATATATATGTATATGTACATTTTGCACCATTTACTAAATGGTGCAAACATTTATTCAAATGTATTTATTCAAAAAAAACAGTTATTCAGCTTGGTAGGAGGAATAAGGTGAGCCCTAAAATTGATTTGAGAAGGAATGTTGCCTCTGCATCTTCAGAAAGCATTTTAAAGTCTATACTTACATGAAAATAAAGCAATTCTGTAGTCACAGAAGATGGAAATTAAAGGACAGGGATGCAATGATATTATCTAGATTAAAAAAAAAAAGGGGGGGGGGAAATCATTGTTTTGTAACAAGTATAGGTACCAAGACCCAGATCAGCTAAGGGTGTGGAAGAGGAGAGTGGCTGGTAAGAGACTGAGAGCTGGGAACGAGGGAGCAGATTAAGTAGTCAGCACGCAGGAAAATGAGACACTTCTGAATTGGAGGTGGAAGCAAAGAAGGAAAAAAAACCTAAGGAAAAAGTGTTAAAGCTGCAGTTAAAGAAGGCAACAAAACTATGAACGAGGATGAAAAGCAGTCGTGCAAGGGAATTTGAGAGGGTTATATTGCAGGAGTGAGACAAAAAGGATTTTAACAGAGAAGAAGGAAGAAAAGGGGATGAAACAGGATGTTTCAGAAATGTGGGAACGTATTTCTGGCTGGGTGTTCCAGGGAATACATGGCTACAGGTTAAAGGTAACTCCGTACCAAAGAGAGAGGCTCCTCAATTCACCCTGTCAAAACACTGCAACAAGCACTTGGACAAACTCTTGTTTTATGGCTTGAGTCCACAGTCTTAGTGCTGCAAAGGATGTAAACTGGCAGGTGTTCTGCTGTGTGGATTGTTACGTACCCTGCGAAAATCTCATTGCTTCCATACTGAGGAAGGTAAAGTAGAAGAGATGGAGCAAAGGGTTATGGATGTTAATGAATTTGGGTGGTGGTGGGGAGGTCCAGTAAGATCTGGAAATGTCAGAGCTGAAAAGCAAAAGGAAAGGATAAAGACCAAGTAGTAGAATAATGTTTCAGAGACATAATGGATACTGGTAAAAAGATGGAACAGCATAGACTTGAAGCCACATGTAGTTGTTTTAGGGGAGGGAAATGAAAGCACAACAAGATGGTAATAAGCAATTACTGGGAATTTAATTCCATTCTGTGTTTTTTCTACACTTTAAAATGTTAAAACACACAAGGCAAATCGGTGGAGGAGAAAGTCAATTACAGTAGCAAATCAATTAGGGTAAAGAGTCAAACCAATCAAAACTGCAAGGTAACTAATGAAGGACAATTAACAACAAGAAGTGGATCCAGTGCTGCTCAGATTAAAAAATGAAAGGAAGACACAGAAGTGACATCAAGCTTTAGAGGCTACAGAAGGTGCTCTATTCAGAGGGAAAATACGCTGTGGGCCTGAACTCTTTGTATTTAGTGGGCTTTAGTAGCCAACTTCAGGATGTGCCAGGGTGAGGGAAAATGACTTTATAAGCTTCTATTTTTTTGCTGATATTTACTGTTAGTGTAGTAGTGAGAGCCTAGTGCCCCATTCTATTTGTCTGTTACCAATCTGACAGCTGATTCAAAACCTGCTCAGTATGCCCTGTTGACATCTGTGGGCTATAGTTAGAGCCCTAAGCTCTTTGAACCAGCTGTATTTAAGTTATTTAAGACTAGATGTCCACACTGGAAGTTACTTTACTTCCAAAGATAGAGAACATACAAAATACAAAATATCATAACGAGGCAGCTGTGTGCGTAAAATTATGTGTTGCAAACATTGCTCAGGAAGGAGAGTCTCTGTGTGCCATTGTGAGTCTTAAAAGTCATCTAATCATTCCTTGACTAATATCTGAATGCAAGGAAAGAACAACGTTTAAAATACCTATGTTGTTTCTTATATAAACATATTTACATTACAGATCCTTCTTAACATATGTGAAGGAGCAATGTCCTTTTTGGTAGAGGAAAAAAAAAAATTGTTTGCTGTAGAAGAGCAGAGATTAGTAATCTAAACTGTGCCACTAATGGTGTTGACATCTGTTATAGATTTCCATTCAGTCTCAGCTAATACTTGACATGCTTCCTTATACCAAAGGCCACTTTATTCTAAATTGTCCCCACAGAGAACAGCACTGCTTGATATATTCAGAATTAGATTGGCTAGATGATCTTAATTCAAGAAAGTACTGAATTTGTCTGTGGTTCATCTATAATGCACTAAAAGGAAAATTCCCCAGCTAGACAAGTAAATTATTAACTCATAAGTCTATGTGTTGTAATTTGTGTATAGTAATAACTTATCTTTAAGTAGGATTGAAAATGTGTATGGAGAACGTGAATCGAGTCAGTAAAAAATTCGTTATTTTCAAACAGGGGGACAAATTGTGAAGCTGGGCTGAGTGGGAGAGGTCAGACTTTTGCCTACCTGAAGGGCTCTCTGCCAGTCACTGAAGCTGTTACTACCAGTGCAGCAGCTGCTAGGTAGCAAATTTTGAGCTTAATGCTTAGGATAAGATAAATCCAGATGTCTTTCTCCCTGTAGATACAGTCAAAAATAGAGACAAGTTGATGGACACTGTAAAGGAAATATTTTTTTATGTTTAGTTGAGTTTCCAGCGATACCAGTAACTGTATTCTTGCTTCACAAACTTTGAATTCTGACACAAAGCTGTTTCATTAGTTGGTCTGTCCATATGCCTGGTGTGGAAATACTCAGCAGCTTTGAAGTAAGAGCTAGTTATTTTCACCTCTAATCAATTCACTTCTCAGAAACCCTAAACTTTTTTGACGAAAGAATACAGGTTTTATCCCTAAGCCCCAAAACAAACTGGGTCAAGCTGTAATCAATAATTATACATTATCTTTAGGTTTATAAATCTGGACATAATGCACATTGCAAGCATGTCCAAGTAGTTACTGTGCTGTAATAAGTTTGATAGTTGTGGTCTTTGCAGTTTTTTCATGCGTATTACTTTGGTCTCTCAAAAATGCTTTGCTCTTCTGAAGGGAGTGCTTTACCTGTCTAAAGCAGCCAGCAAACCTATTTTTTAGTACAGAAGTGGTGCTGTGTTGGTGTTCAGGTTCTTTTCCCTCATGGCCCTGCTAAACAGTGTGTGCTGTGGTGGATCAGGACTGTTCTTGATTTTTCTGTCTGCTTGCTTAGCTAATTAAAATAACAAATCTTCACAGCTGTCTGCTTTAGATTCATTCTTATCACCATAAACTAATTAAAATAATGCAACTGGTTGCAACTCATTAAATATCAACTATACTTTTCATATAATTATAAACCTTAAAAAACAAAAAAACCAAAACAAAAAAAACCAAAACAAAAAAAAAACAAAATAAAACAAAAAACTTGGCTCTTCTGCTCTTTCTTCCTTAGCTAATTGTAACTGTTTTCTTAAGATGCCTACATGTTAACTTAGCTTTCATCTGTGTTTTTTTTTTCTCTGATACGTTCTTGCAATTGTATTTTTGTAGCCTCCCACTCCATCCTGTCACTCTTTTCTGAAGACTGAACATCAAAATTCTCAGGGTTTCTATTCAGTTTAGTTGAGCACTCTACAGGATGCATGCTCGTCCAAAACTTTTAAGTCAACTTAGTGGACTGGGGGAATAGCAATATGAACTATAGCTCAAGAAAGCATGTAAGTGCTGGCTTAATTTTGTTTCCCAGTGGCACATTTATTTGTGTGGTTTAATATGATACGGAATTGAGATTGTGGTCTGTATGTAAAACTATTTCTGAAATGAGAGAGATTGAGTTTTCTTACTGCAGAGAGAGTAGAGATCCCTAAAATGGAAATAATAAACTTCTATTGGATTTTTTTGTATCCAAACTAGTATGTGTCACCTAAAAGCCATGGGGATCCTAATGCAACTGATTAGGCAGGCATATCTGTGCTTTGATGCTCTGTTTATAAAGCAGTAGGAATTCAGTGCTACTCTATTAAAAAAACTCCCACCAATTTTACCAGGGATTTTTCCTATACTGTAACTTAGTATTCTTCTCAGGGTATAATGTTTCTACACCCTTTTGAAGCAAGTTTTAATCATTTATTTACTGCAAGACCTTCACTTTTAATTAGGTCTTTTCTGTCTGTCTTTTCTTTCTTTTTCCCCCAAGAGAAATTTTCCTTATGCTGTTTTGTGCTGAACTCTACTTCAGTTTTGGCAGACTGACTTTTAAAGGGCTTCCTTATCTCTTCAACACCTGACAGATGTTTCTTGCAGTACAAACAATTAATACCTTTCTGGTGTCTTTGTTCTATTTTTGCCCATTCACAGTTTTCTAGTTCTAAAACAATGTCTGGCCAAAAATGGACAATAAACCTAAAAGAAAATCCAAGTTCCAATTTGTTCATCCCTGGCGTCTGTCTTCAGATCTGAAATTGCTTTAAAAGCCCGAGGAAGAAGACTTATCACACCTCTGCATGGCAAAAGCAGTCGGAAGGGATCATTTTGCTTACTTCTGCAACATCCCTTGCTGCAGCTGCCAGCACGTAATAACTGTATACAGGGTTATTGCATAATGTTTTAAAACACTTCCTCAAGGAAGATACCTTAATGCGTACCCCAGTTGTCCTTCTGAACAAGGATCACTGAATTGAGCTCTGTGGCTTGCAGTTCTTTGCTCAGTGCTCAGGCTGGGCAGGTGCTTCTTAAATGGCATGCGAACTGGTGGGGTGGCGCTGCGCTTGCAAAGGGCCACTTATACAGCTACCTGCCTCTTCAGGATAAATGCCTGCTTTGTGTCCTTCATTAAGGTAATTTTGCAGGGAAGTTTGGCATGCGGTTTCCTCTTTACAGGCATAAGTGCATGTTCCTGATTGCATAAACATCCTGCTGTTTTGACACCTCTTGTGTAGGTACATTATTAGGATTCAACAGTTTTAGCTAGACACAGTTGGAAATAAAAAATAAAATTAGGTATTCTGCCTTTTCCCCTTCTAGTATTAAATGTGTGATGAAAGAGCTGAAGTGAGTCATAAAGGATAAGGAATATCTTCTAAAAGAAGTTCCCAAACTTTCTTGTTTTGTTCTGTATTCTTAAAACTAGCCTCTTGTCCTTAGCAGACATTCCGCTTTTGTCCTTAGCAGACTTGTGTTTCTATGCTCTCCTCTAAAATAAAAGCTGGAGAAAGCCTAAACTGTTCAATTTACATCCTTTTAAAGCATTGCAGGTACAAAGACAATATATCAAAGGGAAACACAATGAAGCAATTATTAATGTTTTCAATGTTGCTTAAATTATAAGAAACAATCAAAATGCTATAAATGACTTGCTCTCTTGCATTATGCTGCTGAGCTGCAACAATGGTTTGCCTTTTTAAGTTATTTAATTTGTTTGAGCTTCCTGCCCATTCTTTAGTACAATATCGGTGAGCGGACATCAAAGTTCACCTTGCTCACTCTTGACAAAATTCAAATGAAGAGAAAAACAGTGATTTAAAGTAGCACCTGGGGAAATCAAAGCCTGGTACTAGCAGGAAGCTTATGCTTGCTCCACAGTTGCTTTTGTCAGTTGAAATATTGGTAAGCTTCAGTTAAAAGTCTAGTTTACTTATTTTCAGTGGTGAATAGGGCAGAGAAAGCCAGTCTTGGAGAAATGTAGAGCTTAAGGGTTCAGTCAGACACAGGGCTAAATTCATTCCTTCACCACAAAAAGCTGCTAAGCGACGCTTTGTTGGATTTGAACTTGAGTTCATCATCACATGACAGTTCAATCAAAAGCTTTTTTCCCTTTGTTGTGAAGCCAGGTGGCAAAATGTCTTCTGTGTAAATTGGACCCCTGATCCAGCTCTGATTTTTCACTCAGTATAGTATTCGTTAAATTCTGTGCCCAAAGTCAGCCAGTGCTTTTCTTTGTTGGTACACATATGTATGTATCTGATACAGCAATATCAATACTTATGTTGGGATGAACTTTCAATTTATTTTTAAAGTGGGATTTAGTATTTGATATATTTTCCCTATTTGCTTTGTGTTTTATAAATTACACCGTCTTTAATGCTGTCCTTGTTTTGTCACAGGTATCAAAACGTGTAGCTTCCACTTCGGTTTTATTGCATACTCAGTTCATTGAGATGTGCAAGCAAGTTTAGTAGGCTAGCCTTCATGGCCACACGTCATCCTCAAAGCAATCTGCACATTCAAAATGGAAATCACCATGAAAAGCTTTACCTTGGAAAAAGATAAAGCAGACCTGTCAAAGACAAGTCAACACCTTTCTACATGAGAGCTATCTTACTCATGCTTGGAGAAGATTGTGATCACTTCCCATTTCACTGAACAAAACTGAAAACAAAAGTGAGTGTGTCACTTGTGGTTTAATTACATTTTCCACCTTTTCACCCTGATCTAAAATGACTTTCAGATTGATGGGCAATATGGGGTAACATGCAGTTTCTGAGGATGCAACAGAGAAAGACTGAAATTAGCACTGGCACTGCTACTTGAGTTTTTGTCAGAAATTCACTGTTTCCCAAGCGTTGTTCATGCTTTATCATAGCAGGCACCTATCCATCTATGCCATTCATCAACTATTCCTGTAAACTAATGAATTTTGTTGTTTCCCCCCCCATTATTGTATGTCTTGATATGCCTTCAAAAATTAAAGTCTCCAATTGAAATGGCACATATGCAAGAGACAGAAAATTAGTGATATCAGTATTTGTACATCATTATGATGAGTAGTTACTCTGTTCCCTATGTCCCATGTGGCTTCATTTGAGAAGCTACATTTTAATAACTCCTTCATGAATAGTTTAAGGAATAATATAACAAATAATTTAAGGAACAGCGACTGTGGCTCAGGAGCTGACAACATCATGTCCTTTTGTGAAATTCTTCACATTTGTGAAATTCTTCACATTTGTGAGCTTTGGCTACTTCAACAATATCGAGCTTGCGCTATAGGCTATTTTAAAGAGCTGCTTAATAATGTAAGCAAGAGCTGGTTTTTGCTTTTTGTTTCAATTTGCTTCTCAAAGACATTCCTCTCAATTTGGTTTTTTTATTTATTCTTTTAAAGACCTTTACTCTGTATTAAGACGCTCCTGAAGCAGGAAATGCTTCTTCAGATAACATTTCATGACAAATGATGCCCCAAGGCACTGATTTGCTTTCTCCACCACTGCAAGTACATCCAGATGATAGACAGTTGGGAACATGCATTCTTACAATCTTCTGCCTCTTACTTGTAGCAAGAAGCTACAGACAGCACCAGATCTCTTCAGCTTTCTCATGAAGGCTGTGATTTATGCAGTCACCTTTTTCATCAACAACCCTTTGTGTTTTCTTTGTATTTTTCTATTGAAGGTACTGCTACCAGCTGAAAATTACAATTACCTATACAAATATGAAATAACTTTCATGCAGACCATATATAAATCAATGCAGTCATTTGAATACAAGGCTTGAAGATGAAACAAACAATTTAAGTGTGTGTAAACTTCGCTGCCTTGAGCTGAGGCTTCAGAATGAATCCAGAACTGAGCTTAAGAAGCTAAGTACTTTCTCACTTTTTAATGTGAATGATCAACATTTCAGTAACTACCCTGGAGAGGAGACAGAGTGCTCAAGTTTACTGGAATATTTTTCATGTTCTCCAACTTCTGAAATACAAGTTTAAAATAATAGACAGTAACTCTAATCTTATAATCAATTTTGGATGCAAGTTGCATTAAAGTAAATTGGATTTTTGCTTCATTCAGTACTGTAGTATCTGTATCACTTCATTTTTTTTATTTTTATTTTACTGCAAACACCTTTGTCGTCATTTACTCAAAGATTTGTGTGGCAGGGAAAATGTGCAGGGTTAAGAAAATTATAGCATCAGTGAGGCAATTCTTTATAATAGTTATGTTTAATGCTACAAAAACTTACTAGTTTGCATAAGTTTGTATCTCCATACTGTAGTAATTTGCCACATCAAATGGAAGATTGTATCTAGAGATAGATGATTGTCATTAAAACGCTTTGTTTCTCTACAGAATGCAGGGAACAGATTTCTTTGGGAAGCTGGGGGATGTTCAGGCACCAAGAGCTACAGGGCACTCTGAGTCCAAAAGTTCACTGTCCAATGGTCCCAGAGCTCTTCTTGGGACCATCCCTTGCATGTCCCATCTATTATAACAACGGTTATGACTGGCAGTGCTTCAGTTCAACACATGATTTCCCAAACGCAACATTTGCTTAAGACTTGGTAGGAACAGGACTACCCACAGCATTGTCTTTTGCCATCCAGGATTTCTGCATCGTGGCATTTTAATTGCTTATAACTAATTTTAGAAGAGAGATTGACAGTATATTACATGTTTTGAAAAATAGATATATTTCTTACAACAGGCAAAGAGTTCATCTCTGAGCCTTAATGTCCTACTCCAAAGTTACTGCTGCTGGAAGCTACATTGCTGACACATCAATGGCAATGCGCTTCTACGTCCTATACATATGTGCTAGGAAAAACTTGGGCCTTCTGTAAACTTTTGTTTTATAATTCTTCTTCCAACTTTTTTTGTAAATAAGCTTTGTCTGCATAGGAGATGAGTCATGCATCCCTGCACAAAGTCTCATTGTCAGGATGTTCTCCCTGTAGGATCGTGCCACAGCAGAAGAAACAAAAGGGATGAAAAGACATGGGGTTGAAGAAGTGGTTTTAAAAAATCAGTTTTACACACAAAGCCAAGGTGCCTAAGGGAAAAAGACCCGTACCTAGGTTCATATACTGTCTGTGGAGACACACACGCAATTTAAGGGGCAGTTCCACAATAACAAGAGTCAGTTGTATGATACGTTTTCCCTGGCCCATGTTACTGTGTGAACACATGTTGACACAAGGGACATGATGGAAAAGGAATGGTGAAGAGTGTGTTATATCAAGTCCTTGGGTTTCTCTGGAAAGGAAGAGGTTCAGGTGCTGCCTTCTACTGATTCTGTTGAGAGCTCATTCTGACAGATGTGAGGCCTAAGTCTTTTCTGTATGTCCCCAAAGGGTGAATCAATAGGCTGCTGAGACATAATTACTTACCTACTGTTCCTAAATTGTTAACAAATCATGCAATTGTGTGTTTCCACCAGATGCAAAAAAAGGAATAGAAACCTGTTGGCTGATACTAGTAAATCATAATTGGGCGTTATAATATGAGTTGTGATTGCAGAAAATTTTGTAGCAAAACAGGTTTTTTTGCAGGTCCAAAGTCTCAATACACAGTGCTTTGTGTACATATATACGCTTCCTGCTTGCTAAGGTTATTTCCATTTTTCTGCTCAATTTATAGAAATATTTTTAATCTACTATTGCAGATGTATTCTTGCGTTTTCTTTCACAATTCCAGTGATGTATTTGACATGTAGGAGCATTTCTAATGTGAAAGATTTACCGTTCTAATCCTGCTCTCCTCATGCATAGAATTTCACAAGAAAACTTTGCCAGTGCACGTGCAAGTCATTCAGGTGATTTGAGCCAGTCGGATTCTATCCTTGCAGATCCTGGCATCATATCTTCGTTTAATTGTGGCTTGATCACAAAACTAATCAACAGCAGATCTGTGAGAAATATTTAGTCCTTATACTCATGGGGCGGGGGGAAGGGGGAGAAGACAAAAGCTTTGTGGCTGTGCAGCAGAAAGTTCAGGTTGCCAGAGCCCTGAGCTGAAATTATCCCACCTCCCTTTCTTTGCAGGGAGTGAACCAACAGACATCAGATGCCTCCAATTAATAAAATAAAGTTTTAATAGACTAAAAAAAGTAACATTGAACAAGATAACTACAAGAGGGGAATTAAATAGAAAAAAATCCAGATACTTTGCTCTGCAGATTAAATAAGTCTTAAAAATGAACATTTTCTTTCCTCGTGTCATAGCTGGTCAGGTCCTTTCCTCTTGCCCTGTTTGCTAGCTAGGGAACTTTCTAAGGCTTTGAATCACTTTGGGTGACTTTTACCATAAGCTAAAGCAAGCAATGTAGTAGTTAAAAATGCAAAAGAAACATCTATTGGCTAATATACACAATGGGTAACGAGCTGGTGGGCGTTAATTTGCCCAGCACCTTTGATGTCTTCGTTGCCATGCAGCTGTCAGGCAAGAAATGGTTAACCTCCATGGCTGCCGGCAAGGGGTTGATCTTCAGCATCAATAACTGGCCATCCTTCAACTGGTTTTTCCTTAGGTCTTTATCCTTTTTCACATCAGTGTTTCTCTCTCTTGAACTGTGATCTATCCCTGTCTCAACAATCTCATCTCTGTCTGAAATCTTACATTTTACCTGTTCTTTCATGACTCTTGCCTACATACTTTATAACAGCTGGTTCCTCAGAAGTTTGAGCCAAGGTTAGACAAGATGTGTGTTGTATCACACACAGCTGAACCCCTGCAGGGAAGGTTACAGCTTCCTGGATGCTAAGAAAGTGTCTTCCCATTGCTTCTCAGGGAAGTTTTGGCATGTTTTGGCTTCCCTCAGTGCAATGCCATTCTGCGCTGTCATTGCGAGTCGCTTGGCTCATTCCTGCCTGGCTTTTCCCGCAGTGTTCACGTGCTGCTCTCAGGAGAAACAGTCTCTCCTCCCTCTGGAAGTCACTGCCTGACCCAGAGTGTCCCAGGTAAACAGGCAGCCTTCTTCCCTACTGCCTAGCTGTACCTTTTTCTATAGTAAAGCGGTACATGCAGTGTTTGTCATTAACTCTGAACAAATGAATCAAACAGTTCTGCAATCTGCTAGAGGTAATAAGATTTTTGCCTGAGCTGTCTGCAAATGGATCTTCGAGTTGGGTATACGCTTTGGCTCCTTGATGTTGCACTGCCAGGCACCCCAGCAGCCATCCAGTAGGAGGTTGTATTACAGTTACATACAAAATTACTTCATCGTCAGGGGTTTTTTCATGGCTGTTGAGATCTTCGAGCAAATCGGTGGGGAGCAGAGACCCTGTTGGCAATTCTGATTCACAGGCTGTACGGCTGTAGGAAGAAGAATGCTGAAACCTCCACTGGCAAAAAAACCCCAAAAGATGTAGTAAGTTAAAGAGATCTCAGTGACCCTGTGCAGAAAAGAATACATTTGACTTGCTAGTGTTAAGAACAGGTGTACTTGAAAACTGGGTTTTCTTTCTGAGTGGAAAATCATAGGCTGAGACATTCTGGCAAAGAAAACCCTAAGACTTCACTGGCAAAAATGGATGCTAAAAGTGTTGCCTTCTGTTAACCGTAGTAAGATATAACCGTAGTAAGATACAGACAAAGATGTTGGAGCTAGGGGGGCGTTTGTTAACAAGCAGGTTTGGGGCTGACCAGGAGCATCCTGCTGGGAGTGCGTTCCACAGATGGCTGTGTGTCCAAAGGCTCGTGTGAGGAATAGGGCTGAAGTGATCAAAGCTCAGCAAAGGAGTTTCTGGGCTCGCAGCTTTAGGTTTCGCAAAATAGATTAAGGGACAATAGATACCACATTTACCTGGCTTTTAAGGTAGACTAGTTTATAGGAGTTTAAATAAATAAAACATTAATCTAGAGGCTTATCTTTTAGGTGAGTGTTTTAAGAGTTGATACCAAGGAAGAAGGCTTTTGTAGCTTGCTACTTGGCACATTTGGCAGAAACCAAAAAGCATAGACAAGTGTTCCACATTTACTCATGGAAGTATTAGTGATTTGGTTAATAATTAAGCCAGTTCATTTCATTCTCACCTCCTGTTTTTCTGAGGTGGGGAAACAACTTTCCACTGCTTTTGCTTCCTAAAAGCGTAGCTCCTGGGGCATTGTTGTTTGGGCTTTGCTCATGTGCGTTGAAATTTTTTGGAGAGGAGTCTAAGCGTTCAAAAATGTGCTTTCCCTGTCTCCAGGTTTTTCTGGTGGTTTGGCTTTTTCTTTAGTTGCAAAGGCTTTTGATAACAGAGCTGGCTGAATACTTTCAGACACACACACACGAAAGCTTCTCATAAAAATGCCATTTTGTTGAGCCCCAAACGTTTCGTTCATGATGTCCCTGGTCCAAATGCTGGCCGAGCCCAGAGCAGGGTGCCAGGTGCGGGGTGCCTGGATGGCTGACGGGCGTTCCTGGGGCGCACGGACGCAGGGAGCTGCCAGAGCTTCAGACTGCTCAGTCTGCTGCTGCCTGAGCCCCAGCGCCAGCGTTTCCTGGTGCTCCTCGGTGAAACTGTCATCTTTGCTCTGGTCATGAAAGCTGACGGGAACATCAATATCACTAAGTGGTTGCAGGGCCTGGGGAATTTAGCACATGTTCGTTTTTGGTCTGATTTTGGACTGTAATTTAGAAGAGTAAAACAAAATCAGCCATGAATGGCAACTCTGCTTTCCAGACAGCAATTTTGTAGCCCTCACCTAGTGCTAATGAGGAAAAGAAAACTGGAGTCTCTTGTGCTGGAGGCACTTACACCCACTTCTATTTCATTTTCTATAAGGCCAGTTCAAGTTTCATCACCATTAATGCATTTAAGACTTAATGCAAATAGTTATTAATGTTTGTGACTGGTATCCACCAAAAAAAAATCCTACAGCAAAATGACAACCAGAAGATTCAACTCAATCACGCTAATGTACAGAGATCAATGTGGTGAAAATTCTGTATTTCCTCTACGTTAGCGGAGTACAGACTTTCAGGCTTTTCACACTTCCAGGTTTTAACCGTCTACACCCCGCCGTCCAGCTCGGTGACTGGTTGTACAAACGAGCGTAGGTACCACAGTGTTATTGGGCTTTTGCAGTTGATATGGCAAGCGTTAGAAATGCTGCCTTTTCCAAGCAGAGTAAAATGGGATTCCTTCCTCTGGGACAAGGAAAAAAAAAAAATACATTCTTGTTTTAGTGCTGAACAGCTTATGTTCCTCCTGCCCCAAACAGGCATGATTTTTTTTATCTTGCATTTATAGTCTTAATTTGCCCGTAATTGCTTTCAGGCATCACATCTGAGGCCAGCCTTCATTAATATGTTAATTGTGCAGTCCCTCCCAGTGGATTTTTCCAAAGCTAAGAGTAAACAGAAAGGTTTATTCCTCCACCCTTCCCCCAAGTCCTCTAAACAGAAAAATATTATTCAGATGAGGACCTTGACTAGGCTCGGATCTCCGTGATGATGGAGCACATTTATTTCACATTTCTGGATCTGCCCAAAATAGCTGATCAGAATCCCTGTGTCAAAACAGATCAGAGGCTCATAAGGTCAGAACAAAAGTGCTTTTTTTGGTTTTAGGTGCAGTTTGGAACTACGATACACATTTCCCTTGTCCTATTCTGTATGGATATGCTAAATGGATTAAAAAAAAGCTGACATTATCAAAGTACTACAGGGAATTACCCACACACTTGCTGTTAATTAATGTGAGATGTGCAGAGGATTTGCCCACACTGCTTTGAAAAATCTCAGCTAAAACATTTTAATGGTGAGTATTTTCAGGGAATGAAAAATACAAGGTGCCCTGTAAAACAGGCTCCTTAACTGTTTATTGCCTCTCTTGGCTCTTGAGTTGGATTTATGGAAAGGTCATTTACAGAAAAATCTTACAGAGTTCACTTTAGAGTTATCCTGAAGACAGCCTTCAAAGCTTTCTAGTTAGGAAGGATGGAGGATAACATTAATGAAAATTATTTTTTTCAAGTAACTTACATTATTTGTTGGAATTAGGCTTCTTTCAGCAGCCTCTCTTTGTCTGTTAGGACCAATGATAAACTGTGCAAGGAAAGGCCAGCAGCAATAAGGTGCAAAAATAATTCACTGCCTGTTCCTTTAGTAGTCTCTTCCTTTTATCCTGCCACAGGTGGGGGCAGCTTGTGAAATTACCGTAGGTTGGCTGAGTGAGTAGGGGTGTGAATTGTCAGCTATAATGTATATGCTAAAGGCTTCGTTGAAAAGTTTGTGCTTCTGTATCCATTGATATCCTTCCTACGTTTTCTATGAAGTTTAACCCTTTTGGTTCCCCCTGCTGCTGACTATCACAGAATCGTTAAAGTTGGAAAAGACCTTTAAGATCATCAAGTCCAACCATCAACCCAACATCACCAAGCCTGCTAAACCGTGTCCCAAAGAGCCACGTCTACACGTCTTTTGAACACTTCCAGTGATGGTGATTCTACCACCGCCCTGGGCAGCCCGTTCCAATGCTTGACAACTCAATCTTTCCTAGTTCTCTCAGTCCTGCCCATAGTCTGTAACTGTCCTCTTCACCTGCACAGTGTGTCCTGCTTTGGCCAAAAGCTCAGCGAGCCTCTGACACACTGTCATGCTAAATCATGCCAAGAGGGATGCTGGCTGTTCCAGGACCTATTCCAGTAAAGCCTGAGATGCACATGTGAGCAGAAGAAACACGTGTGCAGATATTTGCAGCAGATACAGAGGACTTGTACCTGGCTGCTTTTCCTTCCTTCTGTTTAAATACAACTTCAAATGTAACCTCATCCCCAGTCCTTAGCAATTCATGCTTGTATTGCTTATCCTTGCAGGTTACATGGATGCAGGATGGTTGTAACAGGCATACGCAAAAATCATTTTGTCAGCCAGAAAACAAACAAAAGGGATGCCTACCTCTGCTCATTCCCTAAACTCTTGCAAACTTACTCAGGCCATCAGATTCTTTATTACAAGTCAGGATTAATTCAACAGTTGAAATTCTGACTCTGATACCTCATCTTTCCTTCTCTGAAACTTGCTAAATTGTGCTCTCTGTCCATCCAGCTTTTTGGATCCATACACTTTTTACCCTGCACATGATGAGCATCTGCTCCTCATACATAATGGCATGTCCATTCAGTGTGACTGCACTGCCTGCCTCTGTATTTCAGGCACTGTCAATGACATGCGATGCCTTTATTTTTCATCTAAATATTTCTCCTGCTTCTGGTTACCTGGATCTTTCATGTACCTGTATTACCTCCTTTCCAGTCTATATACCCATTTGCAGGGTATTGATAAAAACTTATTTTTGTCCTGTGAGTAAGTTGTACTTGGATGAAAGGAATTGCTCCTACAGGGTGTATGAAGGATTTTTGCAGAAAGCACCAGAGGACCGTTGAGAGGCATTTTTCATAGCTCTGAAGACTTTCATATAGGTTTGCTGAAGATAAGCCAGATGAGAAGGTGGTGTGGACTCCATTAATGGCGACTCAGGGACTTTGCATCAGTGTGGTACTCCCGCTCTAAGCTGGCATGGTACTTAGCTGCAGACTAAGCACACCTCTAAATCCTTGTTTGAAGTAGCATTTAATTCTCAGTCTTCTCCCCATCCCCAGCCATCCTCCATAAATTACCTGCAGGGACCCTGAATGATTCTTTCATCAAAGCTTTATGCAACAGATGTATTTCTGTTTCAGTCCACCTTTCACATAGAAATGCTGCCTTTTCCAAGCAGAGTAAAATGGGATTCCTTCCCCTGGGACAAGGAATTTTGCTTGTACTACTTTGCTTGTAGTAGTGGGGCAATGAGTATAACGCTTCATGTTTTTGTGAATGCATATGATGCTGAGTCCATTTTTAGTAGTTTTCCTAGCAAATTTAATTTCACTATGCTTTTTCTGTTTACATTTTCAAGCATACTGAGTCACACACTAGTACCCATTCTAGTAAATAAGGGTCAAGTTGCACAGAGGATCTCAAACGCAATGCCTGTGAAGCCTGTCAGGTAAGGCAGTCTTTTTCCACCAGGATCCATTTAATTCCTAGCTTTCCCATACATCAGGATGTATCCTATGTAACCGGCCCAATTTAACAGTTTGTGTACCTGGAATCAGTGAAAGTATCTCTTCGTGTCGTTTCCAGCATTGCCCGTCTATATCATGTTTAGGAGTTTATCTGCAACACAGCTATTAAAACAGAAGAATTATAAACACATGTCAGATCTGGGAACGGGGAAGTCCTGTAGCTGGTGCTGTATTCCCCTACTTTGTGACTAAAGCCCGTGGTCGAGGCGCATGTGTCCCTTGCTTCACAGTGCACTGGTCAGTGCTTAAAGGACTGTCGTGCTATGACGCAGACAGGGCAATAAGAGCTTCAAAGCAATCTTAATTTCTTAATTTCTATTCAGCGCATAAATCTTTCTCAGTTTTAAAGAAAACACATTAAAACAATCTGGAAATGTATTTTAAATAGCTGATATTTGTAGCTACTTCATTTTTTTTTTAAGTCCCTATTCTTAACAACCAATAACAGCAATTCAGTAGCAATACAGTTCCTGCCAGTAACCTTCTCTTAGGAAAAAGGATTTCAGTAAGCTTTATCACACAGTGTAGCCAACAGAAATATTTGATACTAAGAGCGGTGGAACCAGAAATCCACTTCAGATGTCCTTCAAACAGCCAGATGAGGAATTCAAGGGGATGTGGAATAGGAAACTGAGAAAATGGAGCTTGACTTTGATACTTACTTGGTGTGATAGAGTAATTTACTCTCCATATAGATCTTACTGTATAAGAAAAAGGAAGCAGTAATGTGTCACCTTATCTAAATAAGGTACCTGTCATTCCTGAAATTCTGTTTAAACTATGATGGATGTTCTTATTCAACAAGAGAGATTTTTCCCCCACAGTGAAAGCTGATCCTTTCAAACAGAAAAAGACTGTGATGCGACTGAATTTCCTGCTTATGGATGAGACTGAAACAATGCAGAAATAGCTGCAGAGCAGATACCCTGGGGTTCCCTTCTGACCACTTGCAATGTGTATAGTCATAGAAAAGGGCAGTGATTTGAATAGAAAAACAGCTGAGCTAATTGTCTTGCCAGAAACATCTGTATTCTTTGAAGTGGTAACATACTGTCACAATGTGATGTGTTTATTTCCTGAGAAAATTTTGGTTTCTTTTCAGTTAATTTTGATTGACTGGTCTGTCATTCCAGACCTTAATCTTGTTGCTGCTTACCCATTGTTCTGATGCTCATGTTTTGCTAATTTAACTGAAGACATTAGCTGGAAATAGATCTGTGGTATTTACTCTTTTTTTTTTTTTCCTCTTTGTCTTTTCCCCCAAAAGCAAATTCTTTTTTCTATAGTTTCTTTTTGAAACTGTTTTTAAAACAATTAATCTGGCCAGTGCATTGACCTATTCCTCAGTAATCTAGAGGACGATTCTCAAAAATGTGTGGTGAACATCTTCAGCATGAAAATCATGTGCTACACCATAGATATCATACAGTAAATTCAGTGCTTTCTACCCTAGACTGCTATAAGTAGTTGTAATAACAAAAAAATGCTTGTGCTATAGTAGTGTTAATTAAAACCTACTTCAGCACAGTAAACAATATAAATTTGTCCACTTCATGCAAGTAGGGCTATCTGAGAAGGCTTGATGTTACGGTGGTATGCATGAGTGTTTCGAATGATGGGGGGAAATAAGATTGAACACTGCCTGCCTGTATCACAAATTGCTGTTATTTTCTGTGTTGTTTGTAACCTCAGCTGGTAAGCCAGGGACTAACCCAGCCACCGTAAAGCTGCAAAACAACTTAAAATCCATAACTCATTAGCTACATTAAGTCAGTGAAGCCACGAGGGGTATTCCCATGCACACTACTAGCTGATCAACCTGTCATCATTCTTGAATAGATAAACTTTCCAATAGCTATGGGGTTCCCTGCTTTGATGCTTGGAAACATTTGCGCTACAGATATTCTTCACAGTGGTGATTTTTTTCGGAATGGTGATTTAGGAATTTATAGAAGATGACTATATATCCATGCACAAAAGAATACTGGATGATCTTTGTGTATTCTTTTGTCCACAGTAGCTGAATACTGTACCAACAGCAAGATGCTGCTACTTACAGGAAATAAAAACAAGCAAGGGTTTAGGCAACTCTTTCTTACAGCCCACCCACTGGAACCACAGGCTTCATATAAAAATGAATGAGTTGCATTTACATAGAAAGCTTATTGAAAGACCTTCCTAAACTGCTTTACTGTGCCTAATATACACTGTTGCTCTCAGGAGTCAATTATGTTCTAGGGACACAGCAGGGTTTTGCAGGCCTGCCTGGAAGTCCTAAACCCTGCTCTAACAGAAAATACTGCAGAAGCAAGTTCATTTACACCTCTTCGATGTGCTGTTTCATTGTTTACACAGTATTTTCATCAAAGAGTATGTTGCTCATTAAGCATGGGAGAATCTGACAGACGGGTCCTGAAACACTTGCCATCAAATTTAGCCCAAGTTTATCTGACATCTCAGCAGGGTAAGTGGAGAGCTGTGATTCTGAAATGGGCAGTTTGCAGTCTCTAATCTCAAGTATGCAGAGTTGAAAAGAGCTTTTTCTGCATAATGCAATTCATACCATCAGGTATTGTACATTTTAAATCACAGACCTGTGCTTCCTGAACCCCTTTTTCTGAAGTCATTTTCTTCGCTCCCTGACATTTTAAGTGTTCTGTGTTTGGTGCCACTAGACTATGACATTTTGATTTTCAGTTAGCAATCCAAAATAGCAATTAGGGAATTACAAATTGCAGAAATCCTGCCATTTAACTATTAATTATATTCCTTATTGTCTCAACTAGTAAATGATTATACAAAAATGTCTCTTAAATATAACATGCAAAACCTTGTTACGATTAGGGTATTCCTGAGATATCAGTCCCTGCTCAATGGACTTATCTCTAGAGCCTGCTGAAGATGACAGTGTTTCCATGCAAAGAACAGTGCTCAAGAGAAATAGAAGTATGAGTGTGTGATTATAACCTGGAGTCTTAGATATTGACTTGAGCTCTGGGAGATGTTGAAATTCTTGCCTGATCCAGAGCATAATGTGTCATCCTGGATTGCTGCAAGTCAAGCAAGTCTTATTCATATTACCTTTTGTGAAGAGATTTATGAAAGTGAAAATATTTTGGCTTTGATGGAATAGGATATTTTAGCAAAAGCTTTCCAAATGTGTTATGGAATGGTACCTTGGGAGTACTGCTTGCTTTGTAGCCACAGCGCTTCAGCACTGCAGCAGAAATAGTGCTTTACAATGTCTATAGGTAAATGAAATCTCTCACAGAATCATTAAGGTTGGAAAAGACCTTTAAGATCAAGTCCAACCATCAACCCAACACCACCATGGCCATTAAACAATGTCCTGAAGTGCCATGTCTACACGTTTTTTGAACACTTCCAGTGAGGGTTTCTCCACCACCTCCCTGGGCAGCCTGTTCCAATGCTTGACCACCCTCTCCGTAAAGACATTTTTCCTAATATCCAATTTAAACCTCCCTTCGTGCAACTTGAGTCCATTTCCCCTTGTCCTATTGCTACTAACTTGGGAGAAGAGACCAACACCCACCTCACCACAGCCCCCTTTCAGGTAGGTGTTGAGAGCGATAAGGTCTCCCCTCAGCCTCCTCTTCTCCAGACTAAACAACCCCAGTTCCCTCAGCTGCTTCTCGTAAGACTTGTGCTCCAGACCACTCACCAGCTTTGTTGCCCTTCTCTGGACACGCCTGAGCACCTCAGCATCCTTCTTGTAGTGAGGGGCCCAAAACTGAGCGCAGGATTCAAGGTGCGGCCTCACCAGTGCCGAGTACAGGGGCACAGTCACTTCCCTACTCCTGCTGGCCACACTATTCCTGATACAGGCCAGGACGCTGTTGGCTGCCTTGGCCACCTGGGCACACTGCCGGCTCATGTTCAGCCGGCTGTCAACCAGCACCCCCAGGTCCTTTTCCACCAGGCAGCTCTCCAGCCACTCCTCTCCTTTCAGTCCTGTTTTCTACACTGAAATTGTTCTACTATTCTGCACCTAACATACCCTGATGCTAATGTTATGTTCGACAGCACTGCAAAAATGCAAAGATGCAAGTAAAACTCCCAGATAACACTGGATGCAATAGTAGAGTCCTTTGGGGAGCAGCTTCACGCTGATGTGCTCTCAGAAGGATAACTCTTGTTTTCAAGAGGGGAAACAATGGTATAGTAGAGGAGGCTTAGGAATTTACGAGGAAACTCAGCCTGCTTTGTATTTCCAACCAAATGCGGTGCTTGGGTCAGACTCCATAGATACCGCTAGTTTAGATTAGGTTACCTATTCCAGAGTAAAAATCACTGAAACACACATTACACAGATACCGAGTCCTCATCATCAGTTTCATTCTACAGGTTCTCTGTTGTTCTACGCTACTTGCTAACAAGTTGTTAGAAGTCCAGCCTGGTCTCTTGTACTGAGTACCCACCAGTGGCTGGAGCACGTCTTCTGGTTTGGCTTCCTCCCATAGGAACCCTGATCGTGTGCTCCACAATGAAACTTGCTTTTTTAATTGCAGCCACTGTAGCTGTATGCTATAGTTCAATGCACACCTACTATAAAACAATTACTAAAAATACAAGTAAACATATAGACAGTTCCATCTTATACAACCAGATCTCATGTTTATAAGTGCTTATAAGCTCTGAATTTCATTAAGATCTGAGTGCAATATGACAGACACAGAAAGAACTACACTGAAACAGGGGGAAAAAAAAAAAAGTGTGCCTTTAGAACAAGATCTCCTAACCACCTTTTCAGCAAACTAGCTGTGAAATAGAAAAAGAAACAGCTTGAGGTGCATTTTCAGTCGTCTTGAAATGCCCTTTTACCCTTGTAATTTACTTCCAGACAGTGCACATACTTTAAATGAATACTTGCTAAAAACTGAAAAGATGTTAAAAAGTGAAATGAATACATCGTGTTCTGAAGAAGAATTGGAGATAGAGGTCATTCAGATTATTTCAAAAAGGTCTGTATCTCTCAGTGATGATGACAATAATAGCAATGAAATAAAGGAAGCTGGGAAACAACAGTTGGAAAGCTCTGAAATAAAGCTCTTACTGGGACCATGCTTTTCCCAGGGGTCAGTTATCAAGGGTACTGGGAATACTTTCTGAGTTGTGTTGAGATATAGAACAAGTAGTTACGCTTGTAATAAACTGTTGGAAGTAGCATGTTGTGAAGCACTGGTTGACTCCACGTGTGACCAGGTCTTACTGAGGATGTGTGCCGGGTGCAGCACTGGGTGATTTGAGCGGCTAATGTTCTCTTTGTTGATGTACACATCAGTGTTGCATTTTAGAATGTTTTAAAGCTTAGAGAGAGAGAGAAAAAAGGTTGGTATACTCGTATTTTAAAGTTTTCTGATGAAGAGTGATTTTGTTGATGACTACCTTCTTCAGAATTTATTGGTTGAAAAAAGTAACATGGATATATGGAAGAAATTGCTCTTAAATTATCTTAAGAAGGTACTCTTATGTATGACTTAGGAGTCATTTAATTGAATCAAGAAGCCCTGGTGATAATTTCAGATGTATGATTTGACTAACATTCCGTAAAACACTTGAATTACTTGCTTAGTGAAATTGAAATTATCTTAAATGTTTCAAAAGTTTACATTTTGAGTCTTACAGAAAAGTAACAGTGAGTAGAGCTAAGTATTGGAGGAAACCATTCAGAAGACCTGGATTTACTTCTAAAGGCTCTCCTCTGTCCTGTATGTTTTTGAGCAAGTGAATAGACTTTGGATGAGTTCAAGTCAAGTGATTGGGATTCTTTTCTCTCTTTTTAAGTCTGAATTGAATGTTATCCTCATTGTCAATACTAAAAAAAAAAAAAAAAAGGAGGAAAGAAGGAGCAGAAAGACAAAAGTTCAAAACAAGGAAGAACTATTAGAAAGACGGAAGAAAAGGTCCAAGCAAAGAAAGAAAAAGGAACTGTAAATCTTCTAAATATTAGGAGGCAGTTAAAAAAGAAAAGCATTACTACTCTGTGTAGCTAAATCATGCGTACCCATTGAGGAAGATTTACTAGAATAATGACAATACTAACATTTTTGAAAACCCATTGTTAAAGGGTCCCAAATTATAGCTCCATTAAGAAAGAAGAGCACAAGAAACAAACTTTACTGGTATACACATTGCATAGATAATCCCAAAATCTAAGGAATTTGATAATCCCAAAATCTAAAGAAGAAACATTTTCAGTATGCTTATTGCCCTTTAATTTAGAATTAAGTCCTGTTCAGACATAGTTGTTTTTGTAGAGAGTTGTGACCAGGGCAACTGCCATTTAACAGCAGATAGCACTAGATAAATCACAGAAGGATGCAAATCCCATACCTACCTCATCCTGATCTCTTTTGCTACAGTTCAGTGAAAATCCTGGTACAGGAGCTTTATCTCTCTTCCAGAGTGTTATTAGCTATGATAACACTCAAAAATCTACTTAAAACATAAATCCAAGTACATAAATTATACCTACAAACTGGCCAAGACTGTCAACCTGAAGTAAATTCCTCATTTGTGCTCAAGAGCAGAGGTCAATCAGAATTAGAGATTCAAAAGGTTAGCTACTGATGGGAGCAGTTATCCGAGCTCCTTGAGTATTCAGAAGTTTTATTTATATAAGAAACGTAACTATATCTATTTCTTCATGTATTCCAAGGAAGAAATGGTCTCCTGCCACTCGGCCTTCAGAGAGATCTGGTTTAATTAGTGCTGTCCTGCACAAAGATGTTTTTATTTCTCTGGCTGTGTTGTGTAGTGCTTTCTCCATTCTTCAAAATGTAATGCAAGTGTGGGGCTGTTAGTGAGCGACCGGACCATACAGCTTTCATATAGCACATAGGATAACAAACCCTTAAAGAAAAAAGTGTGAGAAAGGGGACTTCTGTCTTCCTTTACAATAACACTAGTCTGAACCAACTGGTTTGAACTGGACCGTACAAGGGATGTTGCAGGCTTCCTAAAAGGCCTGTAATTCTCTCCTCCTCATTGGGGTGTGGGGGGGAAATCAAACCCCTGACAATACACATACGTATCAAAAGCAGTCAGCCTTTTCAAGGTAGTCCTGCATTGCCCCGTTCCCTTGGTATTTACCAGCGTACTTGCCTTTTCAGCTGTCTGTTTTGTTTTGGATCTTGGAAGTTCAGAATTTTTCTCAGGTTTTTATTTCACAAAAGTGGAAAAAAGTGTGTACTAACTTTTTATAGGCATGTCTGATTAATAATAGTCTTGATGAAACTGCTGTGATAACACAGCTGTTTCACTCCTTTTTCTGCAGTTGCTTGTGTATAAGTTGTCACATGGCTGCAAGGTTGGTGTATCAAGATGTATGTGTGTGTTGATTCTTGTAAGGCATTTATAGAATTTTCAAGACTGCTGGGTTTGCCTCGGTGGCTCTATAGTTGAGCAAAACACGCAATTTTTGAGTAGAAAATTCTAAACTTGTTATTAAACAAGGTTTCACACCTGACAGCTCTGGTTCCAAGGATGAAGCCATCATTTGTAATCAAGTCACATAGCGATCGCCATTGATTAGTCAAGTTTTTAACAGCATTTTTCAACAGTTTTTAACCATTGTTTTCCATAGGCCAAAGCACTGTGGTTACCCTGGACTCAAGATAACCTTTAAAATCATGCTATCTTGTTAATATTTTACATTCTTAAGAGTCAAATTATGATAGTTCTCTGCCTTTATCTCCCCAGTATGTCATATCTTGCAAACAGATTTTTATATCCAAAATTAAATGTTCAGCAACTTTCTTCACTAATTAAGTTCTAATAATTGGAACTGGTAATTCAGAACCAAAATTCTTTTCTAGTATATAAAAACAAATCTGCACCACTTTTGAGGTTTGCCAGATGAAGTTTCTTCAACTGAATTTTAAAGCACAGTATCAGAGACTAGTCATAATCCTTGTTCTCAGTTTGTTCTGGTTTTGTACGCGTATCAGAAGTCAACAACATCATTATCTTCACAACATATATTAATTGATTGGCAATTTTGTTCTTCATCCTTCACTTATTTTCATGGATAGCGCACATGTCCTATTTTGTCACTATCTGTGGCGTGTTACAGTCTGTTATATTTCTTAAAATATGTGACTGCACAGCAAAGAAGGAAGCCAACTGTTCTGGCTGTTGCACTGGGTCATGCAGACCTTCTGGAGGGAGTGCTCAGTTGCTTTCAGCAAGGGAAAAGCTCAGCCAGGAGAGGCTTTTTGAGAGTGGGTTGGAGGAAGAGAGAAAGGAGCGCGTCTGCAGCATAACCAAAGGTTTGGAAACTGTTACGAACAGGGAGCAGAAATATCACAGCAGGCTTCAGAGCTGACAGAAAAAAAGTCCTTTTCACTGTGCAGAACAGGCATATATTCCTTTCTTCTTAAAAAGTTCTGCTTGTCACATAGGCTTTTGCAAAACTGATTTGCTGCTTGCTGCCACAGCAAGTGTCCAAAGGCGGGACGCTGCTTAGGTCTTCATTTGCTTCTGCTGGTCTTGCCTCACATTCAGTCAGGTTTTATTATTGAGATTTCTCCACAGTGTGTTTACTTTTTCTTTCTCTCCTCTGTGTAGCCCCATGTTTCCGGTTTTTTGCTAACCCAGGCTAATGTTACATTCTGTTGTAAATTTTGAAAACTAAACAATCTGGACCAGTCTCATTCTGTTTTAGGTTTTTTTCATATTTTAATAGCTTTCTGTAAGTTTAAGCTGTCTAGTGATCTTTTTCAGTTGTGAGTCTTTGATCCCCTTTACCATCTGGCCTTGGATGAGCAATTCCACAGTTTAAAATGACGTTTGCCTCCGCATAATCAAACGTGTTAAATCTCCTTGTTCTTGGTTTTTCATATGAAGCAGATAAGTTCCAAAGGACGTATTCTGTTTAGGAGTGTAACATTCTACAGATTTCTGTAACTGATAACTCAATCTTCGTCTGATAACTGGATTGGGGTTTCTCACTTATCTTTTCAAATATAGATTGCTCAAAGTAAGGTCAGTACCCCTAACTTGCAAGATTAAAATAAACTGGTATCTTTTTTGTCTCATCTTTCATTTCAGGACCTCAGTTTTCCTTTATATAAAATTTTTGCTTGAACTTCTTTCAGTGACTTGCTGTGTTTCTGAAGAGTTTATATTTCTTGGAGTTCTCCACTGACCTTTACTTCTAACTTGCTGCTTCTCCCCCAGTTCTCATACCAGCTGTAGTTCAAGATCTCAATTAATGAGAAGCATGAGTTTGGGTCACTATAATTTTGATGGATATTTACTATAACTGATAGATTAACCAACAGAGAAAAGATTTTTATAAAGGGAAAAGGTTCATCCCTCCTCTAGCTTGCTAAGACTGATCTCTAGTAAACAGGTGGTTTGAACAAAGACTCATCATTGCCTTTCCAAAAACATGTTTGCCCTGCTCTTATTGAAGTCAATGGCAAAGCTGCTGTTGATGTCACTGTTGTATGAGATGAGGTAATCCTCTTCTGCTCAGCAATGCTATTTCTCCTCTAACAAGGTACCAGTAAGCACAATGAAGTTATGCACTTGTGGCCATGTTTTCATTTAAACACCAAACTAACTTCCCCTCCCAAAACTATTCATTGAGACGGGATTTTCAGTCTTTGCCATGATGTACCTCCAGTTTTTAAAAAGGTACTGGATGGCATAATCCCAGCAATGTTACAGCCCTTTGTGTTGGGCTAGGTTATCTCACTCAAACTATTCTTGAATGTTATTGTTCGGGATACCTGGCTTTTGAGATTAAGTCCCAGAATATTTTGTTATAACGAGGCTGTAAACCCGTGGAACCAAAATCTTTCATGACCTGAAGTAAGGGCAGATCATACAAAAGGGAAGCAAAAGTGTGTTTTTTGTTTTTTGTTTTTTTTTAAAAAGACAGTGGCTCAAAAAGCCTTCAGAGTACAACTACATTGCAAAAAAGAGTGAGTATAATGCTGGGAGACAATTTGCCTTCTACCTAGTATTTATAACAAGCTTTCATATAAATTGTGGGACCAAAAGAGAACTTTTGATTCAGTTCAACTCTTTGACCACTTGGAACTTTTAAAAATCTCCTTTAGTTTTTATATTTGTGTATGGTTAATATGTCATCTGTAGATCTCAAACTGTTTCCTTTGAAAATCCAACACAGAGTACATATTGCATTTTTCTGCATTTGACTGCTCTTTTTCTGTGAGACCACAGCTATCTGCTTGGTAAGCAGATGACTGGCATGTGATCTAAAAAGTTGCTTACTTGCAGCTCTTAAATTCCAATCTGCCCATGAATTATGACGGCACATCCAGCTCAATGATGTCATAAGTTAGTGTTACAGTTCAACATTTTAGTCCTCCTGACGAAAATGCAAAAACATTCTCAGAAATCAGATACCATTAATATACACAAATATTTAGGTGGAAAGCAAAATGGTTTTATTCTACAGAAAGAAAATGGCACTGAAACATTTTCTGCCTATCCTTATACAAGTGTAAGGTTGAACTTTTGGGGGAGGGAATCGTATTCTAGGTTTTTTGTTTAAACTTTGAGTCATTTACCAAATGCGTTAGTGCCTCTTAGAGTTCTACAGCACTGACCAAGCTGAGTGTGCAGTTGGCTGTTATGTTTCTTGGTCTCCAACAGCATGTATGTGATTACACAGAAAAACGGGAGGAAACAAAATCTGTTGCCCTACTGGGTCCATCTGGGCAGTAAAATGTCTATAGATTTCGAGGCTATGACAGACATGGGTTAGATATAGAATGGCTGCTGGAAGGAAGGAGAATTAAATTGCACTGTTATGTGAGGAAGAGTGTGTACATATTGGAACAGAGTGATGATCCTTAATTTGCGGACTACTCATGGAAAAATTTATTCTGTATGCTGAAGATTTCCAGCTAAACATACTGGATAAATTTAAATGAGAGAAGAATAAACATTCATTTCCTAAAATTTCAAAGGAAATAATTCTTGGCCAAGTTTATTTTTTGTAATCAGATACAAAAGGTTCATTTAAACAATATACAATTGAATTTAAAAAAAATCAGTGGGTATTTTTTTTTTTTTCAGCTATCTAAATGGGGTGGGGGGGAGAAGGGGATGGGGGAAGTATTCTCTTATTTCTTAAAATAATCAGCACATTTGAGCAAATCCCAGATTGGTGTATGGCTCCCACAAGCAGCCTTCAAATCTTCATCTCACTCTGGGAAGCTCTTAGAAGGCTTGGAGATTTCAGAGCAAGATGACATGCACACAAAACTTTTGAACATGCAATGATTTATCTACAATACAGACTTGTGGCCAGAATCAGAGCAGTTCTCCACTTAGTCTTTAATATGCTTATACTCTTAGTACCAACATATGGTGAATCCCTGCTGGCCACGCAGTCTTCAGCCCAATGGGGAAGGGCTGGTGGAACCTGTGGCCTCTTGGAAGGAGTTAATGCTTCTCCTGCAGCTTTTCTCACCCTCTGCTTCTTCTCTTAGGGTTTTAGTATCTTGTAATACCAGGCTCCAGAGGAGGCCACAAAAATGATCAGAGGGTTGGAACACCTCTCCTGTGAGGACAAGCTGAGAGAGTTGGGGTTGTTCAGCCTGGAGAAGAGAAAGCTCCAGGGAGACCTTATTGCAGCCTTCCAGTACTTAAAGGGGGCTTAGAAGAAAGACGGAGACAGACTTTTTAGCAGGGCCTGTAGCGATAGGACAAGGGGTAATGATTTTAAACTAAAAGAGGACAGATTTAGACTACATCTAAGGAAGAAATTTGTCACAACGAGGGTGGTGAAACCCTGGCACAGGTTGCCCAGCGAGGTGGTAGATGCCCCGTCCCTGGAAACATTCCAGGTCAGGCTGGACGGCGCTCTGAGCAAACTCATCTAGTTGAAGATGCCCCTGCTCGTGTTCTTTATGATTTCCTAATTTTGAACTGTTTGTAACGGATATCAAGCCAGTAGCATCACCACTGCGTTCCTGCTTTGTTTCTGCTTGCTTAGCATTCATGGCTTACTGGCCACATGTGTTCTCTCCTACAGGCTAAGGTAATCTAAAACTGCAGTTTGTCATTAATATATTTCAGTAAAGCTTGGCCCTGGAGTCACATGTGAGTCAGCGTAATCTATTGTAGCTCCAGGATTGGCAACCTCAGAGATGTCCTTTCTGCTCCATCGTTGGAATTGCAGGTTATGCTCCATATGGTGCAGCCAAGTGTCTGGGATGAGTCTTTCAAATTCTGCTTGTTCATTACTGTAGAAACAGCATTTCACTCAACAAAATACTGTGGAAATAATCTGTGGTACTTACAAAAATTAGTTTCTAAATTTGAATTTTAAGCATATATGTACTTTAAAAGTTTATTTTCAAGAGGACCTGTAGTCTGCCAAAACAGAAGGAAAGAACAATGAAATAGGGTGGTAACAGTTTGAGCAAAAAGTATTAGGTTTCACAAAGCAAAATGTATAGCCACCCCACTTCTTCCCAGCAGTTTGTTTTTGCCTCCTGCCTCTCTTCTGTTGTCTTTCTGGATGATTAGTAGAGCTCTTCATTATTTCTCCCTGCCTGCCATCCTCCATCTCATTGTCTTAATAATGCCTTCTCAATCCTTAATTCTTTGGGGGTCTTTTTTGTTTTCATTTTTCACACAAATTTATGGTACATTTTCACACCTGTATTTCTTTACTTTCTTGACTCCCTCTTTTGGCATCTCCCTGAACACTCTGCACATCACTTTTTTTTTATCTCTGATCTCTTGGCAATATGCAACAGCCTGAGATTTTGATTCTCTCTTTCATTCTCCTGATCAGTTCTCTGTGGAGTTTAGGTTTTCCTCATCTCCACCCCTTTCTGTTCTACTGCTTGTTTTTTTTCATCAGACTCCTCTTACATGCTATGTGTCCCATGAGACCATGCCCCTGTGTTGGAAGATTTCAGTAGGCTCAGTATTGTTTCCTTTGACCTATGTTAGATGATGGCCTCTACGCTGCAGGTTTCTTTTTCTTTTTTTCTCCCTTTCAAGCATCCTTAGGCACCCCCAGCAATATTGCTGATTGTTACAGATGAAGCTATTTCTGAATTCTGAGTAACCTGGCTTCCTTTCCTCCTCCTCTCTCAGTGACATGGTCTACAGGAGTTGCACAGAATAACGGAGGGTTGTGCTCTACTCACGGTTCCTCCTTGGATAGCGCACACTTCAACAGGCAATTAAGCCAGGTCAGTAGCCATAACAGGTTTTGAACTTCAAAGTGAGTAAGTGATGCCTGACTACTATGGCTTAAAATCAGCACTAGAAGTTCACCAATCATTAGTATTCCCCAGGCCATACCCATTTATGGAGCAAAGGAGGAGAGTAGCACTTTACCTTTCCAGTTGTGTGTATTTTCTATACTAGAAGTTGTCTTTTTGTGTAGTTCAAGATAAAACAATAAACTTTGACTATCTTGATTTGGTGCTTGTTTCTGGCACATCTGGGAACATCAGTGCTCACTGTGTAGTCACAAAAAAAGTCTTGAAGTTTTGTGGATCTCAGCATCTTTCTAAACTTTCAGTAGAAGTTAACGCACCACAGATACATTTTTCAATGCAGACTGTTCCTGTATCTTCAGGAAATACGAGGATTTTTTTCTCCAAAAACACTCATCCACTGTATCAAATCATTTAACCTGTAATTTAAAAGATGCAGAAATTAGCATGTTCATATTTTAATATCTAATGTGTCTATGTTGCTGTGGCTTGAGTTTCTCTACATATTACAAGCTACAAAGAATCAGTGTGCTGAAAGCAGGACTTTAGCTTTGACCTTGATCACATATGAATAAATTTAAAGTTTGGTGACACAAGCTTCATGTCTTCCCTATGTAGCCCCAGCTGTCTGCTCTGAGGCATTAGGAGTATGCAGCTATTGCTGTGAATACTGCTAATCGTTTACTAGTTTCTGATAAATGTACTGTTACCAAATGGGTGTTTGCTAACTGCTGCTCTCCTCTCCTCCATTACTACATTAGCAGGGAGCTACCATAGTTGGAAGGACGATTGAATGTGCAAGTAATTAGCTGCCGAAAAGTAGGAGAGAAGGCAGCTAGCAGGTTTTTTAGACAGTTTTCCTTAGTAAAATGTTCTTTCTTATTGTCTTTTCTGTGAAGGACAGGCATCTTACTGATTCATGTTAAAACTCTTCAGAGACTGCTGGGCAGTGGTGTATGTTGTGATTATTTGACAGCTAGTGAAGTGGCAGATGTATGCAGGTAAAAGTTAAAAACCTTCAAAGGTTGTTTGAAGGCTTGTTTTGGTTTCAGTGATTTTTTTTTTTTTTTTAACATGGGTCATTTCACTCCTTGTATTTAGCGAAACCCACAAATAGTCAAATTATCACAGATTACCTCAGCTTGTCTATACAGACAAAAATGAGCAGCTTGGCATGGCAGAAGGCAAGAACCTTTCTCTTATTGATCTGGCAAAGCGACGCTGTGTCCTAACTGCAGGAAGACTTGAGAACAGCAGTGCATTTTGACCTCCCAGGGTTAGGAGAGCCAGGATATGGCTCTCAACCATGTAAATGCCATCCCACTGGTATTTTCTTAACTGTGATTTTTAAATCCAGGTAGTGTGAGTGAAATACTTTTGGTCCTAATTTATGATCCTTGTGAGCCCTTTTTAAGCGGGAGCAGTAGTTAGTGGCTGCTTGAGAGCAGTCCTGATACAGGGCTGCTTGTGGTTGTTCTCCTCCCTGTGCCATGAAGCCCTGCTATAAGCCCTTCTGCAAAAATGAACCTAACCTGATCTCATTTTTAATACATCAGCATTCATGCATATTCAGAGATGCAAATCTTGATTGTTAGCTATGAGGGTCTTTCAAATTATTGCTGATGCAGTGGAGTATAGCATTTTCCAATTCTGTCTTACAGATAATTTTAGCCATGCACCAGTCTATATAAAATATAACTCATTTAGCTTATCTATTGTAAAGGCTTTTACACTACAGTCAGCCACTGTAGTTGGTTAAATAGGTGCTTGTTACACCAGTTTAATGAATTAAATGTGAAAGACATTTCTTCTTACTTTTGGCTGTGACAGGGCTGGCACAGGTTCTCTTATGCTGATGTAATGGAATGGTAGAATGCATGTCATATAATTTTATAAGTGTAATACTCATCAGTGTATCAGCTAATATGAAAAGCAGGAAAAAGAGTCAGAAATTAAGACTGCAAGCCAAATATCATCATTCTAATTCCTCATGGAAAGATACCACTTTAATTGAAAGATACGACAATAAAAATGGTGTAATTCATGTGTTCTGTCCTTCATACTCTGTTCTTGTAGTAAAGAAACAGTACTTTTACTGAACAGAGTAACGCAGATTGATTACCGACCTGTCTAATTTTCTAGGGAATTTTGTTATTGAATATCCATTGTAATCTCTTAGAGATGTGGCATCCTTGCGAAGGTGAGAAGGAAACATTGTCTTGGCTTTTAGGGAAAAACCTGCAAAGTTATAGAAGATGCTGAAATAAAGGGAAACAACCTTTTCCCTCCCTTCTCTCTGTTACTGACTCCAAAGTAGTTTTATCCTCAGCCCAGCAAAAAGCACCCAATTCCCTCTGCAGCAGATCCTTTAGCACCTGGTAGACTCATCCTGGGAAGAGGGAGAAGGAAGGGGCATTCAGGAACAAGCGGTAAAAACGAGGTACCTTGTTCCCCTAGGAAAGAAGATCTGGCTGCTGTAGCTGCAGGAGCTTCCACATGCACAATGCTCTGCTCCTCCCGTGGCAGCAAAGGCTGCCAGCAGGGCTGAGGATCAGCTGCTCAGCCCCCAGCGTGCGATACACGCCTCTTCTTGTCCGCA
Organism: Phaethon aethereus; assembly: GCF_964289735.1. Classification (NCBI taxonomy): domain Eukaryota; kingdom Metazoa; phylum Chordata; class Aves; order Phaethontiformes; family Phaethontidae; genus Phaethon; species Phaethon aethereus. The sequence continues at coordinate 34,055,085 of NC_138580.1, forward strand.
ACATCAGGCGATGCTCTAGTTTGCTGCCTCACTAGAGGTAGCTCTGATGTAGATCCAGGGAGGCAAGCTGGGATGTCTCTCCGAGGAGTGGATGTATATCATACCCCAGAGGAAGGACAGTTCTGCCCTTCTGAGGTCTGTGATTTTTGTCATGTTTTGGAAGGTCAGTCTGCTCCCATTTTTCTGTGTCCCCTCACACAAAAATCAGTGCCCAATGCCCTACATCAGTGCTCAACCCACTGATTTGTTGGAGGGTAACAACCCACAAATTGTTATTTGCCCCTTTGGATTAGGGTGTTAGTCTCGCTGCAATTCTAGGAAAGTTTAATCCCTTTGAAGTACAAACAAGAAATCTTCACAGCTGGACTTTTAGTGAATGTTAATATTTGGGGGAGAATATATTCTTGACTAACAAGTTGTCTCTCTCAGCGTCTCTGTGCACTAGAAACCCTATTTCGTATTGCCACTGATAATTACATTGTGCCATGGAAGAGGCACATGTATAGGCGTACTTTTCAACATACCTCTAAATCAGTAAGATACTCCCAGTTACCTAATTAACTAAATGCAACTTTCTGTGTAGTCATTGTAGTACTCTTATTTCTAAAATTCACATTTGCTTTTACGTCATCTCATCTACAATTTAATTTCCCGTACCAAAAAGAAAAATAATAAATGCCAGGATATTACATAGAGTTCCCAGTGTTAATAATTAAAAGAAAATTGCAGTGAGATAAAAAAATATGTTCTAACAACTGCATTGCCTTACAAAGAAAAGTGAATCAGAAAATGTTTTAAAGTGTATGATATATAATAAAAATAATTAACGGCCAGGCATGAGAGTGCTACCTTCAATCTCACAAGAGTGTATAAGTACAAAAAAAATCTTGTTAGCCTTTGGAAATCCTAATTCATGAAGTTGTTTCAGCAAAAGCTTACATTCTAAATGACTTGTATAAAATTATTGTTTTAAAGAAGATTCCATTAGTTATTCAGGGACCAAAAATTGGTAAGTATTCTTTAAAACTAATTTCATGTTTTATCACTCCACATATATGCTGGCTGTTTTATGCAATGAAGGTTGTGCATCTGAGTTCTAGAATCGGATCTTTGTTGTCAGATCTCTCCTTTAGGACTCTCTCCAGGATCAGCTGGAGAATATATCTGGTCTAATAGTTTCTAACAAGATATTTCCCCTATTCCTCCAACTCCCTTCCCCTACTACTCTGAAGTAGGATTTTTGCCATTAAATTGGTTCTTGTTATTCTTATCCAGTGAATAGAGACCCTGGGATCAAGAGAGCTATACCATATCTGAATTCATTATTTAGCTGGGTTTTTTTGTTGTTGTCTAGAGAGTTGAACACTGCAAGCTTACATGTGTGTCTGAAAATTAGTTGGGACCATTTATCCCTGTGAGGACGTCTGTTTTTTTGCAACTTTTTGCTACCCGGAGTTACAAAGGAACTCTAAACATGAAGGAATGGTTATCATCAATTTGATGGCTATAAGGCTAAGCACGTGCCTTTACTCATAAGCAAAGTGATTAAAGGACAGATTGCCAAGTACCTGTTGTCGTCTGCCAAATTTTCAATGCGTAGCGATATTTGGCAATAGTCACCCAAATACCATGTGTCAGACTTCTGTAGCAAAGCCACAACTTCTAGGTGTTTGGTATCTAGGTACTCAGGAAGCTAATGAAAGTTTGAATAGCTTAAGTTATGAATAATGATGAGCTATACATGCAGCTTATGCAAGGCAGGATAGTTCAATAACAATAGGATAGTTTCAAAATGAAAAACCCACGTTATGCTGTCAGAAATTAGTTTTAATTGAAATTTCTCTCAGAAAAATAGAAATCCATGTGTAAGAAAAGAATCTGATCAGGCCAGTGTTCATCTCTGCTTTTATCTGAAAACCTAAGAGTAGATGTGATGGGAATTCCTCAGGACCAAGGCCAGATCTGTGTTACCTACTCTCTTTCCAGACTTTCTCCCAAGATACATTGAAGTCATGATAACCAATGTGAAAACAGAGGGAGTAAGACCTGCAATGGTAGTGGTATTGCAAATACCTATAAATTATTATAAATCACAGTGATCATGTGGCTGAAGAGAATAATGACCTGAAATCAACAGTCTAAACAAAACCTGACAATTCTGAATAATCTTGAAAAATGTCAAAAGGTTTTCTTGAAAACTTTTGTCCTTGGTATTCCAAATACGTGTATCCTCCTTTCAGAATGGGACTACCAAAGTATTCCCACTGTAGCAAGCTTAGAATTTAGATCCACTGTCTTCACTACAAACAGTGCAAAATGTTCCTATTACGTTTCCGGTGTGTATTGATTGTAATTGTGACTTAATTAATTAGGATTGCTTTAGTCTTCTGGTTTTGGCACTGACTTACTGAATCACTTCATGCAAATCATTCACTCTTCACCACAGTCTAGAGATTATAAAGTCAGTCAAAAAGCACCTATTAAGTACTACATTGTTGTATTAGTGGAAAGATGTATGTGGTTCAGTTACAGTGTTCTGAGTTTGTGTGTGTAGCTGATGCATGCAGTACTTTGGAGTAAATGCCTCTCTCGCATAGTGTGGCAAAGAAGAAATAAAACAGGGTCAGCCAAAAGTCATCTTTAGTATGTCCCTTCTTATCTCCTTGGCTTTAGCCCGCTGAGCCAAATCGTCGGCAAGACACGAGTCTTGCAGTGATACCATCAAAAAAATGACCCAGTACAGGTGCACAGGCATGTAAGAGCACAGATCATAATCGGTCAAAAGGCAGACAGATCTGACATTTGCTGAGAGCATCCCTATATTTTATTGAGTTGTCATGCCTTGTTGCATACATAATGAGGATGAGCCCTGCACCGATTTCGCATTACAAATGTTGTTTTGCTGGGACTGTCAGCTGCAAATAGCTTGTGGCAATACATCTTCCATGCAGCAAATAAACATATACAACATTATAGCACACCCATGTTATTGCCACAACTGTAAACAACTAATAAAAGGAGTGTATTTACTGTGCCTTAGAGTCATTCGCTCCGGCAATATTTTTTCCACTTTCAAGCCTATTGACTTTATGGAACATTTGGCATTATTTCATTGTACCATCATTGCTTATTGTGTCATTGTTTAAACAAAAAGCATGCTGTATACCTGCATATATAGGAGGCCACACTGAACAGGATATTTCTGTGAGCAGCAGGTGTATTGCGTATAAACTCAAAGACTAGGGAAGTATTTTGTGTGTGAGGAATAGTCATCGACCTCAGGACAACTGATGAAATCCTGCTGGTAGGACACTGATGTCATCAAGTTGCTTCTGGTAACATCTGGGCATGGGGGGAACTGGTATTTTACTCTGCAAAAACAAACAGCATAGCTGGATCTGTATGGAAATTTGTTTCCCTGTTGATGGTGGGACCAAGAGCTTGATGACATCCAAAGGTGGATTTGGCTGTTGCTTTTAGTGGTATTTTGCTAGTTTTGAGGATAGAAAAACATGTAATTATTGAAATGCATTATCTTCTGGATGTTACTGGAGTGTTAGTACCTGAGAAAATCAAATCATGCTTTCAAGAAATTTCTCAGGAATTCAGCTGAGCTATAGCTCCCCTTTCAAAGATGAGTCGTAAGAGCTAGATGCAGAAAGGAAGGATCTCCTGTAGCAGTGAACCCCAGCCACTGCAACTTTGCTGACATATTCTCTTTCAAAACCATGCTTTGTTGGTGGTCCTCTATCACTAGCTTCTAACTTAAGATTCTTTGTGGTCTCTTTTAACAATTTCTTCTCCAATTACCGTTATCTTTCTAAATTTAATAACTCCTCTTGCTCCCTTAGTTTTACCCCCTTGATTTATTCAGAGGGAGCAACTGTAGCCTTCTCAACTTTCTGCTTGGCTAAACAAGGCAAGCTCTTTTAGTCTGCCTCTTAATTCTATTTTTCTTCCTGGAAACTGTTCTGTATTTTTCCCAGTTTGAATTGATCTATTCTAGGGTGACAAGAACTGCACACAGTATTCCAGAGGAAACTTGTATCCAGTACGGTAGCATGAATACTCCTCTACGTCCATCACAAAAATCTTGACAGAGTAATTTCAGGAGTGCATTTGCCCCAGTTTTGAGGGCTATCATGTTTATGTATAATTTACTAAATAGAAATCCATACCTTTATACTGTGACTTCTAATTGAGGAGCCTGCACCTTGTAGAAGAAATCTACTTTCTGAATTTTTAAATGCTGACCTTAATTTCCCCTTCTTACTCTGCAGTACTGCAAACTTGTTCACTGGAAGATCTCTTCTTCTGCCTTATCCTTTTTTTGCCCCAGTTTCTCAAATTACATTTTTGAACTTCTGTCTGATTTTCATTCCCAGGAATCTTGTTTGATGCTGCACGGGTAGATAGCCTTTGTAATGTATTCAGAGGGTAGTGAACACGCCGCAGCTGCTGAATCTCCATGTTGTTGCCTCAACCATTGTCTTAGTAGCCACCCTCACCTTCTCCCTCTTGATTACTGGCAAAGATTACTGTCCCACTCCACCCCCTGGGACAGGTTAAATGTACTGACAATAAACTATCCTTGTTTTTTCAGCTTGCTGTCCGAGTTGTGGGTAAATTGCATTCCTCTTTCTACTGCCTTCCATGAATGATACAAACTGCAAACTGGGTAAAACCTGATGAAGCTATGTTTGCATCATGTTTTCTCTTCACACATCACTTACAACGCTATTTTATAATGCAGAAGTATTACCTGCTGCTGAGGAATTTTAACTGCATCTCCTAACTAAGCTAGTGGCAAATTGAAAACTAATAAGATATATTTTGCATATCAAATACTGCTCTGGGGACAAGCTAACATAGGCACCTACTCGATTGCAACTTCCTGCACAGTAAAAAAGAAGTGATAAAGAAAATCATGACAGCTCATTACATGAAAGAAGGAAATCATCAGCCAAAGCAGAAGAAATGCTATTTTATTATACAATTATTGTGAAGGGATCTTAGCATTTTTGTTCATGAAAATGTTAAATGTTTCCTAATGTTATCTGTAATAAATGTTATTCTGAAGGCAGCAAAACGATGTAATACATTTTTGCAATCAACAATACCTACAAAACTGAAGCTGTCACCGTAGTCAGTTGAACTGTGCAGAGCAAAAGCCAGGCAGTTTCGTTTACTGTCAAACAAAAAAAATAATGTTCACAGACTTGTGTGGGTCTGTCATCACAGTGTCTCTTTAAAATGGTATCTCTTTATTCTCTGTTTTTGTGTGAAAAACAATATTGATGATGTTACTGAATATGGTGATGGGCAGTATCTGTCCTTGAGGACAGATATGCTTCAGAGCATAGGAACCAGAGCATCTTCCTATTTCCATGTCACAGAAATTTTGGTTTTAATCCCCATTAATCACAAAATATTGCACTTCAACCTTGTCATTGATGGAGAAAAGATGGATAACTTTCACTTCAACCCAGGAAAGGAGAGTAAATAGGGAGACTTACAGGGATAAAGTTCACTATTTGAAATTATTAAGTTATATTTTACATATAATTATCTTGAAAACTAACCCATTTCATTGTAATTTAAGTAGCATTTATATAAATTAAGCACATGTGACATTTCTAATTAGGTATACTTTAATGGTTAAATCATGAGTTTTTAAAATGATAATTGAGCTAGTTGTAAAATTTCAAGGTCTGTGATTTTAAAATTGAATTGCTCTTTGACTTATGTAAAAGAATAGATTGTTAAGCAAGTGCCTCACAGGAGAGAAGCAGTCTAGGATATTATGATTTGAATTAGTTTTTCAAAGGAATTTAGAGTAGGCAATCTGTCCTCTGATCTTTCTTTGCACACTAAAAGTATTGAGTCAGTTACGCTAAGATAGCTTAAATTGAGAATACGCTGATTTAATTAACAGCTGGAATGGTAGAATTCCACATGCAAGGAAAAGGGATGCATTAATAGTGCCCCGTACAGATACTATAATGAATCCAAGGTATTCTCCAGTGGAAGCTATTTTTTAAATAAATAGCAGCTTATTGCAGATGCAGTATAGCTTTTATGAGTTCAGAACAAGAAACTGGGAATTTAAGGAAAATTAGGTCATCACCAGGAATATTTATAGTCAATATATAGATTTGTTCCAAAGGCCCTGGGAAGGGCAGTAGGCAAAGACGGGGCATGTGTACCTTCTAGCAGTGCTTTTGAGTGAAAACCCGTGGGTCCAATGTAATTACTTCCCGCTCCGTGCTAGCCCCAACAGCAGATCAGAGTGCAGTTCCCCCGCCTGAGTCTCCCGTGCGACTGTGGACAGAGGCAAAAGCGAGAGCCGGGTGTTCTGTTGCCTGTATAACCCCGTCGGAGCGTCCACCCTTGCGAGAGCGTGAGTCAAAAATCTGTTAACGTACTGATGTTGGTACTCCGTTGACTGAAGATCTTTGTGCAGGAACACTCGGCTCCATGGTACATAGAAATACGCGCTGCAACGCAATAGCAAATGTATTTGTTGCAACTTGGTAATACAGCAAACAAGGACCGTTTGCAGATCAGTTCTACTAGTGCAAATGATTTATTAGTGGTTTTGAGAGTTACGTGGGAGTTATCTCTTTGTGGTTTCAGTAGGGTGAAATGGCCCAGGTATTAGGACTGTATGCTTTGAATCAAGTAAAAGAACAGGTTGTTAAGTGAGTGCCTCACAGGAGACAAGCAGCTTAGGATATAATGACTCAAACTAGTTTTTCTGAGGAATTTAGAATATGCAGACTGTCCTCTGATCTTTCTTTGCACATCAAAAGTATGAGTCAGTTATACTGGGGAAGTGTGGCTGCCTTCTAAAAAATGACTGATTAGACAAGTTTTTTTGTCTGGGAAAGAAATAACTGGGGATGTTAGAGACGTTTATAGAATGATGAGCCATTTGGAGAAGGAGGTTAAAGCATTCCCACTTTCAATACAGAAATTGAGCCATCCAGTGAACCTGGGAGGAGCTGTGCTCAGGACAAACGAAGACGATTCTTCCTGTAAAAAAACAGCTGAGTTTAGGAAGCCACTGCTAAAGGATACCCAGGAACGCTGGAAATTTGCATAGTTTCGAGACAGTTCAGGGGAGATAAACCTAGAAACTGTATCTGGCCAAGGAAGACCCTGAAAAAAAAATGTTTGGATGCTGGGGGAAAGGAAATGTGTGGTTTTTCCCCACCTTGGTATCCGCTTTTGGATACTGTCAAAGAGAGAGTAGACTGTGCTACTTGGACCTTTGATCTTGAACCGTTTTAGCTGTTCTTGGGGTTTTCCGTATTTTAGAGTAGGCTTTGCTCACAATTTCCAGTTTTGGCTACTTCTCTGATGGTGAGTCAAATCAATTAAATGATACCCCTGTCATCACTGAGGAAGCAAAATTTGAACCCTTACTGGAGATTATGTGAAACAAATACCTATTTCTTTCTTCTTTCCCTATAGTTTCATTATAATTCAAACTTTGCGCTGTGTTTGAATTAATTTTATTTTAATTGTCAGTGCAGGAAAAATTTCTCACAGCCTCAATTAGAAGTCTGCTGGACCTCCCAGCGCAGGTTCAGCAAAAGATTTAGTACAGGAAATGTTGCTCAATAAAGCTAATCCCAGGTCGTGATAGAAGCTACCTCACTTTGAACCTTGATTCCGCTTCCTTGATCATCTCAGGTTGTTGTGTCCCAGTCTCCCAGACTAGCACTGCTTTAGTTTTTTGTAAATCTGCAAACTTAGGTATATATGATACTCTTGCAATGCTGGTCAATTGGGCATTCTCATTCACATTGTCTGTTGTGTTTGACTACACTGGATGGACCCTCCCAGATTAATTTAATCTGTTTACTGTCTGTTCTTTCAGAGTTGTTTCTGACAGCATAAATATGTTCATTTCTTTGTATGCTGCTGACCTCTCTCAGGACTCACCAAATAATTAATACCAACATCTGTTTAGTATGCAACTACTAAAACTGTGCTGTCCTCAGATTGCCATTTTGGTATGGGAAAAATTAGGCTACAGTTTACCTCCAGTCAGATATTCAGTTCAAGCTTGTTTTGACATGGGTTTTCTGCTTGATACCTCTGAAAAGGGAGATGGCAGCTGCCTTGGTACAGTCAAGCACTAGCTCTGAGCCTTCAAGGCCGGAGGGTGTTCTTGTAGCTTCTTTTTTTGGGACAGAAAAGTTATTTTAGATTATTATAAAATACGTTATGTTGTCTTCTCTCATATAATGTATAAAGAGAATATAACAGAGTGCCTCTTCACATTGCAGCCGTGAAACGCTCTGCAGCAAAGGTAAATCGCAAAGTAGAACAAACATCTCAATACTGAGATGTTACGCATTGTGAAAAACACTGTTGCCACTTGAGAAAATTTGTTGTACAGCTACAGTGTCATAACATCTTACTTTTGCAGAATTTTTGCCAAAGGATCCCAAATTCTCATATACTCCTGAAACCTAACTTATGGCTTTCTTTACCAATGGATGAAAGAGATACCACAAGCCTTCGCTTGTTCCCTGGTAGTGTGAAAGACACTGATGAAACTGTCTGCAACATTTGCTAAAACTGTAAGTGCAAGATTCTGCAGCACTCGCTAGTTTCTTATGTTTTGTTTTGGGATCTTAGAATGAGAAATGACAGTGTGTCAAAGGGACTGTCAAAATGCTGTCAGGTTGTCTTCAAAGCAAATATTAACTCCAAAACCAGTGTGGTTTCTGAATCATGCAAGAATCATGTAGCTTTGTTCAAGAACATGGTCCACTTTTGCTTGAAAAGTTTGAACCGTGTGAGCTTTTTCCAATAATCTTACTGCAATCTAACACTTGTAATATGTATTTAAAAAAAAACAAACACACAAACAAAAAAACCCCAAACCCAACAAAAAAACCACCAACCAAAACCAACCAACCAAACCAACCCCCAACCAACCCCAAAGTGCCCACTTGGCTTGCATAGTCAGGATTGTTGTTCAGGATGGTCAGCAATGCTTTGATAGGGCAGTTTCCTCTGGAAAACTCAGATTCATTGAAATAGGTATGGAGACAAATCAATATTAATGAAAGCCCAAAGGAGCCTGGAAAGTAACCTTATTTTTGCGCACTGGGTGCATGGTTCCTCTAGAACATAAAGAAAAATCTCTAAATAAAACTTAGAAGCCATCTTAAAACGTAGTCGTAAAAAGCAGTTACAGTTAAAACTGCAGGGATGTTCAGGAATATCTTGCAACAATTTGCATCTTTAAGCACTGGAGTATGAATTTAGAAAAAATCCAGTCCCTCTGAAGGCCCTTTTTTTTTAAGTTTATATGAGAAATTAATAACTGACTCAAATATAATGAAGTAGGTTTGAGATTAAAAAGAACTACGATTTGTTGCATCAGTAATAAGGCCATGTCATTGAATTGTTACAGATCGAAGCGCAAACTAGAGCATACTGCTGTACTAGCTGCAGTCATAACTGCTCGGGGCCATGCTGTTCGTTTAAGGATAGTAATAGAGTTAGGAATTTGGGGAGGTCTGCTGTCAGTGGTTGACAGAGATTGGTTAATTCTACTTGTGGCTGCAGAAAAAAACATCTGGAAGACTGAAGACTCATTCTGAACTAATATTTGTAGGGAGAATATTTGAGGAGGAGGAGAATCTGAAAACTAGATTTTCAGTCTTTGGGTTTCTCTGTACCAGGAAAGAACATCATCTTAGATGATACTAATACATGAGGTTGAATATGACTTTGCTTTTAGTATATGTTAGGAAAGTAACATTTGATACGTTAATGGATTAAAAGTTAACCGTGTTATCATTATGTGGTTAGTCTGAATGCTAATATAAATTTAACTGCATTTATTTAATCAATTTTACTATATTTGGCCAGCCCAGCTAGCGAGCTCACTGGAAGAATATGGCTACATTTTTAGTTATAATTCTTAAGTTGAATTTATCATTATTTTTGCTAAGAATAAGGATAATATTTATTGTTATTTTTCTACCGTACTAAGAACTATATGTCATCTTCCAAGATGATTCAGGTAAAGGTGCTTTCCTACTTTGTAGCCTCACATAAGAAGAGTGGGAAGTAATACACAGAACAGTCTACAATTCCAGAAAAGTATGTTGCTGGGGGATTTTTACTAACAGTTACTGTAGACCAAGACTTGGTGGCAAATATTTCTTTGAATAAGGCAAGCTGGTGGGAAGAGATCAGGCAAATGATAAGACATAGCACAGCATTTCTGCTGTAACTGGATAACCTCTGTGGATGAAACTACCCATCAGTGTTTATCAGATAAACCTTTCTACTGTGTTACAAAAGCGGATCTCTTCAATATCTGCTGGACTGCTACTTTCACATTCTTATCACTCTCTTCCTTCCAGGTATGTTTTGGTGCATTTGCCGTTTCCTATTTTTCTTAAAGATCTTGTTAAACATCTTAATATTTTTTCTACTTAACTACTTGAAAAGTGTCTAGTCAAAACAGCTGAAACTGCACTTTACTTGTAAGGAGAAGAAACACGTTGAGAAGACAGCTTGTGTCTGTTGTTTTCCTAAAATACAGGGACGCTTCTCCATTTCTGAAGAAACTTTTCTAAGGTGGAGTCAGAGTTGTCTTATACACTGTGATTGAAGGAATATTGTTCCATCCCATGGACTCGGCATTTACTGCTGAAAGTATCGCAAGTTAGGGATAGAGAGCTACAGACACACTTCTTCTGTTGCAGATGTTTTAACACATCAGGCTGTTTTCTGCTCCCTAGTATTTGAAAGTGACGACTGCATACATCAGCATTTGATTAAGATATTGCCGAAAGTAGATCACTCTTCTATACCAAATGATCTATACATAGAAAATAAAACTTTCCTAATAACCTTTTGGTATTTTAGCATCAGCTAATTTTCTGCTCTCCTCAGCAGAATGTGATTAAGGCAACGGAAAACATTTTATGGAGTGACAGGTAGTCATGAAATTATATTACCATTTCAATGACTGAAATTGAACTTTTCCTTTCCTGGTCGGAGAATGTCAGAAAGCGAAGAGTCAGGATTCATCCTCTCCTATTTCCCATAGGTTGTATTTTATTTCAAAAACAGCTGTTAATTCTGCATCACAGATAATGAAGGATCTAAAAGAGTATGCCTCGCTGTAGGTACTACTGGAAAACATTTTCCATCTGTGTGACATATCTTTAAAAAGTCCTAAGTCACACAGAGAACCCACTTTGTGAACTTAATCAGATGTTTTTCTTCTCTTGTTAACTAAGAATAAACTCTAGGGAGTGTTAAGATCACCGTGGTGTTTATTTTGAGTGACTGAATGATTCCTGAGCTGCTCTTCTGGAAAATGAAGCAAAGCCTGCTTTAGAGGTCACCTCTAATTAGAGATCAAAAAATAACTGCAGATAACTTCATCAAAAATATAAATAACTGATCAGTACCAGTCCGGTGGCTTTGTTTTATAATTAGTCCTGTATAAAGGCTCCTTGAAGTCAGACGACAGTTGGGTTTCCTGCCTCAAACTTCACAAACAAACCAATAGTTTCAAGCTGATGCTCCCTTTGAACTGCTCTTCCAGGATAAATTACTGGTGGCCTAAATGTTACATTTACATTTATTATTCTCCATTACCAAGAACACGTGAAGCCGCAAAAGATTAAAGCGGCAATTACTCAAGTTCGAACATTGGAAATGAAGTTCAAACAACAGAAATGAATGTTTAGGAAAACAGAAAAGACAATTACTTGAGGCCAGATCTAACTAAATAAAAGCAGCGGCTTCTAAATCACAGAGGACATTTACAGATGATCATTTCTCTGTTCATGAATCTTTAAATGAATGGCTGGCAGCATGTGCAGTTGGGTTCAGATGTAGTCTGGATAAGACCTTGGTGCTCAGAAGGTTGACCATGAGCCCTGGGCCTTGACAGTCTTGGACTTCAAGGGATGTAACGACACAGGTGGGAATAAACTTGTCCTAGCAGTTGCTCAGTAGAAAAGATTTCATAGATGTCACTGAAGTTTTGGATTTTTTAATCTTTTTTATCTTTCTGGTTTGCCCCTTTTTTTTTTTTTTCATTTCACGAAGTGCTGTTTTGTTCAGTTCTTTGATTCGTTGCCCTTGATAGAGGAAACGCAGTTCTCCGAGTCCCACTCAGCTGAATTGAGTTCTCTCAAATTTGGAAGGAGAGGATGAAAACAGGAAGGGACGTCCAGAGAAAGAACAGGGAATTTTCTGTTTTGGTCTTCAAGTTTTGGTCTCTTTGAGCTGTAATCCATAGCTGTCTCATCTTGTCTGCAGCTACACCAAGAGGAAGTTCATCTAGGCTCTGTGTCTTGAATGCACACCTTGTCAGGGCAGGAACTGCGCCCAGCCGGCCTCGCAGGGTGAAACGCACCGTGAAGGCACGTGTAAACCTCTGCTCAAAACCTTCCCCAAACATTCTGTGGCTCTAGAACGCTCAGCAGAAAAGGTGCTTCTGCCTTTGCCGAGAGTCAGTGCTGAGGGCATAGGGGGAGCACGGAAACGGGCTCGCGGGGTGCTTCGCGTGGCGGGTTGTCTGCTGCGTCTGCACACTGACGTGGGCTCACATGGCGGCCGCTATGAGATCTTTTTTCAAACACTTCTCTTCACCTTTAAAGTGATGAAATTAAGCTCCCGTAGTTCTTAAAAGCTAAAAATAATGATTTGATTGTACTCTGCATTGTGGTAGCAGGCGCAGCCGTATATTGATCTGCACTCTGTGTCACATTATATTTACATTATGACCTGATCAATGTGTTATTTCTGAGCCCATGGTTCTTGCACGTATGAAATTGGGATATTTTCTTGTGAGACTAATGCACATGACCAAGTCACAACAGTGTAGTCTAGGTTACTCTACACAAGCTAGATGAAGCAACGAAAAGGTCAGCTTTGTACCTCTTCTTTCTCTTTTTTAAACAGTTGAGATTTTTTTTTAAATGTCCAGTTGAACAGAAACACCAGTGTGACAGGCACTGTATAAATGCACGGTAAGAGATATCCCCTATCGCACAGACCTGACAGTAAGTGCTGACAGACAGACAAAAGCAGGAGGAGGAAAGACATGACAGCAATGTAGTGACCTTGCTCAGGTCACCAAAAAGGTGAGCTGCAGCTTTGAGGACAGAACACCTTCCTAATCCAGGGTATCGGTCTGTCTTATTGTTTAATCATCGAATGATGTAAGTGGAAGGTCTTGGTTTTTGCTAATACACATCAAGAGAATAATTTGAGAATATCAGTGGAGTTAAAGTGTTGTTATGCTGAAACAGTGAAAAGAAAGTTTGTCTTAGATTTTTTTTTTTTTTGGGTGTTTTCTCTTTAAGGAATAAGGTGCACCTGTGTGCCAACAATAACAGCTGCTTGAGAAACTCAGTCTCCGAAGGACTGCCATTCAAAGCCAGAAATAAGAATTGAACAAAGAGAATATATTGCTATCGAGGGTCATGGTTGCATTTAGTCTTCAATCCGGTTCTAATAGGTAGAAAAGGAGAGTGAGGCTAACAGTGATGCACTGAAGAAAAGCCTTTTGGGGACTCTTAAAAATGTCTTTTGAAAGTAAATCCCCATGTGTATAAATATGTCTGTTTCTGGCTCGCCTGTCTTCTATTCGTTTCACTCATATGAGTTTCAGTCAGTCTGTTTTATTGTTATGTTCAACAAATAATAATAGTATTAAGGTGTCAGTCTGCATTTATAAATTTGCTGTAACTTTTGAGACATATCTTAATTTTCTGAATAGCTGAAGCCATCTTTTGTGACTCTCTAGCATATTTTCTTATTAAAAATCTCCACCTACTCCTAATGTACTCACTTAAAATTGCAGTTTCAGGAGGTAATCAAGACATTAACATGGTAAAATATAATGTGCTTAAAACACTTTCCATCAGCTTCAGCAGTCAATTCAGGCCCTCCCACTTTATAATAGAGTAGTCATTTTCCATCATTCAGTACATAAAATGAGAGTTGTGCTTTGTACATGGAGTAAATGTGGAAAAACAGCATTAAGAAAGTCTAGCTATGATTGTGAAGAAACTATTTAGAGACTGGTTGTATGTCACTCGGAAGTTATTGTGCAGAGGTTATTTTTTTGTTTAAGTGCTGCAGAGCATTGTGCTGCTTTTTAATTACCTGCAATTTTGCATGCTTTCATTGCAACAATATATTTAAAAAAAAAATCAAGTTCCTATGAAAGTTAAAGCTTGCTCTTTTCATCAACTGAGGTTTGCATTAGGCTGTAGAGGAAGGGCACTGAAAACTCAGACCCTGGAAGCAGTGCTAAGTCTTCCTGTTGACGATAGGTTTTTGAATTTCAGAGGAGCAACATACTGTGTGATCTTCAGTGAATTCCTGCTGACCATCCAAACTGCATGTGACAAACCCCATCCAAGTCAGTTTCTCTCCCGTGGTTTTCTGGTTTGGAAGATAACTCTGCCAAATGCGTGAAGAATTCCAGATGTTTGGGTGGGAAAAGTGGGGCTGGGGAAGTATTTGAGTTTTGCTTGGTGGAACTGCAGTGTGAAAGCTACATCTAATGCCGTGTTCCTGTGTTCAGGGCAAGTGTTCGGGTTTTGTTCTATGCTGCTTGAAGCTGGCAACTAAATTCTAATTTCTTATGAATTATGTCAAAGTCTAAAGAAAAGTAAGAAGTATTTGCGCCTCTGTTTTTGTTCGTGCAAATGATTCAAGGTTAACATCGCAAGAATAAAAACGCGTAACACAATTCAAATTTGAAAGGAGCTGAGAGGCAAGAGTGGTGTGTATTTAAAAGATTATTTAAGCTAGTGCCCTGTAACTGTGGATGCCGTTGGGAAACAGTCTCTCTCTGAATAGTAAGTTTTTATTTGTGTGGCTAATGAGCCTTTTTCTGAAATAAGGATGTAAAGCTTCAGAAGCAACGGAGCTGTAGGAACTCAATGCTCCTAAAGAAATGTGCATAAGCTAAATAAGTTTAGAAAAGGAGGTAGGAATCATTTCAGAAGAAAGAATGTAGGAATGAAGAGAAGTTGTGGATGTTTGTGTGTTTAAACTGTCTCTTTCCTGAATCACCTAAATTACTCTCTCAGACATTAACAGAAGTTTGTATAAACAGAAGGGCTATCACATAAACTACAAACTACAGGTAATATAAACTATAAACTACCCGGCTCCAAAATTAAACAAATACATGTTTCTGTTCCTATTGATCAGTGTTTATTTTGTTACTTGATGTATTTGCAGAACAATATCATTGTACATAAGTCATACAAGAAGAAGACAGGCTAAACCCTGCTCAATTTAAGGAATTGATTCAATTAAACTTAGCAGGACTGCATGAGCAAATAAACGTAGATGGTGTTCGGCCCTGAAAGTCTTTACAAACAATTCTAAATGGTATGAGGAGAACCTCAGCTGGTATAAATCACTATTTCCATTAGCACTATCTTCAATAGATTTATGCTGATTCATGCTTAGAGGATCTGAGACTCTGCATCTATAGTTAGTGCAGTAAAATGAGTTATTTTTTTCCAGATTTTCAAATTATTTCAAGAAATGTATCAGAATTTAGACAAATCTGTGGAACCTGTAGTATTCTAAAATATTTTATTTCCATGCAAGTATAAGGAGATTAGGAACTTCAGTACCTAGGCCACAGATACATACATTTATGTGTGTATGTATCTGTGCATATATACATGTCAAAATGTACCATTTTCACAGCTGTAAAGAGGTCAGACGCCTGCTTCTAAAGGTCTAGCCAAAGGTTTTAATTAAACTAACTGTAATCATCTTCTATCATTAGTCAAATGTAGACTTAAATCACCCTGCATAAGTGAAGTTGTGTTCTGCATTATTGAAACTACAGAAAATATAATATTCTGAGTACAGAGTATCTTGTAGTGTCAAAATTACAACAGTGCGTGCGCGTGTGAGTGCTTTTTCCTACCTTACCGTGCCTCAATCTGAGTTGTGGTGAGTGCTTTGAACCGCTTGGCATCAAACGTAATGCAATTTAGATGAAGTGTGGGAACTTTGCCATAACGTGCTTTGAATTGCCTAGAGCATTGTCATTGTCCACAGCTTGGCATAAGCACGGTCCCAACCGTTTGAGGGAGCGCTGTGTGTACAGGTCTTACGCCAGTACTCCGACGTGCACAGCTTCCCGTAGTTCTCGGAAGGAAAAAAACCTGTTATCTGTATCTGTTATCTGTACTGAAATTCTCAGTGCGGCTTAGTCCTCTTTATAGCCTTTAAAAAAGCCTATCAGATCTCAGACCTTAATTCTGGTTTGGGTTTTCTTCCTGGTGTTGTAATCTGTATCTTCTGCGATTCCTTTCTCTGAAGACCCAAAGAGTTGACTGTGAAGTGCTCAGAAGGGTACGTGTGTTAACTTTTCCACTTGTACACAAGGTACTGAACTGGCCTCTGAATTCAGGTGCTTTGTTGCAGGAAAGGTCAAAAGTCAAGTAAAACCAATTTAGATTGGACAGCTTTCAAGAATCATCTTCTAAAATAGAAAGTAATTTATATTTTTTTTCCACTTTGATTAAATCTTTCCCTGATAGCATGTATTTTGCTGTATCTTTCTAAGTGAAAATATTGTCCACGGCAGAAGAGGAGCCCTTAATTTTATTTAGGTTAAACGCACCTAGCTCTTCTTGGTGGTTTCTAACTCTGCAAAAGGGCAGATCTGAAGAGCCAGATTCTGGGGAAGAAAAGGTACTCACCTGTAATGGCTGGTAACAGATTAGGCTCTCTAGTGTATTATTTCTTTCCCCTCACTGAAGGATGATTGCGTAGGGAGAAATGTTTCAAGATACTTCAGACAGCGAAGATGGATGTAAGGTTTCTGATGAAAAAAAGAAGAGTTGGTGCATTGTTCTTGCACAGTGTTTAGAAGATATTGAGAGAGGTTGAGCTAGCAGATACAGCTCGATGTGCTGGGTTTGAGTGTTTGTGGGGTCTGGAGGGTTGTTGGGCAGAGGGAAGTTTTGAGAAAGGCGACTCTTTCATTGGGTTGCCCTGTGCTGAGATGAGGCAGGAGAGCCCTACAGCACTAGTCCAAATGTGCTCTAGAACAGCAGACGTGAAAAAAGCCCCGCGCAAGGGCGGACCTGGAAGACAGAATGGCTGAGCTGAGGAGCGCCCATTGCAAATCTCTCAAATTGCTTTGGTTTAATTTTATTTAATATCAAGTTTCCAGCCTTTAAGACTATAGGTGAAATACGCTTGAAATGTGAAAATCCTTACTAATTCTGCAGACAAAAACCCCCATACCGTGTAATTAGTGCTATAGTATTTACCAGCTAAACAGACCAGTTAAGGGCAGGGGAAAAAAAATCATTTACGGTTCCTTGTCTACATCCTGGCACATGTCTAAAACTATTTGGTTAGAAGGGAAACGCTCAAGAAATCTCGTTAGGTTAATGTTGATGCTTCTCAGCCAGCCTCTGGTCCCTTTACTAGCACTGCTTTTCGCAAGCTGAGTTTTTGCAGAGAGGGTGACAGGTAGGGCTTTATGTACCTTCTGGGCAGCAGTGGGATGCTGGGCAAAGGAAAGGAGCCACCCATCTGCGATGGCAGCCTTAATGGTGATAAGGAAGCTCTAACCAGAGAAAAGCAACAAAGTTTATTTTCCTTTTAGAAAGTGGAAGAGGACTTTCAGCTTATTTGATATCTTTTAGCTTCATGCTAAGTATGGCACCACAGCCTTCTCACTAAAAGATCTTGGGAGAGCCCAGTGCTGCAGACCTCTCCCCCGTCTCGCCAGCCGCAGCTTCTCGTTAGGTGGTGTGAAGTCGGACCTCCCGTGCAGCGGTGTTTGGAAAGTGTCAAGCCCTGTTCTTGTCTCTAAGATAAACAGCAGCTTCATCCCTCCCCCCGTGCCGCAGGGGAAGGATTCAGGGCGGGCAGGAGAACACCACTGGCACAACCTTGCACTTTGCTGCAGATGCATCCATCTAATCAAACCCCTCGCTTGGAAAGCTTCAGCTCTGCGTAAATGCTGTGCTGAATTGTACTGTGTTTGGGAAGTGTGTCCAAAAAGGCAAATGGTATCCGAGCAGCCTCCCTGTACCCTGTTTACTGGTAAATGTTTCATGAGTGGTATTAACATCCACTTTTCTTTCCTTCTCAGGGCATTTGCTATGTTCCTCTAACAGAACTAACAATGATATTCTCACATCAGGTGATGTTGTTCTAGATAGGTGTAACTGCTATGTTCAGTATGAATTTGTATCATCCCTGTATCAAGAAAACATGATATTCTACTGTTGTAATACTAAAAATCAAGTGTGATGTGACTGTTCATTGAAAGAGCAATATGTTCTGACTGTCCTGGTGACAGTTTTGTCTTGGACTTGATCTTAAAACACTGCAGAATGCTTGTTCCGGCCTAGATGACTAATATGAGTTGAGAGATTATAAGTCACACACAGGCTGTGCATAGATTTTAAAAAAACTCAACCAGAACACGGATCTTTGTGTATTGTGTGGATGCGGGGAATGTTCTCTTTCAGCTAGAAAGGGCTAGACTTGACAGCCCCTCTAACAGGAAGACATCAAATAACCTCTCTAATTGCTGTAATTACTTCCCTGATACTTACTTCTGTGATCTTATAAAAAATAGACTGAAGGCAAGCAACTATGCTATACCCTGCATGGAAAATATAACACTTTTTTTTTTCAGGTCACAGGTGAAGATGTAATCAGAAAGTAACTATTTGAGATGTGACAGGCAAAGTAAGGTCTGCAGGTAGAGGAAATACCTTTTATTAAACTAGTTAATTTATTAGTATACACTGGATATAACCTATAGGTAAGATGTATTAGCTCTGACTTTCTGTCTTATCTGTAAGATTTTTTTTTTTTTTTAAATGCAGTTATCACTAGCAAAACTGAAATGTAACCATGCAGTTAATGTGGTGGTGGCATCCTGCCATTGCCTCAAAAAAAGAGAACGGGATGGGAAATGGTTCCCATCCATAGGAGGTTTTTGACGATTCAGTATTCTTTTTTAGCTTTAGTTAAAGCTACCATTACTCAGAAGCAGACCCGCTTAGGGTAGCCTTGTGCCTGGGGCACGTGGTAGGTTAATGGAGGAGCAGGTTCAAGTCTTTGGTCCGTCTTAGAGAAAAGATGAAGTTATACCTCTGAGTCGTCACTTGGGTAGACTCTTTGCTGAACTGTTGTTACTTTGGGAGAAAGTCCCTCTAATCACAAGTGCAGTAAACCAAATGAAGTTTCTGCTGATTCAGATTCTATTATTTGTTCTCAGTACGACATAATTTGGCATAATGATGTAATTGCTGTACTGCAAATACATACATCTATAGACAAAAGTGTCAGAATAGTGCCAGTAGTGCCATTTGGGCATAAAGTCACCTGCACTTATATGCATTATTAATGTTAATTTAGTGGTCTAGAGGGAAGTCAAATATCAGAACAGTAAATAATAATTCATAATCGAAATTTTTGTGCATTTCAGAGTGGTATGTTACTACAAACCAGAAATCTCCTACTAGAGCAAAAATCTCTCTCTTGTGACTTCCTCCCTCACTCCCCTCGAGTTTATACAGTGATTTCTGTCCTCATGACATATGAGGGAGAAAACTGTATGCTTTGAGGACAATGATCTTGTTGACTTCTGCGTGGGACTGTTAGAAGAAAAGTGGCCCAGGACAGACACTTGGGCATACTTCAGTGGCAAGCAATCTTGTCTTCTGAAGAACCCCAGCATTAATACATTCTGGCGTTCAAATTGTGGCGTCTTTATGCACTGGCTAGGCTGGGGGAGAGGGAGAGACAGTATTTTGGCAGGTTGGTTTGGGTTTTTTTTTTAAATCTCTCCTTAATGCCGGAGCAAACATAGGCATGGATATAAATACCACTTTACAGAATGGGATATTTGCAAGCATGAAGTATAGACATGTACCATACGTTTGGTCTTCACTAAGAATTTGAATGTCAGGTGGCAGTGGATGTGTGTAGTCCTACTGAAGCAGCCTGATATCTAGGTATTTCTGGTCCACTGGTAATCAGGGATATAGCTGATGCTGGAAGCTTCTCTGCTAATACCACACTGAGCTGTTTTCTGACTACTTATTGATTAGATCACGTTATTTCACTGGCCTGTCTCCAGAGCATTGAGTGTTTCCCAGAATCTGAAGAGTATCTTTAGAATATCTAAAATTTGTCAAAAACATCAGTGATATGATCATATATTTTTTAAGTAGTAAAGCTTTAAAGCACTTTTTCCCTAGCCTGAGATCCCACCTAATAACATCATTCGGTTTCACATAATAAAACCCTGATAAAAATTTGCTGCAACTGGTTTTAGCACTCACTTTTTGCAGCAGCTGAAAACTGGTTTTACTGGACCAAAGAAGGCTTATTTCAGAGTCACGAAAATACTTTTTCTCTTTTGAAGTTAGTGCTCTTAATTTGAGTGTGAAGCTATACCTGCTACTCCCCAAAACAAAATTGTGCACAGGCCTTCTAACGGTCTCTTAGTGCACACTCGTTATTGAGCTCAAACTCCAGGAAACAAGTTCATCTCTTGAAATGTAAACTCTATGTGCTCTTTCTCAAAAGTACAGTGCGACAATGGGCCTGTTTGTGTTCAATCTGGAAGATCAGTCTAATGCCCCATCTGAAGAATGTAATGTTGATACCTTCATCAGTGACAGGAATGCTCAAAGGAGAAAGAGAAGATTAAATTATTGAAACATCAAACTGGTCAGAAAGAACTTGATATTCTTTTTAGGATTGCTTGGTAGGTGGCTGTTTTACAGTACTTCTACTGTTTGTCTGAATTAAGTCACATATTATGTTGTTTTGTTGCCACAGTGAGCTTCTAGATAGGAGACTGCAGCTAGACAGGAGCCACCTGAAGTAAAACTGATGCAGGACAGGTATGATAGTATCGCCTGCGTTGAAAGTGATTGAGGAAGAACAATAGGAGGATTTCTCTGAGCTACCATTATTTTCATCCTGCTGGCTATGCCAGCTTCTACAGCTAATTATGCACAGGAAAAGACAATATTCACCAGATGCCTGCAGAGCCAGTCAGCAGATGGGTTACTTTCTCCCTAGCCCACGTGTGTATTGGGGGAAATAGAAAAAATGGTCAAAAGCTGCCAATTATGCATGATTTGAACATGAACAGATATGTTCCTGCACCAGTGGAAATTGTCTGTGGCACAGATATTCTTCTAAATATGCATATGCCTTTTCTTTAAAGTAAAATGTTTACAATAAGAGGAAGGATTGGACTTTAGTTCTGTGTTGTCAGTCTCTGGTTCCTTTCAGAAACCAAAGGCAGCCAGTGCTTATCCACAAATGGATGAAAGGCACATGAGTCTAGGACTTTTTTAGTCCTGAAATGTGTGCCACTGGAAGTCACTTCTTTAAAGGTTTGTCTTTATAACAGAGGAGGACCTCATAACTGCAGAAATCTCTTTTTCCCTCTGGGAGTGGAAAAAGTGCTCTTGGGTGCTCTAAAATGTCCTTAGGTGCTCTAAAAAGAGTTTGAGCTAGGCTCATTCTCATTCAAACCCTAGTTAGTACTTAAGTACTGGTCACAGTTATTATTCTTTTACATCAACTTGCATTGCACTCATGGCAGGTGGAAGGTCTGATTCTGTACCTATGTAAGCAGGACTAAGCTTACAGTCACGTCAGCCATGTACAGATTATATAAAAGTGTATTTGTGGAGAACGAATAAAATCTGTATTTGCATTTATCGTGCACAGTTACATAGCAGAAAGATTTTTTTTTAACTGTTTATTTGTAATCTAACTGTTTAGGTTCATTATGAATTTATAACAATGCTGTTTTGTTTTGGAGAGAATTAGAAACTTCCTGATTAACTTTTGATAAACAAATCTGATTCAACTCTAGTTATCAGATTGAGTTAGGGCCAGCATTAGAAGTTCATTGGTATGCAATTTAAGCTGTGATTAGTATGGTGTCAATGGTGATGAATCTTCCTGGATAAAATAAGTGTTGTATTACATAATACAAAGACAGGTGGATAATAGATTAGTACATCCACTCCCCTTCCCCTGGAGCCACAGAAGGGGATTCCAGGCTATTAATCAGAAAGGCCTTTGGCAGGGAATGTTTTTAGAAACTGAGGAGATGTATGGTAACTTGAAGCATTTCAAGATTGAATACGGATGTTTATATTTTTTTGCTGCATTTAATACTTTTACTAAATGCTTCTTCAGCATTCTCAGTCAAATTATTTAAGGTTTTTGAGATGCAGGACTGGTAGGTGCAGTTACAGAAGCTTGCCTCTGGCTCTGATTTTTATATAGAAAGTTGAATTCAGCAGTGGCACAATCTGAGAGATATGAAAGCACCACTGCATGTTCAGATAACATGAAAAAGCCATGTTCCATCTTGATGTATGTTTGACATAATGTGCATAGGTTGGGGAGGAACAGTTTAGAGATTGTTGGTTGGTTGGTTTGGGTTTGTTTTTTTTTTTAAATCGAGGCTTAAAAATTAAATTATGTGAGAGCAAATTTTTTCTGGAGGAGAGCAAAGATACCTGTGTTAGTGATTAGAGCAGAGGACTGTGATTCAGGAGGACTCTGCTTGTTGTATGTTCCTCTGCCTTGGATTTGAATAAATCATGTGGAGCTGGACATGGGACTTCTCAAAAGCACCTAGGAAAGTTAAACTCCAGCTTGGATTTTATTCTGCCTTCACTCTTCCCTTATTATGCGATGTTACCTTTTGTATACCGAGGTTGTTAATACTTCTCTGCCTTAAAACATAATGCAGGTCTTTCCAGTCCTGTGTTTCTGTGATTAATCAGTGCATAGAGGGCTTTGAGATCTTCGGTCAAGAATGACAGTATCTGTATAAAACAGTTGACCAAGATCTTAACAAGTACCTAGGGGGGGTAATATTCACAGAATAGAATCACAGAATAGTTTGGGCTGGAAGGGACCTCTAAAGGCCATCTAGTCCAACCCTCCTGCAGTGAGCAGGGACATCTGCAACTAGATCAGGTTGCTCAGAGCCCCGTCCAACCTCACCTTGGATGCTTCCAGGGACGGGGCATCTACCACCTCGCTGGGCAACCTGTGCCAGGGTTTCGTCACCCTCCTTGGGAAAAATTTCTTCCTTATATCTAGTCTAAATTTGCCCTCTTTTAGTTTAAAACCATTACCCCTCAACCTATCGCTACAGGGCCTCCTAAAAAGTCTGTCCCCATCTTTCTTTTAAGCCCCCTTTAAGTACTGGAAGGCTGCAATAAGGTCTCCCTGGAGCCTTCTCTTCTCCAGGCTGAACAACTCCAACTCTCAGCCTGTCCTCAGAGGAGAGGTGTTCATCCCTCTGAGCATTTTTGTGGCCTCCTCTGGGACTGAGGTCTCTGTTCAGCCACGTCTCTTTAATTTTGTTGCATTTTTTCACATAAGATACTCCATTTGGTACCATTTTTTATTGAATCTGTCTTTTCCAGGGAAATTGTCATCACCTTTTAGTACTTCAAGTATTTAAACCATTAATGTTCATGTGACGTAGAATATACCATATTATTTGTACATTGTATGTATTATAATGTTATACAAGGCATGTTTGCAGGCTTATGGGTAAATGATTTTCATTATCCAGGATGTTAGGGAGAAGAAAAGTTTGAGATAGCACGAGGATTCAAGTTTGGTGTGTTGGGCACTCAGGTTTGGCATCTTCAGGTTAGCCTGCTGCTAATTAAAGAAATTAGTTGTAGAAAGTGAGTAATTCTTCCTCCTTGTCAACTTAACAAGCAATCCGCTGTGCATGGCAGTGACTTCAGATGATTAAGGATTCACCTGTGGTAGCAGACGGCTCACTTTCTAACTACCTGCCTATGCCTCTTGCTTTTTAAGCAGCCCTCCCATAGATGCACTTTCTAGCAGGTCTCGGCAAACGTGGCACCATCTACTGCTACTCTTCTCTTATTCGGGACTTTGTATGATGGGTTTATGACAGCAGTGATAATCGGAACAACCCAAATCTGGACCCAGGGTGAAAGGCACTGTGCAGCGATTGAATACAGCTGCTCCGCAAATGAAACACTTTTTTGTTTCGGGGAGCTCTGTGGGGAGCAACAAGAAATTGGCAACGTGATTCTCAGTCGCTCTTTTCTTCCACGTACCTGTGTGAGCTTGTGGCTCTCGCCGAGTTTCTTTCGGCAATCAAGAGAGCCTGTAAACATGCTGTTGGCTCTTGGGCCTGTCTGGGAGCAATGCGGACCTCTTTTGTCCAGAAAGCTGAAAAGGAAGCGTTAGAAAGTGGCTTCTGGAAAATTCCAGAAATTTTTGTTCCTAATGAAAGCAGATGTACAGGCAATCACTCCTGCTATTTGTACTCTTTGTTTCCATTCCTCATCAGGACTGGAATACAGAAGCAAGCAATAATTAAAAATTTGCAGCTCAAAAGTTATTTCAGCTATTAGTCATTAAAAAAATTGTTCAGTTTAGTTTTGGGAAAATGTCAGCATCAGCTTTCACTGAATTTGTCTCCTCAATCTCCTACTTACTGCTGACCAAAGTACTGTCATCTGCAAGCTGGAGGAATAGTATAGTCCAAAGTCTTCTGTAGCGCTGCCGCAGCAGTCAAACATTATCAGGCAATTATTCTGGAATATTTGCTTTGACGTAAGTTCAGTACAATAAACTAGTACAAGGTTAAAGACATCAAAGGTGTAATGGACTTGTCAAACCCTATAAGGAATTTGTATAATTCTGTACCTCACCTATCTCATGAGGTTGTAACAAACCTGCCAGTTCCCCAGCAGAGAGTCAGTGGGCTGGAGTCTACACTGTTAAAATGTTAAAATTTTTATTGTACTTTTGTCCATTTCTTCTATTTTGACTGTTTTCAACCAGTCAGTGAAGGTTAACTTTAAATGATGTTATGTATATCGGCTTGGACACCAAATTCTGACTCTGTTACATTCTAAGTTTTCAGAAACTGTGTCCATTCAGAGTTGGGATGAAATGCCAAAGCCTTCCAGTTTTAATGGAACAGAAATCTCACGGCGTTTTGTTATGGTAATGGTATGGAGCAATCTTCTCTAGATCCTTGGGCTGCAGCAGACCTGGGGGAAGCTGCTAACTCACATGACTGACATCCTTGCCACTGCTGCCTGCACTTGAATTGCAGCTGTGTCTCAAGCCGAACTCCTGTCCAGTTGAAAAGTCAGGGCCGTCACTCTCTTCACAGAATTTAGATATTCAGAGGAAAAGTGTAAGTCAAAATTCAGGCTACTGGAGGTGGTTGAAATTGCCTCACAAAACAGTGACATACAAGTAATTTTTGGGGTGGGGGTCAGTGGTATGTATTTTTTAATTAGGATTATAAAGAAGTTAGATAACTAGCTACAACGGCAGATTTCCAAATGAGGTGAGTATTGAAGCAAAGCAGATACAGAGCAGCCGTAGGCATTTTCAGTGATCTAACTTTCAAAAAGCTGGAATTAAACATCAATTGCTATGGCAAGAAACATAGTAATGATCCACTACTGTGAAAATTTCACTGTGTCTTCCTTCTCCATGACATGAAGGCTAGAGGGGGTTTTGAGGGTGGAAGTGTGGGGTTCCCCACCCCTACCATCAGTGATTCCTGGCTGTATTCATATCTTGAATGCCCTTCGCCTTGTAGCTTTCATTTGAGGAAAAAAGGTGCTTTTTCTGTTCCAGGTTATATTTTAAAAAATAAAACTATTAACAAGCCCTGGACAATAACTTACAGTTTCACATGGCTGATATCCAGAGATGCTTAAAAGACTTACACAGTCTTCAAAGCTGAAGGTGCTCCTGATGTAGACATAAAGTCTACATTTCTCCATTTTGCTGTGTAAAACAGCCCATTTCAATGAGAACAGATATTCCTTAATGCAGTGGTACTATAGGTGCTGGCAGCTGAAACAAGGAAGCTGCCCAAGGAACAAGGTCGAAATCTATTTTGCTACCACTGTATAATCCTTTCAGGTGGGGGAAGACTGGAATGAGGCAACTGCAGTGGTAGTGCCAGGCTACAGCCATGCTGGGCGAAAGGAGCCCGAGTCTCAAGGGTGCCAGTCAAGGCCCTTTGCCAGCTGCTTCATTTTGGGGAGTGGAAATGGATGTAAAAGAGCAAATAACCTGTGTTGCTGAGTTGTCAGTAACAGCAACAATTGCTGCCCAAGCAAGCTGAGAAGCAGATGTTTCCAAAAAACGGGGTATTTTTTCCTGTTTTGAAAGTTATTTGGTGGTCTCTACAAACAGAGCAATGTTCTTCTCCACCTGAAATTTCTTGAGATAGCAGCTGTGCTTAGAGCTGTTTCTTGTAATGCTTGAGGGGAAAAAAAAGTAAATCAAGTTCAAATCTAAATGTAACTATTTGCTATTTGACGTAGAATTTGGTTTGTGATTTATTTGCAGTAGAAACCATTGCTAAAGGGCATTCTTTCCTTTGGCCACCTGCTTCTTTTCAGAGCTATGAAATCTGGAATTAGAGTTGTCATCTTTGTTACTACTTCCTGAACCATGTTGGAAGACAGTCTCATGCTCAGAATATCACCCAGCTGTGTCCCGTGCTATTCCAGCTGTTGCTGGAAACCCCACCTTGTTAGATCTGCATATGTTGTGATTGCCTAATATGACTATGTCAAAATACTTTGGGTTAGTAAAAACTCCTGTTCCGAGTATTAAGGCCATCTAGATTGTTGTGACAGTATGGAAAGGGAAGAGGAGCAGTAACAAGCCTGACAGGCTGTAAACTCTGCTGGGGTGATGATGAGTAGCTAGAAGCAGTCTTCTTGCCGTTATCCAGCTGAAACTAAACCATGGGACCATAGTCTGAGGCACCCTGTGATACATTTTCATGTGTATCAGCCTTTAAGTTTTCCCCTGAAGGTTAGCGCTCATACCAGTTTCTCTTACAGCTAAGAGGAATTGTGACCTTTATAATAAGAATTGCCCTGGATGCTTTGTGCATCAGTGAATAGTTGCATCTGTGTATCCAGAATACCGTTGCAATTGCATTGTAAATGCAAATGCCACCCAGATATATCCTGTACGTTTTCAAAACTGTAGAAGACAAAAATACGGCCCAGAGGATTCTGTCCTCTTCCTCATTTATGGATGTAGTTTTTTTCTTTGCTATGTCTTTAACCCTTCCAGCTGGCTTTGGCTCAGTGCTTTCTTGCTGCCTGTCTTACTGTAAATGTGCTTCTGCTCACTTCTTCCTGGCACACACTTTCTCTTAGGCTGAGTTTTAATTCTTAATCATATGTCTTGTGCCTTAATTATAGTAGGGGAAATCATGTCTCCAGATCGGCACACAGAAGGCATCATCCACACGCCAGTGATCTCCTCTTCTGTGCACGGCTCGGCTGTCCCCACAGTACTGCTCCTCTGCCGCTTGCACTCACCGCTGCCAAGATCTCCGCTTCGTGCTGAAGCACGGTAGTCCCTGCGTTGGGAAAGCAGTGACAAAATTGGCAGGTGGTGAGCAAGGGGGAGACAGCAAGCTTGCGAAGAAAGGAGAGCAAAACCTGCCTGTTCTCTTCTCTGATAGAGTCTTCATTTTGCCAAAATAAGAATGGGTTCTATTTAATTACTATATATGGCTGTGCATTTGTATATATTTAAATGTGTATGCAGAAGTACATAAATGCCTACATACTCATATGTATGTATATGTGTGTATGTATATTTGTGTGTATATATAAGTGAGAGCCCTCCCACAGACTTTACATTGTGTTGCTTCCCGTCCATAGTTCTCTAAACTTCTCATCTTCCCACAGAAAATCTGTAGGTAACAGCTAAGAAGAGCCATAGTTAGAAGCAGCTTCTTTGGCGAAACACCTGCATTACACAAGGTGGTATAATATAAAGACCTCTAAAACAACGATCTGTCAGCTTTGTATTGAAAGCTGGTTGAAAAAGCTCTTGTTGACATCCAGAAATCTTGAATCAACCCATTTTGGGGGGGACAGATGAGTCTCTGCCCGCTTTCCTTCTGGGTTGTGTACTTGTTTCTTTTTCTTGTCCATCTATGCATATGTTTTTGAAGCAAATCTGCCTGTCAGTGCTTTAAATCAATACCATTTAAGCTCTCTTTGAAGGTAAACTATTTCAAGAGGCTGGCCTGCTCTACCCTGCAATTATATCATGTGATAAGTGAGTGAAACTTTCAAAGGTATTGAAGGCTTCTGGGTTTGTTTTTTTTTTTTTCCATTTCACTAGATGACATCCAATGATAATGGCCTTAACATAATGGGAAATTAATTGAGAGCGCATTTCTACACTGCCATAATTTTATCATCCATCCTATTGCTGCTATTAGCAGGAATCCATAACCCCATGGGTGTTTTGAGAGAATCTCTTTCAGCAGAACTTACGGTGTAGAGGTTACATGGTTAGCTCCTTCCATCAGCTGGGTGTCAAATCACTGTCGAAAAGAAATTACTGGTGTATTCATTTTTTTAGCTTCTAGCCTTGCGCTGTGGTGCAGGAGATGATTTGTAGCGAGCCATTGGGGAGAGAAGAGTGCTAGTGGCCACTGAAGGCTTCTCTCACAAAGGTACTTAGCAGAATCATTGCACATTAACACGGGTGCATGCAACAGCATTTTTGCTCTAATGTCCGTTATAAAGTGGTGTAAGGAAATGATGCCTTCTGACTCATCATGTTGTAGCAGGATAGTAAAATAATCATGTTTCAGTGGATTTGTTTATTAAATTGCATTTGCTGAATTTCCCCATGCTGACTACTACAAAGCAGGTTTTCTTAAATCCCCAGTAACAAACCAGCCTTCCTAAGTTCATAATGATGACAGCGTAAAATAATTCCATTTTCTTCAAAGCCTGTTGCTGCTTCTTTCACATTCTTCAACGACTTTAATAAACCTTAAGCTCATTTATAAAGCACACTGTAACTTAGAAGAATGGTTTTGGAAATGGCTGATGTGGGCTCTATAACTTCTCTACTTATCTTGTGACTTTCACAGCTGTTTTGCTCATTTTCTGAACTAAATGCCCCTTTTCCTGCGCTCCTCCACAGTAGTCCAGTAAATTGGGATAAAATGGAGTTTTGCTGTTTTTTTCCTGTGTCACCTGTAGCAAAGCAGTAATAGCTCTGTGAAACAGATTATAGCCATGATTGTGGCACACTCCTCAGCAGCTATGCATGCTGGAATTGAAATTTATGCTCGCTGAAATGTTATAGTTAAAATAATGTGAACTTAGATGAAGGATGAACTTTTGTGAAAAAACTCCCTGCTTTTAAATACATAATGAAGCATCTCGAACTTTGAATTCTCTTTCCATTATTTTCTCCTCTTTTCTACCTTGCCATTAATTGCGGAAAGGAAGAGAGGTGAGAAAACTGCAAAAAATCAATAAATATTTTAAATATCTAAAACACACCTGTTTCAGGTTTTTTAAATTATTTTCCCCTTGAAATCATTCATGACCCTTTAATTCTTAATTAGCATTTTTGATACATCAAGGTGGTATTATTGCTGATCTCTGGCTGCACAGATCTCATGATAATTAAGCAATAATCACGCTTAATTTTTCCTGTGCAGCCATTTGACGTGACTGAGTGCATGCAGGATGCAAATTACTTGCGTGAAAGTGAGATTTTGCCAGGTCTTATCTTGAAAGTGGAATCAGAGCTTAAATACAAGCATGAAGACGCCGCTTCCTCCTCTCCCCTTCCTTCTGTGTGACATGTTCTCTCTGGAAAACACTCTCCTCTGTTCGGACTCCCCTGTGGGATTCCTTTTGATCACTGCTGTGGCGGCAGGAGTTCGTGTGACGAGGAGTTCGGGAACCCTGAAGGAGCAGAGCTTGCGTTCGCTCTGCCGCTGTGCGTAGAAGGAGAGCTCAGGGTGCTGCGTTTCCAGGAGAGGAGCTTCCTCCGCCTCTGCCACCGTTTGCAGCTCCCCCAAGATTTCCGCCTCGTCTGCGCGAGCGTGCAGCTGCGGAGCGCCTCGTGGGAGCGAGGCCGTGAGCGGATCCCGGCCCGGGCGGCAGCGTGACCGCACAAATCGGCCCTCGGTCATCCATAGGAGCAGCGTTTTTCTCTTCTCCTGTGCCACTGCACACCTGATTTAAAGTAACGTTCTTCAAAACCCCTCCCCAAGCAACCCCACCAAGAGGATGTGCTGGGACTGACTGGGTATACGGTGGAGTAGTCCTGTGGCCAGAGCCCCTCACTGAGGCTGGCCCAAAATTCAAAGAACAACTGTAGGACAAGCATAAACGTAAGTGAAAGAGAAGGATCAGTGGCCTAGAGCTAGCTAAAAATACAATTCTTTGAACCACATTTTGCAGTAATATTTTTATCAAAGGGGAAATGCTCTTGCAAAATGTTGGCGTGCATCTTTTAGAAAGAAAAAAAGCGTCAAAAAATGCAGGGATGAATCATCCTTGCTGTTATTTTCCCCATAAAGTTACCGGATCTTCTGGGATTTTGAGGATTTTTTTTAAGAAGTTGTTTCCTAAAATTTCCCTTTATGTCACCTCAGCCATAGGCTAAATGTGGTACGCAAGAAGAACGACATCATCTTGACTAAAACACACATTAAAAAAAAAAAACCACCTTGACTTTTGTAAGCATTGGAAACGAATGCTTGCAGGAGCAGAGGGAACATCCGTCTGTTGAGATGTGCTTACTTCCCTATGGTTTCGCTTACACGAATAGTGTAACCATTATATAGGTTTGGTTAAGAGAGCTCCTGGTCTCTCATAGCTACCAAAGAAGTTACAATTACCCAGCATCTTGCGAACTGCTGCTTTGCAACCGCACGAGGACATCAGAGCTGTTACTGGGCTCAGGCCCACAAACATTTCACCACCTGAGTGGTGATTTGTGGGGCTAACAGGGGACTGGAACCCTCCGGGACACAAACCTCGGCAAGGTATCAGCATGGTGCTGCGCTCTTCATTACTTAAATAATACCTTTCCACTTTGAAAGGAAAGCAAACTTGCAATTTGTTTTGGGCATTAAAAAAAATGCCTAAATTCCCATGTTCTTTATTAGCATCACATTTATTAGATTTTTTAATTTGTTACTTTCAAAATTGTGTGTTGCTGTGTCAACTGTTTGTTATAAGATTTCCCTTAGGGGAAAACAGAGCTTCATCTCCATGCTCACATATCACAGTATGAATAAGACTTGCCACACTCCAGTTGGCAGGTAGGGAATATTAGTCAATAATGCTGGAATATAATTGGCTTTAGCTTCTCGTGTTGTGTCACTAGATACGGCTTCATTCTTAGGGAGCCTGACCTGAGAAACAAGGACATACTTCAAATTCCAACAGGATGAGACACTGCATTAAGGAGCTTTGATAGCGTTCAGTTGTTGCTATTAAAGTAAAACTGCTGGGTTTTTTTCCCCCAAAAATAATCAGTGGTTTCAGTGGTGATGGTTATTTTTGTTGCTAATTGTCTTAAGACATTTAAATGCTGACAATTTTGATGGGGACAGCTGGCTTACAAATAATATCCGTTAAGTTTTATGCTAAACTCCATCTGAACTGCAAGGGATAGTTACTGCAGCTCTTAAAAAAAAATCAAAAAGAAGAAATGCCCTTTTAGTTCTTCTTTCATAGCAGGAGCTATTATTGCCTTTATTGTTGCTGCATTAAACATATGTTTGAATATGATCTTCTACCTTTCATCGCTGCTGGGTTAAGAACACAAAGAGCATGCCCCCGTCCTGATTAGCTAGTCTTGTACAGTAGTACAAAAAAAGCAGCAATGGTAATTTCTCAGCTCATTAGGTGCATATTCATCTTAATGGGGCATCAAAGTTAAAAACTATAATGCCTTCCTCTCATTTAATACTCCAGAGAACATTCACAGTAACCACATGAAAGCAAAAAGGATTTCAACACTGGAGCTGCAAAAGTAGGTGTCTCCATTCCCCCCAGGCAGAGAGAGAAGCGAGAGAGAGAACTACTTTTTATCCTTATCCCTGCCTAACTTGCCTTGCTGTGCTAGTCACTGATCACTATAGTTACGTGAATAAAAATGTTGACCTCTGCTAGTTTTTCTGGTAGGTCAAATTCTAAATCCATAGTCTGCAAATGGTTGACATCAGCTGAAGAGAGCAGTGTACTGAAAAAACCTCCAGAGGTTATTTTATTGTTTATGGGTATGTGGACCCTGATACAGAGACCCTTCATTACAGTGGAAAGCTCATGGTGCCTTGGAACATTCAGGTAAACAACCTCCATCCTTAAAAATACTATCTTTGAGTAAAGTAGTTGTGCCAGCTTAAGCTCCGAGCTTTGAAAAGGCACCGTTTCCTGTGGTTTAGGTAATAATGGTGCCCAATTCATGCTATTTACTGAAACAACAGTATTTCCAGAAACTGCTTCTAAAAGTGTTTCAGAGCTAGCGCCCAGCACGAGCTTTTGAGGCGTGTTTACAGATGTAAAGCCAAGCTGTGTGTGAATGCCATGCTTCCTGACTTGACGGTGCGTGTGTGGCGGGGGATGCTCTGTTGGCTTCCCGCCCAGGGTGCACCAGCATACGCAGCTAAATTTACTTCTGGTTGTAAAAACGTTCTGCGACATGCTAATTTGAGATGTTGGCTTTCTATCTCTGACAGAGCCATAGAAGAGAGTATAATTTGTATTATAAGGGCAGTTATGTAGGATGCAGTGTGTTAAAACATTATAATATGCAGCCACTAAGCCCCAAAACCAAAATTCTCAATAGATTTTGTTAGCCTCTCCTAGCTGTAATGGAGAGCGCCACAATGGCTAGGAGAGGCTAACACAGTGGCCCTGACGATGGGCTAGGTAAAAATAACTGTTCGTATCGTGTGTTCATTCAGGAGTGCAAGTAAGTTTTTCTTCCAGATTGGTGAAATTCTCATTTTCAGTTCTACTACGCACATTAAGAATGGAGAAAGGCTGCTGCTTTCTCCCAATACCTCTTCTTTTCTTACGATCTAAATGGGAAAATTCAGTATAGGACTCTATTCCATCAGTGTATTTTATTTAAAATGTAACTTTTATGTATATAATTCCTATAAGGTGTTGATGTAATGATATAAATTTAGTGAAATCAAAAATTAGAGAAATCAATCACACAATTCAGAATATTTTTGGTAGGGTATTGGTAGAATAGAGGATTGAACAAAGTGAAGAGACTTCTCAGTGGATTAGGTTCTATTTTGTGGTCTTGCTATCTTAATTTTCTCTATAGTATTTAATTATGGAGGCCTTGAATAAAAAATATTTTGAGAAAGAAAGATCTTAGCTCTAAACTACTGAAGGAGGAGGGAGGATTGCTGTGTTCAGGTCACGGCACTTCACTGCTGTGAACAACAGCAGCAATGTACATACAGCGAGTTATATAACGTGTCCTGTATTTTTTTTTTCTTTTGGCAGCTCAGTTTATTGTCTAGTTTAAAATTTTTCTGCATTGCTCATGCACTAAATATTTTTTTAGAAAAGTGCAAAATAACCTATTGATGTGTTGCATCAATATGTGTTAGAGAAATTCAATGATCCAGCACCTACATTCTGCCTTTCGTCATCACGCATGCTCGTTATATTATTGAAATTCTGGCACATTTCAAGATTCTATACTGGTTTTCAGAAAAAGGATTGGTCTGCGTGAGAGCAGTTGACATTTGAGCAAGATTTGCATTGATCACTAGGATCAGGATGCTTTAATCTTTGTGGAGTAATCTTTCAAGCTGCACTGAAACAAATTCTGCTGGATTCCTTTCATTCCTGGTGGAGGGATGCCTGGGGGAAATTCAGCTAGCTGTGTTATGGAAGAGGTAAGACTAGATCTACATATTGGTTCCTTCCAGCCTCAAAATGATAAAAATTTAAACTAGTGGCAATACAGGTTATTC